>NC_141924.1:27346404-27971404 GCF_057802395.1 Ceratotherium simum simum | reverse complement strand
TATTCCTTATTCTCTTCTAATTGCTCGAAGGAAATACCTAGAAGACCTTCTAAAGCCTTTCAGTTTTTTTTGTGTGTGTGTGAGGAAGATCAGCCCTGAGCTAACATCCGTGCTAATCCTCCTCTTTTTGCTGAGGAAGACTGGCTCTGAGCTAACTTCTATTGCCAATCCTCCTCCTTTTTTTTCTTCCCCAAAGCCCCAGTAGATAGTTGTATGTCATAGTTGCACATCCTTCTAGTTGCTGTATGTGGGACGCGGCCTCAGCATGGCCGGAGAAGCGGTGCGTCAGTGCGCCCGGGATCCGAACCGGGCCGCCAGCAGCGGAGCGCGTGCACTTAACCGCTAAGCCTCGGGGCCAGCCCAAGCCTTTCTGTTTTTGAGCTTATAGTCTGAGTCTCAGGAACCGATAGGTCATAGTTTAATGAGCTCCTTCACTCTTGCATACAACAGTCTATTTGCATTTCATTCCAGGATGTGGGAGGCTTTCTGGGTTCTTCCACTCTGCTATACATCAGAACCATTTCCACACACTGAAATTCTCTTCAGGGGTCTACTCTTTACAACACTGATCCTGATACCCAGTTCTAGCTTATGCACAGCTGGTTGCATGAAACCAAGATCTACTTAAGCAAGTTCAAATAAGGAGATGGGGGATTTAGTGGACAGAAACACATGGAAATCTAGGAGGAGGAGCAGTGCTGTGTAGTGGTTACATGCACAGCCTCTGGAGCCAGGTCGACTGGGACCAAAGCTGCCACTTACCAGTTGTGTGCCCTTGAGCATGTTGTTTAACTTTTCTGTGCCTCAGTTTCTTCATCTATAATCATCCTATTTGCTTCATAGGATTATTGTCTGGATTAATGAGTTTATATGTCTAGGATGAACATTACTTGACCCATAGTAAATGCTATGTACGTATTTACTATCATCACCATCATAATTATTAACAGTAATCCAACAGGGCTCCTTGATATGGAATTGGAAGGAGGTTCTGGATTCAAGGCAGCTTGAAGGAGCTCAGCAGCAGGAAGTGATGGATGCTCATTCTAAGGTTTCACTGTCAACATGACTGAGTGTGGTGGCTTCCCCCAGTCCTGCTACCACATGGCCTCCTCTGCTTCCTCAAGTGTCTGCCCCTCAACCCCTCCACCCGAATGTGCTGCGGCCTGCCCTCATGCTCACTCTGCCTCTCAATAGCATGGTACCATCTCTACCTCCCTTCAAGGTTCTTGATGACCTCTGCCTTCCCTGAACATGTGGTGGCATGTAGCTGATGAAGACAGAGGCTGTTCTGAGAAATCCCTAAGTCTGCCAGGGGACGATTTGTAGGCATCGTGGGTCTAACTTGTTTGTGGGAGCAGGGGCATTGTTTATGAAATGTGCTCATAGTTTTTCTTAGTTTTAAATTTCTATCTTGATGAAAATGCTAATTTTTATACTATCACAAAACTAAATAGAATTGTGACCTCAGTTTCACAGTTTCTCTAGTTGATTTTCATATCAGTGTGACTGTCTACCTCAATAGTTACACACAGCGTTCTTCTCAGAGGAGTTACGAGAGGGATGTGACCCCAGCATTCCCTGCCTCACCACCCTGGCCAATGCTCTGATGCAGAGGTCAGCAAACTTCTTCTGTAAGGGTCAGATCATCAATACTTTAGGCTTTGCACGGCAATCTCTGTTGCAGTGGCTCAGCTCTGCCACTGAAGTGTGAAAGCAACCACAGACAGTACGTGAATGAACAAGCCGGGCAATGTTCCAATAAAACTTTATGGACACTGAAATCAGAATTTCCCATCATTTTCACTTGTCAGGACATATTGTTCTTCTTTTGATTTTTTTCAACCATTTAAAAATGTAAAAACTATTCTTAGCTCATGAGCTATTAAGAAAACAGCCGGCCGGCCAGATTTGGCCCACAGAATTGGCCATAGTTGGTAGTTTGCTGACCCCTGCTGTTATGGAAAGGGGAGAGTCAAGCATACATTCACAACGCCCTAGGACGCCGTCAGAGAGATTTAGCAACAAGACGCTGGGCAAGCCCCAAGAAGGAGATCAGACTCAGCCTGGGAGGATCTGGGAGGCTTCAGAGAGGTGATGATGGAGCTGTGTTTTAAAGCCCAGTGGAGAAGACAAGGAAGGGAGTTGCGGAGAGACGGAACAGCTTGTGCACAAGCGGGAAGTTGAACAAGCTTGTGAACCGCAGGAAGCTCACCCTGGCTGGGGAGTGTCCAGAGATGAGCATCCAGGTCCAGATGGCGAAGGGCTTTTTGAGACAGGCAAAGGTGGCTGGATTTTATCCTGATGCTCAGTCATTTTCAGACTTCCCAAATCTGGTCTTTAAATAAATCTTAATCAGAAGCTTAATATGAGAAAAAGGTTAGCAAATCGTCGTTGACCTGCTGCTGTGGGTGAGCCGTTGACAAGTGCTGGGACACAGTGGGGAGCGGGCCGGGAGGCTCCCAGACCCCTGCGGCTTGTCCCGCCCCACCCCTGCCTGTCCCTGAGGCGTCTTAAAGGAACTTCTGGGACTCTGCTGAGCAGAGTGTGAAAACCACCGCTATGGCTGGTGGAGGACGACAGCAGGGCTATAAGCAGACATGATCTGACTGTGTTCTAGAGAGATTACTCAGAAGAACGGATGAGGCCAGATTAGAGGCAAAACAACTAATTAGAAGGACAATCATTGGTTCAAGCAAATAATCTCTTGAGTTTCGGTTATGTGCCAAGCACTGTATGAAAACATTTCTATCAGTGATAAATAGAGTGGGTAATAAAGATGTAGCAAATAAAGAAGTTTTTTTTTTTTTTTTGTAAGGAAGATCAGCCCTGAGCTAACATCCATGCCAATCCTCCTCTTTCTGCTGAGGAAGACCGGCTCTGAGCTAACATCTATTGCCAATCCTCCTCCTTTTTTTTCCCTTTTTCTCCCCAAAGCCCCAGTAGATAGTTGAATGTCATAGTTACACATCCTTCTAGTTGCTGTATGTGGGACGTGGCCTCAGCGTGGTGCATCGGTGCACGACCGGGATCTGAACCCGGGCCGCCAGTAGCGGAGCTCGCGCACTTAGCGCGCACTTAACCACTAAGCTACGGGGCCGGCCCCAGAAGTTATTTTTATATTAAAATGATAGCTAGCCCTTGTGGAGCACCTGCTGTATACCAAGTGTTGTTCTAAGCACTTTACCAATGTTAATTTGTTTAATCCTCACCACAACCTTATGAGATGAGCAGTATTGTTACTTCCATTTTACAGATGAGGGAACTGAGGCACAGACTGAGATTGGGGCTACGAAGGAACTAAACAGATGTTGGGGAAAGTTCTCTTGAAGGAGGTTGAGTTGACGCCAGGGAGATGGGAAGGGCTATTTAGAGATATCCCCATGAAGACCTGGGAAGCAAGCTCTCCTAGCAGCTCAAAAGAGGAAATGGTCAATTTGACGAACAAAAGGTTAGTGGAGTTGCATATAGGGAGGTGGGAGGGGAGAGGGTCAGGGGAGGAGGCTGAAGAAGGAAGCAGCAGCTAGATCCCATAGGCCTCACAGGCTGTGGGAAGGAGAGTATATTTTTTTCTCAAAGCCCTAGAAGGGAAGTGAAATGATTAGATTTGAATTCCTAAATAATGGCTGCCCTGTGGGGCATGGATGAGAGTTTGGCCCTGATGGAAGCAGGGAAACCTGCAGGAGGCTCTTGAGTAGTCCAGGCGAGAAATCATGTCGCCTTGGCCTGGAGTGGTGGCGACCGAATGTGGAGAGAGACAGGTGGATTCTGTGGCTTGCAGTAATCCCACTGAGGTATGTTGAAGACCTGGACTGAGGTGGGGGCAGTGAGAGTGGAGAGGAGGGATTAAATGAAATAGCTTTTTAAGACTAGAATTGACAGGTGTTGGTGACCAGTTAGAAGACAAGTTTAATTTTTGTTGAGTTTTAGATACCTTTGGGTCACCCAAGAAGAGCCACTAAGCAGGCAGTTGGCAGTGAAGTTAGGAATTGAGGGTCCTCTCTGTAAACCTTTATGGAGCTCCTACCATGTGCCGGGCTCTGTTTGGGGTGTATGTCCCCAGGTCTGCCTTGTCTTTGTCTCCCAGGCATCCATAAGGTGGTCTGACACCTAGTGGGCCCTCAATAAATGTTTGTCGAACTGGAAAGGAGGTGCTGTCCATCTGGTGGAGAAGACTGTGACTCTAGCACGGTGAGATAAGAGCTTCCAAGAGGAGTCACCAGAGCTGTGTTTGTAGGAAGAATAAAACCCAGGTAGCCCAGAGGGAAGGGCCTTTCCCATAAGGGAATGAGGCCAGACTCCTCATTGTTCCCCTATTGCCCCCCAGTCTGGTCTTGGAAGAGTCCGCTGGAGAAGCATATTCTCAAACACACTAGCTGTTCCTAATTACTGCTCATTGACATCCTCCTGAGGCTCCTTTTCCACCAGTGACTGATTTTAAAAATTGGATTCCAAGTGCTGATCCTTGCTTCTTTGAGGCAGCAGGAGGGGTACAGGGGCCCAGAGCAGCGGTAGCTGTAGGTGTCACCGAGTATCAGCCTCCTGTGCATAGCGATGTCTCTGTGCCTCTAACCCAGGGCTTCCTCGCCCTGTGGAGCCCTTGCTGTGGACCTCTGTGAAGCCTGTAGATCCCTTCCCAGAATAATGGTTTTAAATGCATAAAATAAAAACAGAAATGCAAAGTGAACCAATTATATTGATATATAGATATATCAAAATGTTTTTTCAATTTGAGGTATAGTAATATATCTTAACACACTAAATAGCAAGATCTAGCGGCAGTAACTACCATAATTTCAAAGTACAGATTAGCATAAATGATATTTTGAGATATCTGCAATAACTACAAAACGATATGAAAATATCTGATTTCTTTTGGTGACAGAGTCACAGGCTCAGTTAATACAACTGTGGCCTGCATTCATAATTAATGAAAATGCTAGATTTCAGTTAGAGTTTGCTAAAATAAAGGTTTTTTTTTCCTCATCCAATTTCATGGGTTCCCTGAATTCTGTCCCTGATGTCAGCGGAGCCCCTGCTCCAACCATTCATTTCGGTTACCAGGTGTTTCCAAAACCAATCACATGACGTGTAAAGTGTTTCATTTTGTTTCAACACTTATTTGATTGGCTTATGTTGACAATAAGGGGTTTATTCCCATCTGTATTTTATAGATCAAGCCTTGGCCAAGAGCAAGTGCTCCATAAATGATGGATAGATGGGTGATGGGGGGATGGAGAAGCCTCAGAAAGGTTCAATGGCTGCCTGGAGACCCACAGCTCATAAGTAATAGAGCTTGAACTTGAACCCACATATTTTTTTAACTCTAAATCTCTTGTTCTTTCTACTCTTCCGTGCTACCATTATGCTATTTTTATTTTAAGGAGTTAACCCAATGCGAGTCATGTTCATACATTGTGCTATCCTAATCTTGGGAAGGAACAGTCCTCTTATTCTTTGCTTTGGTCAGGAAACACCTAAAGTACTTTGTTTACTTCTTAGAGCCACATTTTTTTTTTAAATTAATTTATTTTTCCCCCAAAGCCCCAGTAGATAGTTGTATGTCATAGTTGCACATCCTTCTAGTTGCTGTATGTGGGACGCGGCCTCAGCATGGCCAGACAAGCAGCCCGTCGGTGTGCGCCCGGGATCTGAACCTGGGCCGCCAGTAGCGGAGCGTGCGCACTTAACCGCTAAGCCACCGGGCCGGCCCGGAGCCACATTTTAAGTACACTAAATCTGTAGACCATCTATGGACTGAGATGGAACTGTCTCTTACAAGCTGTCAATGAACTGTGGATGTGAGATTTAGAGAAGGCCAAGATTTGTGGTAGTAGGAGGTATGGGGTAGTTTAGTATTGCTGCCCAAGGCAGAACCAAGGCCCAGTGTTTACAAGGGATGAATTTTGGCTCAACTGAAGAACTCTGTAATGATTAGGCCTACTTAGCAATGTACCAAGTTTGCCTGATGAGATATTGACTGAAACCATTCAAACATTGATCTTTGTATTTATTCATTCATTCAGTAAACGTTTATTGACAACGTACTACATGCCAGATGCTGAGGTGTATGCTGCATTCAAAGTGTAGAATAAGATAAACTATTGTAGAGCTTAGAGAGTAGAGTCTACTGAGAGATGGACTATACATAAAATTTAAAAAACAATCATTATAATAAGTATTTTGAAGGAAACAAATGGAGTGCTATGATTCAGAATAACAACTGGGGTAGGGATGGGAAGATCTATAGTTATGTGTCCCTGAAGAGGTGACAGTGAACTTGAAACCTGAAAGATTAGAAAGACCTAGCCTATGGGGGACAAAAAAGGGGGAGCTAGAAGAGGCAGCATGTCCAAAGGCCCTGAGGCAGAAATATGGTAACATGTTAAGGAGTCTGAGAGAAAGCTACTAGGGGAACTGAAGCAGAGTGAAAGAGAAGAGTGGTAAGGAATGAGTTTAAAGAAGTAGGCAGGGACTAGCTCAGGTAGGGTCTGGGGAGGCGTTTGGATTTCTAAGTGTGATGAGAAGCTGGTAAAGAATTTTAGGTAAGGGAGTAACATGATCTGTTTTATATTTTAATTGATCACTCTGGCTATTGGATGGAGAAAGATTGTAGGTTGAAAGGGTGAGACCAGGAGGCTCTTGCAGTAGATCAGGAGTGAGATGATGGGGCCTTAGACTGGGCGGAGGCCATGGACATGGAGAAGATAGACTTGAGATTGTTGGGAAATTCAGCTGAGATTTTTCACAGATGTGGGGAGTGATGGAAAGAGGAGTATTGAGGGTGACTGGTGGTGCCTTTTACCGTGATGGGGCAGACTAGGAAGGAACAGGGTTGGAGGGAAGAAATAACCATTTTCCAGCAACTCTGAAACTTTGTGATAGATTCCAGTGGTTCTTAAGGGGGATGGGGCCATTTACTTAGAGGGTATTTAGAAATGGGGGGGCGGGGGGGAGCTTTTGTAGTCGTCAGAATGATGGCTGGAGGCACCACTGGCATTTTATGGACAGCAGTCAAGAATGCTAAAAGTCCTGGGCCGGCCCCGTGGCTTAGTGGTTAAGTGCACGCACTCCGCTGCTGGCGGCCCGGGTTCGGATCCCGGGCGTGCACCGACGCACCGCTTCTCCGGCCATGCTGAGGCCACGTCCCGCGTACAGCAACTAGAAGGATGTGCAGCTATGACATACAACTATCTACTGGGGCTTTGGGGGAAAAAATAAAAAAATAAAATTATAAAAAAAAAAAAAAAGAATGCTACAAGTCCTGTATTACGCAGGACAGCCGCCATAATGAAGAAGTAGTCCATCTGGAATGCCAGTAGCTTCCTCGTGGAAAAACATTGATGGACTGAGTCCTTTTCAACTCTAAGAATCTAGGAAAATGCATTTTTCACACCATCAGCTACTCATATCTTTTTGTGAATTATCTGAGTCAGGTTCTTTTCACAAGTAATTGACTGAAATTAGCCAAAGGGAGCACGTGGAGATTTAGATGGGGGATGGGGTGTAGAGTGGGAGGAAGGAAAAATAAGTCTTGGAGAGTGGGACTTTGGTGGTAGGTAAGGCTGTGAGGCTGAAGGGCACTGGAGCCCTAGGAGGGAGGAGAGAAGGTGGAAGATTAAGTGGGAGGATGTGAAATACCAGCCTCACCGCTTTGCCTGTTTCCTGTGGCTGTGCTGCACCCTGCCCGAGCTTGCCTGGTGTAGAGGCTGTGTCCCTACACTTCCCTTCTCCTTTCTTCCTGCACACTTTGTGCTTTTCCTTTTGATCATTTGAGTCTCCAGTGTAAATTCTTCCTTCAGATAATCAGAGAGCTGCCGTAAACTAGAACCCGATCAATGCTGTATACTCTAGAAGAATAAAGAAAAGCGACAGGAACCTTAATGGCTAATAAAATCACTATCTAACGTGGGAGAATAATCGTTCTTTCCGTATCTCTAGCTTGATAAAGATAGTTTTCTAATTATTTTTACACGCGTGGTTTCATTTGGGCCTCACAGCAGTGCTAATAGGCAGGGCATGTGTTTTATTGTGTCCATTTTACAGATTCGGTTATTGAGGTTCAGGGACTTAACTCACCAAAATCAAGCAGTGAGTAAGGGGCAGAGCTGGGGGCCAGAACTTGGGTGTCAGGCTCCTACTGAGGTTTCCTCACTGCAAGCGGGCCCCTGGGTAAGTAACAGGAAATGATGAAAAAACTGCTTCCGAGTAAGTGAATGCCAAAGGGGAGCAGAGTAGAAAATTAACTGCCCAAGAGGCATGTTATCTGTGTGTAAGAAGTTCGTTGGCACCCAGTTGATATCTGCTTGGCCCCGTAAGGAAAACCCAAAATAAGGGAGCCCCTTTGGCACCTTGGGGGTAAAAGACTTGACTCTTGCTGGCTCCTCAACACTCGAGGCCCCACTAGGGTGCACATTTCTTCCAGCTGTTCCCATAATAGCTGCAGTGTGGCTGTGAACACCCTGCATGAGCCCTGATGAGTCATGCCATCTTTCACATGGGAGGGGCAGGGCCACGATGTTACTCAACTCCAGAGAATGCCACTCACATCCTACAATCCATGACTGGCGCTCCCTGGAGGTGTGCAGTGCACACTGGGAGTGTTTATTGTCAATGAAAGCTAGTATGAAGGAGGTGAGGCTGTTTTCCTCATGACATGCCCACTACTCCCTGTATACTCACACACATGCACGAGCACACACACCACCACTCACCCCTTCTCAGTAGCCTTGGTTCCACTTTGGTATGTCCAGCCTGAAGCTCTCTCTTTTTCAGCCCAGACGTCGTTTGAGACAAAGTTGCTTTTTCCTCAAACTGAAAAAAGTTTCCCACTTAGAGCGGGCTGAAGTGTAGGCGGGACGTTCTGGTGAGACATGGCAGGCGGGAGAAGCAGAATGACAACTCTGAGGGAACCAGGCAAGCCCAAAGGGGAGACAAGGTTTAGAGCTAAATCAAGATTGGATTTTGTTAGGAAAGGCAGAACTGGCAAGAGCATCATTACAAGGCATTAACCTTGTTACACACAGACGAACAAGCAGAGGCTGGGATTCAGAAATAAATTACACATAATAAACTAGACAGAATAGGCTGAGGGCAACATTAGCCATTATGCCCTAAGGAGAGAGAAGGGCAGGATAGAAAATAAGCCAAAAAGAGGGTAAGAATAATCTCTGGACACAGGGGGCCCGCTGCACTATTTCTCCCCTTTTTCTGCTTGGCTCCCTAGGTATTAACTTCACTTTTGTGAGGAGGTTTTTCTAGAGTCTGGCTTGCTTTTGTTTTCATTTAGCATAAGAAAGCCTTTCAGAGGGCTCCTTTTTCCATTCACAGGGACCTGTCCATTTCTGTGTGTTTCCAACACAAAAGAATCCATTTCCATTCAGCCGGAGCAGCCCTTACAGTTTATGTGAGGTCCAAGCCTGCTCTTTCCTGTTTTCTTCCCGGCTCACTGCTGTAACTGGCTACACAATCCTGATTGTGACCAGAGTCCTCAAGGACGAGAGGCACAAGCACTCATCCAGTTCCTGGGCCCTGGGTGCTGAGGAAGAGCTAGAGTCCAGTGCCAGGTCCAACAAGCCATGACTCTCATTTCTTACACAGTGACTTGCTTTTGGTTGCAGGTAACAGAAAACCCTATAAACAGTGGTTTAAACCATGACATCTATTGTTAACTTAGTTAAAAGTTTAAAAGTTGGAAGTCTAAGCTCCGTCACATCCTCGAGAACCTAGAGAGTCTTTTATTGTTCTCCTGCGCCAAACTTAGTGTATTGATTTTCATCCTCCATCTTGAATCTCACGAAAGCAAAATGGCTGCCTGCACTCTGCGCCTGACGGCCTCAAACAACGGATTTCAAAAGGAGGAAGTTGGGCAAGAGGACAGACGGACTCACCTCAGTAGTTTCCTCTTATTAAGGAGGAAACTTACTTCCAGAAGCCCCTCAAGTGGACTTCTTGTATCTCACAGGCTGTAACTGGGCCACACGGCCATCCCTAACTCTAAGGCATAGGGAAGCAAGGATCTGGTAATGGGGAACGGAATTACCATTGGGTTTGGACCAGTCATGGTTGGCCCAGGCTTGGGTTTACTGCTGCTTGAACAAAATTAAGGTTCTTGTGGCAAAGAAGAAGGTGAGAATAACTGCCATGGGTGTGGCGGTAACTGTTTGTGTTTTTAAATAAGGTAATGACAGCAAACGTGGATTGTGTGTTACCATGGGCCAGACACTGTTCTAAACTTTACTGAGGCTTACTACTAACTCATTGTGTCCTCGTAATCAGTCGATAGCAGAAACACTGTTATCGTCACTTCCTTCGTAAAGAGAAAGAAAGTGAGTCACAGAGAGGTTAAATAATGTGCACAAAATTACTTAGCTAGAAAGTGCTAGAGTCAGGGTTCAAACCCAGGAGGTCTGGCTCACTGCCCCACCCTGTCCCTATTAGGTAAGATGATAAAGTATTCTAAGTAGTGCGGAGTAAGTACATGTTACTAATAATAATACCAGCTAACACTTATCAACATGTTCTTATTAGTACTATCATTATTATCCCTTCTTCATAACCACCTCACTTCATTAGCCATATTCACAGCTGAGAAAGCCAGCCCCCAACAGGGTTAAATAAATTGTCCAGGTCACCCAGTGAGTGAGACCCAAGCTCCAATGCAATCCTAACCTCTCTGGCCCCTAGTCCCAGGCAGTTTGTTCTATGCCACCAGCTCTCAAGTTTGGGAACATTGATTTAATGGCTGTGCTACTTATACTATTGATCCAGCACTTGATTTGGAAAACTATAATTATTGAGGATCAGTCAGAAGTCAGGGGAAGGACACCAGAAAGGGTGAGACGGAATTCGGAAGCAGTTTTTCTCCTTGTTCCCTTTCAGTTTCTGAGCCACCTCTGGTTTTTTTGGAGCCAGTCTTTCACAAACAGAACATCTCATTGCACCTCAGTAAAGGTCACCCGTGACGTCATGGTTCTTGGCTAATCAGAATAGCTACAGTTATTAAGCACCTACTGTATACCAGATGTGGGAGTACACTGTTCCATTTGGTCTTCATGGATGGATAGTCAACGATCTACAGCCATTACTCTTTCTGTGTCATGAGATGAGGGAGAATGGACTCCTCCAGCCAAAGATAGTGGTAGTAGAACATTCCAGATGCCCAGACAGAGATGACGCCCAATTCTCTGAGTTAGCATCTCTGCCGTGCTCAAATATTTAATGAAAGTATTGGTTGGCCAATCTTAGGTTTGAACAATTCTGGTTTTATTTTAAAGCAAGGCATGTGGTGTGGTTTTATTTTGTTTAATCTAAAGGTCATCTGATTTTTCTTTTTCTGCTTATAGTCACAAGGCATCCTTATCTGAACAGTGATCTATTGTTGTGATTCTTAGACCCACAGAGATTTTTTTTTAACTTCAATTTTAACAGGACAGTTCCTTATCTTTCTCAACTGCATGAAAAGTATCTTTTAAGAAGAAAAAAAATCTCTACAGGGCTTTCCAAAAATCTTCTTAAACTGAGTTCACTATGGAATATTTTATGCAAATAAGTCACTTTCTCTTAGGTTATGACATCTTTTCCTTGAAAAGTGATCACAGCATTGGAGAAATTCTTGCTAGCTTATCTTTTCCTCGCAGCGCAACTTCAACAAAGAAATATAGGCGGTACTTTTAAAGGCTTCGGAAATCAATTTAGTCCATGAATCCGTTTAGTTTAGATGTTAATGAAACTTGGTGGGTTTAAAAATAATGAATATTTAATAAGATAAATTGAAAGACATAAACACTGTCGGCAATAATATAATAAAGTTGATGAGTCTTAGCCTCCCCCTGCCCATCTGCCCCTTCCCAAAGCAGGGCGATTTTAGGAGTTGCGTGGTGCTTACTAAGTTTGCCGGCTCTCCCATTGGCTGAAGCTAAAATGTGCCTTTGAAACCTTAGTATAGTTGGGAACTGAGCTCTGGCAGATAAAGTATGCTATCACACTGAGTTCAGTAGCTACAGACGGTAACGACTCTTTCTAGCTCCGTGTCTTCCAGAGATTTGTGTAACAAACTCAGTTTCCTGTCGTTGAAGGCAGGAAGCAGCATGAAGCACTCCATGCTATTAAACAAGAAAGAAAAAGACATTTTGGTCGACATTCTCCCTGATCTGGGTTTAAAGAGGGGCTTTATTTAATGATCAAGAGTTGAGCATGTGATTATATGTGCTCAAAGCTTCAGACCATTTAAATGCCTTCGGGTGGGAGTTACGGTTTTCGTTTCCTCTTCAAGAGCATCACTACCAGGTCCAGCCCTTGTGCTTGGTTCCTCTTTGGCTCTGTGGCTCTGTCTTACCCACCATCCATGACTGTATCTTTCCCTGTTTACCCTCGGAATTAATTACCCTGTCTTCGGGCTTCACACTGCACCCTTCTTGTCAATTCAGAATCCCTCCTCTCTGCCATCACACCCAAGAGGATGGTCCGTCTCACATCTTGGGAAATGGCTTGTTTAACCTCACAGAAGCCAATCCCTAGCTAAAATAAATTGCAGCAGGATCCTGCAAACAGCCAAGTATAAGACTGTCTCCCTCCCAATTCAGCAGTGGGCTCTCTCTTGGCAATAAAGTGGAACTCGGTTTCATATATCAGCTGAGGGAGTGTTAAATGGATGGCTAGCTCGCTGCTGGCAATCAATACATATTAATACATAGTAAACAAGTGGCTTTCTATGGGTTGAGCAAGCATGGTGATTTTGCAGATAAAGGGGATAAAATGTTGTTCCTGGGGATCTTGTCTAAGAAAAGGTATTTGGGGCTCAAGTGGAATCCTTCCCAGGTGGGCATGAGCGACATTTTATCATCATGAGAATTATCACTGTTAAAAATTATCTTTTTTTTTGTTTGTGCGTTTGTGTGCATGTTCAGAAAGACGGGGAGCAACCTGAAAGAGTCCAACCAATCGCATCATCTACCTTGATCCATTCCGACCTGACATCCGTTTATGGCACCGTGGTAATGAACAGGACTGTTTTATTCTTGGGGACTG
Organism: Ceratotherium simum simum; assembly: GCF_057802395.1. Classification (NCBI taxonomy): domain Eukaryota; kingdom Metazoa; phylum Chordata; class Mammalia; order Perissodactyla; family Rhinocerotidae; genus Ceratotherium; species Ceratotherium simum. The sequence goes on along the minus strand of NC_141924.1, from coordinate 27,958,375 downwards.
GAGATGGCCAGTTACTTAAGGTTGGTTTTCTGTGCCTTCTTCAATGTCGATTTTAATAGTGATCCATTTTGTGCTTTTTTATTGCTTCTGAGTTATACACAACACCATACCAACTGCTTTGTGGACTCCTCAGAGACCCCCAGAAACGGACTGAAAGAAATTTCTGGAAATCTGTATGTAATAACCTCCCTAACCATGTAATGAAGAAGCAGGAGCCCCCTTGCTTCCCAGGAGTGTGCCAAGATACTGTTCCTTCCTTACTCATCAGCGGCCTGGCTGAAGTTAATGGGGGTCTGGCCCCTACCCTGTCCTTGACTCACCTTCCTATGACATTTAACCTTCCAGTTGTATCTCCTTTAGAATGAAAATGTACAAAGCACCTGATTTCTCACAACTTTAAAGGCTAGAGATTATAGGGCTTGAGAAGAAGGAAAAACAGGTGTTCCTTCCCTCCACCCCACTTGCCACCTGCTGAGGGGGATTATTTTCTGCCCTTTGTACCCACACACATCAAAGAGAGGTTAGAGATCTGAAATCTGTTGACAGCCCCCTGGACTTTTCTCTCTGAGGACTGTTTTCTCCCCACTGTATGGATGCACCACTGGTCAAGTTGAGATTTTTATTCACTTGGGGGAGGGGCAGTTGGAAGGAGGAGAAAAGAAAATCAGAGATACCTAATGACTTGTCTGAAATTACATAGCATTATCTTATCAATTTCATCGGCAAGCATTTATTGAATACCCCCCATGGCCTCCACCAACATCCATGGTTGGGCACTACACTATTACTGTCACCCTAAGCTGATATTTCTTTGCCTCTCTGTAGCCAGTCGATTTACTGTCAGCTCAGGTTCTAAAATGAATAGTAACAGATTTACTTTCTCAACTGATCTCCCATTGATACCTAGCTGTGTGACTTTAAGTGAATCACCTACCCCCTCTGAGCCTCCATTTCCTCATCTGTAAAATGAGACTGTACTAGACAACCTAGAAAACCCCTTTCTCTTCTGATGGTCTCTAATTCTGTCTTCTGGGTACTTATCCCACACTCTAGCCAAACCTATTTGCTTGCTCTTCTCCGAACATGCATTGTGTAGTCCTGCCCCCACACCTCTGCTCACACTGTACCCCCTTCCTGGATTGCTTTCTTTTTTTTCTCTGCTTTACTGAATCCTGTGTATCTGTGCTTTGGCTCAGCTCAAACTCCACCTCCTCTTTGAGGACTCCCAAGCCTGGAGCGACCCTGTTTTTGTCTCATCTCATTAAATACTCATTTTCTGGATCATTCTTTTGGCTCATTACAAATGTCTTGCTTTGATGCCTCACCTTGTCACTTGTGTTTGTCCTGCCTTCCCAGCTTGATGGTGAGCTTCTGAGAAGGGGGCCATGTACTCCCACAGCCTGATACCATGCCGAGTGCCTGCTAGGCATTTGATTTAATCTGTTTTCTTTGGAGGAAACCCAGTACCATATGGAAGGGAGTTTGTTTGTATACACATTCTTTTAAAATATACATTGATCATCTTTCCCGTTGTGTTAACTTTATTTCCCCAGGAAAGGTAAATATCCATCAGTCATTCTGCACCAGTTGTCGGTGCCATGAGGCGATGTCTGTAGCTATACCAACCGCGTCAGGCTGATTGGACCCATTAACCTGGCAGGAGAAGTTTCCATCCATCCTTCCTGGGCCTCCTCACCAGTTATCTCCTCGGATTTGGGATATTTTTGATGAGTGTTTTGACAAGAACACGGTTTCCCCAAAGCTGAGCCAACCAAACTGTTACATGGTAAATTGGAGGTGAAGGAACACTTGGCTATAAATAGTTCCCCATGGGACGGCCTGGTTTCGCCTGTCCTGTTTGCTCCCCGGCGGTGCATGTGCAGCTGGCCGGTTTTATGATGTTGTGGCGGAGGGGTGGGACCGAGCTGCAGCTTCAAGCTGCTGAGGAAGAGGTGGCCGATTGAAGTCTCGGTTTCCTCGGCATCTGTGTGGGGTACGCCTTCAAAAGCCACATCTGTGGCCTTGTTTTTAGGATTCGAGTAACAGGGGCTGATTGGTGTTTTTTATTTTGTGACTGCTAACATTTCTGCAGTGCTTCCTATGTGCCAGGCCCTCTCCATGTTCTAACTCATTCAGTCCTCTCCACAGCCCAGTGAGGTGGATACATGATTCTCATTCAACAGATGAGGGAACCGCGGCCCAGAGAAGTTGGATGATTTGCCCAAGGTCACACAGTGGCAGAGCAGGGATTTGAACCTGGAGTGGCTTCAGAGACTGCACTAATATCCCTCATGCTACACTGGCTTTGTGACCTCTGCCCCCGGCACAGGCACCCACTCCCTGGGGGTTCCTGGAGGGAGTGGGTAGCTTGTTGATAGGGATCCATGCGGAGAACTGATGCTCCTGGGGTGGGATGGATCAGGAGACTTAGAGGCTCAGGGAAGAATCTCAGCTCGAGAAGAAAGCAGAGCATCTGACTGAGGACTACCTCACTGGCATGAAAACTTCTTGAGAATTAAACCCCACGCTCAGCTTCCCTCAGGAAGGTTCCCTCCCTTAAGAGGCAGTTGTGAGGGAAGAATTTGAGCTGACTGGCCCCGCCAGGCTCCCTAGGACATCCCAGTCATTCCCAGATTCCCGCGTGTATCGTGTGTGCAGCCCCTGAAATTACCCCGAGTCCCGAAGACCTGGGATCGTGTAGATGATTTGGAAGGCACGGATAATCCCCAGATCCCTGTATTCAGAAACTTCAAGCTTCTCCAGTGGCAGAGTTGTCACCAGAACTGTTAGAAGAGACGAACATTGTTAGACATAAGCTTGGCTTCTTAAGCCGCAGAGTGGAGCGACTAATGAGCAGCGAAAAACAAAACCCAACCTAAGGCAGCCGCAGGGGGAGGAGGAGGAGGGAGAGGCCTGGATCACCCACAGTCTGACTCATCAGTTTCCCAGTGATCAAGAGTTGACGGGGTTTTGACAGATGCTGGGCACTGTAGTCCTGCCTGGTTAGATGAGAGGCAGGAAACAGCAGTTGGGGGCCAATCGCTGATTTTTTCCACCACACACAAAAAAACTGACTTCTTAAATCTCTGAAAACGTCATGGAGTTTTACTATAGTTTGGTGCAATTTTAAACATCATGTTAGTTACATAATTTTTTCTCATTGTAAAAGTAAAGTTGCAAAGTAGTGGGGGATGAGAGAAAGCAAAGAAAAAAATACCCCTAATTCTGTCATTTAGAGGCCACCACTGTCAGCATTTTAGATTCCTTTTTTTACGTAGTTGAGGTCAGACTCTATCCAATTTTGCATCCTTCTTTTCTTCAGTTAGTGAGGGATAATGCTTATATTAAAATGTCACAGCAAACCCTTTGTAAACAGTATCTTTAAATAGCTGTATCACTTTCTATTATGTGGAAACATTATTTTGAGCTTAAGCCGAGTTTTAAGTTTTAAAGTGTCTTTAAAGACATATACTTCTTCCAGATAATCTAGCACCGTTTCCAAAGGTAAGATTTTACTGATGAGAAGTGAAAGAACTAAAGACTTTATAATATGTTAATACCTTGACTGCCCTCTTTCTCCTGTCTTTATTCCTGAGTCTGTCTATAAGACTTTAGGAAAATGGAAGGAATTTAGAACTGAAAGGATCCTTTAAGAGCATCTAATCTGCCCCCTTATTTTATTGACGTACAGTCCTGATGGTTGTGACAACTTATGTCCAGTCACTTTTTCCCCGGTTATTTCCTCATTTTACTTCCTTTCTGAACATGATTGCATGCTATAATTTTTCAGTTGTCAGCGTCTGCACTGAGATCAGCTGAAAAAGTCTGGCCATGCTGAGTTCGGCTTTTGGGAATTCATCCTGCACGTGTCGCATAGCCAGGACACTGCAAAGTGTACGCGTTTCTAGAAACATGTGCCAAATCTTTCTCCAGATTGTGGTGCAGTCTCTCGTGTGGTAGGGATTCCTTTGAGCTGACTCGGTTGTGTACAGAAAGCAGTCCTTATTTCATGGGCAGAATTGAATCTTTTGAGCTCTTCCAGGTGGTAAAATAAGTAATAACGGAATATGCATAAAATCTGAAATTTGTAACTTTATGCCTGCCTATTAACCTTTCTTGTAAGCATAAAAGATAAGAAGGCAGCAGGCGAGGAATAATAATAGCTAACATTTCTGAGCTCTTAACTGTGTGCCAGGCGTTAGAACCAGTGTCTGCATGGGTTAACTCATTTAATCCTCACGAGTCAATGCTATTACCGTCCCCACTTTATAAATGAGAAAACCTGAGGCTGGGAGAGGTTAGGTGACTTGCTAAGGGGATTTGAACTGAAGCAATCTGTCCCCCACCCAAACTGCATTGGCAATTAAAATGTAGTCTATAAAGCTTGATAGAGTTTGTGGAACTGGTTTTTATTTTTTAATTTCTTTCTAATATTGGAATATCTGGGTTAATACAAAGATGCAAGTAACTGAGGTTTCATGAGAAGGGGCTATGGCTTCTGTGGTTTTAGTCTGTTGCTATCTAGGGACGGCCTTCTGGCAGCTGAGCTGAGTGCAGACTTCTGTGTTAGGAGAAGGCAGAGCCCTCTCTATTGGGGCTGCAAGTAGCTCCTGGGAGCCTCTGAACCCTCTTTGGGGTCCCAGCTTTTCCCCAGTGGGCTTCTTTAGAGCAAAGGTAGGGAATCTGTGTTCAGGTTGGTGTTTGGAATGGCTCCAGCGAGAGGAAGCTGGTGTTGGGTTTCTCTAGCATCCCTAGGACTGAAGTAGGGTTCAGGGTGTGGGAAGCTGTATCATGCCCTTTCCCGGTATCCAGCAGAGAAGCACTGCTCACGTGCTCAGAGTCAGGACTGGTTACCTGTATGACTCTCAGAACTCTACTCCCATTAGTGGATTTCATTTATCCAAACTGTGGATTGAAATTCAATTCAGTTCCAGAAAGTTCTTCCTGCAGTCCAACAGAAGACAAACTATGTAACACCTGAAGTATCTGCCTTGACTCTGGTTACGTTAAGGTTTTGGAGTGAAAATAAGAGAAAACAAAAATAATAAAATCTTTTATAAGGACAAGGTCTATTTATATTCCCACAGAATGTTCACATAAGGAAAAGGAGGCCATGAGGAACTCAGGACAGGACCTAGGGCCGGAAGTGGGGGTGGTGGGGATGGCTGAGCTGAGGTAATGGACCAAAAAGTAAGAACAGCAGGAAGTGTCAGAACTTGGAAATAAGCTCCATGGTTGGCTGTTTAGAATGTCATCTGAAGCTATTTCAAGTTCACCCCCATCTCATTTATTCCAGTTGTTGAGTTAGCAGGGACTCCCCAATTTAGACCTATTACTCCCATATAATCTACAAATCTAGAACTAGTGGTTCAGGCTGTAGGCTTCTCTTACTACTTACTTTCAAATAAGTAGATTGGAAACAAGAGAGGAATTTGCCTTAATCTTTATATTCCATCTTTAACACTCCCAACTACTGAAGCACGTTAAATGCTATTGATAATTACCTTGCTTTCTCTGTAGGTGTGTGTGGGTGTGTGGGTGGGTGGGTGGGTGTGTGGTATAAGTCTCCTTTGTGGCATTTCTTAGAAACTTCATGGAAAAAAATAAGTGAGAAGGTTGGTCTGCTTGCCCTGCAACTGGTTATCCCCACCAGTGTGAGGCATAAGAAAAGAAATTCGGCATAAAATATTTTAGCTTTTTGAACACCCATAGCTTTTCCATCTGAGGTAATAGCAAAGAAAAAAAAAGAGTCTGTTTAATTTTTCTCCCCCCTCGTTTTCCTCATCATGCTATCCTTCCCGTGGGTGGTCTTGAACTTGTAATGCAACTAACTGTATGGTGTGGAAGTCTCGCACACCATACACGTCAGGACTGTAGTTGGAAGGTTTTTTTGTATGCAACAAAAATCCCAAGGCTAGTTAATAGCCTACCATGAGGCTTCAGGAAGATGTCAGCAGAAACAATATGTTGACATGAACTGAAATTATCCATTGGGGAAAATTTGTTTTCTGCTCAGGCTTTGGCTGGAAAAATCTGAAGAGCCCTATAAAATCTTGAATGCTAATAGAGTATTTTTTTCATTTAATAAACATTTATTGAGCACCTTTTATGTGCCAGGCACTATTCTGAGGGCTGAGGATACAAAATGAACAAAACAGATGATGCCCCTGCTCTCATGGTGGGAAGAAAAAGACAGAAAACAAATAAATGGATTCATCATGATAAAGTCGTTTCAGATAGTGATAAGTGCTATGAAGAAAACAGAGTGCTGGGTAGAGAGTGACAGTGGAGTATGGTAGGAAGACGACCAGGGAAAGCTCGGAGGAGGTGACATTTGAAACTCAAAGGATGAGGGGGTATGTAAGAATATACATGACAGGGCTCAGGCTGACTTCAGATTAGATCCATGTTAAGGGTTTATCTTGAAAGCAGTAGATAAAATCCACATCATGCCCAGGGAGTATGTATGAATTGGATGAGGTTTCTCTTATGCAAAATTCAACCCATTTTGGGGTTTTGTGACTCATTGTTACTTCCTGCAACACTTCACTGATCGTAATCCTTTTCCAAGGCTGTCCAGCTCAACTGAGCTGAGGAAGGAACGCTTCCCTTGCTCCGGTCTTGCTGGCTTTCTTCTCTGTGTTTTGCTCCGGTCTTGCTGGCTTTCTTCTCTGTGTTAATGTTGACATGAATTTTGCATTTAGAAGATCCAAGTGTTCCATTGGTGTCCCTGGGCCCAGCTGTGGGGATGGGGATGGGTGGGGTAGGAGGTGATATTAATAGAAATCAGGAGGAAAAAGAGAGCCATCTCTCTCCTGTCCTGTAGTCATCTGAGAGAGATGTGGGCCACAGAAGCTGAGACTGCTGTCCCTCTTTGTAGCACGTTTGAGTCTCTTGTGATGAAAATGAAAACTACTTCTTGTTCTGTCCTTGGGGTTATGGAGATCATTCTCTGTATAATCTAGCAAAAAAGAAAACAGTTTGACCCACTCATCCTCAAACAATTTTTAAGTTTAAATTGTATGTATGTATTTTTTGAGATAATACATTGACATTGTTCAAAACTCGAAAGAACAAAGAGAATATACAGTGAAAGTCACATGTTCCTGACCTCTGAGACAACCAATGATATTGGTTTCTTGGGTATCAGATATTTTATATATGTCTGCAAGCAAAAGGGGGAAGATAGTCTTTCCTCCCTTTTATTAAACATATACCGTATTAAACTTATATGTATATATGTATATACAAATATATACATATTTAATAAATATTAAACATAACACATAATACATAAAGAGCTTTCTAATTATTTTTATGGCTAAATAGTATTCCATTGTTTGTACTATAGTGTACTTAACCTGTCTCCGGTGGTTGGACATTTAGGTTGCTTCAATCTTTTATTTATAACACATGATGCTGCAATGAATATTCACATACATATATCATTTCATATATATACATGAGGGGCTGCGGGATCTAAGGGTATGTGCTTTATAATTTTGATAAATAATGCCAAATTACCTTCCAGAGAAATCTCACTCCCACCATCAATGAAGCATACCAACTTAAACCCAGCATCCATAGTTATCAGGACAAGCTTCAGTGTAGGCCGCTTTAGGTAGCTTGTTCAGGAAACTGGTTGATAAACCCTGGCACATAGTACACTTTGGTAATTAAAGAAAAAATGTGAGAAAGAGAGGCTTCCTTGCCATAATTCAGAGTTGTAGAGTGAATACTGGTGCCTCATCTCTGAGGTATCAGGTAAATAAATCAAAGTTGCCCCAAACTAGATCTTTCCAGCTTCTACCCTTCTGCATCAACTGTGCTCCAAGAGTAAATAAAATAAGCCCCAATATAACTGCAAGGCAGCTCCTAACTCACTTAAAATGGATGAGTGGTGGTGGTTTGTAAGGTTTTTTTTTTATTGAGGTATAATTGACATATAACATCAGATGTACAACATAATGATTTGATATTTGTACAAATTGTGAAGTGATCGCCAAAATAAACTTAGTTAACATCTGTCACCACACGTAGTTACAAATTGTTTTCCCTTGTGATGAGAACTTTTAACATTTATTCTCATAGCAACTTTCAAATATATAGTCCAGTATTATTAACTATAATCACCATGCTGTGCATTACTGTAAATTTATGTTTACTTTCTTATTTTACAGCAAATCCCAGACACCAGGTCATTTCATTCCTACATATTTCATTATGCATCTCTAAAAAAACTATGATCGTTTTCTTCAATAACCATAACGCTATTATCACAACAAACAAAATTATCAGTAATTCTTTAGAGTTATCTAATATCGAGTCCATATGACTAAATTTTCCTGACTGGCTCAAAAATGTCTTTTTAAAATTGTTTTTGTTCAAATTGGTATCCGAACAAGGTCCTCAAACCACATTTGGTTGTTGTGTTTCTTTTCATCTGGAGTGGCCTCCTCCTAGTCATGGCTGTCCACTTTTTGAGGAAATCACTCCTTTTATAAATACCCATGGACTGAATGAGGAAACAAATTCAGTGCTGTAGAGTGCCTCACATTGTGGCTTTGGCTGTTTGCTTTCTTCTGGTGTCATTTAGCTGGTTCCTCTACCCTTTCTGTTTCCTAATGCTAAGTGGAAGGTAGCACTAAAGGCTTGATTAGATTCAGCTTTATGGGCAAGAAGACTTCATAAGTGGTTCTGCCAAATGATGCTTCTGATGTGACAAATTCCTCAAGAGAAATCTGGGCAGCAGCCTATCTTCTCTTGAGTCTCACTTAAGAATATTTCTATCAATCTTTTTTTTTTTTTTAACTGGCTTCCTGTTTCTCTTCTTCTGTACAACTACTTTCCAGAACCAGATCAACTCTTTGAATCTGAGCTGATTAATAAAGAATATAAATTATAAATGGGAAAACAAGAATCTAGCAAATCCATACTTGGTCAGTGCCTACTGGTTGTCTCCCTTCCTTCATAGTTTTCTGTAGGCCAGTGTTGTCCAATAGAACTTACCATGATGGTGGAATGTTCAGTATCTGCACGTTCACTATGGTAGCCACTAACCATATGTAGCTAGTGAGCACTTGACTTGTGGCTAGTGCGACTGAGGACCTGAATATTTAATTAAAATCTCAATAGCTATACGTGGCTGGAGGCTACCATGTTGGATGGTACAGCTATAGAGTCATTTTGAAATGACTTGAGGCACAGATATTTCCCGCCTCCCTTGGGAACTGACTGTTTCTGTTCCTTTTTTAAAAGTCATTTTTAGTATATTTAGTTAGTGAGATTGACTTTTACAGAGATGCTACTGAATTTAGTGAGCAATTCATAGGCGCTTAGTTGCACAAATCCACCTGGGCTTGACCCAGAGCAGATGATGGAAGGAAGTCACTATCACAGGACAAAGCCAGACTCAAGTCCAGGTCCTGGGAGTGGGGGCACATGCAGGAAGATGTTCCATGTGTCAAACTGATAAGGAGCCTTTGATTAAGTAGCAAATATGTAATTGCCATCAGGATATGTGGGTACAGGCATATTATTGATCAGTTGTTGCATATGTAGACTTTGTCTGCAAAGAATCTCAGGTGCCAGTTTTTCTTTTCAAATCATGTGCCCAATGTAACTGATGTCCACGATGATAGAGATACAAATATAGATGTTACATGTGGGTGTGTTCAAACTGACAAAATGTGGAACACCTTCACTTGTGAAAGTATCGTATTAGACAAAGAGATAGGTACAAAGATGATTAAGACGTAGTCCCTACCCAAAAGGAACTTGCAATTTGGTAATAGATTATTATCTATTGATTTATTGATTATGTGCTAAGCATCTTTCATAATTCTCATTTGATCCTTACAACAACTGTATACAAGGAAGGCGTGATTAGCCCCATTTTAGAGATGAAGAAATTGAGGCCCAGGGAGGTTAAATAAATTACTAGTTCAAAGTAGCACAGCCACTTAAAGGGTAGAGCCAGGATGCAAACCTGAGCCCAAGCTACCATTATATTTCTCCAGGATTATGGTAAGAGTCTCCTGATGAGTTTTCATACCCATATTTTAAACCCTGCCCTCTCGCCATGTCACTCCTGTGCCCAAAGCCCTACAATGGCTTCGTCTCTCGCCCCTAGAATAAGAGGCAAAATCTTCACACTGGTCTTCACAAAGTTATATTATCCACCCTGTTAACTCACTGCCCACTCCTCTCTACCTCGCTCGCTCTGCTCAAGTCGTGCTGGCCTTCTCTCATTTTAGGGCCTTTGCACCAGTGAGTCCCTCTTCTAAGAGTATGCTTCGTCCAGACTCACTCATCATCTCCTTCAAATCTCTAAGTAAATGTCACCTTCTCAATGAGACCTACTCTGAACGTGCGTTCTCCATCTCCTTACCCCACTTTATTTTGACCTATATCACCTTCTAATATATTTTATAATTTACTTATTATAATTGTCTGCCATCACTTCCCTGTGCGCATATGTGCGTGCGTGCGTGCACACACGCAAACACACACACAAGAATGTAAGTTCTCTGAGGGCAGGATTCTTCCTCTCTTATGCTCACCACCGTTACCTTGAACATGGCTGATACATAGTAGACGTTCAGTAGATGTTTATTGACTGAAGATGAGTGAAACTCGTGTGTCCAATTTGAAAGCCACGCTTGCTTAACATTGTATGTATAAACACTTACCTATGTGTTTAGGCCTGTTAAGTTGTCCTTGTTACTTTAAAATGCATGACTATGTAGAATTATATGAGAGAATCAGAGTAGGCCATGCAACTATATGTGAGGCCAACTTCCTTTTAGTTTTTTTTTTATTTTATTTTATTTATTTATTTTTTTCCCCCAAAACCCCAGTAGATAGTTGTATGTCATAGCTGCACATCCTTCTAGTTGCTGTACGTGGGACACGGCCTCAGCATGGCCGGAGAAGCGGTGCGTCGGTGCGTGCCCGGGATCTGAACCCGGGCCGCCAGCAGCGGAGCGCGCGCACTCAACCGCTAAGCCACGGGGCCGGCCCTTCCTTTTAGTTTTAAGATCGCTCTTGGTGTAGTACTAATGAAGTGGTCACTTGTAACTTCTCATAAGGCCAGAAGTGGTGAGGAATTGTGGACAATGAACTTCCACATATGAGGGTACTGCCCCAGCACTGAAGAGTGGCTTTTTGGGGGTGTGTGTGTGACTTTGTCCCCTACAAAGGAAGAAATACTGTGCTTGTTATTACCAGCCTTGTTGAAGACTGAGACGTGAGAGAATAATTAAGGAACATGGTACCTTAGCAAATATACGTAGTGAGTAATAAAGGAGGTGGTTTTAGAACTAAGCTATGAGTTTTGCCACCCTGCTATTAAAGTATTTAATAGAAATCGTATTTCTCTTTTTGAAAAAAAAATAGGTTATTCTTGGTGAGAATCTGACTTCAAATTGTCCAGAGGTTATCTATGAAATTAAAGAAGAAACACCTGTTTTCTACAAACTCGTTCCTCATCCAAAGGAGAATATCTACATCTATCTAACAGCGGGGAAAGAGGTAGGTAGAAATACTAGTTATTGCTTCTGACTTAAGAATAAAAATTGCTTAATTGTTGTCATTATCTAGTGATGAAGCTTTTACTTTGAACTAGTGAGTTTAAACACTGCTGCAGGCTTCAAGAAGACCCTCAGTGGTTCACAGGCATGGAATTAAAAACCCTGCTGTCAGTAAGTAAGCAAGAAATATTACCTATTTAGACAATTTTATTATTGGCTATATTTCCAATGCCAAGTTTTTCAGAGGAGGGTGTGCTTGCAAATGGGTGCATAATCAGCAAGGTAACTGAATTTACACATTTATTATCTGGGCATTGGATGATTAGATGCATTTATGAATATACCCAATGGGACTGGTTTTAGAATTGGGGGTTAATATCAGGCCACAGTCTCATACACATTCATGAACCAGGAAATGTGTGACACTTGCCCTCCCTCTCTTAATTTATCTGGATATTTTAGTTTCTTCCTGCTTCTACTTATTGAAATAAAAAGAATACCTTTTTACATCTTCTTCTTTTTTACAAAGTGCTTTCACCAAGGGAAGGAGGGAGGAAACAAATTTTTATTGAGTCCCTACTGACTATGTACTTGTTAGTTACTATTCTAAGTATGGTCTCTCTAGATGCATAGAGTTGTATATACACACAAACATATAATGAACAATATTAATGAAATATGTTAATGATTTAATGAGGTAAAATTACCCTCATTTTATATATAAAGAATGTAAGACTTGGAAAGGTTAAATAACTTGCTCAAAGATATATAGAGTTTAGGCCTTGTCAGGGCTAGGACTTAAATTCTTCCCTGGTCTTAAACCCCACGATAAATGGGATCAAATCCCAAATTTGGGAAAACTAAACAGGCCATTCTGGCATGGTAGTTTGGACCCATGACCATTTGAACATACAAAGTGCAAAGAAGATAATTGAGACTTACATAATTATATAACAGATGTAACAGATGCCCTCGGCCCACTCCAATTTTCCATTCTTTTCCTCTCAGTCATTCTCAGGAGAATAGCAATGACCTCAATCTACATGTGCTGTTAAAGTCACAGAGTAGATGTGTAAGCACTTTGTAGTTTCTGGAATTCCTAAAAAGGCCATGTTGCCATTTGCATGTTGAAAAGTCAGGTATGTCGAAATGACCGCGTTGAGATGGCCGCTGGATCTCATATACCTTTGTAAACCAGTTCTTTACCATAAAGAATCTTCTTGACCAGCTTGCTTCATCATTCAAACACTTTTTATTATATTTCTTCCCCAGTGTTCCCATATTTGAAAGATTTTTGTCTACTCAACAGACTGTATTATTAAGTAACAATTCCCGTTCTCAGGCTTTATGTATCAAGGGCATCTCAAAACTGTCAGTCAGAGAACTGACTGTGCTACCACACAGAGCTGATAAAATTCCAGCTCAAAGCAAAGACACTTGAAGTCTTGCTTAGTCTGTGCATATTTTTCCATTCAGCTTTTTGAAACATTGCAAATAGCTCATCAATTCTCATTACTACCTTCCCTGGAACCCAAGACTGTAGGCTGGGACCCAAGACTGTAGGCTGGGACCCACTGTGAGAGCCACCTGTAGTTGGCAGGTCCTCACTTTCTGGAGGTAAAGAGTTCTAGTCTCTGGTCATTCAAAGCCTAAAGTCCTGAGGAGAGTTTTTAACTGGGCGTCAAAGCTGATTATTCTTACATTCTTCACTTAGGTTTACTGTTAGAGATCCTGTTAGTAAGACTCTAGTTGAGCCAATATAATCCCTAGACAGGCAAAACCTAAAGAAGGTCCTTTCCTAGACTCTTGGGGAGATGATAACAGCCAAACTAATACTCCCTGTTACTTCCATAGAACGATATACTATGTGGCTATTAAAAATAACCATATGGAGATATATGCATTGCTGTGGAATAGTGACCATAATGTGTTATTAAGTTAGAGAAGCAGATCCATTGTAGTATTTATAGTGTCCTCTCTTTTACATAGAGTTATGTATTTGTGTGCTTAAGTACATTGTATGGTAGTTCTCAGAGAATGTTCTAGAGATTCATATTCAACTAAATGTTCTGAACAAAAGTGGTCCTAGAAGCAGATGTTAGTTACTATACCCCTCCTGGAGTATCATGATGCTCAGCATATTCAAAGGCTCTCAGAAGCCTTGTGCTAAGAAAACCTATTTCACTTTTTCAGGGTAAGGTTTTGTGTTTGTTGGACCGTGGAACCTTTTTCTCACATAATAGCAATAGCCAACATTTACTGAGCATTTAGCATGTGCCAGACAATGTTTGTAATAACCCCATGAAGTCAGCAGCACCATCACCGTTTCACAGATGAGAAAACAAGGTTAGAGAGATTACATGACATTTATGAAAATCCCCCAGAATTAAGAAGATGTTGTGTGAGCTACAAGGAAATATCCACATTCTGGTTAATTCTGGCTCAGGCTGGTGGTCTGCCCACCGCATCTGTCAGCAGCCTTGAGGACTGTGCAGTGGACGAGCTGTTATCTTCCATGAAGTCAACTTAGAATTGAAGGATGCTCCTCAGGATAGCCCCTGTGTGACTCACAAATCCCTTCTAGAACTCTCTGTTTCTCTAACCTTTTTAAGAAGTTACTTAATACTTTCTAGTGGGATTTTGCCTGCAGAAAATGCACCAGGTACCGTTAGGTCCTCCCTGCCTCCCACTGCCCTGCTTCGAGGCTCTGACTGCCTGCCTTGGATGCCTGGGTCTGCCCAGCATGGGGGCCCACTCTGTGGGCTGCTGTTTGCCACAACTGGAAGAGGCAGCTCTAGGGGCAGAGAATGATTTGAAAACTCCTCTCATTTCTTTCATTTTCACTCCAGTGGAGGGGATGTGAGCAAGTGAGCCAGGAGCTGAGGTGATGGAGCTCCCCCTGAGAGGGATGTGGGAGGGGTCTCCTCATCTCCACATCCAGTGCCAACATCTCTCTGACACTCCTGGGTCAGCACCTTTTGCTATCTCCAGATACTCATTTCCAAAGTGCCACTGACCACACATTGACTGTCTATATGAAAACCAAGTGACCTGATTTCATGATCCCTTTGGAAATCATTATTAGCAGATCAGAAACCTGACTGCGTTTCAGACTTCCCTGAGAGAGCACTTAAAAATACGGATTCCTAGGCCCCACCCCAGACCTGCTCAGCTAGAGTCTCAGGGGCAGAGGGTCTGGGAATCTCCACTTTCAAAAGCTCCCAGGGGATTCTGATAAACTGCTTCATACCCTAGAACCTGAGAACTGCTGCCCCGTGTCATTATGGAGACATTCCGAGTTTGAGTTGATAAATGTGCTGTTTGTGGCCCTTCATCAGATAACATGTTGTAGCTTTTCTGGTGTTGCTTATAATTCTGTCTAAACTGCTGTCATCTTTATTTTTAGGTGAGGAGAATTCGTGTTGCAAACTGCAGTAAACGTAAATCCTGTTGGGAGTGTTTAACGGCGACAGACCCTCACTGCGGTTGGTGCCATTCGCTACAAAGGTATTTCCTGAATTCTTTCTCACCAACTCTCGTTTTCACAAAAGTGTCGTGTGGCAGAACACTTGTTGCCCTACTTTGAGGATCTGTTCCAATGACCTGGGGGAACCGATCTCTTCACTGACTAAAATATCGTTGTGTAATCCTAATTAATTCTCAGAGATGTTCCCAGCTGAGTCGGTGCTACTAAATCATTTGACCCGGACCACTGAGGGTTCCCCAGCCTGGGACTGGGAGGGGGCGGATGTGCATCATAAAGGAGGAGAGGCTAGAGCTGTCAATTTTGTTTTTATTTTCTACTGAGTTCTCCAAGACTTGAGAGAGGGAAAAGCTTTGCCCTCAGAGGAGATAAAAGAATAGGGATGTTTGAAACATTTCGAATGAATCCTCCTAATGTCACATCTGCCTGTGGCTCAGTGGAAGCCTTATTATTGATGATGTTGTCTCCTAATGCGCCGTACAGCTGTGGGCCTGATGTACAATCGCAGTGTCCGGGCAGAATCTGCCCAGCCTGGTCTTGAATTACGATGTTCACCACCCATCTAGGCTCAGGGGTGACTTGTAGCAGCTTTCTCGCCATGGCAGCTCCTAGCGTCGCTGGGACCGGCCTGGTTGGATTCACTGTTGCCATGGCAACCCAGTACTCGGGCTCTCGCTATAGAAGCGAGGAGGAGAGAGCCTGAGCTAGCTGCAGCTGAGGCAGGAAAAAAAAAAAACCATAACACTGTCTGTCAGTTTGGTTGGTGCTTTCAGTGTTTAAAGGTGAAAAAGGATAAGAAAGAGTAGAACAGGTGCAGAGAAGCTGAAGGCTGAATGAGGGGCAGTGTGGGATAGAAAAAAGGACTGGGAAGAGAATTGGGAAGCTTACAGGGGAGGAAGCCAAGAGAAATGAAGAGAGAGGGGGGAAATACAATACATATAAGCAAGAGGTTCAGGAAACAAACTAACGATGTGGGGCTGGAATTAATTAAGAGTTCACGGAAGAAGTCAAAAGCTGAGTGGCAGCAAGACGCGTCATTGCCCTTGCCTTTTGCTGCACTTCCTTACCGGGCTGTTTCCGTCAGAATCACTGGCAGACAAAAGAAGCAGGGCTGGGAAAATTCTCATGAATAATTGTAATTGGGTAGGAACGTTTTCTTCTTGTCGCTTGCCCAAGATGAGAGTTTAAGAAATTAACTGATCATGAACAGCATTTCATCATCGCACACCCACTAAGCAGTTTTGTCATAATCTTTCTTATCCATTCCATTTCTGTGGGTTCCCTGTCTATATTTGTAGAGCTATGCGCAGGAGTTAATTCAGTGACAGTGGTGGCGATGGTGGTGGTGATGGTGGTGATTAAATAACTACGCGTGGCTACTATGTTGGCAAACATACGTCTGGAGTTTGTGGGAGATGTCCAGGCTGGTGATAGGAATTTGGGAGTTAGTAGTGTTTAGATGGTACATGAAGAAGCCGTAAGACCAGATGAGGGAGGGAGTGTAGATTGAGGAGGGAAGTAGTTGGAGAACTGAGCACTGAGGTCGTACAATGCTCAGGGCTCAGGAAGATGAAGAGGAGAAAAATGGGGAGGGAACAGTCAGAAAGGAAAGAGGGCAAACTAAAGAAGAAGGTTTCCTGGAAGCGCAGGGAGAAAGGAGGAGGGAGCATCCCCTGGGCCCGGTCACCCTGAGAGGTCAGGCGAGAGAAGAAGAGAATTGACCCCCTGGACTTAGCAGGTGATGATTGGTGCTGGGGACAGGGGCAGTTGTGGGAAGTCGTGCTGAAGGTGCAAGAGAGCATAAGAAGAGGACAGAGCAGAGGCAGCTCTCTAGAGCAACTGTGCTGAGAAAGACAGCAGGAAAGTGGAGCAGATGTTGGATAAGAAAGTGGAGTCCAGTGAGTTTTGTTGTTTTGAAGATGCGTGAAATAACAGTGCGTTTGTGTGCTGTTGGGATAGTTCCAGTAGAAGGGAGAAAGTGACGATGCGCGAGAGAGAAGAGAGAGTTGTGGACTGTTGTCTTTCAGCAGATGAAAGAAAATAGGCTCTAGTGCGCCAGTGGGGAGGCCAGCCTCAGACAGGAGCGTGGGACAGTTCATCCTTGGTCCTGGGAGGGAAGGGGATGACCATGGGCCCAGGAGCAGGTAGGTAGGGGAAACATGAGCAGTGTCTTTTCATATTGCTTATGTCATCTTCAGGGACTTAAGACTGGTGAGAGCGAGGTGCGGGAAGAAGCCAGGAGGTTTGAAGGGAGAAGAGAGAGAAGGTGTGAAATAGAGTGGGAGAGAGAAGGGAGATGGGGAATAGAGAGTGATTGCTAGGCAATATTCAGGCCCATCTGAGGTCGGTGGTCTTGCTTTTGAAGTGAGAGCCGTAAGCCCAGTTTTGCTTTTGCAAGTCATGTTCAGCTCTGTTGGTGTAGTCGTAGAGGAGGGGAGAGTTAGATTTAGCCAGAGTTGGGGTTTTGCCAGGAGATACATCAAGAGGGGAGAGAGGGGCCAGGGAGCCCTGCAGATGCATGCAAAGGATGGATGATGATATTGATATGGATATTGATACCTATTATAGTGGACCCTGGGCTCTAAGCCAGAAGTCAGCTCTGCGGAGGGGAGTGAGGGCACATGGGGACTGAGGGATGTGAAAAGGTGCCAGGATCTGTGCATTGGAGGTTGTTTTGGGGTTAAAGACTTGTTGGAGCTGGGGAACTGGAACAGGGGTCATGTTTGGGCTGTGGGGAGCTTGAAATTAAGGTCGTGGAGGCGGTGGAGTTATTGGTCATGACAAGGTCTAAGGTATGACTGTGTAGCTGAAGTAGGATGGAGGACAAGATTATTGGCACGGGGGAGGGGTCAAGGAACTGAGGTGTCAAAGTGTTAGAAGGATTAGTCATCTCTGTGGAAATTGCTGTCACCAAGAACAACGATGGAAACAATGTTGGAGAGAGTGAGCAGTGAAATATTCAAGAAAAGTAGGGAATTGGCTGTGGGTGGGGTGGTCGGTAGATGGTCACAACAAGGAGGCATCTGGGGTGGTGTGGGCTCATGGCGTGAGCTTCAAAGCTCAGGGGCGGGGCAGGCTTGGACAGAAGGGAAGAAGAATCATCTAGAAGAGGCAGCAAGACACAAGCAGGACACCTTGATGAGGGTGAGGAAGCAGCCAGCCCTTGAGAAGGCTGCGGGGAAGCGGTGTCCTCAGGGGAGAGCCTGGTTCAGTAAGAGCAAGAAGCAACAATCCAAGAAGAAGTTGAGGACATCGGGGCTTTTAGTGATGGTGGGTTGTGGGTCCCAGCCTTCTGTAAGCCTGCTCACTGCTCCCCCTGCTTCTGCTCTTGCTGCCTCACCCCTGCCTCAGTATTTTCCAAGAAGAGTGGTCCTTTTAAAATGTAAACCAGATCATGTCATTCCCCAGCTTAATAACCTCCGCTGGCTTCTGTGTTAGAATTCAGTCTGACTCTCTTACTTCCAGGTCCTGCGTACAAGGCTTTCCATAATCTGGTCCTTTGATGCTTCTTGGACCTCTCATGCGACCCTCTCCTTGGTTTACTCCACCCAGCCACACCGGCTTTCTTTCCGACTTAGGAATGTGCCAGCCTTGTTCCTGCCTCAGGGACTTTGCACTTGCTGTTTCCTCAGTTTAGAACATTCTTCCCCACATCTTTCCACGGCTGGCTCTGCCTTGATTGTCAAGTCCTAGCGCATACATCTCCACCTGATTACCCAGCCTCACTTGTGATGACATCACTCTTATATTTTCTTCATGGCCCCATCACTGTCTGAAATGATCTTTTTTCTCCACCTCTCCCTTTATTGAAATGTAAGTTGCATAGGGACCTTGTCTTGTTCATTACTGTATCCCCAGACTCTAGAATGGTGTCTGGCACGTAGTAGGAGCTCAAGTAAATTGAGTGATTGGGAAACTCGGCCAATGGCAGGTTGTGACTTGTGCGTTAAGTATTATAAAACATTCTGGATTTGTGGACTGATGGCCCTTCCCAGCTATGTCACATCACTTGGTTTCAAAGTGGCTTGGTTCTGGCCTAAGATGAAATAAAACTAAGCCTCAGATCTGTGACTCATGTTAAGCTCCCAGTACCATTCAAAATTAGGAATTCTAAAGGGGGATGTTTTCTTATAACTGTAGAGCATCCCACTGTGTTTATTTTAAATGTCACAGATTTATTTAGAAAAATAATTTATTTTCTCTGTTGAAAAGGTTGAGCTTTCTTGCATACGTGTGTAGAAAGTGGATTTGTTGGGGCGGGGCAGTGGGGACAAGAAAACCATCTTAACTTCCTTTTGATCGGGTGTTAAGAATAGGCATCCAGTATAAGGAGATAAAAAGCAATTAGATAAACAATGAGCTCTAAAAAGTCTAGTATTTTATTGTTGGAACCTCAAATGCAACCTGTGCTGAATTTGTCTGTGTGGGTGGAAAATGAATTTTTGCAGGCTGAATATCTTGGGTTTGGAAGCAGTTTCTCAGTTCCTCCCATATTGCAAAGCATAGCACATGTGTTCAGTTATGGATTTCCACAAAACTGGCAATCCTGCACCCATGAACGCATGAGGTTCCAAAAGTTCATTTGCAAGTTTCTTTGGCACTCAGAATGCATTTTCCCATAGAAACAATGTCATAAATTAGGGACTGATTCCCAAGTCAGCCCACAAAAATCGATTTATTTAATTTCAACAAATATTTATTGAATATCTACCAAGAACCCCGTGTGGGAAGTGAGATGACTAGATGATATTGAAAGAAATCAGATGCTGCTCTTGGCCTTTGGGAATTCATGTCGTAGCTAGGGAGGCAGACATGTCAGTGGCCAATGTTTGTTCATTTGGTCATACATCCAATCAACAAATATTTATTGAGCACCTACAACGTTCTAAGCCCTATGCTAGGTGCTCAGGTTTCAGTTGTTTCTTGCCCACATGGAGCTTGCAGTCTAGTGAGGGATATAGACAAGTGTGTTAATCAGGTTTCTGCTCCAGTAGTACTGCATTCACATGCAAATTCTTAGTGCCTTACAAGAACAAACACTTGTTTTTCTCGCTGATGGGTCAGCTCCAGCAGGGGGTGTAGAGGGGGCTCTTCAAGCTACAGGTGGAGAGTGGGATTCAGCTCTGCTTCACATGTCTCTCATCCTGCACATACTCTTCTCAAGGCAGAGAAGAGAGCAGAAGCACAAGAGCCCAAGGTAAACCATGTGGCACCTTCCAAGTCCCTCCTCACTTCGTGTTTGCTGATATCCCATTGGCAATCAAGCCACATAGCCGAGCCCCACATCAGTGGGGTGGGGAGATATCCTCTGCCTACTCTAGTGGGAGACACTGCAAGGGGACGTGGCAAAGGGTACGGATGTGTTATTCTAGTACAGGAGAGATTGAAGAATTGGGAATAATACTCCAGTCTACCTTAATAAGTTAAGGAGCTACCAGTCTACCAATAAGTAAGTAGAGTGTAATAAGGGTTAGCACAGAGGAAGTGGAGGATTCCAGGGGGACCCATGAAAACATCTAACCCAAACCTAAAAGGTCAGGGAGGGCTTCCTGGAGGAAGGGATGTCTGAGCTGAAGCTGAAGTGTGAGCAGATATCAGCCAGGTAGAGAAGAGGCAGGGGAAGCTGGCTGAGGGAACAGGCTGTGCCGAGGCTGGGAGCTGTAGGAGGGCCTGGCCTGATGCTCAGTATGGATGGACATCCAGTCTAGCAGAGGAGTGTTGGGAAGTGAGGGTGGCGTGGTAGGCAGGGGCAGATGAGGATGGGTCTTATAAGCCGTGTTAAAGAATTTGGATTTTGTCGCAAGGACTTTGGGGAGCCATTGCCGGGCTTCAGTTAGAAGACAGACTAGATCAGAGATATGTTTTAGAAGAAGTGTTCTGTGCAAGATAGACTAGAGGGGACACTGCTGGAAGCTGGCAGATCATTTAGAAGGTGATTGTAAACCAGCAAGTGACTGGGGACTGAATTAGAGAGATGATAGTGGCAATGGAAAGAAGTGGGTGGATTTAAGAGCTGTTTGGAAGAGAGAATTGACAGGACTTAGTGATTAATTGCGTTCCCCCTTGAGTCTGACACACTAAAAATAGGGCCATAAAATGAAAAGTAAAATATCAAGGTGGCCTCTGTTTTTCTGGAAGATGTATTCTTTCTCCCTTGATCTAAGTCCTCACAAAGAAAATAAAGAAATGATACCCAAACATACACTGGATTCCTAGTGTGTCCCAGGCCCTGGACTAGGCACTAGGTTGGAGCCCAGAGGATGGGGACCTAAGTCAGATGGGGAGGGACATCTGAGAGATGCCAGCTGAGTCTCAGAGGGTGCAGCGGGGTGAGTTATCACTCTTGTCCCAGCAACACAGGGACTTTGGTGTTGAGATTACAGGGCAAGGAGTGTGGGTGTCTGGGTCTGGTGGCCAGAGGTGTCATTTACTGAGCCGGAATGTAGAGGGAGTGGCCCGTTTGGGTAACCTCCACACCAACAGCAGGAGCAGAACAGCAGAAGAGGAAAAGTGCGGGTCCTGGAGTCAGCTTATTAGGGATCCAATCTGGGCTTCTGTGTGACCTGCAAGTCTCCTATCTTCTCTGTGCCAAATCCCCTCTTCTATAAAGCAGGGGTTGGTAATAGTACCTACCTTATATGGTTGCTGAGAGAATTAAACCAGATCATGAGCATAAAGTCCTAGGCACAGTGCCTGTTCATAGTAAGTTCTCAAGTAATGCAGCTATTACGATGGTGGGAGCCCAGAGGGAGGAACCATTAGTTGTAACCAGGGTTGGGAAAGGCTTCGGAGAGGAGGTGGCATTGAAATTAGGCCTTGAAGCCTGAGTAGACTTTCACCGAGGGAAGGAGGGGATGGGAGGCATTTCAGGCAGAAGAACCAGCACAACGAGAGGTCTTTTGAGGGAGGGGCAGAGTGAATTATCGCACCCTAGCACTGGCTCTAGAAGGAAGGAAGAGCCTGGGGTGCTGGCGGGGACCAGGATGGGAAGGGCTCTGAGTTTGGACTTTATTAGTTAGTGCTGGGAACTTATTAAAGGGTTTTCAGGAGAAGACTGACATGATCATATTTGTGTTTAAAAAGATGATCCTGATGGCAGTGGAGAAGATGAAATGCATTAGCCTAAACATCAGCTGTACCCCACTCCCACTCTACCCTTTCCAGGGTCGCTGTCTTTTGGTATATTTTGTGAAGAGTGAGTTTGTCTCACATCTCTTCCTGAGTCATCTACTTGGCAGCTGTTTCTCCAAATTTCATGTACCTCCTGCCTCTCCCAACACCACCACGGGGCTCCCCTTGCTTTGGTCTCAGTCATGTGATGGAACCAGGGCTGGGTCCTCTTCAGAAAACGGGCCACGCAGGAAAGGCCACACTCGTCTTTATTGTCCAACCCTGTAGTGCCCCACCCTGCGCAGGGTGTGTACAGGCTGGGAACAAAGCCCCTGGCATGCTGATTATAAAGTTTCTACAGATCAAGCTCTCCTCACCGATTTGTAGAAACTGAACATTTGCCTATATTCTTCTAGATGGCTCTTCCGTGGTGACAGTTGGAAGAATTTCAGGTAGCCCCTGGGAGCAGTTTTAGGTCTTTAGCTGCTGGTAGGCTATTCTTCACACGAGACTGTGAACGAGATCTTTTCTCAACTTGGCCTGACAACAGGGCTCTGTGACAACAGGCCCTATCAGACTTTCTGAAAGGATTGGGGGTAACAGAAGGGGACTTTGAACACAGAAGAGAAAAACTAACATTTGAATGCTAAACATATTTGTCCCCAGTTGTCAGAGGAACAAACAAGAAGAGTTAAATGATTTGCTTGTGGACACATCCGGTTCCTTGTGTTGCTCTCCTGTCTTGAGGTCTGCCTTCCCTCTGTCCTCCAGAGACATTCCTTCCCCAAGCCTCCCCAGGGCCAATTGTTAACCCTAAGGGCTGTGGGCTGTTGTTGCCCTAAAACTTGACCAAGACAACCCATGGCGCATGGCAACACTAGCCACATTCTTCTAAAGCCTGAATTACTCTGGTCCAGTCTGCTGTCATGAGAGGTGGACAATATGCGGCAGAGAAGGCCACTGAGGGCTTTTCAGTAGAGGAGTCCATCGGGATGTGCCCACTTACCCTTCAAAATGCAGTTTCAGTGCCCCTTCCCCAGAAGGCCTGTCTTGAGCCCAGGCCCAGACAGGAGACAGGGTCTGCACGGATGGAGAAGAATATGCTCATCATATACCAGATGCTGTGCCCTGCGTATTCCATGCCATGTTCCATTCAGTCCTCTTGGAACCCTGTGAAGTAAGTGTGGGTTCAGTACCCACTTAGAGATGAGGAAACGGCCCTAGGTTGTATATTCATTTTCTACTGTTGCTGTAACAAATTACCGCAATCTTGGTGGCCTAAAACAACATAAATTTATTATCTTACAGTTCTGGAGGTCAGAAATCGGCAGTGCATTTCACTGGGCTGAAATCAAGGTGTTCAAAGGGCTGTGTTCCTTCTGGAGGCTGTAGGGAGAATGCATTTCCTTGACTCTTCTAGTTTTTGGAGGCAGCCTGCATTCCTTGGTTCATGGTCCCTTCTTGCATCTTCTAAGCCAGCATTATAGCATCTTCAAATCTCTCTGGCTCTGAACTCTGTTTCCGTCATCACATCTCCTTCTCTGACTCTGACCCTCCTGCCTCCTCTTATAGGGACCCTTGTGATTACTTTGGGCCCTCAGAGATAATCCAAGATAATCTCCCCATCTTGAGATCCTTAATCACATCTGCAAAGTCCCTTTTGCCATGTAAGGTAACATATTCACAGGTCCCAGAGATTAAGACCTGGATATCTTTGGGGGCCATTATTCTGCCTGCCACTGGTTACCCAAGTAGTGGAACCAGAATTCAAATGTAAGCTTAGCTATAAATTCCAAGCCAGTGCCTTTACCTACCACTATAGTGAAAGGGAAGAGAAACAAGGAAGAGACATCCCTCATGGCAGTGAGAGGATAGGGGAGAGCCTGGTCCAGATGGACCCTTCATGGATGACTGATTTTGGGTAAGAAAGACAGTGGGACTCAGAGCCAACCAAGTTATGGAAACCCTTCCACCTTGAAAGTTTAAGCATCCATTTAACAGGTATTCGTTGAGCACCTAGAATGTGTCAGACACTGTTCTAAGCACTAGGATTCTCCAGCATTGAACAACACAGCCCAAATAAGGTCACATTCTGAGGTTCTGGGTGGACATGAATTTTGAGGGAACATTTCAACCCACTACCTGAGGGAAGATGGACAGTGTAAAATAAGGAAATAGAGAGTGTATCAGGTGGTGATCAATGTTATGAAGGAAAAGAAAGCAGAGGAGAGGGCTAGGGAGTGCTGGCTGGAGGCAGTGGAGGTGACAGTTTTAACCAGAGAGGTCCTGGAAGGCCTCAGTGAGAAGGGGACATCTGAGCCAAGAGCGAAGGAGCGCATTCAGCTTTGAGGACGTCCCCCTTCATAGGTTATGGCTGCATCTAGCTGAGTGGCCAGGAAGACACTTCGAGACAGGAGACTGTTCTAATCCTGCATTTGTTTCTCCTGTCCCCTAATCTGGGATGTATCCTTGTGCTTGCAGTCTGTGCAGTGACACACCTTGATGGTCCAGTGCGGCTCTAATGACAGTGATGATGATGATAACAGGATTTGGGGGTGCCCTTCCTTCTAGTGTAAGGACCCCATTGTGCCAACTAATTGTGTAGAAGCAAGTAGGACAACTGTCTGTGGGGTGGAGGCAGTGGGGAGCAAAGGGGAATATGTTATTTGGGCCTCAGGGCATTACTGAATTACCCTGGCAGAGGCCTAGCCTGCACATCTGAGTTACCAAAGATGCTGGAAGGGCTTTGGGGCCTTCTAATACTGGAGAGGGGTCTTGGGTGAACCCGAGTCCCCTGGGTTCTTCATCATCTTTATCAACTGTTAGGAGCTGTGAATAAATCCTACTTATTTCAAAGCAGAACGTCGAGAGGGGATAAACCTATGAAGAGGCACAGCTCCTGGCGCCCCAGCTGTGACTGTGGTTGACACAGGAGAATGCTCGCCTTACCCAAAAGCCGATGTTGCTCGGTAGAGCCAGCAACTGAGGTCCTCAAACCTCAGCGTCCGACCTACGTATCCACACCATCTCTTTAATTGATGCTCTCTGAATTTGAACAAGTACCATTAGGAACACCCCTTTTGCCTAAATATGTTTTAATGGAATAGATTGTTTTTTGAAATGACCTTATCTTAGGGAGCAGGCACTTTCTGATGTATTGATTGGCTTTTAAACATTCCTCAAATGTTTTCACTCGTCGTTGTGACCTAGTATTTGTCCTGTTCCCAGCAACTCCACCACGTTCCAGCAACTCCACCACATTCAAACATGATGTTCCGATCTTCATTGGAAGCCTTCCTGTCAGTTTTTTGTGGTTTTGCTTTTGAAACGTTCTGTAACATTTGGGCGCATGTATTCTGCTATATTAGGAGTGGACCGTTTCTGATACGCCAAGCATGGAATTCAATATTGCTCTCAGGAAGATGGGGTTGTTATCATTGCCGCCTGTTTAGTGGTAGGGAAACTGAGGCCTGGAGAGGCTAAGAAAGGTGCCCCCAGTGACACAGAAAATGTGTGGGAGAGCAACTTTGAACCAGATCTTCCTGACTCAAGAGGCATCATTCTCCCACTTTTCTTTCCATGCTCCCTATTCAAGACAATGTCTGTCTTTAAATTCTTCAGTTCATGGTTTGCATTTGGAAATAAAAATGCCAACTTTTAGTACAGTCATCACCCACAAAAGAACCACATGGAGGGAAGGCCACAAATCCCTTTTGTGTGAGCGTTTCAGTCTGCAGATGTGTTTTATATGTTAAATAGCTCCAAGTTTCAAGACAAAGCCTGGTTTTCCCCCACGCCAGTTAACAGGCCAACCAGTGACAAAAATCAATGAAACAACTGACGCTGGTATCATGGAGACATAGTCAAGAATTTAGTCACTTGAAAGTTTAATTCTTAATCCAATTCAGCTAACACTTGTTGAATACCAGCCGTGGGCCAGGCTCTGTACTAGGCCCTGGGCAAAACAAAGATGAATGAGGGTCTGTGGAGAAGCTCACAGGTTAGTGAGAGATGCAGACACCAAAGAAATAATTTCAATACACTGTGCACAGCACTCTCATAGCTGATGCTCAAGGCATGGGGAGACCCTAAAGAGCACTTTAGTCTTGGGAGGATGGAGGGTTGTGATTAAAAATCTTCCAAGAAGCCTTGAACTCTGTCTGCCTCCTTACGGAGACAAGGCATGCTGGTTGTTGACCTGGTGTGTGAGCAGTGCGAATGGGCAGTCTGGTTAAGTTTATTGCCCAAATCCTGGTCTCATCACTACCATTTTGTGTTTGTTTGGCTTATGTCATCCAAATTTTTGCCTACATTCTGTTTCACTTGCCCATGTAGTAAATATAATAACAACTACTAATAATTACTGAGGCATTTTGTAAGCCTCAGTTAAATAGATATATGTATTTATAACAGCTCTGTCATGTACATTTTTGTAGCTGTATGTTTTTGTAACAACTCCGTGAGGTAGAAACTATTATTATCTGCGTTTCTGCAGGTGGAAAGCATGAGACACTGAGAGGGCACATGACTTGCCCAAGGGCACCAGCTTGTAATTGGCAGAGCCACTCTTCCCTTCCTTCACTAAGTTCTAGCCAGTCTGGTCTTTAATCAGTTCCTTGCAGAAACCAAGCTTTAAGTGAACTCAGGGTCTGGGCATATGCTGTTCCTTCTGCCTGGAATGTTGTTCCTACTATTCCTGATGTGGCTAGACATTTTCACCCTTGAACTCTGAGCTAAAACGCCATCTTTCTTGACCAATCTATCTAAAGTAGTTCCTCTCCACTGTATTTTTAGTTTCTGCAGAAGACTTACCTCAATTCAAAATTATTTTAGGTTATTGTCTATTTATTTGGTTTTTGTCCATGTGTCTCGTTGGAATGTAAGCTCATTAAGAGGGGGACCTTAACTGGCTTATACATTGATGTATCCCTTGTGCCTAGTCTGGTGTCTGGTAAGCACTCAGTAAATATTTGTAGGATGAATGCCAGGTATGGTACTAGGCCCTGGAGGGGCCAAGGTGAATAAGGCAGGGCTTTATTGGGAGACTTACAGTCTAGATGGAGAGACAGGCCATCAGCAATAATGCAATGTGCTGTATACGCCAGGAGCATGTGTGAGGCACCATGGGGACACAGAGGAGGGAGCAACTGCTTTGCCTTGAGGCTGGGCAGACATCATGGAGGAGGTGACACTGAACTAGCCTTGAACAAGGAACACAATTTCACCAAGTATTATAGGCCCTAGGACATTCTGGCAGTGGGAACAGCACATACCAGGTAGAGCCAGGCATGTTGGTACTGGGTGTGTTTATCAAATAATTGCGGTCTGCCAGGTGCTATGTGCTAGATATTAGGGATCTGTGTTGTGTGTGTGTGTGTGTGTGTGTGTGTGTGTGAGGAAGATCAGCCCTGAGCTAATGTCCGTTGCCAATCCTCCTCTTTTTGCTGAGGAAGACTGGCCCTAGGCTAATATGCGTGCCCATCTTCCTCTACTTTATATGGGACGCTGCCACGGCATGGCTTGATAAGTGGTGTATCCGTCCGCGCCCGGAATCTGAGCCTGTGAACCCCGGGCCACTGAAGTGGAGCCAGCGAACTTAATCGCTTTGCCACTGGGCCGGCCCCAGGGATCTGTTTTTAGGAGCTTGCAGGCTAGATGTAGAGACAGACTCATCAGCCCATAATTACCTGGGGGTGAGTTTGGAGAGGAAAGCAGGGGCTAGATCATAGTGTTGGGTAAAGAGATGAGCGTGGATACATGTTCTAGGCTCCAGGTCATGAAAGGCACATATAGGTAGAGGAGTTTGGCGTAGGCAAGAGGGGGCCATTGAAGATTGCTGAGCAGGAAGTGATACATCAGCTCTGCGCTTGAGAAGACCCTCAGTGTTGGGGTTTTTGATGGGAGGCACTGAGGTGGGGAGGAGGGAGACCAGTTGGGAGGCTGCTGTAGGAGCCCAGGTGAGAGGTGATGGGCGAAGTTGGAAGGCAGAAGATAGCTTAGAGCGATGAATTACTAGGTCGTGATCAGTTGAGTATGAGAGTTGAGGGAAAAAAACCAAAAAAGGCCCAAAGTTTTCTAACTTGATCTGCCATTTGGATTACTGCTCACTAACCAAGATCAGGCAGTGTTTCCCAATGTGTGTGACTAGAACTTCTATTTCCTCAACAAAAAAGTTGGGAGATGGTGCATCATTCATTCCTCTCTTGGAAAGTTACAGAAGACACCAGCATATTCAAGGCCCTTAGAAGTCCTGTGGCAGGGCCGGCCCCATGGCTTAGGGGTTAAGTGCTCGTGCTCCGCTGCTGGCGGCCCGGGTTCGGATCCCGGGCGCACACCGACCGTACCACTTCTCCGGCCATGCTGAGGCTGCGTCCCACATACAGCAACTGGAAGGATGTGCAACTATGACATACAACTATCTACTGGGGCTTTGGGGGAAAAAATAAATAAATAAAATTAAAAACAAAACAAAAAAAAGTCCTGTGGCAGAGAAACTCGTTTAATTTCATTTAGTGTTTCCCAAACTTCTTAGCAATGGAACCCGATTTTAACACGAATGGCCGAAACAACCCAAAGAATGCACTTTGAGAAATGCTGAGAAATGGAATAAAATCTATATTTTCCTATATGGCACATGTTCTGGGAGGACCTCTTTACTTTTATCTTAGCATTTATGATGTCACTATCCTGGAGGCCTTTAAAAATGTTGAGGAACTTGGCACAGTACTAAGAGTATGGACACCAGTGCCAGACTGCTAAGATTCACACCGTGCTGTTTAACCTCTCTGCTCCTCAGTCTCCTCATCTCTGAAATGGAGCTGATAACAATAATACCTACTTCCTGAAGTTGTGAGGATCAGTGAGTTAATTCCAGGAAGCCCTAGGAAGAGTGCCTGGCCTGTGGGAAGGGCTCACTAAGTGTTAGCAGTTGTGAGAGGCAACACAGGGTGGGAGATGGAAGCTACACTGCCTGGTGTTGTATCTCAGCCATCCATTTACTAACTCGGTGACCCTGGGAAGGCAATATGGAGCCCTCTGTGCCTCAATTTCCCCCATCTGTAAAGCAGGGACAGTTATTGTACCTACTTCATAGATTTGTTTTAAGGAATAAATGAATCAAATCATGTGAAAGAATGTTGCCTGGCATATTAGATGTTTTCATTTAAAAAAAAAAATCTAAATTGTCTCTGTTGTTAGATAATTTTATCATGTAGGTTGACTTGCAGCTCCAGTGATGAAGATTCAATTTTTCAGCTTCCCAGCTGGTTATTTTGGTCTTATATTTTGGCATTCTCCTTTCCTGACTCTGGAGGCCTTGAGTTTGGAGTTTAGTTTGTCACAGTGACTTCTTATTATTTTCTTCTATTCAGTCGGGTTTGGTTTCTTTATCTCACGGACTGACAACGTTAATGAAAGTTCCTTGATTCTGGGGACCACCTGGCCCCCCTCTGGGCTCTGTGCCTTTCGTAAAAATGCAGATATCTGTTTCGAATCACTTAGCAGAAGACCTTGGGCTGCTCTTGTAGCAAAACCTTCCCCCAGCGTGGACACAGTCTCCTGTACCCTGAGAGGCCGGGTTGTTTCTTTGTTAAAAGTTTTCTGATATTATATCGGTGTAGAATCTTTGGAAAGGTCACCCCAACCCCCACATTCAAGCCAATTACCTGATACTTAGTTATCAGTTTCCTTCGGAGACTGTCTGCTCTTGGTGAACAATTAGATTAGAGGATGCTGATGAAATTCAAGTGGCAGGAAGTAGAAGTTACATTTCTGAGTTCAGAGTTTCTATTTCAAGGTTGAGTAAGCGGTAAATTTTTACTGAGAGATTGCAGCCTAATAGAGTCAGATTGTCAAGGTCCCCCAGCCCAGCCCATGGGCATTTCAGCCGCCTAGAAACTTCAGCTCCTTTTCAGGGGTGGGTCTCCCTGTGTTTTATGTTGGCATGAAAACAATTAATAATTTAAGCCATATCCATTTTAAAAAATAGAAATACCATATAAATATAATACTGTAATAATAAATTTAAAAGTCGATCCAGCTGGGCACTGTTCCCAGACTCCCAGCTGAGCAGAAACACAAATAAGTAAAGAAGAAGAAACACTGCTATATAATGCAAATGGCTGCAATATCATTGTTTGGTGCTCTGCTTTTATTGCAAATATATAGTATTGAAGTTGCATTATGGATAAGTAGGTTTCGTGGGCTAACCTGGAAACCTAATCACTGTTTATAACTTTATTTCTATGGGAGAAAAGTGTATTCCATATTACAAACAGATGGTTGGCAAGCAAATTTTTGGAGCACGATAGATTTGAGGTGGAGGCCTCCTGGAATTTTAACCTCTAGTTGGATGTTTTGTATTCAGAGCTAGTGATGGATGCAAATTAGAGGCCTTTCAGAATCCCCACTCCTCCCAAATCTTTGTTACCGTTTTCATCGTAGAAACTCTGCCTTACCTTCTCTTTTCTCCGTTCCTGAGGTCCCCATCTTGGTCTCCTCGTCCTGACCCAGCCCCACCCTCCAACCACTGTTGATGCCTCAGGAAGCCACAAGGGACTCTGAACGTCTTTATCCGTGGGCACCTTATTAAATGGTAGTTAGGGCTCATAGGAGGCCATGCAGCCCAGTGGCCAAGTGTGTGGCTGTGAAGCCAGACTTCTGCTGCTTGCAGCTGTGTGACCTTGCTGTGTTACTGCACTTCTCTGAGCCTCTGTTTCATCCCTATAGGAGGAGGTTGTTGTGAGGACTGATGGGGGGGACTAACTGTAAACACTCAGACCAGTGCCTGGCGTGGGGCCATGTTGCCTCCATGCAGGTGCGTGATGGGGTGGTTACTTAGGCATATCAGAATTTAGACAGATTTCCTCAAACTCAGGAAGCAAACCTACTGTATGAAATACTTTCTGAATTTCAAACAGCAAACTTAGAAACCCGGGTCAGGAACCTCTCTGTTCATGAATTGGGGCCTGGGTAGGTTTTGAACATACTTTTTGAGTTGGGGGATGGGTGGGTCCATGTACTTAGTTGAGTGGCAATATCAAACTGTTATTACTTTGAGTAGATTAAGCTCTACAGCATATTTTATGAACAAACCTTCTTAAGTGGTTTCATTCACTAAGCTGTTTCCACATACAACTTTTTCATCTAAGGAAAGTTTTTTTTTTAATTAGCTTTTTGGGTTTTTTCTTCAGGCAGTCTTTTCTTTGCATTTGAGCTGGTTCCATTTCCTAATTTGCAGATTGGCTACGTCTGCATATTGGCCTTCTCATGTAGGCAGGAGCTCTAGCTGGAAATAAGGACTAGAAAAGTAAAGTGCTGATTGGGAGTCTTAGGACTTTGGGGAAGACCTTCAGTAGAGGATGTGGCAAAAGCAATAGCATAAG
Organism: Ceratotherium simum simum; assembly: GCF_057802395.1. NCBI lineage: Eukaryota > Metazoa > Chordata > Mammalia > Perissodactyla > Rhinocerotidae > Ceratotherium > Ceratotherium simum. The sequence goes on along the minus strand of NC_141924.1, from coordinate 27,926,867 downwards.
GTAAGAAAAGCAAATTTTTCTCTGCCATTTTCTCCAGAATGCCCTCATTCTAATCCAAATCCAATTTTCTTCCTATCTGTGGCCTGAAGATATGGAAATGAAGCCAGTTAAGAAGTCAGTCTATGTGAGAGTTCCTCACTGAGGATCAGCCTCACCACGAGTCGTGTCCGACAATGAGATTTTAATTTTATTTGGGAAAAGGCTTAAGTGTCTGTGCTATTGATGGTTGCCTTTGTGATACATAGGAATGAGAGTGATAGCTTTCAAAAGGCATCATTTCAAAGGAACTGGTTTTGTTTACTAAAATGTGGAAGCTATAAGATCTGCTCCCCCTCTTTAAGAAATCTCAATGTGTGGGTAATGTGCTGTCATGAAGATTTTATAATCTGCAGTATTAGAGAAGGAATAGGATACTGTTGTTGGTTGACCAACTGGTTATACAATCTTGATGTCACAGTTTTCTTTTTTCTTTTTATTTTTTTACTGGAGAGAAGCAAGAAATAGGATTTTAGAAATTTCAGAGGTGTTTTATAAACAAGGAGTTATGTTTAGTTGCTTAACATGGTTAGATTTTGTTTTATACCTTATACAGAATAGGAAATGAAAGGTTCATTATAGATTTTCTTTTTTTTTTTCCCAAAAGGTAGACTGAAAACCTCAACTGCCCCAGATTCGAACTTTTAGCTTACATTAAAAGTAGTCTCTTCAGGGGCTGACCTGGTGGCGTAGCAGTTAAGTGCGCGCACACGCTCCGCTTCGGTGGCCCAGGGTTCGCGGGTTCGGATCCCAGGCGCGCACTGATGCACCACTTGTCAAGCCATGCTGTGGCGGCATCCCACATAAAGTAGAGGAAGATGGGCACGCATGTTAGCCCAGGGCCAATTTTCTCAGCAAAAAAAGGAGGATTGGCATCGGATGTTAGCTCAGGGCTAATCCTCTTCACACACACAAAAAAGACCTCTTTACCATAAGTAGGAGTCAGACAAAAGTTGTAAGGAAACTCTAGAAAGAAAAATCACCAACAGAAGGAACCTATAGAGATTTCATATTTCATCCATTCACTCAAAAATATTTATTGAAACCCTAGTATTTGCATATCATGCTCCAGACGTTGAGGGATTTGCTGAAGCAATGTTAAAGACATTCTCCCTTCCTTTGAGGAGTGTAGAGCTTGGGGAGAAATGACATACACATATGAAATAGTTAAGTTGGAATTCAAGGCAGCCTATGATTAAATACCAAAATGTGTGGTTCCGACAAGAAATGCTATAGAAGTTCAGAAAAGAGAGTGATAACTCAGTGGCACTACTGTTTTCTGCCTACAAATTGGCAAATTGTAGCACTGTTTGTATGAAATATTTTACACTTGTTTTTTTGGCAGCCTGAGGCCTTGACTCCCAGGCAGCATTAAGAGCCTACAAAAATGTTTGTACTCTAGTCTCTCTAGGGTTGTCTTTTATTTTTTTCTCATAGGCAGAGGAAGTGCTTTATATAAACCAGAGTGCCCATGAGAGGCAGGTAGTTTTTGAGAGTCATAATCTCTTTCATGTACAAAATAAGGAACCAGCCTCGTCATTCTCTGCTTTTCAGTTCAGCAGTATTGTCCCTCCATTGCAAACCCTCCCTGACATTGAGAGGTGGTTTAATTTGAACTTAATGTCCGTGACAGATGAGCTAGCCATCAGGGGTCAGATAAATTTATGGCTTTGGAGAATTGCTGATGAAAATCCCCATGGTCGTGATGTTAGAGAAGGAACTGACACAGATGTAGGGGAGTTTGAATGCAGATGTGCTCACTGTAAGCAGGCTTCCCCAAAATGTCAGAATATGATGACATGCTGAAAGTATTGTACTTGGGGATGATGTTTTATGAAACTCACTGGCTTCCTGTTTTATTTTTGTCATGTTCAAATTAGCACAGAGCTCAAAGACAAAGCCATGGGGGCCTAAATTCTTAAGAATCAGGAAAAGAGAGAGAGTGAAGAGGGAGAAGAAAAAATAAAACACTTGTGAAGTGAAATACACTATTTGGGCCCACACCTCATTCCACTGAGAGCCTCTCCGGGACTCCCCACAGCTGAATGTGGTTATCATTTGGTTGCTTTTCAATCTTGTGATTCATGAATTTTCAGTTTCTTTTAAAACTCACTGTCACTGGTTCTCCCCCACCCTTTAATTTTAACCTTAGGCCTCGAGGCATAGATAACAGAGATGTTTTGTTCTTTCCTTAATATTATTTGATGGAATGTCTACGGAGTCCAACACCATTTGAAAATAACATGGCACTTGGTGTTCATTCTTCTTGTCGGGTTGGCGGCCCTTGTGATGAGGCTCGAGTTCCCAAGTTAGCGTGACCCAGAGTGACCGAGACATCAAGCAAACCAGTGATCTCACCACTCAGCTTCTGATCGTGTTTATCAAAGTAGTTGGCCCTGGCCACAGCTTAAGATTTATTTGGGGCATCCTCTGAGCTGGCTGACTTGGGAAAGTGGCCCTGGAAAGTGTTTCACCCATATCTTTTGATATAATTTGTTATCTGTCTAAGTAAATTAAATGTTATGTAGCTGATGGTTATGAAATGTTTTATCAAATTCTTGGGAAGACTCTGCCCTTGACATATTTTTATTTAATTATCATGCTGCAAAGGACAAAATAGTAGCTTTTTTTTTTAACAACAAAAAAAGCTACACAATAGGTTGCTATTCTGGGAATGAATCGCAAACCCAAAATTTATACAATATGTAAACCTTTTCTTGGGCTCTTTGCTAGATTTTTCTAGAAGAGAGCTCTTTAATTTTAGAGTACATGAGAGGAAGTGCTTTGGATGTATTTGGCAATGTCATCCTGAGACATGGCTCAGGAGTCTAAGTTCAACATGTTGTCTACATTTGTTCTCTGCTCCTAGAGATGATGGAAAAAACGCTTTGCTATTTTCCTGTTGCTTTTCATGGTTTTAGCATCATGTTCCTATTCTTGCAAAAAATCAATAATCCACTATACAAAACCTGGCATTTTGTACTGAAGCCAAGTATGAAAAAGTTTTGACTAATGCATGTGTGGGGTTACTGTTTTGTTGCCTTTTTTTCCCCAATAGGTGTACTTTTAAAGAACATTGTGTACATTCACAGAACTCAGAAAACTGGCTGGATATTTCATCTGGAGCTAAAAAGTGCCCTCAAATTCAGATGTTTCGAAGAAGTAAAGATAAGGTAAGAGGAAAGATTTTAATTTGTGTCTATTGTATTGTCTCATTTTGTACCATTGATGCTAACTTCCTTCTGTGTGTAAAATATCTATCAGCAATCAAATAAGCTTAGTTAGGAGAGTCCATTCATTTAGTTATCTAATATTGATTGCCTACTGGATGCCATACACTCTGCAGGATGCTTGGAAGGTAGCAGAGAACAAGACACGTTGTGGTCCTACCCTCATGGAGTTTGTTATCTTGTGGCACTGAAGATGACCCCTCAATACTTGAATTTAAAGAGAGGATGGACTTGTAATGTGGTAGAAAAATATGATGACAAAAATCAATAGAGAAAAAAGTTCAGACTTATGGTCAACAAGATTCCTTAAATGTGGCTTAAGTGTACAATTTGTTTTGTTTTATAGTTTCTTTTCCTAATGTGTTCAGACTTCTCCTGACAACTATCTTATGAACATGGCTTCAAGCAATATTGGTAGAGAGAGAGAAACCAGTGTGGGCAGTGAATATTGCAAGCGGGGTCCTTTGGAAAGAAAGCCAATGGGCTCTTGCTATGGCAGTACCACCATTGGCAGCACATCAGCCCTGTCATTGGGTGAAAGAAAGGAAGCGATGAGCATATTCACACGTTTTCTTATTCACATACCAACCATGCCCTATGGGAAAATGGAATTTTTGCCTTGCAGTCTCAGTGGTACTATAAGGAGACATTTTCTCCCTAATTATGGCTCTTGTATTATGAATAATTGTACAGAATCCCCATCAGCAGCCAGTTGACCTGTCTGTTGAGCTCGCTCTGTTTTATTTGAATGCCCTATTAACAAGGAAATGGACCACTTTCTCTTTTCCCTTACACTTTGCCATTTCAAATAGCAAGAACCATACCACTTAAGATGATTTAACATTTAATAAAGGAGAGCTAGAGCATTTAATGAGTGATAAATAATAAAAGAATCAAGCTTTCAAGTCATAACTGGTCAGAACTCATGGATTTAAAGTTATTTGGCTGTTGTCACTTCCTGTTGTCTTCTGGGGCCCAGTGCAGGGGATGGAGGGGGTTGAAAAAAAGAACTTTCAAAGCCTTGCTCCAAACCTCCACCAGCCCTGAGTCAAGAGTGAATAGATTCTGTGAAAAAGATGCTTAGGCATCTAAGCATAGGTATGGCCAAATTTGTATTTCTCTTCTCAGTCTGAAAAATAGCTGACTTTGCTGCTGATAGAGAATGGGAGAAAATACCATAATCTTTGAATATACCCAGGACTCTGATAAGTGGTTAAGATTAGGCAAGATTCTTTTTCTCTTATCATTTTGAAAATTTTAAGGGTAATACTTCCGCTAAACATAGTGTGGGAAAGTAGTTGTTCATTGAATAAAAAGTACTGCTTACACAATTTGCTTACGAATCTTTGGGTTTACTAGTGTAAATTAATCACCGTTTATATCTAGTCTGGAACATTACAAAAAATGTTTACCCAAGCAACCACTAGTGCCTGCTTCCCCACCCTGCCTCCCACTGTGGTTTACCCTAATGCCTCCAGAGTCTTCCCACACAACCATTACCTCACTCTCTCCAGCTCATTATCACTCTCAAGGTAAAGGAGATAAGAGTTTAGTAATTTGAGTAAAGCTATTCTTTGAAACCAACTTTGGACTGATTATTTTAATAACGTTGATAAGATGTCTGACCCCATCTCTTGGTCATATTATTTCAAAATATTTCCTATCCTTATGGTCATCTATGACTTACCTGAAAGCCTTAGATCTTTGTTTATTTAAATAATTCTTGATCCTGACCTACAGAGATGGCATTCTATGGTTTTCCTCAATTCTGTCTATCAGCTTGGGTCAGAGTTTTTGCTAATTGCTCATCATATAACATTCTAGTAACTTTCTAGGTACAGAAAAACCCATTTAACGCAGAGACTTTGTTCCCAAGAAGCTTCGTCTCTTTACGCAAAGCAATTAGAAGATAATATATCCTCATCCTCATTGAAGAATTGGCATTAAAAAGAAATAATTAGAGCAATTCCAATTGTGTTGGAGAAATTTCCATGAGGTTTTGTTGAGTGAAAACAGCAAGATGCAGAAAAATATGCATAGCATGATCTTACATTGATCAAAAAAGTCCCCATATATGTTTATGTATTTGTACTTATATATACATACATATATATATGATTATTTGATATTGGAGAAAAATATGGAAGAATTCCTATTAGGTTGTAAACATGGGCTCTCCTGATAGAATGACTGATGTGGTGTAGAGAGAAGGCAGAGACAAGTAAAGAAAAAAATGAAATCCTCACATACACAATAAACAAAAAGGATGTATGACATGATCGCATTTTTGCATGATGTAAAATTATATGTTTGTATACCTATAAAGAGATTTTAACATTCAGTAAAAATGGCTTATACTGATAAAAACAGAAAAAATATAAGAATAAAAGATATTTCCCACAAAGAGCATGGTTCCTAAAGGAGAGACACTAGAAACATTCTTTTACAAATTAGAATGAAAACAAGGAATTCCACCATCTTGGATACAATCAAGATTGTTTTCAAAGTTCTGTCCAGTGCAGTAATACAAGAAATAAGGAATAGAAATAATTATTGGAATGGACGAAAATATCATTATTTGCTAAACATAAGTGATAGTACATCTGCAAAATCTAAGTATATTAGCTTTTAAAACTATTCAAATTAATAAAAGCAAAATGAAGTGCTAAATGTTCAATAAACATTCAAATATCAATAACCTTACTACATGTGCGATAGGACAAACTGTTAACATACATTAACAAAAGATCCCATTCATTAAAAACAACAGGAACACTTAGGCATAACTCGAAGAGTGAGGTATATAAGCTATATTTTAAAATCATTTCTACTAAGTGATACATATTGAAACCAGCTACCCAAAATAGTAATTTTGGCTATGCAACAGCTTGTCTTAAGCAATTCTTTCTAATAGTGGTTAGTGGGGCAGTGGTCCATTGAGGCTGTCTATAATTCATGATAGGGAAAGTTTATCAATTAAAAACATAAGCATAAATAAAAAGAAAAACAGAAACACACAAGGTATTTTCTTAGAAGATGCGAAAAAACATCTTTTTTTTTTTGAGGAAGATCAGCCCTGAGCTAACATCCGTGCTAATCCTCCTCTTTTTGCTGAGGAAGACCGGCTCGGAGCTAACATCTATTGCCAGTCCTCCTCCTTTTTTTTTCCCCAAAGCCCCAGTAGATAGTTGTATGTCATAGCTCCACATCCTTCTAGTTGCTGTATATGGGACGTGGCCTCAGCATGGCCGGAGAAGCGGTGCGTCGGTGCGCGCCCAGGATCCGAACCCGGGCCGCCAGTAGCAGAGTGCACGTACTTAACCGCTAAGCCACAGGGCCGGCCTGCAAAAAACACCTTGAATATATCCAGACACATATTACGTTTCTTGGTGGGAAGGTATCATAAAAATGTCACTTCTTTTTCACTGCAGGAGTGTCTCGTTAATTTTCTTTTCCTTGATACTTTTCTCTTGTCTTTTCTATGCCTGCTTCTCTGTAGCTCTTCTCACCGTCCATACTGATTTGGGCGCTCCATTCATTGGCATCAGGTGGGAGCAGAGTAGCTTTTCAGTTACTTGAAGAAATCCAGATGCCAGAGTGAAGGAATGGCTCATGTTTCCCCAGTTGCTCCTGGAGCTTGAGGCCAGCAGGGTGACTGCAGAGATGAAGTGAGCTTAGAGATGGCACAGAGTCCCTTTATACCTTCAGCTCTCTGATCTGCTCTTTACTCATGTTACTTAGGCTCCAAGGCAATTGAGATCGTCGCAGAGAGTCAAGCAGTTCTTGTCATCTCCAAAAGACTGGGAGATGTGAAATTCCCTTCCTTTACACATTGGTGTGATTTGTCAAAGAATCTTCCTGCCCAAAACACTAACCTATTAGCACTGTTCTCAAGGTTTCATCTGTGGGCACTTGTGTTGCCTGGCACCCAGTATTGAGGGTCCATGACCAAGACTGCTTCTCACATGCCCCTGCTCATATCAGAGGCATTTTGGGGTCCAAAGGCCTCATGTTGGACTCAGACCTAAGAGTGAGTCCAAGAGGAGAAATCATGGAAAACAAGAGCAGGAACTACCCCCAGCCCTGTCATGTCCGAAATGACCCCAATTCATACCATTTGCAAAGCTTGGGGGAGTGGATTCCCCAAAGCAGTTTCTTAAACCTTGAGAATCTGCAAGAGAATTACTGAGGTGGGAGAAAGGAACTCTGTCCTGAGCTCACCACCCCTCAGGCACGTGGAGAATAGGAAGTAGCACAGGATTATGCATGGGAGGTGGGGAGGTTGGTGGATGTGGGGTGGGAAATCAGGTTGATCAAGTTCCCTTGTTGGGAAATCATTCATGGAGTCAGTTGGATACAAGCAGTGAAGAAGGTTCACGCTACAAATACGGTGTTCTCACCTCAAAGCACACTGTAGTTCCAGAAGGAAGAGTGTGTGTCAGGGTAAGCAGACAACACAGTTTTGTACCAGGATATGTCCCTCTGCCCCTGAAACTAGGCTTCTGTCAGCCTCCCCAGCAGTGATGGGTAACGGCTGCTGTTCCCAGCTGACCTGACTGAGCCAATCCGAGAACTCTTCTCTCCTCGGGAAGGCTGCCTCCCCATTGCGCCCCTGAGCAGTCAGGGAGGGATTCTGCTCCATGGAAAAGGACCCATCTCCCGAAGAGACTGTACCTGCTGCCTCCACCACAGCTTTCGTTTTGACCCATTTCCAGCTTGGCCAAGTTGGGGGAACGGAGTGGAGATTGCCGTTCGTTCGTTCCCCTCTCCTCTGCCTCAGTATGTCTTTGTAACCTGAGCTGGTGTCATACAAAGGGCAAGGGAAGTGCACACACACCCAGAACTCTTTTGCTGGTCAGCGATTCCCTGAGTGTCTGTCCTCGCCCGAGCCTGTGCCGTGAGTCTGTGTTGTGAAGCTTGGGACTCTGGAGAGGAATGGGGATGGGGAGGGGTAAATGTTGCCCTCAGAATGCTTAACATTCTTTTGTTGTTGGGATCTGTTCTTGGGGAGGGAGGGGGTTGGGGGAAGCTTGACCTTCTGTCTTTGTCAATAAACTCTCATTTACACACACACACACACACACGCACACACACACACACACAATGTCACTTCTTCTGCAATCCCTTTTCTGGATTCATGTAATCCCAGTGAAAATTTGAATAGGCTTTGTTTTAAAATTAATATAAAATTCATCTGGAATAATATGAAGTGGTGAAGACTATCCAAAGTATATGTTGAAAAAAGAAAATTATGTAAGCAAGACCATTTCCATGTGATTGTACACATATATATAGTGGCAATAATTCAGCCCATGATTCTGGTTTAAAAATAGGAATGATTGTACACATATATATAGTGACAATAATTCAGCCCATGATTCTGGTTTAAAAATAGGAATATAGATTCATGCAATAGAGTACAAAGCTCAGAAATAGATGTAAAAATTTTAGAGATCAGATATAAAATAAGAGAAAATTATTTCATAAAAGATCTTGTTAAAATAACTGGCTTGCAATATGGACACAATTTAATTCATATTATACATTAAATATAAAAGAAATTTTAGGCTAATTAAGAAATTCATATAAAAAGCTAACAGAAAATAGAGTTGAGCATCAGATAATTCGGAAGTACAATTTTCTTAGCTCTGAAGCTATTATGCAATAAAAGAAAAATATTCATATCCTTTAAAAAAATCTGTACAACAAAAAATAAAAGATAACTAAAGCACTTACCTCAGGAGAACATTTACAACAGGCAAAATATTAATTGCAAGATATTAAAGCTAGGAGAAATTGAAAACAAAAACATCAAAACACCACAAAGTAAGTGGGCAAAAACGTATATTCGCGCGAGAGGAGGTTTAGAGAGTCAGATACAGATATGGAAACATGTTCAGCTTCACCGGTTCAAATAAATACAAATTAAAGGGATAATAAGATATGCTCACACCTAGTGTTGGCCATGCCAGTTAACATAACCTTTTTGGGAAGCAATTTGGCGATATGTTTCAAAAGTCATAAATATATTCGTTCTATTTAAAGCACTAATTTCAGACTTGGAATTCTGAAGAAGTAACTTGAAAGAAGAAAAACCATGAGCATGCAGATGCTGTTGCAGTAGCGTTTATAGAATTAGAAACCTAGAAATAGCCAAACTGCTTGGCATTAAGAGGAATGTTTAAGTAAAATAAGGTCTATTGACCTGATAGAATGTTATGCAGTAAGAAGTTCTTTGGCCCCAAGAACATTGCCAGCTAATTGACATTCAAACTTTCTCTCATCTGACCCTTTGTGTCTTCATTCCCTCTTTATCCAGCTTAGTTCAAGAAAGAGCTATCAACCTGGTGAGGATTCCCATGTTGGGTTTATTAAGCCAAGCCTTCAGCTTTTTATCCATACTCTCCTGGAACCCAAAGTCACGTAAAAATACCTTCAACTCCCTGGCTACCCTCTTCTTCCACTACACTTGAACACAACTTGGTGTCTGCTATTTTCAGATCAACTCCAATTTTTTCTGTCCCACTGTTCCCCTGAAACTGCTCTTGCTAAGGTCACTAGTGAACTCCATGTAGCCATTCCAGCAGATACCGTAAGTCCTCATCTTGCTGGGCCTATTGGCCGCGTTCTTTAAATTCTCTCTTGCATTGCCTTCCATGGCGCACCTTCTGCGTGTTCTCTTCCTTCTCTTTGGCCATGCCCCAGCCTCCCTTGCTGGCTCCTTCTCTCCCTGACTGGAGTTGTTTCAGGCCCAGTTTTGGCTCTTCCTCTCTTCTGACTCTATACTTTGTCCAAAGACAATCTTATCCACTCTCAGGGCTTTATATACCTTCTATATGTTCATGTCTCCCTTATCTCCAGCCTAGATTGCTCCTCTGAGCTCCAGGCTCGTATCCTCCTAATTATCACACAAGTATCTTGAACTAATCACATCCAAAACTGAAGTCTTGACTTTTCCACCCAAAGTCTGCCTCTCCCTCAGTGTGTCCCATTGCCGTATATGGTACCTCCATCCATCCATTTGCTCACCAAAATCTTCTATATGCATGTGCCCCACTTCCAATCCTGCCCCAGGCTACCTCTAAAGGATATCTTGAATTTGTCACTTCTTTCCATTTCACTGTACCATCCTAGCCCAAGCTTCTATCATCTCTTAATGATCTCTTAATACTGGATGGCCCTCCAGTTTTAGTCTAGTGTTCTTTTCCATACTTCTACTAGACTGTAAGCTCTTTGAGGGTAAGGACTGTAGTTGTTTGGTTCACTAAAGTATTCAATACCTGTGCAGTACTTGGCACATGTTAAGTGCTTGATAAATATTTATGGAATAAATTAAGACAACGATTACAGTTATATAAAAACCATGTATGTGAGAACTAGAAGGAAATGTGGAAAATTTAAAACAGTTGGTGAAAATAGGATTTAGAAAAACTTTCTGATACTTTTGTTACATTTGAGCGATGAAATAAATTTAAGACATATACATATACAGGATAATATGTGATGTTAACAGTGTAGATATAAATGCTGGGTTGTAGAAGGCAGCGTGAATGAGAGTTCAGCCCTTTATTGAAGATGAGCTAGCAGGAATGGTTTGGGGTTTGTTACTATGCTCATGTCCCATAGGGATGGTTGGACTTCAGTCCAGTTGAAGTTGAACTATAAGAACTTGCCTTCTCCAGCATGATTCTATGACCCAGAGAAAGAGTTTTTTGAAAATGGAAAGGTGGGGATGATCACAGGGCTAGAATAGACTTAGCAAGCTTATGAGAGACAGCAGAGTCTTAGCTGGCCTTGCAGAAAGTCTGGGCAGAGGTCAGAAGTATAACAGCAGATAGACACCTCCCAGCTTGTCTGGGACCACAGCTCTTCATCGTAGGTGATAGGGTTACCACTTCCTCTGCTCCCAGCTTCCTAATGGTTAGCCCACCTTCCCACCAGATCCCCTTCATGCATCTGATACAAAAGGGGTCCACCTTTGCATATTAATTCCTTTAAAATCTTTTTCTTTTTCTTTTTTTGCTAATCTTCATTTTCTTTTTTTTAAATTGAAATATAATCGACATATAACACTGTGTAAGTTTAAGATGTACAACATGTTGATTTGATACATTTATATATAGCCATATGATTACCACCATAGCTTCAACTAACACCTCTATTATGTCGCATAATTATCATTTTTGTGTGTGTGTGCTGGAAAAATTTTTCTTTTCAACTGGAGAACTGGCTACTTAATTCATTTGGGGAAATTAGGGGAGAATTTCAAGATTTTCTTTTTGTGTCTGTGTGTGTACACACACACACACACACACACAAATCTGATCATATATTTGACCACAAACAAAACCTCAACTTTTCAACTAAATTGACATTCTGCACTTGTCTAAGTTAGCATTTACTAAATTCTTTCCTTTCCTTTCATAATTGGCATAGTAGCTCATGTTTTAGAGAATGGATTCTTTTAAAAAAATTATACTAACTTTTGTGAAATTTGTAGTAGATAATAGAGTTAAAACAATATTAAATCAAAGTTTTTTTGAGGTGACCAACTTCCATGTAACTAATTTCATATTAACACAAAGTTTGCCATAATTGCAATTGTATTATTTCTAATTGCAATAAAAGAATGAGAAGCAGAATTGACATAAGGTAAATCCTTCCTGATGTTTGCACTGTGCTTCTTTTTAAAAAATTAAAATTGTAGATAATTGCTAGTGTTTTTTTTCTTTGTTTAGTATAATTGCAAAGAAACCAAAAACCAAACCTTAACTAATTTTAAAAGTAGATTTCACAAGCCACCTTCTTTAACTATAATAACATTAACAATAAAAAATAAAGAGATGAAAAATGTATCTTAACACCCGAGAGATCAAGGTACATCCTCTTAAATAAACCCTGGGCCAAAGAGAAACAAATGAAAAAAAAATCATGTATTTGGATGGGAATCCTTAGTATCATAAAGATGTAAAATCTCCTAAAATTAATGCACATGTTTAGTACAATTCCAGTTAAACTCACAGTCTCCTCAACCCATTTGGATAAGATGATCTTCAAGTTCATATGGAAGAATAATGTCTAGGCAATGCTAAGAAAATTATGAAAATAAGAAATAAGGAGAGATTTGCCTTATCTGATGTTAAAATATATTTAAAGTCACAGTAGTAAAAACTTGATGACATTGGAATAGAAGTAGATCAATAAATAATGGCAACAGTGCAGAGTTCAGAAATAGATTCCAGATATATGGTAATTTAATATATGACCAAAGTGGTATTTTAATTCGATGGGAAAAGGAGCATTTTTTTTTTAGTAAATGGTTATGACGTAACAGATTAACCATCTGGATAAAAATAAAGTTGGACCCTTATCTCACACTATATATAAAAATAATTTCCAGATGGATTGAAGATACAAGTTTAAAAAAATAAAACAATAAAGATGGTGGAACAATTTTGTATTTGTCTATAAGCTAGAGTTTGGGAAGAACTTTATAACCCAGACAAGAAACCCAGTATTTGATTACATAAAAACATATTATGTAGGGTGAAAGATACCACACACAAAATTGCAAGACAAACAGTAGATTAGAGAAGATATGTGTCAGTAATATGACAGATAAGGATTAATATCTATACTACACAGAGAACTCTTAAAAATTGATAAGAAAAATATACACAAAGCAGAAAAACAGTTCAAGGGTATGAATGTGTGATTCACAAAAGAGCAAATCAAATAGCCAGTAAAACATTTTTCTTTCCATCAGCAATCTGAGAAGTTCTCCTTCTATGGCAGGTCAAAGGGTGAATTCACTTAAGGCTCTGGGATGGATGGAAATGATGCAGAAACAGTGATTTGGTTCTTATGTCGTCATCTTCCCTACACAGACTACAGTGACCATGGTGGGAAGCTTCTCTCCAAAACCCTTGGATTGTGTGGTGAAGAACCTGGACCCCAGCAGGGAGCTCTGCAGGGGTAAAAGTCAGCGGGGCGAGTCCTGCACCTGTAGCATCCCGACCAGACCAACCTACAGAGGTAAGTGGACTCGGTCCTGGGCTTTGATTTGAAAGCAAAGAAGGCAAGAGAACCTCCTGAGTTCAGGTTGCCCAGGAAGCAAGTTAAATGACAAGGAATCTAAGTGGTCCCACCCTGTAGACTTACTCTCTCCCTGCCGCCTGCTTTCCCCTCGGTCCTACTCACCTCTGCCGTACCTCAGCCCATGACTCAGGACCCCACTATCACATGTGACTGGAGAATGACAGAGGAGGGTGCGTTGGAAGGAGAGTGAGTAAAGCCAGAGACCATTGGGCTGACCCTACCGAAATGATTCGGATAATCCCGAGATCTGAAAAGCTGGGAATGCCCTTGGTGAGATGAGAAAATAGAACAACTCGTGTTCTATCACTTAAGTTCATTGCATTCATTCATTTGTATGGGAAATATTTATTGAATATCTGCTATGTGCCAGCACTGTGCTAGATGCTAGGGATACAGTGACCAAAAGAGACTAGCCTGGGCCTTGCTCACAGTTTTGATAGCCTCTTGGAGTAGAGACAAGTAGACAGCTCATTATAATGCAGTGTGTAAATAGGGGACCATGGTGAACCATGGGAAGCACGTGAAGGGGAGCCTAACTGGACTGGGGCTTGGGGGTGAGGGGGCAAGGAAAGCTTCCTGGAGGATGAGTGGGGTTGAGCCAGACAAAGAAGAGGGGACAGAGTATTCCAGGCAGAGACCAACTGGTGTGATGGCCAGAAGGAGAGAAAAAGCTTTGTTTGAGGAGCCAAAAGAGGTTCTATGTGGCTAAGGCGAATGGCGTAGGGACAGGAGGAAAGCAGAGTGATAGAAAATGGATCCCAAAGAAGGCACAAAGTGTCTGGCACAAAGTAGCCATTTACAGGCAATAAATTTTTGTTGAGCGAATGAATGAAGGAATAAATGAATGGCTGCAGGTGGAGAATGGGCTGGAGGAGGGAAGGACGGAGTTCTAAAAGATCAGCTAGAAGGGAGGCTGTTGCTGTGATCTAGGTCAGGGTGACGGTGAGAGCTGGAGTATTTGGAGGCAGATGGGGATGGAGAGAAGTGGATGGATCCGAGAGATGATTAGGAGTTACAGTGGACAGACTGAGGATTCTTGAGTCCCTTTGGGTGAGAAAGACTAATAGTAAAGCCAAGTTCATGGTGCAGGCCTCCTAGAATGGGTGAAGATCATAATGGAACTGAGGGTCGTGGCGAGAGCTGGTGTTAATCAATCCAAAATCCCTCAAAAGGGAATTGAATGCACCAGGCCAGAGACCGGAGCTTAAAAAATGCCTCTCAGCCATTGGGCTCATAGTGGCTGTTTGGGTCTGAATTGCTTGGAAAATGATTTCTGTTCTTTGTTCACACTATGCAGCCTTTATGATATGGTTCTAGTTAATTTTGGTCATTAACATGCAGATCTTGCTCACCTATAAAATATGCTTCTGCAGTATTTGAGAGTGCCTTGTAAAGCCAGTTGGTTGCTTTTAGAGCCTCCATCAATGGCTCTCAACTTTAGCCTGCCCTTTTTTCTGCATGCCTTGTGTGTTCTGAGCAGGCAAACAAGCTCACTTCCCACCTCTTGCACTCAGCCAGCCAACGGCCATTGCCAAACCATTGCCAAACCATTGTCCTAGAGTGGCCTCACCCCTTTCACTAAATCCTGTTGCTCTTGTGCTTTGAAACATTGCGGAGAACTCACCTCTTCCATACAGCCGTGCCAGATTCTACTGTAACTGTCCCCATCATTCTAGCACCCTCTGAGTCCCTGACAGGCACCCCAACCTTGGTAGCTTGGTGTGAGCTACATGGGGCTCACACCACTCACAGGTGTTTCTTTGACTGTGCTGTCATTGTTGTGTTTTTTCACCTAAGTTATTTTATCTCTTCCAGAATAACTGTAAATGCTTCCAGAGCAGAGACCGTATATATTCATTTCCTTGTGGTGTTTCCCAATATTGTTTTATGCACAGTTGATACTCAGAAAAGTACGACTTTTGCGAGTCTTCATCACTGGACACTTGTAGATTCCACTGACATGGATTTTCACTGGGAGTCCCTCTGCTTACTGTTCATGAGTTTGTTCTTCTAACATGTATCAGTGTCTGCTCAGATGCTCTTGCTGAGAGGTCATGCCAGCCTTCCAAACCTCCTTGTTTCTGGAACAGACAATTATCATTTCACGTAGACCTACTTTATGTGAGCAGAATTTTATGTGGCATCCTAGCTTTCAGAATGAATTTTATTGCTGTGAGAAGCACCTTAAAGTAAGGATTCTCAGGCTTTTGGAATCACACACCAATAAAATTTCAGTAAGAAAATTAGAGGTGCCAACAAAGTTAGGCCAACATCTTATTTTGTCAAGTAAACATTTTCATTTGAAAAATATCATCTACTATCCCCATTAATTCGTGAAAGGAATAAGATATTAATACCAAAATTGGTGACAGTGAAGACATCACAGAGTACCATTTGTCCCTGGGCACAACACGATTTGAAAGGCGCTGCTCCAGGCTGTGGCACCCAGACCTGGCTGTTTACAGTCATCACATAGGGAGCAGTGCAAACCACAGATTCCCCGACCCACCCCAGGCCTCCTGAGTCAGGAGTGTGGCTCCAGAATCTATATTTCCATCAGTATCTCAGTTGATTCTGATTGACAGTTGGGCTGGGAATCACCTTGGATAGAATACGTAAGTTCAAGAGAGACAGGAAATGTGACGTTTCTCTAATGCTGATTTCGCAGTTTTTATCTTTCTTATTACTTTATTCTTTTGGGTTTTCTAATCAATGGGTAGGTTTTCAAAAGCAAATAAGAAAACCTTCATCATAGATTTGGCGACAGTTGGCTCCAAGGAGATCGTGGATCCCAGCCCATGGGAACCACACTTTAGAGTTTGGTAGGTAAATATTTGTAGTGCGGATTTTTCTGAAGGTGCCGGATTTCCTTTCTAACATTCTGATTATCATGTTCTAGGCACTTCTTGCTCGGTGACTTGTTTTATTCTTATGCTGTGGCCAATTACAAGCTGAGATAGTGATCCTGGGGAGAGTATGAGATGTAAATGAGCTGTAAAATGGCTTCTTCCTAGTGATTATCCATGGGAGGCCTGGAATGCGAGGTGGGCCTGGGTCTGTTTGGAGGTTTGCGCTGTGCACTCTGGCTGCCTGACGTGACTGGCCCACAGGGAAGGAACCACATACTGATTGAAATGTTAGCGAACAGCTGGCACACCCCCACCCCCTCCAAGGAGGAGGCGAAAATATTTAGTTGTTGCATCTACAGTTCTGCCTGACGGTAGCGGGACTCTGCGGTACATGACTCTTTTTCACCGTTTGCTGCAGATGGTTTAGTCGTCGACGTGACATTCTTCTTCAATTCTTCGCATTTATCAGAAAGATTCAACTTTACCAACTGCTCATCATTAAGAGAGTAAGATTTTATTTGAAATTTAAATATTCTCTCATTGGTTTTAATTTATTTATTTGCTTTACTCCTCAATTTCCTGAAGAACTCTTTTGTGGCGTAGAACTTCCCAAAGTGCCTTTTGGAGCGTGACCTAACGGGAGATAGGAAGGCCCCTGAGCTAATAAGCGAGCTCGTTCAAGCCCTAATAAGTAAGGTGGAGCTGTTAAGGAGCACACAGCTGTGTTAAGTGTTCCTGGCATTGGGAATCTGGGAGAGGATATGAGCATGAGATAAGGGGAAGTCATACTCAAGGAGAAGGACAGGATGAAGTCTCGTTCATTGAAAGAACATGTTAATTCTTCCCCCTCCCCCCGCCCTTTGGCGCTGTTGAGCCGTGCACCTCTCTAAGGTAGGGCCACACCTCACTCTTTGCTTCTAAAGCAGAGAGAAGACAGAGGAAATATGTGTCTCAGATTCCTGATTTTCCAGTTGGAGGATGGGGTGGAGGTTCCCATGGAAACCATGGGACGCTGTATTATTAGTGATTCTGTCGTTCATTCAGTGGTATGATTGACCAACGATGTGAGTACCAAATGTGGTTTCTTTTGGCCTGGCCTGGGAACCGTTGTTTCTCTGGGGAAATGAATTCAAACTGGAAACTGAGTTGGGAGCCCACTCTACAGTGATTAGAACAGGAGCCCCCGGATCTCAGCTTTACTGCTACAGCTCTTTGAATGAGGGACTGAGTTCAGTTATTTATAATAAACAGAATGAATTTAGGGAGGGGAAAAACCAAACTTGATACAGAAAGCCTCAGAAGTCCATGAAAATAGGAAAAAAAAGGGGAGAGGTAAATAGAATTATAGAGCTGAAAGAGAGTTGAAACATGATGCACCCCCCCCCCCCACCTTGCCCCATTGTGGAGGCCAGAGGAGAGGAAGTGACTCGCCCCAGCTGCTGCAGGGAGATAATTAAGAAACAGACCTCAGACCCACAGCTCCCCAGAAGGCGAGTGCCCCTTCCTTGGGCACCTGCTTCCCTCAGTATGGTAATCACACCTGAGGGGTGGCGATGGGAATGCAAATCACAAACCTGCTTCTAGGGCACTGAGGTGGCCAGGTAAATACTTAAGCGAGTCTTTTCTTCTCCCATCGAAACTGCAGTTTCTATAGGTCAGAGTCTCAGAACATTTGGGCATTCCTTGAAGAGTACATAAAATACCAGTGGTGTCCTCTCACTGTCCCCAGGCTGAGACCTTCTGTGGCCCTTCTTGGCTTCTTTTGCACACCGACCTCGATTTCCATTTTTATCGTTCCTTCTTTAACTCCGATTATCCTAATAAGTGCTTTTCACATCCTCCACTCTTATCCACGAATGATAGATTATTTGATTAGTAGACACAGTTCTTCCTTAATTCGATTAAAAAGCAAACACTGGCACCCCGTTGCCTCTGCTTGCCAGGTAACCCTTTTGGTCTCGCATCTTCTAGGCAGTTGGCGGTCTTACTGCTGCGGTGAGTGAGGGTGTGCTGATCTGGGGGGAGGGGAGGAGATCAGCCTCCAGAGTGAGACTTACCTGAGGGTAGACAAACAGCAGAACTGGATTCAGAGGGCCGGCCCCGTGGCTTAGCGGTTAAGTGCGTGCGCTCCACTGCTGGCGGCCCGGGTTCGGATCCCGGGCACGCACCAACGTACCGCTTCTCCGGCCATGCTGAGGCCGCGTCCCACATACAGCAACTAGAAGGATGTACAACTGTGACATACAACTATCTACTGGGGCTTTGGGGGGAAAAAAAAAAAAAAAAGAACTGGATTCAGAAACAGATTCAATGGGTTCCTGTTACCTACCAGCGCAGCAGGTCACCCCAGCTTCAGGTTTCCATGGCAACACCTCTGCAGGTATGATGACAGTCCGTCATCCCCGAGGGCTGCCCAGAGCAGGGCACAAAGTCAGTGTTCTATCCCCAGCCTCAGAGGAGTGTCCTCCCTCCCTTGGGCTATTACAGCCTCTCCAGGGTTTTCTTTTCTTCTTCTTCTTTTAAATGCTTATACGCCATGTCACGGAGGAAAATTCTAGGATATGAACATTTTCCTAAAAATGTAGGAATTAAGCTGCTTTTCCGTGTTGCCAGGTGCCCAGTATGTATTGGAACTGGCTGTGCTTGGTGTACAAGTGAGAGAAGGTGTATCCACCCCTTCACAGCTTGTGACCCTTCTGATTACAACAGAAACCAGGTAAAGTGACATTTTTGGTATTACAAGGTTTAACCAAAAATAAATGTTTGTGACCGCCCATCCCAGCCTGTCTTTTGTGTTTTTTTCAAACTCTGAATTTTCCAGTTATTTGGGTGTTGAAGGAATGTTCTTCGTTTCAGGCACTCTGCCAAGTTGCTGTTGGAAAGTGGGCACCACCCAAGACAGCAGCGGGAGGAGGAAGATTCAAGGAGACTAAGAGTGACAGAACCAACCAGGGCTTTCAGGTCAGCCCCTCTTTTTGTATTGATAATGGAAAAATCCCCCTTTAAGTGACAGTAACAGCCACTCCTTTGGGTTCCTTTTAAAAATTCCCTTTTTTACTTGCTACCAAAATTCCCTTTTTTACCTTTGGTTTTTGACCAAGTTTCATTTAATTGGCTCAATACATCAAAGGCTGCACACTCACATAAAAGAAATTAGAATTCCATAATTATGAAAAATGATGATGTTCCAGCAAGAGTAAAATTTTAAAGGTGACTTTGTGGCTCACTCGGGGAGAGTTAGAAGGAAGTATAGCACACGGCACTGGGGATTTCAGTTTGAACTGCGTAACATGATTGCTTTTCTGGGAGTAACATGCCGGGGAGAGTCTATGCAAAGTATACAAACTAACCTCGTTTGGATTTTCTTTACTTTGTAGAGATGATCTAACCAGTAGTGAATAGCACCAAAACAGAGTTGTTTCTATATGATAAATGTACATTTGTCTCCACCTCTCAAAAGTGGTAATTTTTCAGGAAATTTCCTTGGAAATTCCTTATTTTCTTCATAGTGAATCACCAAACTCAACTAACAGACTTGTTTGAAAAGAGAGGACATGACCGTGTAAACATTTCCAGGCAGAACATGGTGGCTGTGCTTAGGGAGCACGGAAGTGCGGGCTTCATCCAGTGGACAGAAGTTAATTGAGCGTCTACTGTGAAAAACCAAAAAAAAGGACAGGTTCTTGCTCTCATTAACTTTGGGGTCTAGTGGGAGCAGACAAATTAAAAACAGCGTTTTTTTTTAAAGGCTCAGTTCTCTGTTTCATGGCTAATCTGTGGCTTCGATTTATCCATTTGCTGTTATTTAAGGTCAAGGGCCAATAAAAGTAAGCAGCACATTTTTAATCACTGTCGGAAAGTTGATAGTAACTTTGGGTGAATTAAGTAACAGGCTAGGGAATGTGAATCAAAATGGATCATGAAGTTAATTAAGGGCATTAGAAAAGCCTGGTGTGCCAGTGTCTCCAGACTTTAAAAGTCTTTGAGGTTTTATTAAGTGAAGGGCCCCTTGTCTCTTCCCATTGGTTTATAAAACTGAGGCAGAATAACAGGAACTTGGATCAAGGAGGCAGTGGCTTTTTAAAAAAAACTAAACTTCTCTTTTGTTGTTGTTTCAGTTGTTTTTTTAATTTTGGTAAAATACACATAGCAAGAAATTTACCGTCTTTACAGTTTTTAAGTGTACAGTTCAGTAATGTTAATTACATTCATGTTGTTGTGCAACCATCACCACCATCCATCTCCAGAATACGTTTCATCTTGCAAAACTGAAACTCTACCCATTAAACAATAACTCCCCGTTTTGCCTTCTACTCGGCTCCTGGCAATCAGCATTCTACTTTCTCTCTCTATGAATTTGATTACAGTCATGTGCCACATAACGTTTTGGGTCAACAATGGATCACATATAACGGTGGTCTGTAAGATTAGTACAACAACAAAATTGCCTAAGGATGTATTTCTCAGAATGTATCCCCGTTGTTAAGCAACACATGGTTGTACTCCAGGTACCTCATATAAGTGAAATTATACAAGATTTGTCTTTTTGTGACTGGCTTATTTCACTTAACATAATGTCCTCAAAGTTCATACATTTTGTAGCATGGGCCAGAATTCCCTTTTTAAGGCTGAATAATATTCCATTGTATGCATATACCACGTTTTGTTTATCCCTTCGTCTGTTGATGGACACTTGCATTGCTTCCACCTTTTGGTTATTGGGAATAATGCTGCTATAAACATGGATGTACAAATACCACTTCAAGACTCTTTTTAATTCTTTTGGGTACATATCCAGAAGTGGAATTGCTACATCATGTGGTAATTCTATTGTTAATTTTTTTGAGGAATTGCCATACTGTTTTCCATAGCATGCTACAATTTTACAGTCCCACTGACAGTATACAAGCATTCTAATTTCTCCACATCCTCGCCAACACTTGTTATTTTCTGTTTTTTTCATAATAGCCATCCTACTGTTGTTTCTTTGTGGTTTTAATTTGCATTTTACTAATGACTGGTGATATTGAGCATCTTTTCATGTGCTCGTTGGCCATTTGTATATCTTCTTTGGAGAAATGTCTCTTCAGGTCCTTGCACGTTTTTTAATCAGATTGTTTGATTTTTTTCGTGTCAAGTTGTAGGAGTTCCGTATATATTCTGGATATCAACCCCTTATCAGATATATGATTTGCAAATATTTTCTTCCGTTTTGTAGCTTGCCTTTTCACTCTGTTGGTTGTATCCTTTGCACAGAGGTTTTTAATTTTGATGAAGTCCAATTTATCTATTTTTTCTTTTGTTGCTTGTGCTTTGGGTACCATATTTGAGAAATCATTGCCAAATCCAATGTCTTAAAGCTTTTCCCTCACGTTTTCTTCTAAGAATTTTATAGTTTTAACTCTTAGATTTAGGGCTTTGACCCATTTTGAGTTAATTTTTGTGTATAGTGTAGGGTAGGGGTCCAACTTCATTCTTTTGCATGTGGATATCCAGTTTTCCCAGCACCATTTGTTAAAAAGACTGTCCCGTCCACATTGAATAGTCTTGGCATCCTTGTCAAAAATCATTTGATTATATACGCAAGAATTTACTTCTGGGCTCTCTATTCCATTGGTCTATATGTCTGTCTTTATAGCCATAGCACACTGTTTTGATTACTGTAGTTTTGTAATAAGTTTTGAAATCAGAAAGTGTGAGTCCTTCAACTTTGCTCTTCTTTTTCAAGATGGTTTTGGAAAAAATTAAACTTTTCGAGGTAATTGTAGATTCACATGGAGTTGTAAGAAAATAATACAGAGAGATTTCATATATCTCTTACCCAGTTTCCTCCAATAGTAACATCCTGCAAAACTAGAGCACAGTATCGCAACCAGGATATTGACAGTGACAACTGTCAAGATACGGAACAGCTCTATCACCTTGTGAGTCCCTCAGGTTGCCCATGTATAGCCACACTCACTTTCTTCCTCCCTCCCACACCCCACCTCTGACCCCTGGTAACCATCTGTTCTCCATTTCTATAATTTCATCATGTCAAGAATTTTATATAAATGGAATCATCCAGATGTACCCTTTTGGGTTTGGCCTTTTTTTTTTTTTTTTAAAGATTTTATTTATTTTTCCCCCGCAAAGCCCCAGCAGATAGTTGTATATCATAGTTGCACATCCTTCCAGTTGCTGTATGTGGGACGCGGCCTCAGCATGGCCGGACAAGCAGTGCGCCAGTGCGCGCCTGGTATCCGAACCCGGGCCGCCAGCAGCAGAGCACGCGCATTTAACCACTAAGCCAGGGGGCCGGCCCAGGGTTTGGCCTTTTTAACTCAACATAATTGTCTGGAAATTCATCCAAGTTCTTTTATGTATCAGTAGTTTGTTCCTTTTTATTGCTGAGTAGTGGTCCAGGCAATGGCTTTTTAAATTTCTTTTATTTTAAAGAAAAAAATAAAGTCACTGCATCCTGTTTTCCTGTATTGTGTCTACCTGCATCTTTTGACCTTTGACACTGTGATTAAAAGAACCAGGGTTACCAAGAAAGCAGGAAGAGGCTGAAATGAACAAAAGCCCAAACTTGTCTTCAGTGCTTCTGTGGATGACCCTTCTTAGTTTGCAGAAAGACCTTTTGTTGATACTGAAATATTGTCTTTAAAGATATGATTCAGAACAGAATCTCAATTTTGGTTGATAAGGAATGGAGTATTATTTGTCACAGGAGATGTCTCATGCTCTGTGGAACACTGCTGTCTTTCGTTTTCATGTGGAACATGTAGATCCAGGTTTCCAGTGTGGGTCCTTGTGTTGGCCTTGAGTAAAGCACCAAACACTCTTTTCCTAGCAGAAAAGCCATGGAGAGCTTTCTTCAGGGCATCTTCCCACATCACGTGTGGTTCTGAGTGCTTCTTTTGTGCCAGGCACTGGGGACACGAGATGTGAATGGTGCAGACACAGTCTTAAGCTTTGTGATGCTGAGCTTGGGTTGATTCTTCCCACAGGTGTCTGTCGAGCACCTAGTAGTTTCCAGTATACTGAGCTCCATGGATACCATGAGGAGGACACAAATGAATCAATCTCAAGAATCTTTTACATGAGTACATAAATAAGAATACAAGATAAAAAATGCTAACATAAGGAAAGTACAGAAAGTATACAAACCCACAGAGCCTTTCTGTGCCTGGGGCCTTGTCCTAGTCATTCCTGGTTTAAGCCCAGTGCCTGGCAGTTAAAAACACTTAATCAGTGTGGTTGGTTAAGTCTTTGATTGATGGATGGATTGATTGACAGAGATGGCGTTGCAGCCAACCTTTGAGGGACGAGAAGCATCCAGACACATGGAGACAGGGGAGTGGTATTGTAGGCAGAGGGACTAGCATAAGCAGAAGCATAGTGGGGCACTAGAAAATTCCAGGGCACCCATTACAGGAGACCCCCAGTAATTCAATTTGGCTGAAGCAGAGGATGCAGGAAATTATGGGACAAAGGTTGAAATGACCCTAGAGCCTGCATCGATAGGGCCTTACACGCCAGGCCTAGGAATTTTGACTTTGTTCTTCGGTGGCAATAGAGTGCTATTGAAGACTTATATTTTTTCAGTCTCATCTGTCCATAGTTCTGATTTATTTTATTTAATTAATTTATTTGTTTTATTTTTTGGTGAGAAGGAGTGGCCCTGAGCTAACACCTATTGCCAATCTTCCTCTTTTTGCTTGAGGAAGAGTGGCCCTGAGCTGACATCTGTGCCCATCCTCCTCTATTTTGTATTTGGGACACCGCCACAGCATGGCTTGATGAGCGGTGCGTAGGTCTGCACCCGGGATCCAAACCCACAAACCGAAGTGGAGCGCGCGAACTTAACCACTCCACCACTGGGCCAGCCCCGACATTTTATCTTTTAATGTAAGAATTTTCTCATCCAGGATGTGGTACTTATGAGATAGGGTTCCTGGTTCAGTCCCAGTGTGGACCTGTTGCCTTCACACTGTTTGATGACCCTATGACCTGTCCCTACACTCTGACCTAAAAGCATGGGCTGTCATTTACCAGCGAGGGCGCATTAGGGAAACGCATCCCCAAAATAAGGAAACAAACTCAAGAACTGATGCTGGCCCTTTGGATGAGAAGGATTTTCAGCTACAAAGGCCAGTCTCTCTCTGAGTTGGGTGGCCCTGTCGCCCTGCCCTAACTTCGTTTCCTCTTCTTAACAATCTTATATCTGGTGCCTCTACCTGCGGACAGAAGCAGTGGCTGCCCTCTCTTTCCTGTTCTCAAGGAAAAGTGTGAAGATCTATGATATGATGTTGTTCTAATGTTTGTTATTCTTCACAATGTACTTATCACTGTAGGGTAGAAATACGCCGTACAAAGCCATGGCTCCTGCTCTCAAGGAATTTATATTTTGTTCTTTCTTTTTTTTTTTTTTTTTTTAAAGATTTTATTTATTCAGTTTTTCCCCCCAAAGCCCCAGTAGATAGTTGTACGTCATAGGTTCACATCTTTCTAGTTGCTGTACGTGGGACTCGGCCTCGCGTTGGACGGAGAAGTGGTGCCTCGGGGCGCTCCCGGGATCCGAACCCGGGCCGCCAGCATCAGAGCGCGCGCACTTAACCGCTAAGCCACGGGGCCGGCCCTATTTTGTTCTTTCTTTCTCTTCCTTGTACCTTCTCTTCTCTTCCTCTATCACTTTTGAATGTGCATTTTAATTTCTCGTAGGCAATCCAAATTGACCCCTCAGGGACCTTGCCTTTTAAAAGTGACTTAACTTTTGTTAAGTGATTAAACTTAACTTTATATTAAGTTTAATGTATACCTGGTTTATTTTATTTATTTATTTTTTTTCTGAGGGAGATCAGCCCTGAGCTAACATCCGTGCTAATCCTCCTCTTTTTGCTGAGGAAGACTGGCTCTGAGCTAACCTCTATTGCCAATCCTCCTCCTTTATTTCTTCCCCAAAGCCCAAGTAGATAGTTGTATGTCACAGTTGCACATCCTTCTAGTTGCTGTATGTGGGACGTGGCCTCAGCATGGCCGGAGAAGCGGTGCGTCGGTGCGCGCCCAGGATCCGAACCCCGGGCCGCCAGTAGCGGAGCGCACGCAGTTAACCGCTAAGCCACCGGGCCGGCCCCTACCTGGTTTAATATATACCTTGTTGAGTAGCTTCTATGGGCCTAGCATTGTGCTAGGTGCTGTGGGATTCGCTTCCAACTGTTCATTGATTTATTCCTTCAGAATATGTTTACTGAACACCTACTGTATGCTAGACAGGCAGGCAAAATGTGTACCCTCATGGAGCTTACATTGTAGAGCTTATATTTTGGAGGAAGTAAGATTCATTTTCATGAAGCTATTGAGTGCACACATCAGAAAAAAGATACAAAAAAGAATGCTGGAATGTACTAAATTGAATAGTGGTAGCTAATATTTGTTGAGCCTATGCTATATCTTCAGCTCACAGTATCTCTTTATTTAGGCCTCACAATGGACTTGTTTTTCCCATTTTATAGACAAAGAAATGTTGGCTTGCAGAGGGTAAGTAGGTAGTAAATGATAGGCAAGAGATTTGAGCCCAGCGGTCTGACTCTAGAGCCCACTGTTTTAACCACTACTCTACACTGTGTGACCACAGTTGAACAAGTGTTAAACCATGTAATATTGATGATAAAAGTCAGTCCAGGAGGGAGAAAACTAATATTGGCTTCTCTTGGCATTAGGCTGGCAAAGCCTGCCTCATCTGTGCCACAGATGTGGGATGGGACAGAGACCTCCAGCCTGGGCAGGCTGTGAGGGGAGTGGATTAGCGTTGAAGCCTTGGGGGCGGGGGGTAAGGCGGGGTGTGTCAGAGTGAAGGAGTCAGACGGGGGTAAGGCTGGCATCTTCTCCAAGACTGGGAGAGTAGGAGAAGCCTTGAGATGGAGAACTGAGTCCTTAGGGGAGTGGAGCAACAAGAATCTCGTGCTGAGGTGGAAACTTGGCAGAGGTGTGGATTTTGAGTGGTTGGGTTTAATTTGCAATTGGGAGTCTCCATTGGAGGGGAAGAGCTGCCTTCCCTGGTCACAGAGTCCTGGTCACCCAGTCCAGTTCTGAGGAGCCACACTTGAAAGGTTCAGTGACCCAGAGTAACAACTTGATGGAGTGGCCTTGGCGGCCCCACCCTGGGCCATGTCAGCCTCACCTAGAGTCCCCAGGTCAGAGAGGTGAGCCTTGATCTCTCAGCACAGGGCCTTAGTCTGTCACCTTCTCCCTGGAAGTCTCCAGGTCTATCTCAGTAGGCATTTTAACTCTTGGCAGTTCTTGGGAGCAGCTGGAAGTTACATCCCAAGTTTTCTGGGGCCTGTACCAGGGCCCCCATGAAGGAGCATTTGCCTGGGGGCTGAGCATCAGGTGAATAATCTTTTTATTCCATTTAACTCTCTAATTTTTCTTTGGTGGGATTGTATTTTGCTATTTTCTTTCCATATCTCACCTCTTACACTTTACCATCTCCACTGCTGGTTACCACTCTTCTCAATTTATACATTTCATTAATATATTACTTCCGTCCCTCTCAGTCATTAATAAAGATGTTAAATAATTCTGAACCAAATACTCACCCCTGTAGGGCCCTACAGGACACTTCCCTTTAATTAGTTTGTGCTGCCTTTCATCTCTCTAATGTCCTTTGGTTTGAGATTTCCAGCTGGTTTGGAATCCATGTGACTTTTTATCCAGGCCCGTTTGAACCAATTTCAAGAGTGAAAATCTGAGAGACGTTTAGCTGAGTGTTGATTCAGATCCAGGCCTACAGAGAACTTTGCTATATTCAGCTTTTTTTTTTTAACACATTAATAGAGTACAATTTGGTCTTAATAAACTGAGCTTTCCTAACGTACCTCTTTCCAATATTCTTTTCAATCATAGCAGTATTTTCTCGATTAGTGTCATGGTAATTTGAATTGTGTTGATGTCAGACTTCACAAAAGGGTACCCTTACTGTCAGGAGTAATCCTCTTAGACCTTTTCCAAAATAACTGTTTCTTAGTAGTTGTGCTATTTCCAATATCTTATAATGACTTAATTTTAAAAAAATAGAAATAATTGGGTATTTTGTAATTATCTCATTAACCAGTTTCTCATGTCTCATGTGCTTTCTTATACAAAACAAGGAGTGATGTAAACTTGTGAGCAACGAGAGCTCATAGTATTTTATTAAATAATTTACAATTGTACAGCCATTTAAAAATAACTCTTGGGGCCGGCCCCATGGCGCAGTGGTTAAGTGCGCCCACTCCGCTTCATCAGCCCCGGGGTTCGCAGGTTCGGATCTCGGCCATGGACCGACACACCTCTTGTCAAGCCATGCTGTGGTGGTGTCCCATATAAAGTAGAGGAAGATGGGCACAGATATTAGCCCAGGGCCAATCTTTCTCAGCAAAAAGAGGAGGATTGGCATCGGATGTTAGCTCAGGGCTAATCTTCCTCATGAAAAAAAAATAATAATAACTGTTAAGTCTTTAAAGTGTAACTGACAGGAAGTGGGCTATTCTGAGGTTAATTGCTGGACAGCACAGGGTTGTGAGGGTTACAGTCAGTGCTATTTTGATTTGATATGTGGAAATCCTTGGACATAGGATGAGGGAGGAATCTCACTGTAGGGCTTTAAGTAATTGTCTCTTTGAAGAAAGCCAGATGGTTTCACATTAACCACCCCCTTCTATGTGTAAGCTTGTGGGGCCCACGACTTCATGCCAGGTTGTGAATTAACTCTTAATTAAAATACAAAAATAGATCTAAAATATTGAGTGTGTGGAACATTTGTGGGGAGATCATTCTTTGCCTCTTGTCTGTACTGGATTTTTAAAAATCTTTATCAGTAAAAGTAGAAAATATATTTATGAGAATTGTTGCAGTACAGCCATATAGCTACTCTATCTCTCTTTTTTTCTTGTATACCTGCACCATTTATTTAATGAGGTCCTCTCGGTAGCTCTTTGACTCATTAAGATTAGGAGAGGTTCTTCCAGCAAACAAAAGACAACTAATCTGACACTCTGAAAACAGACCAGAAGCGTCTGCTTTCACGAGATAGGCCAGGACTGGATTCCATCCTAGACAACCAATGGAAACTTCTCTAAACAATAAGGTTTTAAATGAAATCCTTTTGAAGTAGCAGGGCTGTCTGTACTCAGGGGGAAATAAAAAGTTAATAAGGCGACGTGGCGGGTCCTCTTACGGTGTTTGTAGAGCCATTTAAAGAGCAAAATATAACTCCCTCAAAAGTCTTTTGCACATTAGTTATAAGGTTCTCTTTATCCTCTACTGAAATGAGAGAAGCAGCATTTATTTGGCACGCTTGAAAATTTTGCTTGAGCAGACATCAACAGTGTAAATATAAGAGGCGAGGAGGGCTATCTAGAAAGAAACCTTGTTGACTGGGATGTAAATATGGGTCTGCATCGAGGTTTACATAAAGCAAAACAAAACAAACACACCGTTTATCTTGTCCCCCTAGGAAGACAGTGGACTCCTTTGGTGCAGGGTCGGCAAAATTGTTCTATAAAGAGCCAGACAGTAAATATTTTAGGCTTTGCAAGCCGTGTGATCTCGGTTGCAGCTACTCAGCTCTGCCGCTGGAGTGCGAAAGCAGCCACAGACAATACGTAAATGAATGGGCATGGCTGTGTTCCAAAAACACTTTATTTGTGGACACTAAAATTTGAATTTCATGTATTTTCCCATGTCATGGAATATTCTTCTTCCTTTGACATTTTTTCATGGGCCATACGAAGATATGCGATGGACTGGATTTGGCGTGCTACAGGCAAATCCAGTAGTTTGCCAATTCCTGATGTAGTGCACACATAGATCGTGTGTCCCCCACAATGCCTAGCACTGTCCTAGGAACCCTTTAGGTGCTCAATAAATACTTGTTCACTTAGCTGTCGCTGTGTCAGAGCAAAGAGTAAGGCTTTTGCTGTCCAGCACACATGTGACATTTGCTAGGGATTTATCTTGAAGTCTTTGCTGATCCCGCCATTCCAAGTACCACTCTTGCAGATAATTTCCTCCATAAAATGCAGTCAAGTATAACAGAATAATTAAAGTGACCCTTTCAGGCCCTTCGTGATTCTATAAATACGGGGCTAAAGTCCTTTACTAAGTGATTAAAATAAATTCTGCCACCGAAATCAATTCTCTGTCACATTACATCATTGCTGTGATGACATTAACGATGAATTTACCTCAATCTGCAAAACCAGTCCATAGTAATAATGAGTGATGGTGACCACTCTACCATATAGCGCCTGTGTTTGCTGAGGAGCAGAATGATAAACCTTTCCTTTCAGCAGGGTGGGCAGCCCCAGCAGCCCAGCTAGGCCATCGTGATGAGCATTACACATACAAAGGAGCAGAGGATACTAGGCTGCATCAAGAAGCGGGTGGTAGGTAGGTGTTGGACATGACTGAGGCTCTCCCAGTGTCTTAAGTGGCTTCCTCCTAGACCTTATCCTCTACGTGGATATACTTGGCATCTATGGCTTAGCCAAATTTCACATGACTATGTGTCTCTAGACCTGGGGGTCGTTTTCAAATGTCAAGAGTGTGGGTTTGAAATTTACTCATGCTAAATATCTGCCATACTTTATATTGGCCAGAATTTTAGAATCTTGCATCCTGTTTTGGTCACCATATTGTAGAAGAATGCAGACTTGGCTGGAGAGGGTCTACAAAAGAACAATAAAATGGTCGACGGTAGCATCTATAGGAGGAAAGTGAAAGAAATCAGGATTGTTTTGTCTTTGAAAGGGAAAATGATTCTTGCCCTCAAATAAAGGGCTTTTTTAAGGGGAATTTGGTTAGACTTTGCAAATGGAGAAGTAAGTTGCATAAGCCTACATGATATGGGCCACGTAGGTGATATGAAGCGATTCCAAGGGAAACGTTCTTGATAAAGAAAGGCCTAATAAAGCTTGTGATGGGTACCAAGGAAGAGATGGTGGTATCTGTAAGCTGTGGAGAAGAAACGGTTGGCCATAATGGTTTAGGCATCCAACTACTTGTTATTGGGTGACTAAACTAGTTGATTTCTCAAGGTTTTTTTCCTGCAGAATACCCCTGATGCAAGTAGCCTAACTGAAACAAACACAAAATAGGAACTGCTTTCTTGGGAATTAAATTTATCCAGAATGACATTTATTCCAACTTAATGATGAGTCTGTGGTTGGCCTGTGGTCGGTGGACTCCTTGTCTTTTCCTTCATTTTGTTATATTGTGAGCCTCCAGAGGCTGTAAGGCAGTGAGCATTTTTAAGACTCTAGTGATATCTCACTCTTCAGACAGAATGTCATACTCTTCAACTGTATTTTCAACTGTCTTGTGAGACAAAGACTAATTGGTTTGACCTCATGCTGTCGCATGTTGAGAGACATGAATCTTCAGCACTCTTCCTTGAATTCATTGATTTCATTAAACACTGTCTGCTTGTGTTTGCAAAATGTTGTAATTTCCCAGTGATTTTTTCGAACTGTAGCGCATAAACAGATTTTTTGGAACAGTGCCATTTCTTAGCTTTGATCTTGTGTTTTAATCTTTTATTTCCAATAGGTCTTCTACATTAAGTCCATTGAGCCAAAGAAGATATCCACCTTAGGGAAAAGTAACGTGGTAGTCACAGGAGCGAACTTTACCAAGGCATCTAACATCACAATGATCCTGAAAGGAACCAGTACTTGTGATAAGGATGTGTAAGTTGAAATATTAGTAATTTATCCTTGGTAATATAGTAAAAAGCTAAAACTTATACCAAAATTATGTCACTGTGATTATAATCTTTATATAGTCAAATTATTTCTGTGTGCCAAAATGGGCCAGTCTGCATATTTGATATAACAATTTCCATAGGTGAAATAATTTAAACAACACATCTGAAGTTAATTGTGAGAGAATCTGTCCCGTGTTATGCCTGAAATCTCAGTGCACAATAACTTCAGGATGTTGTCTGTTTTGGGTCTTGATTTGTTTTCATTAACAAAATCAAGCATTTTGAGTAGCAAACATCATTTTAAATGATCCACTTAGAGAAATAGTTGAGTGCCTCAGAATTGATGGGAAAATATGACACCTCTTCCAATATATTGCCCAAAGTTGAAAAAAGAAACTTCCTGATCCGTTTTATTCTTTGTAGTCTTCTCTTTATTGGATTCCTTTCAGCCTCAAATGATAACTAAATGGGACATATATTAGTAGTGGGGGGAAAAAAAAGAACAAAACACCCCAACACAAATACCTGGTCAGTGTACTGCTTGAGAATCATTATTTCTATGACTTCTTTCCCCCTAACTCATCCTTTCAATGAAATTTTGAGAGAGAAAAAATTTCAGTGTCTCACTGACATCCTTGTGCAAATGTTACCCGCCCCCAAAGAGATGTAATAATAATAATACAATAGATAATATGAGTTTTCTGCTTGTTAGCTTTTATAAGTTTGGCCTAATTTGAAGTAAAAGATGTTACAGTCTACGTGAAATATAATACTGAGCTAGTTCTCATCATGGAAATGCATTGAAGACAATCTGCTGAAGCGTGGTGTTTTGGTTTTTAACTACTAAAACAGATTTGTACATCATTTTAATTTGCCACACTTATTTACTAAATTTTCTGTTTTAATTCATTTGCTGCATGTAACTGCCATCCCCTTCCCCTCCTAGCAGTAAATTTGGGATGTCTGTCATCCTGATGGAAAAAGCTGCTCATCAGTCACTTTCCTTTGTTCTGCTATTTACCGGAATTATCAAGCACACATTAGTGGCTGTATCTATGCAACATAGGTATTTTTGTGTTGTTTATCCTGGCTAAATAGCTTATTGCAAAAATCTTTCATTTTGTGTAGCGAAATCTGTGAAGTTAGACACCTGTGTGTTCACTGAAAGGCAATCAACTTCACTGGAAAATAAGTAATTTTTCAGAGCATTACCCTGTTTCTGACTCTCTATGCTCTCATTTCAATTCTGAATGTGTCTTGAGATACCGCAGTTATTAAATTAAATGACTAAGAGACCTTTCTGCATGTAGCATTTCAGTAACCACATCTGTGTGGTGAACCCAACAAGTTCATGAGCAGTGAACATAATACCCAGTTAATCCTATATCTGAGTTCACGCCGTAATCCCAAACTGTTTTAATATGGTATTTTTTAAATGCCTGATTATTCCAAAGAGAAAAATACAAAAATCGTAGTGGAATGACCCACATTTCTATCTTTCTCCTTCCAAAATTTATAAACAGGTTTGAATTTTAATCATCAGCCATTTTACAATGAATCTCCTAGAGTCTGGCTCTGAATATAAACTTTAGAATGTAAATCTGAGATAGTGTAGGCAAAAACTGATTCAAGTGTTTTTTGAATTTGTCTTATTGCTAGAATATATTATTACTACTTAACGGATATGTGCATTAAAGTTAATAATCATGCACATATCCTTTATTTATTTTTCCCCCCCAAAGCCCCAGTAGATAGTTGTATGTCTTGGTTGCACAGCCTTCTAGTTGCTGTATGTGGGACACGGCCTCAGCATAGCCAGAGAAGCGGTGTGTCGGTGCGCACCTGGGATCCGAACCCAGGCCGTCAGCAGCGGAGCGTGCGCACTTAACCGCTAAGCCACGGGGCCGGCCCTGCACATATCCTTTAGATGGTAATAATAGAGTCTCACATAGCATAATTATACTGAGCATTATTCAGACACAACCCTGTCTTAATGATTTGTCCTTTAGAGGGTCATGTAGACGTGGTGCACAGAGGGAGCTGCAGGTTACACAGGGAATGTTGTAGACGGCTTTGCTTTG
This sequence comes from Ceratotherium simum simum, assembly GCF_057802395.1. Taxonomy (NCBI): domain Eukaryota; kingdom Metazoa; phylum Chordata; class Mammalia; order Perissodactyla; family Rhinocerotidae; genus Ceratotherium; species Ceratotherium simum. Next base: position 27,893,842 of record NC_141924.1, on the reverse strand, counting down.
ACTCCTACAGAGTGTCAAGGGCACGCCCTGTGGATGTCAGGAGCACCCAGAACAGTCTCAGCTCATTTTCAGTCTGGAGGCCCTTTGGGAGGCAACTTGACTCTGATGCTGGTTGATTCAGAGACCCCCCTGCTCTTGGCATGGACTTCTGTCACGGGCCTTCTGCTCTTTGGACGGCAGAATTCCCATATCTGCCTGGGGTTGGGTTCTACCCTCCCAGAGCTTTGTCTGGGACTTCTTTTTTTAAGCTTTTCATGATGGAAATTTCCAAACATACACAAGAGAAAAGTGTGTAATGAACCTCTGCACCCATCCTCCAGCTTCAAAACTTAGCATGCCTTGTTTCGTCATGTTGTCTTGTTTCATCTATCTCTTCCTCCTTTTTGGAGGGGAGGGAAGGGTGGCGGCTGGCGTTTTTTTAAAAGCATATCCCAGACACCATAACCTTTCACTCTTAAATACTTCAGTTTCTATCTCTAACAGATAAGGATAGTGCCTTTATCATATTCAACAAAATTGACAGTAATTCCTTAATATACTTCAATACCCAGTCCATGTTCCGCTTTGTATTAGGGCTTCTTAAGGGCAATGGTTACATCCTCTTTTTTCCCCACTTCTAAGGGAAATGCAAATAAAAAGATAAAAATGCACAGAAGAAAGAGGAACCCAGCCCCAGATAATACCCAGACTGGGTAAGTGGCCCCTGATTAATCAGCAGTTGCCTGCAGCTGTTCTCCTGATAGTTCCTGAACTGTTGTAGCTCAAAGTGAAATTCTTATGCTGTCGCCTTGCATAATCAGTTGTACTAAGTGTCTGTGTCATTTAAGAGTTCTTTTTCTACCCCTTTCTAGGATACAGGTCAGCCATGTGCCAAATGACACCCACATGATATTCTCTCTTCCATCAAGCAGAAAAGAAATGAAGGATGTGTGTATCCAGTTCGATGGCGGGAACTGTTCTTCTGTAGGACCCTTGTCTTATATTGCTCTGCCCCAGTGTTCCCTCATATTTCCTGCTACAACCTGGATCAGGTACTTTCTAGATTCATATTTTTCTCTTGTTGTGGTTAAAAGGGTCACGTACATAAAGATCATAGATTTCACTCAAATAAATATAGAAATAGTAGTGAGATCTAAATTCTTCTCACAGAATTCCTCTTAGGATTTATTCCTAGAAAACAAATTCATACCTGACAAGCAGGTTGCTTCCCATTGTCACAGTGAACGCTATGAGCATATCCTGTTTTACTCTTAGCTGTGGCTGCCAGGAAACTCACAGCTAAAACGTTTGTTCAATTGCAGTAACAACATATTCTTAGCCTAGATTTCTGATACAGACAGATAATAACCCTCTTTACTACGTCTCACTCCTGCCCATGACGCAAGTCTTCTTTCTTACATTTTTCATTTTATAACCCTTAGAGTAAGCTGTTTTGAATTCTTTGGGGGAAATATTAGGAGCTACCTAAATTTCAAAGATGCTCCCTAAGTGAGAGATGGATATTCCAAAATAAATTCTTCTAGATAAATCCAGTATATTAAGAAAAAAAGTTCTTTCCTAGTTGAATTTAAATTCACATTCAGATTTTAGAATATAGCTGAAAGATATTTTCTTCACCTAACACAGCATGAAGCTAATTTTCAAAATACTATTTAGGTGAAACTACAGATGAAGCTTTGTAAAAAAAAAAAAAGAAAGAAAAAAGAGGAAAAATCACTTCTAATATTCTTATTTAAGATTAAGTGAGAGGTGGATGTATTAGGCTGCTAGGGCTGCCATAACAAAGTACCACACACTGGGTGGCTTAAATAACAGAAATTTATTTCATCACAGTTCTGAAAGCTAGAAGTCCAAGATCGAGGTATCAGCAGGGCTGGTTTCTTCTGAGGCCTCTCTCCTTGACTTGTAGATGGCCATCTTCTCCTCCCTGTGTCCTCACATGGTCTTCCCTCTGTGCATGTCTGTGTCCTAATCTCTTCTTCTTATAAGGACACCAGTCATATTGGATTAGGGCCCATCCATATGATCTCATTTGACCTTAATCACCTCTTTAAAGACCCTGTCTCCAAATGCAGTCACATTCTGAGGGACTGGGGGTTAGGACTTCAACATATGAATTTGAGAAGGGGGCACAATTCAGCCCATAACAGTTGCATGAGGAAAACTGAAATGTTAAAACCAAGGCTCTGGCATGGCACACCTCCACTCTGGGTCTAATTCCTTCCTGTAAATAAAAGCAAACATTGTTGCGACACTCCTCATGTGCCTGGTGTGTTACATCTATTGACTTGGTTAATCCTCACGAGTCTAAGAGGTCTACTATGGGTAGCCCCTTTTCCAGATGAGGACGCTGAGGCGTGGAGCCTTCCAGCCACTTGCCCAGGCTCCCAGGCCATCTGGCCCAGGGTGCTGTGCTCTGACCGCCACAGAGTTCTGCTTTACCGTAAAATAAGAGGCTTCTTAATGTGACATTCTGAGCTTTTGTCTCTCAGTTGCTCTGGGGTGGCTGCACTTTAAGCAAGAACATAGCTCTGCAGTCTGGCTATCAGCAGAGCACGCTTGGCTTGGTTTTCTAGTAATGGCGATAGGCTGGCATGAGGCCAACTCAGCCCTTTGCCGTCATGACTGGAAGGTTCAAGGCTTAATGTTTTCCCTCTGCCCTACACAAACTGACCTGCTCATGCCCACCTTCTGGTCTTGTCATCAGGGGCTCGGCCAGCCTACGCAGCTGACATACCCAGGCTCCTGTCCCCTGGAATGAGTGTCTAGCAACTTGTGTGAATGGAGATGCTAGGGCAGCCAGACCTGTGGACAGCTGTTTATTTCACATCTAATGACTGCTTTGCTTATATGCCATTATGCACCGAGAATACGTGAAATCGTTTGGCTTGGTGTTGGAGAGAGAGAATGTAGCTGCTATTTATATGATTTAGAAAATAAGAATTAATACTTTTAATGACACTTATAATTTTACCTTGTCCAAAGTGTTCCCTGTCTCTCTAAATAAAATATAATTGGTAGGTTGAGACTTTGATTTTGCAAATTGTTAGATTGAAGAATCTTCATATAGATTAAACAGCAATCAAACAAAATTCTGTTTAGTGAAACCTTTTCAAGGTTTCACTATATGAATGTGGCAACATGATACAACAAAACTCAAAATTCCATAAAAGAATTTGGGCATTTTCCTAGAATTAAAACGGGATCTGACTTGAATTTTTATATTTATGTATCTTAAAAACTATGAATTTGTGGCCAGTATCGTTAAAAGACTTCTAAAATTGTCCAGCATTTGAAATTAAAATTCACTAATCTGCTCTCAAACATAACTGAGTTTAATACTAAATGTGAATAAATTGGTAGCTTTGTTCATAAATGCAAAATGCCTGTGTGTTGACTATGAAACTCTGATTGTTACTTTTTTCCTTTTAGTGGTGGTCAAAATATAACCATCATGGGCAGAAATTTTGATGTAATTGACAGCTTAATCATTTCACCTGAGTTAAAAGAAAACGTAAGTCTTCGGCTGCTTTGTAATAATATTTTCAAGGATGACTTTCTTCTCGTCACACTAAAATATGTTGGGGGATATGTTTTATTTCTAGGCCTTTGATATTATAAACTTTTACCTGTTGCATGATATATACCATCTGTGCTAGTGTGGAAATGATGAGACCTTATACTTGTAGTTGAGCGTTTCAGGTTGTGACGCAGAGGAAAGAGGAATGAGCTTGGTATGACAAGACCTGACGTTTCCTCCATGTGTGATTTGTGGCAAGTCACTTTAATGAGACAATGTTTATGAATATGTGTGAACATGCCTTGTGAGTGGCTAAGGTGTGATGTAAAGAAGAGCATTTCTGTGAAGAGTAGGTGGTGGTGTTCCCATTACACAGAGAGAGCCGCGGTTCAGAGGTTAAGTAACCTGGTAAAGTCCCAGAAATCTTGTCATATGCTTCTCCTTCTCTTGCCATGTCTCTTTAACCCAATTTGGTCCCTTCCTTCTGACTTTGCCTTCTCTTGCCTTTCATCTCCTCACTCAGGGGTCTGGTCCCCACCACTCACCCAGTTCTTATACCAACAGGAGTCACCCACGGGCCTTGTCACTCTCTCGGGAGCCTCTAGATTGAAGCTTCTGACACCAGAAGCAAGAGGGGAAATGATTTCAGATACAGGTTGGGGCCTCTGAGTACACTTCTAAACTTTTCCCATTTTCTCTTCCTCTGTCTCCCTTTCTTTGATGAGAGATGTGAGGGTAGCAGCCTCTCTGGGGCTCAGTCTGACCACTTCCTGCCAAAGTTGATGCGTCTGCGAGAGGCCACAGACCTGGCCTCTGCTTGGGACTAGTGTGGGTTCAGGCCTACATACAGGAGGCCTTCCTAAGTCATCTTTTCAGCCTGTTGTACACACGGCCGCCTACAGACACACTTCAAAGCCAGTTCTAAGCCTCTCATTGTATCTGGCTCCAGGCCACATCTCCATGATGTGAACGCTTCCCATTGAATAGTTTGTGTAGATAGACCCTCTGACCAGAGGCATTGCCTGGATTTGTGAGTGGACTCGTTCTCCATTCCCAAAGCTGTTCCTAAATCAAGTAGAATTTATTGAGCACCTACTGTGGGCAAATCATTTTGCTGAGTGCAAGGACAAAGGGTAAATAAGATAGTCATACTGGCTTCATGGAGGCAGATTGCAAATTTACACTGGGATTGAAAGTTGAGAGCACAGGATGTCATCAAGTTCTAGGTCCTTTGATTCCCTGCCAGCTCAGAAACCTGTTGAGTCCAAAAAGGCACTGTGATTCCACATGAAAGAGAAATTAAATGTGGATGGAATGAAGAAGGTCTGCAGAGTGGAGCAGGATGGGTAGGACTCGGACAGGTGGAAGCAGGGAGGCAATTTCAGATGCAGAGGATGAGGACAGGTCAAGAATGAGTGAGAGGGATGGCTGGAAACTACATTGGGCCATAAGAGAGTGTCAGATCAAAAACTTTGCCCTTGATTCTGTAGGCAGCAGGGAGCAATGGAAGGTCTTGGAGCAGGGAGTGACGTGAGTATGGCACCTTTTTTGATGACTATTTTGGCGGTGGTGAATAGGATCGTTTGGAGAGGCAGTAACTGAGACAAAGCCAGGAGACCAATGAGGATGCTAATGCAAGTGTTCAGATATGTTTGAGATGTCAGCCGGTCCTCCGGGCTGAGCGGTCCGTTGGGCTGTTGTCAGTAGGGCAGGTCTAGAGTGCTGGGGAGAGGGTGGAGCTAGAGATGTGGAATCGTGCAGAGGAGCTTCATTTCAAGGAGTGAAAGAAAATAATATGGCCAGTGACGGTGGCCAAGAAGTTGCTCGGAAACTAGAGAAAAAGACCATTTCAGATGGTGGGAGCTGGTCACTAGTATGGAAATTTAGAGAGTTAAGGATAATGAGGTTAGGGTGACCCCGTCACCGGTAATCTTTCTAGAAGTCATCTTCAGTAAAAAGCCAGCCTGCTGGGCTTACAGCTGCTGAGAAGATAGAGGCGGTGGGTTTCGTGGTGTTCATCTTATCACTCGAAGTGTGAACAAGAGACTCGAGGCTGTAGTTTGGAAAGGAGTGAAGGGGGAAGGAAGGTTTTAATGTCCAGATCTCAGCACTTCGCATCAGATCTCTCACCTACTGCCTCTTTCTACCCTAATATCCAGTATTAGAGAGCAAAATAAAAAGGAAAACATCTCACCTGACAGACTTCTTTTCACATGTTAGTTGCTCTTCTTTAAAAACGTTTGTCTGGGGCTGGCCCGGTGGCGCGCGCTCCGCTGCGGCGGCCCCGGGGTTCGCCGGTTCGGATCCCAGGCGCACAACAACGCGCCACTTGTCAGGCCATGCTGTGGTGACGTCCCATATAAAGTAGAGGAAGATGGGCACGGATGTTAGCCCAAGGCCAGTCTTCCTCAGCAAAAAAAAAAGAGGAGGATTGGCATCGGATGTTAGCTCAGGGCTGGTCCTCCTCACACAAAATAAATAAATAAAATAAATAAAAATAAAATAAAAAATAAAAACGTTTGTCAGCCTCCCCTTTCCCACCAGCTCTCTCTGCCTGTCTCTCTGCATACCTGAAAATGACAATGTTTGTGTGTGTTGGTTTTTAATAAACCTGTAAAGCAGGCCCCACTTTCTGCCTTGTTTCAGGTCTTCGTGCTCTTCACCTCGTGGGGGACGCATTGTGCCTTCTACTTTTGTTTTCTCCTATTTTCTGTTAGGCCCGCAAAGCCTTTCCTCTTTGTGGTTAGTGATTCCTGCCAGAGCACAGCAGGAGTTTCCCCAGCAAAGAGTGAATCAGCCAGCGGCACGCGGGCCTCGCTGAGGGATGCTCGCCTCCCTTCCTGTAGCTCCCCAGGACTCAGCCTTGAGGGCTTGAAGGACACACAGGCCCGTTGGTGCAAAGTCTTCCCCTTTCTCCAGCCTACTTCTTTCTGCATACCCTTTTTTCCCATTGCATAACCTTCTGGCTGCTTTCGTTATTGCTAATAATATTAATAATAATATTAGTTAGCATTCATTGATTGCTTAGCTTACTGTGTGCCAGGCACTATTCTAAGCATTTTTGCATGTGTAATCCCATTTAACGTGGCCCTTATTTAGTTTAATGAGCCCTCATTTCATTTAATTTGTTTTAGGGTTAATTCAACCCTGTGAGGGCAGGTAGTATCTCTGGCCCCATTTTACAGATGAGAAAACACAGAAGCACAGAGAAGTTCAGTTGTCTGGGTCACTTAGTTCTTAAACCTGAGAGCTGGGATTCATTAATGAAGCTGTTACAATGCTCTTTTCTTCTTCACAGGTCACTGAATATTGTATGGCGACTTACTGCAGGTTTTTAGCCCCTCAATTAAAGAATTCAAAAGTGCGTACGAATGTCACTGTGAAGCTGAGGGTCCAGGAGACCTATCTGGATTGTGGAAGCTTGCAGTATCTTGAGGACCCCAGATTTTCAGGGTATCGGGTTGAACCCGAGGGGGACACAGAATTGGAAGTAAGAATTCAAGTACGTCTCTCTCTCTTCACGTGAGCTGTGCCCCTGCCCCAGCTGGAAAGGTGTGCTCATGTTTGTGAGTTTCCGAGTGCACCCTGATTTCTTCGTCTTCTCTTTGTTCTTCACAGAAAGAAAATGATAACTTCAACATTTCCAAGAAAGACATTGAAATTACTTTCTTCCATCCAGAAAAGGGGCCATTAAATTGCAATTTTGAAAACATTACTAGAAATCAGAATCTTACCACCATCCTCTGCAAAATTAAAGGCATCCAGGGTGCAAGCACCGTTGCCAGCTCTTCCAAGAAAGTTCGTGTAAGTTGCCTGACAGATCCACCTGTTATTTTTACCTTATTTTAGTAATTCCTTGGCCAAGCCAGAAACCAGAACGTAACCTCTCATGGATCTTTAGATCTTCATGTTAAACAGAAGATAAACAAAGCTGGTATTGCAAGCTGAAGCCTGATTCCTCCAAAATAGCTGGCAGAATCCATCCATGTTCCTATTCGAATGTCAAAGCGTTGAACACACCATTGTCTATAATACTAGTGAGTCTCGATAGCTTTTGTTCTAGTCATACATTTAGACTGTAGCATCTGCAAGCAGCATCTCTAGACCCATTGATGAACGAGCTGTCATTCTTTTCCCAAATGCAGAGGTGACATGTCTTAGTAGAAACCCCAAATGGAGGCCTCTTCAGCACACTCAGGGTAGCATTTGAGTCTAGATAATCTATGGAGACCAGATAATCTATGAGTCATGGGCTGCTTCCTCCACCATGAAGTCATACTTGGCTACGATTAATCTTTTCCCAGACGTGTTTGAGGTTCCCCTCACTGGTCTATTTATGTTCCACAATAAAGATGTGAGACCATTGGGAAGGGAAACATTTTAGAAGTCTCCCTTGTTCATGTGGGAGACATAGTGTTCATGCCATAGGAGGCTCTGCACAGTCTGAACTGAAGAAGAATGCTTTATGATCTAGAGTCGTAAATAATTGGATAAAGGACAAGAAAAAAGAACGTCAGACTGGAAGGCAAAGCAAAAATGTGTTCGTGTTCCAACTGCACCAGTTAGTGGCTAGCTGTGTGGCCTCAGATAAGTCACTTGGCTTTGCTGAGCCTCTCTTTGTCCACCTGTTGTGTAGTAAAGAGGGCAATAATAATTCTAAAATCAATAACAACTAAACTCACAAGTGCTCCCACATGTCAGGTTAGTTGAGAAGAGTAAATGCTAGCATTCTTCATCATTCACAGAATAGTTCCTTAGTGCCTACGCTGTGATGGGGACATGGCAAAGAAGAAACAGACCAAAAACATCTGCCTTTATGGAGATGACCTAAAGAGACAGGTAGTAAAAAAGTAAATAAAATAAAACGTGTGTGAGATGGTGGTGATTGTTGTGGAGAAAAATGAAGCAGAAAGGAGACTAGGAGCGTGGGGGACAGTGCTGCAGGGTTTACGATGGGGGGGCAGAACGGTCTCCCTGTACAGATGACGTTTGAGTGAGGCCCTCAAGGAGAAGAGGGAATGAGCTGGGGTCTATCTGGGGTAGAGGGTTCTAGGCAGAGGGAACCGCAGGGTGCCAAGGTCCTGGGTCAGGAGCCTGTCTGGTGCCTTTGAGGAGCAACAAGAAGTCCGGTGTGACTGGAGTGGAGGGAGCAAGGGGGAGAGTTCTGAGGAGGTTAAGAGTTCTTGGAGGGAGCAGGGACAGGTAGCAGATCATTGCGACCTTGTGGGCCATTGCGAGGGCTTGGCTTTGAGCTCTGGGAAGCCACTGGAGAGTTTTGAGCAGTTTTGCTTAAGTAAGCAAACTTACTTAAATGACATAATGTGTTTAGTTTTCAGACAACCCTACAAAGAGGCACTATCAACATCCCATTTTATAGACGAGGAAAGTGAGGCCTGGCAACTTAAGCTCCTATAGCTGGTCAGGAGAGCAGGTGGCAAAGCTGGGGTTTAGGACTTGGGCTCTCCGGGTCTAGAACCTGTGCTCTGGCTGCCTTGCTCCAGTGCCTCCGTGGGGCAGCCGTGGCTCCCGGGATGGAAGTGTTCCTTAATACTTGTGTGTACATCAGTGCAAAAATAAGGCTTGATATAGAGTTTTTCCCTTTACAAGTTTTACAAAATTTTTATAACCAAAAGATGCCAAAACTGGAAACACCCTCAGGGATCACCCAAGCAGTGTTGCCAAACTGGTTTTCACCACAGAATGTTTCATTCAAAATAGGTCTGCCAAGGAAACATGAGATGTAGAAGAGAGAAAAGTCGAGTTACTTCCTTAGGCGAAGGGTAAAGAGGCTTCTCATCCACAGGTTACCACCTCTTTAAACCCCCAGGGTAAAGAGGACCAAAGTTTAAAATCTCTAGGTTTAGTCCAGCAGACCTCGACTGACATCTGGGAACCGAGGCACAGGGAGTGTTCTTGATTTGCTCAAGGTCATGTAGCTAATCTGCTCCAGAGATGGGACTTGAACTCAGATATCCTACCTAGCTTGTCACCTCTTTTTGTATCTTGGAGAAAACCATTTGGGGGAAAAAACTGTGCCCGTAAATATGGTACCCAGCTCGGTTGGGTCTAATGATACTCTTTGTCCCATCAGGTCAAGCTGGGAAACTTGGAGCTCTATGTGGAACGGGAATCAGTTCCTTCCCCTTGGTATTTTCTGATTGTGCTTCCCGTCCTGCTAGTGATTGTCATTTTTGGTAAGTGCCCTGTTTAATTTTGTCAGAGAAATTATTCCCTGGGGCCTCTCTTCAGGCAGGCAGACTTGCAGCTTTCAGGGGCTGTTTGCTTCAATTAAGTATTAATGGGTGAAAACCCACATCAAAACTTTGGGAAAGGAATGATAGGTATGCATTGAGGGCTTTCTCAACATTTTTTAGTATGCTTCATCAATAAAAGGCTGGGTTACAAAGATGGTATCTTGGTGTTTGAGAAATATGATCCACTTTGCTTCCTCGAGCCTTTGACTTATGATATCAGATATTCCATTTACATTATTCCCCCAGAACTCCCCTGGGATTTTGGACTCCTAGGACTTGGTCATCTCCTCCTGCCTTCTCACCCCCACCAAACACCACCACCACCCCACCCCAGCCCTGCTTTTCCTGGTAGAACTATATTTTAGAAGTGTGATCTGTACCAACTATTAAAATATGCCAAGGCTCATCCAAGCACAGCGATCCTGTGCTGGTTGCTCACTGGCTGAATCTGGCCCACTGATGTGTTTTGTTTGGCCCACATGGCACTTTTTAAAACATTTTAAAATTAGGTACTTCATATTTTTGAAAAATCTCTTGAAAATTTGAAAAATCTGGATTATTAGATCTCAGATTTTCCATAGTATCAGTTTGTGAGAACTGAGTAGCAGCTACCCCTTGAGATGTGTTCACTGGGTTTTTGCCACAGTCTCCACCACTCCCTATTGTCTCCACCCAGGCCACTGGTCCTGTAGCCATTTGGTTTGTGACCTCTAGTTCTGAGCTGCTTTTCATTTTAAGTCTGTTTCCTATTGTCTTCTTAGAAAAAAGAACTCTCCTCCACAATTAATGTGGCACTTGATATTCCTTGATTTCACACAGGCAATGCCTTTCTAATGTTTTCTGTTTATAGTTGCTAATGTCTTCTTCGGTATACTCACTTCCTCCTGCATTCATTCATCCATCCCTGCATCCGTTTACCTTGTGTTTATTGAGCACCTGTTATGTGGCTAATAACTATGAAAGTCTCTAGAACTACAGAAGATGAGCTAAGGCCTCGGCCTTTCTCTTGGGTGGTTCCCAATCCAGTGAGGGAAAGACTTACATGTATGATTAACTGGCCTGATGGAAGGAGTTCATTTTGCAGACACCCTGTTTTGCGCTGTTGATGATCATTTCAGGTATTTTTTATGCACTCCCCAAGATGTCCACCCTATTATGGATCTGGAATCCAGAATTGGGCTTGATATTTTAATAAAGTCTTGGCTGGTGCTGACTTCAAGTAAGACGATTACTTGTAAATTCTAAATGCTGGGCTCAATTTTGAGAATCCGCTGCTATTACACAGCCATAGATAGAACAGTCTCACCATAGGGTCACATCCACTTTGTGACTTCCTAGAGACCTCTGATCTCTTCCTGGGCTGTGTGACTCTCCTTCCTCTCGTTTCACTTTGTTTGTAGAGTTTGTTTATGCTCCTTAAGCATAAAGTGGGCTCAATTTGACACATTGCTTTTGGCTTCGTTGGCATCTGCAAAGCCCTTTAAAAGTCTTATCCCCTTCTTACCATGATTCCAGGGAGGCACGTGTCAACAGCAGCTTGAGTAAGTGTACTCTTTAGTCCATCAATCACATCATTAGTGAAAACAATAAACACACCTGGCCTAGGCCTGCCACCTACAAAACATCCCCACTGTGGCTTCCCCTGGAGATTTCAGTCGTGAAAAACTGCTTTGTGGATGTGGCCCACTGGCTCCCTTTGCATGCACTGAGCCAGCGTTGCCCAAAGTGCAGCCTGAGGAACCATGTCAATAATGATAGTTGACAATCGTTGAGTATTCTTTTTAAAAAATAAGTTCTAAATGCTTTTTGTGAGTTACTTCTTGTAATCCTCTCAACATCACAATGAGGTAGGTGCTTTGAAAGATAAAGCAGCCAGGCACAGAGATGCTAAGGAACTTACCCAAGCGCACACAGCTAGTAAACTGCAGAGCAGGGACATGGACCCGAGCACTGAACCTGTTCAGTTTACTGCCTCTACAGCACAGTTAGAAGCAAGAGGAAATGGAGAAAAAAGCAACATCCAGATGCAGGGGTTCATTGTGGACCACTCATCATGTCACCCCATTTGATCTATGCAAGTTTGCCTTATGTAGCTAACTGTGGATCTGGGGTTTCTTTCTGCATTTGCGGCTCAACTTTATTTCTCCAGGGATGTTTAGAAACATTAAAAAAAAGAATGGAACAATATAAGTGACCTGTGGCTGTAGGGAAACTTGGCTTGTTTCATTATTTTCCAGCCAACTGGGATCTCTGGTTACAAGTGAAGGTTATTTGATTTAGTTTTTACTCTTAAGATGAGTAGTTTCTTGTTTTCCTGTTGCTATAGCATCCTCCTCTTCAGAGTGACTCCTCACTGGGAATTTTTCTTTTTATCAGTTTCAACTCTTACATGCTATTCTTTTTCTCTCTGCCTCTGTCTCTGTCTCTCTCTCTCTCTCTCTCTCTGTAAAAGAACTGTGAAGGTTGGTTTTCAGTTTTCCTTTTTGGTTTGTGAGTTAAACACGTCCATCTGATGCTGCATCTCTGTCTCCTCAGCAGCCGTGGGGGTGACCAGGCACAAGTCGAAGGAGCTGAGTCGCAAACAGAGCCAACAGCTGGAACTCCTGGAGAGCGAACTCCGGAAGGAGATACGTGACGGTAGGCTCCACAATTTTATTTGTAGAAAAACGAGCCTTTTTTATTGTCATTTTTTTTTACACCCTTAAACGGAGCCGGCCACGGTAATGAGAGCTGTTGTATAATAGAAGACAACTGAACAGCAGGGTCTGGGGCCGGCTTTGTGTTTTATTTCAGCTCTTCTCTGCAGCCAACCAAGTAATTATCTATTGTTTCTTCTTTAATGAAAACGAAGGTCATACTCCGTGTTAGACAAAACAGCAGAAGATCTTATCCATTGTTTGGTGGGTTAAAATATTGCTCTTGGGATTCTGTTTTGCAGGCTTTGCTGAGCTGCAGATGGATAAATTGGATGTGGTTGATAGTTTTGGAACTGTTCCCTTCCTTGACTACAAACATTTTGCTCTGAGAACTTTCTTCCCTGAGGTAAAAGAGCATTGATCATATTCCTAAGGTTGAGTCTTGAATAATAATGAAGGTGCTTGTTGCTGTTGTCAACATGGGTGTTTGCTTCCAAGGCAGCTGTGGATAATGGGCTTGGTACAAAATAATGGCTTGAGTTTGAGCAGAGCAGGGAGGAGGATAATCATTAATTGGATTGATTAGGGTGTAAAGCAGTGATGGGTCACCGGCAATTACTCTTTGTCCAGTAACAAAAACCTAGGAGGGACAGAAATTCAGAGTGATGATTTTTGCTTTATTTTACTACCAGTTTAGAACTGAATTTGTAGCTGGGAAGCGAGCTAGTTTATTTAAAAATCAATAAATTGTGGGCTGGCCAATTTGTTGTGTTTATCTGCATGACTTACATTGCAGCTACTAGATTATTCACTATTACTTCTCAATTGGAAATGAAAAGAACTGTTGGCCGAGAGGGAGGAGAGTAGACATGTATAGAATTTGAGTTGATAACAGCCATTTTTAGTGATTGTAGAGCTTTTATGTTTCTCTTCAGCAGTTATTCTTTAGCTGATCCATTCGTGTCATCCTCTTTTAGTAGAAATAGCTGCACGAAATGATTAATTAATTTCTTCTGGGACATTGAGGAGTAGTCTACTTAACCCTTTGGGTTTTCGGTCTCACTTCTGTTCTAACACCTCCATTTTCTCACCCACTCACTCAGCCTTCTTCATTTACCCTCCCAAGTCTTTGGTGAGATACAGTCATCCTTGTATCATCACCTCCACATCCCAATACCCCAGCTCCGCCATATTGCCCTTTTTTATCCAGAGCTGGTAACCACAGAGAGGCCCAACCTCTAGAACACATCAACACCCATTATCATATTTAAACCTAGACTTCTAAGCAAAGCCAGAAATGTCTCCAGGTCAAAAGAGAGCTTGTATCACCTTACCAGAAGCTTCTCAGCTACATTTGGCCAGAAGTTCAGACACATGCAGTAAGCAATTTCCAGTTCCTCTATAATTCTAGAAGTGGACATCATGATATGTGATGCTGTGTCTGGAGGTTGGGATACGTCCATAAAACACCTACCACATTTTTTTGTCCAAGCCTCAGTGTTGTAAATCAAGAAGGCTATGAATAAGACTTCAGCTTTTTGTACTTGTAAAGTATTTTTTTTGTGACTTATCCTCCAAGAGTACCAGGCACCAAGACTTGCCATTTGCCACCTCATCCATTTCTACGCCAGGACACCGCCTGGGGAGGGGAGTTAATTCCCTGAATCAGGATGACTGTGCAGGGCCTTAGCAAGGTTGCATCATGAGTCCTATTTCCCAGCTATCTGAGATCCCCATTAAGAATTTAATAGCAATAAAATAACAGAGATTTCTATCATCAACATGAGTACTGTGTGGGCTTTTACAGTTAATGATTGCCCTTGAGTGCTGAAGAGAGTATTCTGTGGCCTGAAAAAGAAATTCTCCCATCTTCTAAATTCGGTAGCCAGGAGCAAGGCAGAGTGATGAATGCAAAGGAACACCGTTGCAAGTTGAGTGTTTCAAAAGAAAAAAAAGCCAGGAGTTGCAAGAAGCCAAAGTGACTTAACTCAGGGTTATATATGCTCCTGAAAGGCAAGTCGGAAAGCCATAATAACAGAAGCCAGAAGGAGTTGTTAAAGGAGAAGACCCAGGAAAAACACGCATAAATTTATTAGAACCCTATCAAGAAGACCTAAGTTAAAATTGAATTTATAATAATTAAGAAAAGATAGAACAAGGGAACATATTCTATTAGAACAATGCCAGTGGAAATGCATTCTAGGCTGCAAAAAAGTCCTCCTGTAATTAGGCCCTTTTCTGATGATCAGGAGCCATATCCTCTAGGCCTGGAGATTGGGTGGTGGAGGGAGAACTAGGTGGTCGACACCTACCAATAGGCAAAACCCAGAGGAAATTGTAGGTTTGCAGAGACCAAAGAATTACCAGTTGCTGGTTCTTTGCCCTGCAGGTTGGTTTTGGCTTTTAAAGCCTTGGTTTTCATTATACTGACTGCTTTGTTTTGCTGAAAAGAGGAGAAGAAATAAGGGAAAGCAGAGCATCCAACCTTCTAGAAGAGGGAAATTTAAATGAAAGGAGGAAGGAGCCTTAGAACACAGGCAGTCAGGTAGCATTTCCCTGTTTAAGGTCAAGAATCATACTGTTTAAGCTGCATATCTACATCAAGTTGATTCAGCAGATATTAGGAACTAGAAAATGCAAACCCAGGGTCTGATTTTTCTACTTATTACTAGGGGAGAGTATGACCAAAATAGTTTGAAGTCTTCTGCTTGGGCTAACAGATTGGAAACTATAAAGCAAAAATTCTCTGCAGAAGAAATTTACTTTAATAAGATATAAAATAGCCTAAAGTTTCAATTACAAAAAAAAAGAGAAACCTGGATGTCTGAGTTTATATCTTCATTCTGTTGACTCATTTAAAGTGTTCCTCAGCATGCTTTTAAAATTTAATCATTTAATTCCAATAAGATTTATGAAACATTCAAAAAGAAAGCTCAAACTTAGAAGTTTATATTCAAGAGCTACATAGCATAGCATATATAAATATTTTTAGAAACCAGCATGACAACAGCATTGTGGTCTAGTTTATCATAAATTAGTGATAAAAACAATAATAATAGCTGACCTAGAGAACTTATGATGCACTCATTCTTTTTATTTTCAACCAAGCCTATGAGGTGGAAGTCATTGTTTTCCCCATTTTGCAGATGAGGAAAGTCAGGCATAGAGGTTAAATAACTTGTCCAAAGTCATGTGACCTGTATGTGATAAAATAAGGATGGAACCCAAGTAGTTTGGCTTCAGATTCAAGCTTTCAAGCACCCCCCTCCCCCCCCGTCGTGAATAACGTTGTGTACTGAGACAGTAGATACTACTAAGCTAAGACTCGTAAAAACTTACCAACATAACTCTGTGTTTATCCTTAGAAGGTAAATTGCATGAGAAGTGGTCTGCATATTTGCATAATTCTTTAACCACCACTTCTTTATAACTTTTGAGTCACTTCTTTTAAAGTGCGAGATGCCTTCATCTACCAAAAATGGGACTGATGCAGTGATAATTATTCTTTTTAGAGGCTTTCAGAATTCACTGGTGTTTCTTGAGAGCTGAATAATTATTTATTATGTATTAGATGATACGCAGTGAGCATAAGCCCAGGGGCTCTTCAGATTAGCAAATAGTGTCTCTACTTTATTAAAACGGACTTGGGTATTATAACAAAAATACACTATTCATTTCCTTTGGATGTTATGAATAATAAAAGTGTCTCCTTCCTCTCAGTCAGGTGGCTTCACACACATCTTCACTGAAGATATGCATGTAAGTCTATAAGTTTTCATTTTTAGCCATGAGTGCCTGACTGTCATAGTGTTATCATCATCATCATCATCATCATCATCATCATCTCCATTATTACCTTGAATTTTTATTGTGGGTTTTTTGGGATCATGAATTCAATATTAAATAATTCATTGTCTTGGAAAAACCCATTGTGGATCTACTTTCTAACTTTGAGTTTATATAGTATATTATATTACATTATATTATATTACATACATTTGTTTTCAGAACAGAGATGCCAACGACAAGAATGAAAGTCTCACAGCTTTGGATGCCCTAATTTGTAATAAGAGTTTCCTTGTGACTGTCATCCACACCCTTGAAAAGCAGAAGAACTTTTCGGTGAAGGACAGGTATTAGTCAATTTGTTTATATTTTGAAAGGCATTAAGTAGAGTAAAGCTGAGCCCCTCATTTTATTTCCAAACCACAGCCTGAACTTAGTGTCTTGAGAACATGCGTTTATCCAGAGGCTATTTGACTGGGTGGTCATGCAGCCAAGATACCTCCGTTTCAGATCACACCACCCCAACGCAAATTCTGTTTTGAAGACACACACACACACATACACAACCTCCCCCCTCAAAAAACCCTGAAAAACCCCAACACCAAGAAAAAACATGAGTCCTGAATCAAAAAAGCGGAAGTGCTATTTTTTATTTTTGAAAACACCCTGAAAATTTGGGACAGACATTTCTTCTTGTTACCACTCTAGTTTGAAGTTTAAGTGCTGAAAACACATCAAATGTCCTCAAGTTAACATTGGTGTGTGGTTTTTATGGATTGAGGACAAAGGTGGTTGAAAGCTAGACATTAAAAACAAAAGCACCCACAGGGCAGCACCCCACTGCCACTCGAGCTTCCACGGAAACTACCATCAGCATCAAGCCAAGCCACGGCTGAGGGTTAACCTCGTTAACCAAGCTCTTTTTTTCTGTGCTTCTTTGTTAGGTGTATCTTCTTTTTTTTCTTTCAGTTTTATAGAGATATATTTGACATACAACACTGTATAAGTTTAAGGTGTACAGCATGATGACTTGTCTTACATATATTGCAAATTGATTACTGCAATAAGTTTGGTTAACATCCATCATCTCATATAGATACAGAAATGGAAAAAAGAAAAAAGAAATTTTTTTGTGTGATGAAAACTTTTAGAATCTATTCTCTTAGCGACTTTCAAAATACCGTACAGGCAGTGTTAACTATGATGGTCATATTGTACATTACATCCTCAGGACTTATTTGTCTTATAACTGGAATTTTGTACCTTTTGATCACCTTCCTCCAATTTCCCCTCCCCCCGAGCCCTGTCTCTGGTAACCACAACTCTGATCTCTTCTATGAGTTTGGTTCTTTTTTTTTTTTTTAGATTCCACATTTAAGTGAGACCATGCAGTATTCGTCTTTCTCTGTCTGACTTATTTCACTTAGCATAATGCCCTCAAGGTCCATCCATGTGGTCACAAATCACAAGATTTCCTTCCTTTTTATGGCCAAATAGTATTCCATTGTGTGTGTTTATATATATACACACACCACAACTTCTTTATCCATTCCTCTGTTGATGGAAACATAGGTGTTTCTGTGTCTTGGCTGTTGTAACCGAGGCTCTCTTTTTACACAGGTGTCTGTTTGCCTCCTTCTTAACCATCGCACTGCAAACCAAGCTGGTCTACCTGACCAGCATCCTGGAGGTGCTGACCAGAGACCTGATGGAACAGTCCAGTAACATGCAGCCCAAACTCATGCTGAGGCGCACTGAGTCTGTGGTTGAAAAACTCCTTACAAACTGGATGTCTGTCTGCCTCTCTGGTTTTCTGCGGGTAAGTGTCACATCCCTCAGCAGTGTCAGAGGTAAGACAATCGGTGGTTATTTTTAGCAGATGCTGATGTCTTTGCCAGGGTGAGTCCCTAGCACACCACAGTGTCAGCATTCACCCGCTTTTAGTCTTGGTCCTTACCAGGAGCAGAGAGAGAGGAAAATAAAACTTGTTTTTGCTGTAACTGGCCTATGCAAATGTAATTCATTTAGAATTTCCTCAGGTAAGACTTTTCTTTTCTCTTTTTTAAAACTTTATTGTGATAAGAACAATTAACATGAGACCTACCCTCTTAACAAATTTTTAAGTGTTCAAAACAGTGTTGTTATCTATAGGCATAATGCCGTACAGTAGATTTCTAGAACTTATTTATCTTGCATAACTGAAATTTAATACCCATTGACTTGTGGCCCACCTTTACATCATTAAGTAACAACCAGAGCCCAGTCAGCCATTTAAGAAAATGTACTGAGGGGGGAAAATATTTTAATACTGAAGAGAACACACTGTTTTCAGGGCCTCTGAAGCATCTTCGAAATACCCATTTACCTACCAGTGCGCTGTAAGCTAATGACACTCAATTCTAACCAGTCACTCCACATTAAAGCAAGTCCCCAAAGAGCCGCCCGCCCCTTGAGTTCACTTTGCTGGAGTTACTGTATGAATGTGGTTGTAATATAACTGAATCTTAAAATCTTTTCAAATGTAAACTTTGCACAGATTCCAGTGGTTAAGAGAGTGGGCCCTGGAGCCTGCTGCTTGGTCCAAATCTAGACTTCACTATTTACTAAAGGCCCTGAGCAGGTTTCTTGACTGTCTGAGCCTTGGTTTTATAACCTGTACAATTGGCAGAATATTTTAGGGCTGTTTGGAAGCACAGATGAGAAAATGTATGTAATTGCTTAGCACTGGGTAAGCACTCCATAAATATTGGCCATTATTATTATAAAAGATGAACGGGAAAAGAAGAGTGTTCTGTTGAACCCAGTCTTCGTTCTGCCCTCTAAGGCTCCTGGCACAGAAGGTTCTTATTCTTCTTTAATTTCACCAGCCATCCAGATTCTAGCAAAACTGCATAATTGTGTATTTGTAGCTAGTTCCGAAATCTAATTAAACTTTGAATAAGATACACTGCTATGCCACAGGTTTTAACAGTGCTACTTAAGTTTAGATCCAAAAGCAGCACTTTAAATAGACTGTGCTTAGTTTAATGTTTAATGCAATCTTACAAGTAGATGCACAACATTTTTTTTTTTTTTACCAGCCCCTTCCTCTCCCAAGGCAATACCCATTTATTAAGATTAATGAAATCTGCTTTCTTTTCTGTTTACTTGGTATAAATCATTATACGCTTTGGAGAGGTGTTGAATGGTTATTTCTGGGGCGAATATTTTTTGCCTCCCAGCATTCTGGCTTCAGCCACAGCTGCTTCTAAACAGAGGCAGCAGGACCTTCACCAGTTCCTGGGTCTTGGTCTTAAAGGGCAGACTCCTGTCCCCCCGCAGTGCCACTGAATCAGAAGCTCCCAGAAGCTCCAGGGGTGGAGCCCGATAATCCATGTTTTCCAGGATCCTCCAGGTGATTCCATGCGCCCTACATTTGAGGACCCGGGGGTAGGAGAAGAGCACTGGACTAGGAGTCTTGTTCAGAAGCAGCAGGTTCAGGCTCTGAATTCCTCTCAGCCCCAGCTCGCTGTCTCTGGGCATGGGACTCTCCATCTGGGCATCCATTGTCTACTCACCAAATGAGGGGCGTGGTCATTGGTTTTAAATTCCTTTCCAGCTCCTTCTACTGGAATCTTGTGATTCTTAACTCTGAGCCCTCAAGGGCTGGTCGGCGCCTTGCTCTCGCTGCTCTTGGGCATTAAAGGGGTGAGACGTTCAGAAAATCTGGTCTCCAAGCCTAAATGGCCCCCTAGAACAGAAAGGATTCTGGGTCAAGATTTTGCAGTGCTGATTCAAGAGTATCTTGGGCTGGTGAGGGGGCGGCATGCTCACCAAGAGGAAGTGGCATTGAGCCAGTCGACGGTACTTTCATTTTCAGTGGAATAATTCCCTCTGGTGCGGAGGGCCTGACTTCCCTCACCAGGTACCCAAGGGGATGTGGATGCTGACTGCCCTAGTCTTTCTGCCTTACCCCACGAACATTTGACTCTGCTCTGTGACCTCCAGGTAACTTCCCCTCTGAGCCTCCAAGGCTCTGTGGGTAAAGTCATAATAATAATAACAACAACAACAACAACAACAACTGCCATTTATTGAATGTGCCAGACATCATGCTAAGAGCTTTACTTACCTTTTCTCATTTAATCCCATGAGGTAAGTACCTTTATGACTATTTTGCATGTGGGCGAATTGGGGCACACCGACTAGATGTGACTTTCCCCAGATCCCACAGCTAGCACGTGGCAGTGCCAGGGTTTGAAGGCTCGTAACCACCCTGCTTACTGCTTCCCCAGTGAGGCAGATACCTTCTCACAGACCTAGGGGAGGATTTAGGGATGGAATGAGATCACAGGCTCAAAAGGCCAGCTCCAGGGTCTGGTCTCAGGAAGGAAAGGACGGTGAAGGGGCCAAACTTAGTTGCCATCATGAGAGGGGAAGGGCGGTTGGGTAGGATGGGCTCTGCCACAGGCTGGCTCCCGGGGGAGCTGTGTGTGCCCTGGTCCCATAAAATGCCCAAGGCCCCAGCAGGTATGACTAACTTAGAACTTGTGTGCAGTCGTGACAAGGAAACCTCATGGCCGCATGGTGTCCTAAGCCAGCCACACATCAGAGTCCCTTGGGAAGGTGTTGACACTACAGATGCCCAGGCCTCATCTCCAGAGAATCTGGATCTGTAGGTCTAACGTGGGGCCCAGGCACCTGAATTTTTGACAAAAGCCTCAAGGGATTCTGGTGATGATTATCCAGGGTTAGAACCATGGGTGTGGGTAACCGTGTAAGACAAGATGTTACTTATCTCAGCCTAGCTGCACTCTGGAGAATTCATGACTACAGGGCCATAGCTACCCCTCCACGCAGCCCAGGAGAGCCCGTCTGGCCCCCGACTCCAACCTCTGTGGGCACATCCAGCCCCTCACAAGGGCAGTCGCCCTCGCCTCTGATGTGTGCTGGAGGAAAAGAGAGAAGTAGAAGTTCTAGGTTTGCGGTCAGGACATTACCCAAAGGGGTGGGGGGGAAGAGAAGAGAACAGTGTGGTTGTGAACCACTAAATAAAGGAAGTTTCTCATAAGAATTTAAATAGCATGTGCTAGTCCCGGTGCTCTCCCCCACCTGGGAAATTTTTGAACATTCCACTTCTGTCTTACACTAAGGAAGAGACTCCAGGATCCGTCAGCGGGGGAGAGAGAAGTGATAAAGGGCGCCCAGTGGAGTGTAGGGGGCCAGAGGGGGCAGAAGGAAGCCCCGGGATTGGGGAGAGCACGTGTTCTTGCGTTAAGTATAAAGGATGGGGCAGGGGTGGGGTGGGATTTCAAGAGACCTAAAAGCAGTCTCAGTTTACCTTTGCAAGGAAAGCAGGTGAGGGATCCAGTGGAATCCTCCTTTCAAAGCCAGATGCATTGGCTGTAAAGCCTGACTTTTGTAAACTGGTGCTTCAAGCCCTAGTCACATGGTTGGCTCTTCATCATCACTAAGGCAGTTTGACTTCCTGGTTCTGGCCCCGCTCTTCCTCCCCCACACATGCAGTTTAACGTCCCTTGATCATAAAAGGTTTATTACTTAGCAAATTCACTGTAGTCGACCCAGGGCTACGTGCCTTGGAGGCTGCAGCAGAAGCAGAAACACAAGCCTCCCACTCGGGCTGCTCAGAGTCTATTCAAGTGCATGGTGGCTACACATTTGAGGCATTTCAGTAACAGCAGGAGTGGCAGCTCCTGGTCCAAGAAAAAGTGCACGTGGCAGAAGTTTGGAGAAAGAAGCCATCGGGATGGGTGGAATGTTGGGGAAAAGTCTTAGAGCGATGGAATTGGCTGTGGTCCAGAGAAAGGAGGTGAAGCATTTGTGGCCCCCGCACCAGTAAAGGTGCCCAGGCTGTGCAGCCTGTGTCTGGGGAGGCCCCGGGACGGGCCAGCACACAGGCAGGAGAGAAGGCTGCAAATTGTGTCACTGAAGGCCACTTCCTTCGTGAAACGCTGTTAACACCAAAACACATCCACCTTGGCAAATGTGTAAAACGTTCTTACATTTATTCAGGTTACCAAGGCTCATCATTGTGTCATTTATTTTCAGTTTGCTTAAAAAAAAAAAAAAAGGGCAATTAAATCGCAAGGTAAACAAAGGTTAAACCTCTGTTAACCTTGCCTACTAACTGTTCTTAGGCATTAGCCAATTGAGGAGCATGAGTCTACCATATAGAAGCTTGAACATAAAAGAATGACCAGCTACTGTATGTCACGTGGCTGTCCACTCTCAGTGCCATGAGGGGGTGTGTGTGTGTGAACATGCGTGTGTGTTGGGGAGCTGAGGCAGTTTCCTGAGTTTTGCTCCCAATCTTAAGTGGAGCAATATGTATTTTCTTGGGAGTTTCATATTGATTGTTAGAAAACACTGCCTCCTGTCTCCTCTTGTACTGCCATAAACTGAAACTTTAGTTCTGTGGAAAGTACGGTGGATTCTGCAGAAAACTAACTGTCACTTTTGTGTCTTTTCCAAGGAGACTGTTGGAGAGCCGTTCTATTTGCTGGTGACGACTTTGAACCAGAAAATAAACAAGGGTCCCGTAGATGTAATCACTTGCAAAGCCCTGTACACCCTTAACGAAGACTGGCTGCTGTGGCAGGTTCCGGAATTCAGTACTGTGGTATGTTGGTGATGGAGCTTTCCATCCAGACGCAAAAATAAGTCTGGCTGGGAGTTAGAGGGTAGGGTGGGGTGTGGGGGCGGGGGGGCGTCACTTAAAATGAAACAATATCATTCCTACCTCTGGAGGCCTCAGACGTTTAGTTAATTAAAAACAGTAGTTGATAAAATATTAACACGTGTTCACATAATAGATTTTAATTACTTGGATTGGGGAAGAAAGTATTGTAATGATGCCTCGGGTACTCATCAATTTCCAAAGATTTTAATATCAGGATTGCTTATAGCTTTCAGCATCATCAAAGGAAAGGCAAAGTACTCCCTATTCAGCACTTCTAATTGCAATCAGAATTTCTCAAACTGCTCTCCTCTGGAAGACAATGTGTGACGATATGTTTCAACCAAATTGAGGCCGTCTTATTTTAGAACGATAACACAAGACAAATTCCACTGTGTTCCCCATGCAACATGACGCCCTTACTTTATTTTCATGGATTAGTTACAAATGTTTGGTGTCATGCACTTAATGTTCTGTGATCTCATAGATATTTTTAGAGGAACGCTGTAAATCACTACAGGAAGATCAGTGCCTGGCTGCTGGAGGGTTTCACCCACTCAAGAACATCCTTTTCACCCATCCCCACCCCACTCACCCACCCTCCTCCCTTCCTAAAGGAAGAGAGACCAATTTCTTGCACATTCAGGAATTTTAGAGGGATTTCTGTGCTTTTCTGTTAATAGAGACTTGGGAAAGAGATCACTGTGTTTTGGTTTGATCTTGAGCTTTATGGAGACTCTAGTCTTCTTCATAATCTTGTTAGTGGAGAAGGAGGAAAAAATTACAGTGGGGTTTTGGTATGGCTCGGTAAGGGAGCTGAGTCTCCTGTGGCTTTGCTCCGGGTGGTGAGCACTGCAGTGTCATCCTGGAAGAATTCATGCCCTAATTGGAGAAGGCACCACGTTGCTGTAGACCATGTTCTGGTTATGTTCTCTGGTGGGAGAATAGTCCATGCATCAGCTGTTTCGAGTTCTCTGTCACTGTCAGAGGTAGCTCCCCCTCCACTGAAGACGGCACTGTGCTCGACTGCCATCCACGAGGCGAGAGGCTGAGCAGAAAGGCGGCAGTTCTGATTTCTGTCTGTATACCGGTGTGCATCCAAGAGGCGGGGGGTGCAGTGGTTCTCAAACTTGAGCACACGTCAGAATCACCCAGAGAGTGCATGAAACACCAATTCCAAGGTAGCATCCCAGAGTTTCTACTTCAGTAGGTCCGGGGTGTGGCCTGAGATTTTGGATTTCTGAAGAGCTCCTTGCAGACGCTGCTGGTCCAGGACCAAAACTGGAGAACTATTGGTATATGGTTAAGAGCACTGACTCTGGAGCCAGGCAGGTTTGAATTCTGCCTCTGCCACTGGCTAGCTGTGTGACTTTGGGCAAGTTTGGAAACGTCTCTGTGCCTCAGTCTCCTCATCTGTACAATGGAGATGATGATCATGGTGCCTGCCTGTCTCATGGGGGTGTTGTGAGGATTAGAATAGTCGATGTTCTATAAAGCACTTAGAACATTGCCTGGCACGTGAGTGCCATGTAAAGCATTATTAAATTTAATCCATGGGCCGGCCCCGTGGCTTAGCGGTTAAGTGCGCGCGTTCTGCTGCTGGCGGCCCGGGTTCGGATCCCGGGCGTGCACTGATGCACCGCTTCTCCGGCCATGCTGAGGCCGTGTCCCACATTCAGCATCTAGAAGGATGTGCAACTATGACACACAACTGTCTACGGGAGCTTTGGGGAAAAAAAAGGAGGAGGATTGGCAATAGATGTTAGCTCAGAGCCAGTCTTCCTCAGCAAAAAAAAAAAAAAAAAATTAATTCATATCTCCTCGGGCACTTGTTAGAAATGAAGATCTAGACAGACCAATGCCCAAGCCTTCCCCAGGGACTGATTAAATCAGAATCTCTGGGGATGGAGCCCAGGCATGGATAGATTTTTTTTAAATGTTCTAAGTAATTCTAACATGTGTCCAGCTTGGAGAACACCACTGGTATCTTGGAAAACAAAAGATGAATTTGGCATCAGGGCCTACTGACTCCTTTCCCTGATCCAGGCTTTGTCTTCAAACCCAGGCCTCGGTCCTAACCCAGAAGATGTTCATGCTCTCGCTTTGAAACATTTGAGAAGCCCCACAGGTTCCCAAAGAGAAATATTTGCAAGTGAATGTAGGTCGGGGGAATCCAGCAGTATTTCAGTTTCATGCAAACATGGAACCCAGACAGGAAGGAGAGGAGAGGAGCAGCCGGGATTGGGGGCGGGGAAGAAGTCAGAGGTCTGCAGCAACTTTTGAGGTTTGCATCCTTTTTAATACTTTACATCTGAACACTTTTTCTCCCTTTCATTTTGAAACATTATTTCACAGTCAATTAAGACCATGTGTTTCTGATTTGTTAACACTCAACTCATCATCAAAATGTTTCTTCATGTTGAAGAAATTCATGTCAACTCTTGGATTCTTTTTTCCTTTGCAGCCCCTGGGGAAAAGACTAATGGAAAATTATGATTTTAGCAATTCCCACGTAAATCTTCCTTTGCAAATATGGATTTGCTAGTAGAGACTGGAAAAGCGCTGGGCCGCTTGTTTCTAGGGGCCTTGCCTTTAAAAATGATTTTTAATGCCTTTATTGGACCTGTCCCAACATGTCTTTCCTGGTGGATGGTTCACTAGAAGCTCTAGAGAAGGCACGTGATCTGATCTGTGCGTCTGTGACAAAATGTTCACAGAAGGTCTATATAAAAAATTTCAGGTTTTTCATTTCTTTTCACGCAAGTTCCCTCAGCCTTACATTTTAAGTTTTCTTCCTTCCTCTCGTCTCCCTCCTCCACTGTTTCTCACTTTACTCCTCCCCCCAGGCCTGTGCACCGTGGTTTGAAGTCGTGACTTTCTCCGTTTGCCTGAGGTGGTTTATGTAATTGAAAACGAAGGCGTGGTGAACACACTCATTCTGTGTGTGTAAATTCTTTCAAGGAAAGAAAAGTCAAAGAAAAAAAATCAAGGGCAGCCACATGAGCAACTTGAAATGACAGCCGGGTGCCATGGCAGGGACACATCTAAAAAGAGGCCCCACACTCCTGTTTGGCAAAATGCTCAGAAACACAGCACCTCATATAACAACCTAAAAGTTAGGTTTCACACCTCTACGATTAGGATATGTTCTCCCTGAGGTGTGGGGTGTTTTCTAGAACATAAAGATATTTTGCCAATTTCTTACACATGAAATCATTATACTAACAAATGGGCTCTGGGAAGTAATTCTTTGTTTGGTGCATCCTGGGAGGAAAATTCCTCTGTCTTTCCTCACAGTTAAGTAAAGCCCCGTAGAGTCACACTTACTCCGGTATCCTAAGAAACCATCCTTCTCTGTGAAGGCGTTGCAGGCTTGGTGCTCAATGAGGCAGTCTGCTCTAACATTATCGTCCTCCCAAATGCCAGCATCAGTGCAGAGTTTGTACACACAGGACTCTCGTCTTCCTCTAATATCCAGGGATTCAGCTTTGCCAGCTAGAAGAGGAATAAGCCCTATCACTCTGTGGTTCTTTCCTCCTTTGCAAAATCTTAGGCACGTTCAGTTTTGGCACTGGAGAATCTCAAGGCCCTCCCTCAGCGTGCGCTGTGTTGAGAAGATGGTTTCAGAGCAGATCACCTGAAACATCAGAGATGCAAGTGAAGGTTTGAGGATTTCAGATCCGGGAAAGGGTACCACATGGAGAAAAGGACGTTTGCTTCACTTTTGGAGGAAATGAGAAAACCCAACAACTTGTAGCAAGTATGCTGAATTAGCAAGAGAAGTTTGACTTGTAATCAAAGTTAAGCAAGAAATGGTCTTTTGAACTCTTAAAACCAGGAAATGAGCCTGCCAATCTGCTGTTTCTGAGAGATAGCATCTTGGCACCCTGGGAAACAGGGTTCCGACAAACACATCTTATTGTCCTCATTCTCATATCTCTGAGAAAGATGTTAAGATTATTAGAAATTCTTGAAAAAGCACAGATACACGTCTGCGGGAATCTTAATGCCTCCACTGTGATTTATTGAGGGTTTATGCCAGCCCACACCAGTCTGTCTTTTTTCCCCTAGTAGCTTCCATTTGGGGGACAGTCATGTTTAGTGAAATATTTCATATATAACAGAGCCCTCGCTATCTCTAGCAAGAGTTTCTTGTCCACGTGCTTCCTTTAACACCGCGGGTCTCCACATTCCTCACCAGCTCCCTCTGTTCCATTTATCTTGCCCTTTCAGAAGATCCATTATCCCCGTAATTAAACAACCCACCATCCCAATTAAGTCATTCTCTGTTACCTCAGTTACTTTCCATCGTTCATTAAATCCTGATGTTTGTACTTCAGCAATCTTGTTTTTAATACTCCTAGCATTTGTGGAGAAACAGTGAAGTTAAGTAACAAGTCTTGAGCTTTTTTTTCCTTTTTCTCTCTACCATGGTGCAAATCATTTCCATTATGACTCGCAGTCATACTGAAACCATTACTAACTTCATAGTTACGGTTCTGAGCTTCCCGATCAAAGAAGTGAAACTATTTTTTATAATCATTTTAGGTAAGTCATTCCCTAGTTGATGGCAAG
This sequence comes from Ceratotherium simum simum, assembly GCF_057802395.1. Taxonomy (NCBI): domain Eukaryota; kingdom Metazoa; phylum Chordata; class Mammalia; order Perissodactyla; family Rhinocerotidae; genus Ceratotherium; species Ceratotherium simum. The sequence continues at coordinate 27,866,395 of NC_141924.1, read as the reverse complement.
CAGTGGAAAATGAAAAATTAACATTCACTGAGTACTTTAAATGACTTTACTCTTTGTATCCTTTCTTCTCTGGCCCATAATCTTGGGATTAGAAGATAATTTAGTTATCTAAATACAAAAGTATTTAATTTTCTTCTTTATGGCTCAAATGTGACTCTATTATTTCATTGTTAAGGATCCTTATTTATACTTATTTATACCCTCAGAGACTGGTACCTTTTATAGCAAATCACGGTGGAGAGAAAAGGCCTTTTTTAGATTCTTCTTTTCTGGCATTGTGAAAGTCAGCATTCCGTTTGAAGTTACTGTTATCCAGAAGAGGGTCTGCACAGAGCAGCCTGTGAGGCCAGTGTGGCCCTGCTGCCTATCGTTATGAATAAAGTTTTATTGGAACACAGCCATGCCCATTCATTTGCTGTTTCTATGGCTGTTTTCCTGCTACAACTGCAGAGTTGAGGAGTTGTAACAGAGACTGTACAGGCCGTAAAGTCTTAAATATTTACTGTCTGGCCTTTTACAGAAAGGTCGACCGCCCTCATTCTAGAGCTTGACATAATCAAGAAATAGAACTAGAATCTGGCCTCCCACTAACCCCAAAAGCCTTGGCCTCTTTCCTCTCCTTCTGGGGACACAGCAATGGAAATGCCTCACACTCTACGTAAATCTGAAACTCATGGGGTGCTTTGCCAAAAAACAGAAAAATCTGTAAAATACTCATATTAAACCTAAAATACTGAAATCAATCATTTGGGGCTAAATCAGACAGTTTCTCACTTGATTCTAGCATGAACAAATGTTAGCAAATGCTAGAAAAATTTGTGAGAGAAATTTAAGGAAATTCTCTTGACTAACTTAATTTTTTTCTTCAAAATGGAGAAGGCCTTCATTATTCTCATTATTCTATTAGAGGGGGCAAAATAGCTTGATCCAGGAGGCTTTGGGCTCTTGGTCTTTGGTGGGGAAAGGAAAAGCAGGATGGAGAGGGGAGGTCGGGCAGGCAAGGGCAGAGTTAGAGGCGCGCGTCTGGTGGTATGTCCCTGGGCCGCCAACTCCAGCTTGAGAACAACCTCAATTCAGAAGCTTTTCCGAGACTGACACTTCTGACTCTGGGCTCATGCTGCTTCTGCTGAACTTCTAGAAGTGGTTTTCTCCTGTCTCTCTCTCTCTCTCTCTTTCTCTCTTTAATTCACTTTGGTGTAAGAACCAGACTTTTCTCTTGACCTTAATTTGCCTCCGAAATGAAATTAGAAATATATTTTATAGGTTTTATTTAACGAAAGCTATTATTGGCCTAAGTCCTTTTATGATTAAGTTGCTGGTTTGTAACAAATTATTTTAAAATTACTTTCTAGGTATTACACGGTATTACAGAAAGGATGCGGCAACATCCCTGCCCTCATTAGCCGGAAATGTGGTTGAGGAGTTAATGAGGTAGCTGGATCATCCTTTTGCCGCCAAAGTGTGGAAGAATTTTTCTTCCCCTACTATTCATTCATCCTCCTAACCTCTCACAGCCTTATTTTTTCTGCAACTTCCAAGTCGTGTGAAGGGACAGTGGAGCAGGAATGTGGCTGTGTGTCCAGGTGGCGTAGCTTAATGCAGAAGGGCTGGGGTTTGGAGTCTGACAGTCTTGGGTGTAAATCCAGGCTCAGGCACTTTGCTAACTGGCTGTGTGACCTTGGGCAAGTCACTCAACCTCTCTAAACCTGTTTCCTCATCCATAGACAGGTGATCATAAACCCTAACCTTGTATATTTGTTATGAGGTCAAAAAATAATATACGTCAGATGTCTAGCCATCAGGCCTGGCACAGAGGACGTGCTCATTATTTATTTATCATAGATTTTCTTGTCTGAGCTGTTTTTCTTGTCAACTGTAAGGTCTACTAAGCAGAAAGCACCCCCTCACCATTCTTTTCGGTTGGTTATTTATTGATGATGGGTGATGTAGAGAGTTTATTAGCTGAATCCATTGTCATTAAAAGCTTGTCTTAAATGCTTGTGTGCTTATGTTACTATTGAAAACGTTACCCCGTTACCTCCTCTATGTGGGCATTTACAGCCTGTGGCAGACAGCATCCCCCTGGACAGAGGTGAACCGGACGGCACAGTGACAAACCTGAACAACCAGCTGCCTAAAAGGGCTGGGTTGTGACATGCTGCAAAGGACCAAGTCCGTCCAGTCTGGTCCTTTCTCTGGGTTCTGGGCCATGTGTCTTCCAGATAGCCTTGCCTTCTCATAACCCTTCTTGGTGACAGGCATATTCCCAAATCCATTAGGATGCTGTTCCGCTGCAGGGAACAGAGACCCAAGCTACATGTGGCTTGAGCAACAGAGAAGTTTCTTTCTCTCCCACGTGAAGTCCTGGGGTGGACAGTCCAGCACTGGGACGTCCTCACAGACCTGAACTCCTTCTGTCTTGTCCTCAGGTCACCTCATGGTCTGTGTTTGCTCCCCCAGCCTCCTTCCACATTCCAGCCAGCAGGACATAAGCAGGGCTGTAGAAAAGGGGACAGATGGTCACCAGCTGTCTTTTAAGGAAGTTTCCCAGAGGCTGCCACTTAACACATCTGCTTCATCTCATTGGCCAGAACTTCGTCACACGGCCATGCCCAGTTGCAGGAGAGGCTGGCAGAGGTCGTCTTTATTCTGGGTGAACATGAGCTCCATGAAAATGCATGTGGGTGGTGCCTGAGCCACGGGGTGCTCCAGATTGAGTGGGTTCCATGAGTGCCATGCCAAGCCAAGGTAAGGAGGTCGATCCGTCTCTGCCAGGCCGTGTTCACGCTGTCCGCTCTGACAGCATGGATTGAGACCCGCAGGCAGAGTGGGACTGCCGTCTGGAACTTTATCACCTCGACTGGCCTTTGGCTTTGCAGTTAAGGGTGTGGACACATCCTAGTCATGACCCTCACCAGCTCTATGGTCTTGGACACGTTTCTGAACCTCTCTGTGTCTTGGTTTCGTCATCTGTCAGATGAGGCTAATACCAGTGCCCGCTTTCTAGAGCAGTTGTGAGGACTAAATGAGTTAGCAAAGCGTTTAAGACGATTCCCAGATTCCCTGGCTGTTGTTATGAGACACCTGACGCGTATTCTCGTCTTCAGCTTTTGTTTTTATAAATAGTCCAGGGCTTCTCTCTCAGATGGCAGGCAGTGGTTTTGGAAAGGCAAGCACAGTTCTTCAAGTCCTCTAACCCCTATTCTACCCAAAGGAAGTGGGATTCTTTATCTAGACTTCCTGACCTAGAAGCCTGAGTAAAACATTAAAGCTTGTTGCTCACCAATCTGATTAGAATTGAAACCAAGTATCTCCATGGTCTAGAGGCCTCCTCATGTACTGCTGCACATGCAGCTCCTTTCCAGACCCAATTTAAATGCCCCTTCCTCCATGCAGCCTTCCCTGATTTCTCTTCCTTTGAAAACCCTCCTCCAAGTTATTACCTCAGAGAGGTAATAGCTCTCTGAAACTCTAAAGCACTCCATCTATATGTACTATTTTCTACCTGGCATTAGAATTTGTTGTGTGTATCCCACAGTTGTTGTACCAGTCTTCAGAGACTTCCTAGGTGAGATCAGTGCCAGATTCTACTTTGTGTCGTCTGCAATGCCTAACACAATAGATGCAAAGTAGATGGATGTCAGGGAATGAATTTATCTACTGCAGCATCAAGCTCTGTCAGTTTAGGGTCACTCTGTATGTAAGAGAAAATCTGACTAATGATGCCTGAAATAGTAAGGGCGTGGAGTTGCATCCTAGAGCAGAAAGTCTGGGGGTAAGTAGCCCCAAGGCTGGTCCATCCACTCAGCAGTGGTAGGGCTCCGGGTCACCATCTCCATGTTCCTTTTGTCCCTCCCTCCTAGCCACAAAACAGCTGCCACTGCTCCAAGCACTGCTCTCCCCTTTTTTTTAGATTAGAAATCCTTTCCCTTTTTGTCTCAGTGGCCAGAACAGGGTTACATGACCAGTCCCTGGTCTAGGAGACGAAGGGAATTGCTACCGGTTGTGATTCCTAACCTAGGCTGGGCCCACTGCTATCCATACTTGGCTTCTGTTAGCACACGAGGAGGGGTGATGACTGTTGATTGGACAACCAACCACATCTGGTGCCCCAGCTTTGCTGACACTTTCATGCCAAGGACATAGGGAGAGCCAGGGCAGTTCCTCTTAACAGAGGGGTAGATTTTGGAGGAAGAGACTAGTGTACAGTTTAGAGCACTTCACCTGTTTGTCGGTATTGAAAATTAATCGCCATCCCATAGATTTGGACCTCAGTTTACAAAACATTTTCAGATTTTGAAAGACAGGAGCCCTAAGTGTTTAAGAACACAGAGCTAGAGTGCCTGCTTCTACCGTTTTCTTGCTGGGTGATCTTGTGCAGTTTACTTAACCTCTCTATGCCTCAGTTTCTCATCTGTAAAATGGGAATAATAGTGGAATCTATGTCATAGGGTCGTGTCTGAGATTAATGTATATGTACTAATACACACACGCACATCATTCACCACAGAGCTTGGCACACAGGAAGCACTCCTTAATTTGCTGTTATTACATGTCGTCGTTTAGTGATCCTGTCACTCCTTTGAGATAGGGACAATGAGGATTTTAAGGCTCAGAGAAGTTAGATGACTTGCGCACGCTCCCACAGCTCAGGGCTCGGGCCCTCAGCCCGCCTGTCCTCCCCTCCCAAATTCTCTGTGAACACTTGCGGAGGGTGACAGAGTTGCACCTGGTGCTGGATGTTGTTTGACAGGGGACGCCTCCTTTTTCCACATGCACTGGGAATTATCTGAGAACAAGGCCTATGTCTTAAGGTCTCTCTCACACCCTAGCCCGTCACGCTGAGCAGGGCACAGGTTGGAAGACTCTGGTTCAATGGGTTTTGAAGGGGAGTGATGGCGCTTCCCTGTTGGATCTTCCCGGAGGGAGACAGAGGCCCAGTGAGGGTTTTCTGAGCCTGGGGTGGGGTCGAGAGGCAGGGCCGACCCCGAGAACCAGCATTACACTTGGGCTTTAGGAAACTGCTGTTGGAGCACTAAGTGTTAGCAGCATAAAAAATGAACACAAATCAATTTGTGTCTGGATTTACTCTCAGAATTCCCTGTGGACTCTATAAAATGCCATTTTACCTTTTTCCCACCCATTTAGCTGTGGAGGCAGTGGCAGATTTACATTATTTTACATCCAGTTAAGTTTTTTTTCCCGTGGTTATGTTTTTAAGGAGAACATTTATTGCCTATAAAGAGGTCTTTTTGTTAAAGACAATGGTGCCCTTTAGGTAGTCACAGAATGTTATTTCACAAATAGCTATGAAAGTATTACACAAGCTGGGATCGTGGGAACTCTGATTAAAAGATGCTTTCCGTGCGTCTTTATCTTTGGAAGCCTGTGAAATAGCTTAACCACCAGGACTCCCACCGTGAGGAGACCACCTCAAAGGGAAATATGGGGAGACACGGGTACGTCTGTGCAGACCAGGGGAGGCAGTTCTAGCATTTGGAGAACCCTCCAGAGCCCCATTTGTGCTGGGAGTCTAGCTTAGGACTTCACTTGCAGCCTGATCTACGACAGGGTTTCTGGAGGTCCCGAGGGTTCCTGGGCTGTAGGTGGGACCCGGAGGACTGAGGGAGGGCCAGGGTGGTAGGAGGAGGGACCCCGTAGCTGAGTGGTTCATGGTGCCAACTCCTGGCTCTGCCACTTATGAACTGTGTCCCTGGAGCAAATTATTTGGCCTCTCGGTGCCTCAGTTTCCTCACTCTAAAAGGGGGATGATGATAATACAGCCTCCTTCACCAGGATGTTGGGAAGATTAAAAGAAGTAAGTCTTGAAATGCGTTTGGCGGGATGTCAATAAATGTCGCTGGAAAAGGGAGGAGAGGGCGAGGACTCTGGCCTGAGGCTTCGCCACGTGGGTTCCGTCTGCACAGTCCACCCAGCAGCTGCCCTCCTCGGCCAGCGCTCCCTGCCTCCTCTTCCGTCCAGTGTGTCCGGGTCTGTGAGCAGAGGCATGCTGCAGCCCTTCTGGTGGGTAACCCGCCCGGAACACAAGTGTGCAGGGGAGCCACTCTCTGTCCCAGGAAGAAGACTCTCAGGCCAGACTGACATCACCGCCTAACCTCAGAGTTCTGACTCCACTGATTCACAGTTTTAATCATTTGGTTAGGCCCGGACCACAGTGACTGTTGCATAATTGTAAACAGCATTGTAGGGGCACGATGTAAAGGCAGTTAAAAGAAGACATGCCACTGAGAACCCTCCCCGAGTTTCAGAAGCCCCTCTGCTGTGTCAGTGGTTTGTTAAGTCATGTCTCCGAAGCGCTCATGAGCCACACTGTCTTCTCGGTGCTGTGTGGTTAGTTCAGCTCATCACACAGGAACCCCAGGAGGCAGGTACTGTTGTTATTCCCACTTTGCAGCTGAGAAAACTGAGACACAGAGAGGTTATTTAGCTGGTTAGTGGTGGGCTGGGACAAACCCAGGAGTCTGAGCCCAGAGTGATGTTCTGCCCTGTTCTGCTTGCCGGCAGCGTGCTCCTCACTCTGGTAGAGATGCTGAGCGTGGAGTCAGAGTCCTAGCTGCTCAACGCCGCTGAGTCTCTGTTTCCACATGAAGCCATATTAATACTAACAATAATAATTGTGATAAGTTATATGAAATAACTTACTGCTATTATTATTACTGTCATCATCATCATCATCATCATCATCATCATCATCACCACCATCACTGAGCCCTTCCCAGCAGCCTGGCCATGTGCGAAGCCTGTGACATGCATTATCTCATTTAATCTCCATGACAATGTTAGAAGGCAGGTACTGTTATTAGACCCATTTTAAAGTTGAGTTAACCCTAAGGATCCTCATTCTCCACATTATTTGTGTTTTCTTTTTTTTTATTTCCCTTAGTCATTTTACATTCTCTCATCACAGCCAGGCTCAAAAATGTTAAATAACTGTGCATTTCACACCACACCCAGGGCCCCCCCATGATTACCAGGGTGGCTTAGACTAGCCTGTACGTTATGCTGATTACAAAATACTCTCCACACTTCCCTGAATCGGTTCCCCCGAGGATCCACATAGGTAAACTTTGTTGTTTTTGATCTGTTTATTTTTAGACAAAGTAAACCTGAAATTGCTTTTAAATTCATTTTGAAATGTTCTCTAGTTCTGTGTTTTCATACATCCACGGAGGCCTTACTTCCCCATAATGTGATTCTGAGGTTTTGCTGCGCTGGGAGAATGTTAACTGACAAAACGTTAAGTCATGGTGCTGAAATGTAAAGTAATTAATGCAGGAATAATAGTATAGGGTGGGGATCCCGGGGTTTTAATGAGGGCTTTGGAAACTGACTGAAGATGTTGAAAGTGGAGGGAGAGATAAATGTTACCGTAATTAATGCTGCATATTAAAAAGTGACCTCTTTGGCGTGATCAATACAGGGACCTCGTAACCTTTGCTGTCACCTGGAACTTCACTTCTGGGACTCTGTGGTCCTATTAATAAAAAAGATAATCGCCAGTCTGCCCTCATCTACTGTTGAACCTTTCCATTTTTTTTTGGAGGATGAAATTAGAAATCGCCATTTTTAGAATATTTATGTGTGTATATATATATATATATTTTACCCTCAGATGTATTTATTCAATGCTTGCTCTATAGTGAGAGTTTTAACTTTCTGTTTTCCTTTCCATTATCCCTGAAAAGAATGGATTATGGAAGAAAGATGAAAGTAGTATAATGCGATACGCTGTTTGCTAATGTGCTGTCAGCGGTATTAGTAGGACCCACCAAGGTTTGTGTCTTTTATGAATGCCTTTCAGATTGCAATTATCTAATAGACTTGGAAACCCGTTTGTATTCTTGCAGGCATTAAACGTCGTCTTTGAAAACATCCCAGAAAATGAGAGCACAGATGTCTGTCGGAATATTTCAGTCAATGTTCTTGATTGTGATACCATAGGCCAAGCCAAAGAAAAGATTTTCCAAGCATTCCTAAGCAAAAATGGCTCTCCTTATGGACTTCAGCTGAATGAAATTGGTCTTGGTAAGGCGATGCGGGAGCTATTTTGTCCCAATCCCCGATGAGCATCCCTCCTACCTACTCTCCCTCCCTGCCTGCCCCAAGTATGTAAGCTTCTATTTGGTGAAGCTTATATCGCCTTCTAGACCTTATAGTGCATGTCTAGGGGCCAAGAGACCGCATTGCTCTCCCATGAGCATCATGATTCTTCCTGGGAAGCATAAGCCTTCAGAGATGCTGTTTTTTTAAATATTATGTTTGTAAATCAGATTCATGAGATTGCTAACCCTGAGCCCGAATGGATTCACCTTGCATCAAGAAGTACAAAAAGGTGTAAACCCCTTGCCTTCTGTATGTGTTGCATTTCACATTGGCATTTGATTTGTTTGTTGTGATACCGAGTGTGTCATTAGTGGGTGGCTCAGACTCTGGGTGTTAACTCCGACATGCTGGAAAGGTCATCTTCCTCTCCGCTAATCGCCTCCTGCATTAAGTACATCCTCCAATCTCCCCCCAACGTGAAGCGGCATCTGCTGTGAATTCATTTGCGGGCTCAATTGGTAGGCTGCAAGGGAGAGCATATGCGTGAGCCAGCTAACAGGGCTCCACTTCACTCCAATGTTCATCAGCATTTTAAAGTTGAGCTCCACGCAGTCCTCCCAGGAGACGGTTGTGGGATTTTATAGCAGATAACAGGACAGGAAAGAAGGGTAACATCGCAGCGGTGACAGACAGCGTAACAAGGTTCATCTCCCCTGTGTGTACAGTTGTAGCCTCGACTAGGCAGGCAATTAAAATCATGCCGCCTGGCCCTGCAAGTCAAACCTCCTGCTAAAAGGCCATTGAGAGGAGCCTGGGGGCAGGGTCTGGCTGATTTGAGTGAAATCATGCAAATGTGTAGCAACTACCTGGCTTCACAGAAAGCAGGGCACTAAGGCAGCTCTCCTGCACCTCCGTCTCCTTCCTCCTCCTGTTGGATGGACTGTTGCCCACTTGAAGACCATTTTAGCTCATCTGGTTAGAAGCAGGGTCAAAGGGGCAGCCCCAGCCAGGAACCAGTCACATGACTCAGGACCATCAACTTCCTTGCCCTGAGCCCACCTCTCGCAAAGGAGTGCTCTGACAACGGAGGAGATGGGTACACGGAGCCGAGGACCACAGGGAAAACAGCCCAAAGGCCTCCGTCCTGCCAAGTCAGTGGTAATGTCAGCACACCATTCCTGGGTTTGCGCCTATCAGGTGTTCCTGGCCTCCTGATGTAGGAAAGCAGGGAGCCGGACGAGCAGACCAGAAGCTTCACGTTGTAGTCTGATGGTCAATGGGGTCACAGCGTATCAGCCATGTCAGGCTTCTGTGTGTCTGCTAATCTTCCAAGCTACCTCCAAGGCTGGACTCAGAAAACTAAGGCAAAGCCTTAAAACCAGCCGTAAATTGTATTGAAATCCAATACCAGACGCAGCTATGCTCAGACCTCTTTATAGCAGAGGCTCACAGACTCAGATGCTCAGAGGGGCAGGAAGTATCATAAAGAAGAGGTGTCAGCCTGCCTAGGACAGTGGGAAATGGTGGGGCCCGACTTAATTGGGGAAAGACACGCCATCTAAGGGCTCAGTGCCACTTAGCTTCAGCTGATGGTTGCCATGCAGGCCTGTGTGGTCAGTGTTACCAGACGGTCCAGTTTTTTAAAAAAGAAATCAGAAGGTCAAATTTTTTTGTGCAAACTTCCAATCTTTAAATGTTGGTGCTGAATTGACATTAAAATAATAAGTAAGGGCTGGCCTGGTGGCGTAGTGGTTAAGTTTGCATGCTCCACTTCAGCAGCCTGGGGTTCGCGGGTTCAGATCACCAGCACGGACCTACGCACTGCTCATCAAGCCACGCTGTGGTGGCGTCCCATGTACAAAATAGAGGAAGATGGGCACAGATGTTAGCTCAGGGCCAATCTTCTTCAGCAAAAACAGGAAGATTGGCAACAAATGTTAGCACAGGGTCAATCTTCTGCGCCAAAAAATAAAAAAGTAATAATAATAAGTAAGACATTGTGCAGGTTCACAAAAAGAGAAAACACACATCAGTGGGCTACATTCTGACCCTAGGGCACAAGTTGGCATCCTCTGTAAAGGAGTTAACCCTGTGGTGCTGGGATATTAGCCCCCCACCTTGCAGGGAGCTCCCTGTGCACCCCCACACGGGGGCCTACAGAAGACAGTTCACAGTGCACCTGCTTGTGAACACACACACACACGCATGTGAGCACGCCATTTGCTTTTAGATTCTTCTGAAGAGCTCAGTCCCTCTGAGGATGCGTTATTTGGTCTTCATTTGGCTTCACTTCTAGGCTTAGCCTCAGAGTCAAAGCATCAGGGAAAAGTGGTCTTAAAAGTCAGGGCCCTAAACACAGAATAAAACTCAGGCTACCGGTCTGGCTGACGTATCTCCAAACATTCAAATAAATATTTAGCACTTAAGTTTTATCTATTTATAAATAATATTTGCAAAAGTGACAGGGTAGCATCTAAGATTTCTCATTGTAATTTTAAAAGAGAAAAAAATGCTTTTTTTTTTCAGAACTTCAAGTGGGCACACGACCAAAAGAACTTCTGGATATTGACAGTTCCTCTGTGATTCTTGAAGATGGAATCACCAAGCTAAATACCATTGGCCACTACGAGGTAAGAACAAGGCTTAGCCACCAACGTCTCCTTCCTCATCCCCAATCCTAACTGGATTAGATAATCTCCAGTACCATGCAAATTCTGTAAAAAATTACAGGACTCCCACCCGTTTTCTGGACTAGTTTGTAGACTGTGTGTTTCTGGGGCAGAAGTTTTCCTTAGTTGCTGGTTTGGAAGAGCCGGTGAATTACTGTCTCTCGTGGTCTGCTGGCTCCCCCGGAGCCCCCTCTCCGAGGGCTTCGGTTTTCACGTGGCCCCATCACTCTCGATCCTGCAGCTCAGGTCAGAAACTTCACCTTTACAAGATTCTCTGGTCTCTCGAAGCGTGTTCCTCAGCGACGCTGTAGAACAGTGACCATTGAAGCTTGACATGGAACAAAACCTCTGAGGGTCCTCGGCCTCTGTGCTCTCCGCAGCATTCACAGTAGACGGCATAACCTTCTGGGTAGGGTCCGTTATTCCTAAAGCAGTTCTGCATTTCCCGTTTGCAGTATTCAGCGATGCCTCCTTTGGCCCCTGACCCGCATGCTGGGTGAGCGTTGAGGTGGGTGAGGGAGGCACGTGACCTCTCAGAGATAGGAGTGCCCAGAAGCCTCCACAGATCCAGAGAGGAGGCAGGGAGGTTCCTGGACACACTGGGACACTGGGAGTCATTCAGCAGCATTATCCAGATCTTTGTTGAATATCCACTATGTGCTAAGAGCTGGGGATGCTTGCGCGATGTGAACTAAGACCAGGTCACAGCCCCAGGGAGAGGGTGGAGAAGGGGCAAGGACATGAATAATGAGGCAAAGTTATAATGCTGTGGCTCAGAGCTTCCGAGAAGGCTTCCTGGAGGAAGCTACGACTAAGCTGAGACCTGAAGAATGAGGAGAACTCAACCAGGAGTGGGGTGCCAGCCCACCCAACAGGGAAGGGAGAGCATGAGTATTCTTCCACAGAATGACTTTTAGACTGGCTAAAACTTCTCAAGGGGTAGGGGTGGCAGTGAGAGCCAATAATAGCCAAGGTTTACTCTGTGCCTTTATAATAATAAGGCCGTAATAGCCCAAACTCTGTGCCAGGGGCTGTCCTCCATATTTCTCTTTATTCTGGCTCGTTCTAGCCTATAGCTGTCCCGTGAGGTCCCGCTTTGTAGATGGGTACACTTACTTAGGTCAGCGAGGTTTACGGATGGCTAATCAGTGGCAGAGCCACTGGACCCAGGTAGTTGGATTGTGGGGTCCATGGCTTAAGCGGTATTCGCCGCAGCTTCTCAGAGAAGGTGGCCAGAGAAGTGGGGGAGGGAGGCAAGAAGGGGAGAGGCAGATCATGCAGGTCCAGTTGGCATCTCCAGGAGTTTGAATTTTATCCCAAGAATGGTGGGAAGCCATTGGAGGATCTTAAGCAGGGGAGACTTGTGTCTCAGGAAATGATTGTGGCTGTGCATGGAGCGTAGATATAAGAGGTGCAGAAATAGAGAGACCTGTTAGAAGCTGGCATTAGAAGAATTTCAGGTGAGGAATGATGGTGACCAGAAATGATGCAGTGGCTCTGGAAATGGAGACAAGTAGATGGATTCAGAGATGGGCAGAAAATGGACGCCACAAGCCGTGCAGATGGGAGGGATACTGGAGTGAGGGAGGGGTCAAAATGGCACTCGGGGGGGCCGGCCCTGTGGCGCAGCGGTTAGGTGCGCGTGCTCCGCTTCGGTGGCCCGGGGTTCACTAGTTTGGATCCTGGGCGCGCACCCACGCACCACTTGTCAAGCCATGCTGTGGCAGCGTCCCATATAAACTAGAGGAAGATGGGCACGGATGTTAGCCCAGGGCCAGTCTTCCTCAGCAAAAGAGGATTGGCATCAGATGTTAGCTCAGAGCTGGTCTTTCTTACACACAAAAAATAATATAATAAAATGGCACTTGGGGAGGCTGGGCAGATGTGGGTAGGTGCTCTTCCAGAGATGGGGAAGACAGAGGGAGCAGCTTCCAGGCCACTTGGAGAGTAGGCGCTTCCTATCTTTCTTGACTGTAAAGTCCCTGGGAGATGTGTCTGTACCAGGAGGGCCTTTGGACCCTGCCAGGCTCCCCCTCACCCAGAAAGAAGCTGAGACTGCTCCTTGAGCAGGGCTTTCTGGACAACAGCCAGGAACAAAGGACACCTCATCCTTGGGCTCTTTGCCTGAGTGGGTCTCGGAGCCAGTTTGGGATAGGTGCTTCGGGTGACACCCAGGTGAGTGCTGCCCCTGCAGCCTTCGCTGGAGGGCACCTAGCAGAACAAGCTGTGGATTAACAGATTGTTCCTACGCTCACCCTCCTGCAGCTCAGATTTTCCAACCTGGGAATCATCTTGCCAAGTGCTGTTGGTCTTAGCTTTTGGAGTTTGTAAAAATCTCTAGGGAACTTTCTGAAAGTACATATCCCTGTTGGTGGGCCACCCTTAGAGAAGCACTGCTCCAGAGGGAATGTAATGGATAGGAGGAGGGTAGTGTCGGGGGCGCCGCCCGGGCGGAAGTGCATAGAGAGGGGCTTACTATGGCATCAGTTGAAGTCAGGGTTGCAGCCCTGCGGCCCTCTCCTTCTTTACCTGTGGCTGGGTAGCCAACTTGTCTCTGCGAGTTTGGAAGGAACACAGCCACCGACACCCTCCTTTGGTGCTCTTGACTAATGTGCTTGCCTTGCTCAGCTGTGCGGGGAGAGCTGGGCCACCCTGGTCAGGCTTCTCAGCGTCCCCTGGCAACCGTGTGGCATGGGGTAGACGCCAAAGGAAGGGGTGTGGCCACTCACTGCCACTGATAGGGAAAGGCAGGACAAGCCACTTGAGCAGGGAAAACGAAGAACCGCCACAGCCATCTGCAAGGCGAGGGGAAGGCTGTCAGGAGAGAGAGAACATCAGTCTTCACTGGAGACGTTGGCCATGCTAGACACCTATCTGCTTAAGGATGATAATGAAATTAATCCGGCCTGTAGTCACTTCCCGTCCAAGTGATTTATTGGCCTCATACCCTAGCGTTGCCACATGGTGGTAATAAATGACCAGACTAGGACACAGGGGCTTAGAGGATTCTCCTTACGTTTAAAAAGCTAAGCCGTAAGGCAAATAAACGCAGGGAGCTTGAAGGGAACTCGGGAGGTCATCGGCCCTGTGCTCTCTATGCCTGGACCATCTCAAATGCCCTGATTTTCAAAGACTGCTCGGCAAATAGTATCCACCACCACCCTCTGCCACCTAAATCTGTGCTGGGTTTAGTAGCGCCCCTGCAGATTCAAAATTTGGAATAACTTGACAGGGCTGGGCTGAAGCTTACTTTTACCCATTTTGTTAAAAGAAAAATTTTCTCGAGCACTTGCATTTCCCTCCAAAGAGACAAGATGCTAATTATCACTCTTATTCATTTACTAAAGCACCCTAGTTTGAGTCACTGTAAGTGCTTGAAAGCAAAAAACTATATTTCATTTAAAAATAGGGTCTAACTCAGAGTTTTAAGTGATTCAGACTCACTTCCCTCCAATTAGCTCAAATTAGTTAGGTTTTAAAGTTAATCTTGAGTGAAGGCTAGTTCCTCCTACTATCTAAACACAGTCCCCGCTGCTGGAGTGTGAGCCTGCTTCTTCTTGCCTTGTTCTGTCCTTAGGGCAAACAGAGCGTAGCTGCTGTCTCCTGAATGATTCACTGTTGGTGTATTTGAACGGGTTTCTCTAGAGGGGATCTGAAGGCACAGCAGAAATATAGCATCTCCTGGACCAGATGCAGCCTCCAGAGCCCCAAATGGCCAGTAATGCCCTGTCACCTATAGGGTGGCATCCTTGCCACCCCTGGGCATTGCAAAGGTTGCTTTCCAAGATGACAATGGCAGCCAGTGCCCAGCACTGTTCACATGCATAAGCGCAATTCATGTTCACAACATCCCTCTGATGAAGGTGCTTTTATGACTCTCATTTTCCATCAGATGAACGCACAGGAGGGTGAATTTCTGCTCCAGTCTCATGCTGTCCTGTGCAGACGAGGGGTAAAGCCAGTGTCTTTACGAACACATTAAGCCAGAGGCATCCTTCTCCGCTGTAATTAAATCCTCCCCAAGCGCTCCCTTAACTGGCTGTCGCTGTGTGTGCGTTTACTACGAAGGGGACTGCGCCGGGTTCTGGAGCTATCGAGATCAGTTGTGTGTACAGGGGCCTGGGGTATGGTCCCTCCAGGTCTGGGCTTTCTTCCCCTCACCTGCCCCCTCCATGTGACCTTTGGCTGGACCGTGTTATCACACCCGCACCCCGCTGTGGAGAGGCATCGAGTGTGCAGGGCAGGTGTTGTGTCGGGCTGGAAGTGTTCTCTACAGATCACACCTCTCGTTCTGAGCTGCGAAGTTCTGAGAGACAGAAAAGACGTTTAACCACATGTCGTGGAAGAAGGGTCCTTGTAACGAGTGCATGCTAATGCCGAAGTGGTCACTGCTAATGCCAAAGTGGGCATTCAAATGGCATTTAAAGCACATAGGAATGTTGCAGAGATTCTGCTGGGTAAGGTCAGTGGTGCTTCCAATCAGGTATGTCGTCTGTGACACGAGATAAAGGGACTGGACTATCTCTAAAGGTCTCTTAGAGTGTGAATGACTTTGGATACTTATTTAACAAACTCCTGGAGTGCTCCTTGTACACTAGGCACTGTTCTAGGGGCTTTTACAAAGAGCAACTCTTTAGTGCCCCTTAACAACCTGATGAAGTAGATACTGTCACTGTTCCCATTCTGAGGCACAGGGAGGCTGAGAAACTTG
The DNA here is from genome assembly GCF_057802395.1 of Ceratotherium simum simum. Lineage (NCBI taxonomy): Eukaryota > Metazoa > Chordata > Mammalia > Perissodactyla > Rhinocerotidae > Ceratotherium > Ceratotherium simum. The sequence continues at coordinate 27,850,951 of NC_141924.1, read as the reverse complement.
GCCAAGGGCACATAGCTCTTCTCACTGGTGCCCCAAGGGTGGAAGCAGATGAGAAAGGAATTGCACTAGGGACTGTGGCTCCTCTCAGGGCCAGAGGGATACCCTTGCTCAGAACGGGGCTTGCGGCCCATGCTTCTTGCCCCTGGAGCAGCCTGGCTAGAGAGCTGGGGCCGACTTATGAGAAATCCTGGTAGTTACCTTCTCTGATGTCAAATTCAAAAGAGTAACTTCTCTTAAAATCTTATGATGAATCTCATGTCTGTGAGTTTATCAAAATGCTTCCTTATTTCTAATCCTATTTAACATCCTTTAAGGCCAGTATTCCTTGAAGACGATGACATTTACCTTCATCAGAAGGGAAGCCTCTATCAGGCATCCGAGAGCTGACAGCTCCAGCCCGACAGATGCGCCCTTAGGTGCCCAATTTCACACACACTCTTGGAGGCCAACTCCCTTCTGGATTCTCTCTGACAGTCCTCAGGGGGAGTTTGCTGCTGGCCCAGGGCTAATTTCACTAGTTTCAAGACTCCGTTAGAGCTTTGTGCTGGGTATCAGGAACCACATGTGTGATTTGATGTGCCTGTTGAGAATGTTCTGGCAGGCCCCTTCCAAATACTCCGATGATCCCCGAGCCTCCTTCACTGAAGGCCTGAGCAAGGTTATGCCTCTGGCCCTGAGAAAAAAGATTCCTTTTTCATCTGTCTCGAGCCTTGGAGTGTCAGTAAGAAGAGCTAAGGGGAAGATGGGGAAAGCAGTGATGACGAGGGGCTGCTGGGACAACGCTAGTTGAGTAGAATTCTGTTTTCACGTGAGGCTGTTTTAGGAATGGGAGATACCAGTAAGGGTTTCCACGTAGTGATTTGTATTGATTATTGTGTTTTCAGTTTTTTTCCTTTAAGGAAAAAGTGTCACAATATTTCAGACCATATTCATATTCAATTATGAATATAGTGAGTATTCATAATTCTCCATAAAATTCTTAGGCTAAAATTCCAGCTTTCCTTTTGGCTAAACCATATGAAATTGCCGATATTTGAACCAGTTTTACCTATAAAAATGGCAGTTTCATAAGGTTAAATATAAGTTCAACCTTATATTTCTAGAAAATCTATTTTTAAGGAATTATCTTCAACTTATGCCATAAAGATAGTATTTTTACCACAAAGAAGTTTCACCTTCACTTGCAAATGGTTTGGAGGATGAGTAAGTAGCTTCTGTTTATTTCAGGAGTGACTTTAAATTGTTGACGTGGGTCCATTTCTCCCTGTGTGCTCACAACTTCTAATTCTCACGATGGAAAAGTCTACAGTCATCTCTGCCTCATTCTAGCATGGGCCAGCCATCATTGAAGGGGTATGGCCTTGTTGTCACATTGAATTCTGGAGCATTGTGAGACTGGAAGGAATTTAATTTGAAATTGCTGTGTGTACCTGTTCTGCTCTGGGCTGGAGAAACATTCCTGCCGCAGATCCATCTAGTGACATTAATCTTTCTTTGATTTAATTTGGTTTTCATTCCTAAAGTAGGGGCCCAGAGGATGCTCCCTGCCTCACAGGAGTAGGGGAGGATTAATGAGTCACTCTCAGGAAAGCATTTGGAGCTCCTCAGATGGAACAAACAGCATCATATTTTTAACACTTTGGGTTCTGTGGCACTTTTCAGAGCGGCGTTTCTGTCCTTAACTCGGCAGCAGCTGACTTGTGCAAAATAGAAAATGGAAACATTTTCCCCCAACAAACATCTGTAAATAAGCTAGTTTTCTGTCTTTATGATGGTGTTAAAGTGTCGCATGGGGGGGAGTGTTCCAGCCCTAGAGCAGCTGTGGAAGTTTAAACACACTCACACACGTACATGCGCAAACACACACACAACTCATCCACTAATAAAATGCTTTTACACTTGCTCTCAGGAGATAATTTCAGAGTAAAATTTCCTTGGTGCAAGCCGCGTCTGCGCTATCTTAATGCCTGAGAGCACAGCGCCAGCCGTGAGCCGTTGCCAGCTCTTGAAGAGACATTTGAACTTTTGGCAGCGCTCCTTATCAGAAGGCCCATCCGCGGTGTTTGTGATCATAGAGTGAGGGTGCTTGCTTTTGGCACAACAAAGCATCTGACAGTGGCGGAGTATTGGCTCAACACTCAACGGGATCCATTTGGGATTCATTCTTTGACAATTACCCAGAATGAATCAGCTTCCTTTTATAAAAAGATATTTATTGGCTTAGAAACAGAGCATATCCAGCTCTTCCTAGGGAGGAATTTTGTAACTATGTTCAAATGTTCTCATAAACTCGGTGTCTGAGTATTGCTAAGGGGGTGCCTGCACAGAACGTTTACTTTAATTGCATCAAATCTGGAGGAGAATAGAAAAATCAGCCAGAAAACAAGGAATGGCTCAAGGGGAGAGGGGAGGATGTTGGGTAATAACAGCAGAGTCAAAGAGCTCAATGAGAGTTTATAATCTGTGCTCGAGACACTTTGCAGAACCAGGTGGCCCTAGCCAGTCCTTGCCCGGCGTCCCCTTCCCTACAAGATGTCGTGAACACCAGTAGTTGGAGGCCTCTAGCCTAAACTTCGTGGCTGGCTGAACACAGCTGGCTGGACAGCTATGCCCGGGGCCTCTCGCTCTGTGTTCCTTCCTCTGTGGGTGCAACTTGAAGGAGATTAGGCTGTAATCCTTTGGTGCTTGCTAAGCAGGTTTGTACATTCTGATAACCAACGTGCAGCAGGCCAGAAGATAAATTCTTGGTTTCTACTTTTTTCCAAACTGGGGAAGGCCAGGTCCAAATTAGTATTAGAATTCAGAACAGCCCTAGAGCTTCAGCGTGGAGGGAGAAAGCACTTAGCTGATAATGGTCGGAAATGACAGGGTTTATCCTCTCTCCACAATCCCAGAATGAAGGTAAGGATTTGTGTATCCCCCACCTGCTGCTGCTATTAGACCCCTTTGTCTGGCCTTTTTGTGGACCAGCCCCTCAGAACAATTTACTCCTCCCAAGGAGTGAGGCCTGCCCTGTGCGTCTTAGCATCTAGTCCCCTCACCCTGAAGGGCACTTCTTCCCCTAGGTGGGTGAGGGGGAGGGATGCACTGGAGGCCATTTGGCCCTGGAGTCCATGGTCCCAAAAAGCCGTAGGTGAGAACTCTTGACTTTGTCTCCAAAAGAGGCTATACATAGGCATTGCAATAGTGTATCTGTGTGGTAAAAGCATTTATTGGTCACACATGTACATTTAAAATCTGTGGCAATTTTTTAACAGTTCTATTGAGATATAATCTATATACCATAAAGGTCACCTTTTTAAAGGCTACAATCAATGGTGCAGTCATCACCATAATCTAATTTTAGAACATTTTCATCACCCCCAAAAAGAAACGGTGAACTCATTAGCAGTCACTCGTCATTCCTCCGAACCCTACTTTAAGCAGCTAGTAATCTGCTTTCTGTCTGTGTAGATTTGCCTGTTCTGGACATTTTATATAAATGGGATTGTACCATATGTGGTCTTTTGTGACTGGCTTCTTTCACTTAGCATGTTTTTGAGGTTCATTGACGTTGTAGCCCATGTCAATACCTCTTTCCTTTACTGTACGGAAATTTTTTAAATGATATATTCATACAACGCAATAATACCGTAATTTAAAAAGGACGAGCTGCCGGTAGCTGCAACAACATGGATAAACATCGCAGATCTTATGTTGACCCTAAGAAGCTAGACACAAGAGTATATAATGTATGATTCCATTTATATGAAGTTCAAGAACAGATAAAACTAATCAATGGTGATGGAAGTCAGAATAGGGATTACTTCTGGGTGAGGATGGGGTGGTTACTGACTGGGAAGGGATAATGGGGGTACTTCTCGGGACCTTGATATATAATGTTATATCTTGATGTGGGTAGTGGTTACAGTGGTATATATTTAAGTGAACATTCATTGAGCTGTATGCTTAATATTAGTGAACATTAAGTACTTTCCTGTAAGTTATACTTAAATTTTACAGTTTTTATTAAAAAGTATATGTAGTTTTTATGATTTTATAAGCTTCTTTTTAAAAATATGATATACCTTCAGAAAAGAGAACAAATCGTTAAGTGTACTGCTGGATGAATTATCACAAAGTGAGCACATCCTGTAACTACCACTCAGGTCAAGAAATAAAACATTATGGGGACCTCAGAAGCCCTCCCTCCTAATCATTACCCCCCTTTCTGCTCCGAACATCTAACATCATAGTTTTGACTGTTTTTTTTAGCTTTATGTGAATGGAATCACACGATGTGCATCCCTTTGTGTTGGGCTTCCTTTGCTCAACATTATCATTGTGAGGTTCATGTGGTATGTGGTAGTAATTTGCTCATTTTCATTGTTTTATAATATGTTGTATGGATATATCCCAAATTATTTCTTCGTTCTAATGTGGATGGATATTTGGGTTGTTTCCAGCATGGGGCAATTACAAATACTTTACTATCAGGATATCTCCTTATTTTCATTGGGTGTATACCTAGATGGGAAATTGCTCAGTCATAGGGTAGACACCAGCTTTATATACCACAGTTTTTGAAAACCTGTTTCAGCATTTAATATAGTAGGAACCTCAGAAAATTAAAGTGGCCCAAGCCTCTCTTGCCCTCTGAGAGGCTGGTGTGTATCCCAGCACAGCTTGGTCTTCCCCTCTTCCCTGGCTGGCCCGCCTCCCAGTGGTCCCACAGCATCCTGCCCTTCCCCTCCCAGCACTTGCCTCACGGCATCTCCTTGCCTTATGTGTCTCCTTCACAGGACCGTGAGCTCCTTGAGGGCAGAGGCAGTGTCTTGCTCATCATTAAAGCCCCAGCCTCCATCCAGCACAGTGCCCGGAACACAGAAATTCTTGATAAATATTTGATTTAATAAGTGAGAGAATGTAAGATCCATCCAGCCATCTAATTCCTGGATAAAGTTGAGAAATACATTAAATTTTGAAAACTCATATATTTTTTATCTTTGCTTTCAGATATCAAATGGATCCACTATAAATGTCTTTAAGAGGATAGCCAATTTTACTTCAGGTAACCAATATAATGTTGTTAACCTGTTGTTCTCACCCAGCTTTATAAAGTACCACTTTTTGCCTCTCAGATATATTGTCACAAAGGTGAGATTGAGTTGTTGCTATGTAATTCTCAGAACGTGGAGAAAAGCCATTTCGATCTGTTTCTGGTCCTGAGAATGTGAGCCCTGTGAGGAGGAGGAGGACGGGAAGCAGTAAACCGTGTCTGGCCCCGACTGCCGGGCTACTGAGGAAGCTGCTGCCTCTGAAGGGCCCTAAGCTCAGAGCAGAATCTCAGCCTTCCTAACTCTTCTCCAACTTCTCAGCAGGATGGGGGCTAACAGAGGAGAGGCCCCTAGCAGACTGAGAGGGAAGCTTGCAGATAATCACACAGCCCTGTGAGCCTGAACAAACAAGATAATCCACTTAGAAAGCCCAATCTCCTAGTGGTAGCATGTGCAAAAGTCCAGAGAGTGGAGCAAGACAAACTAAAGAGGGAGCTTTTATGGGAAAGTCAGTAGGCCAGTCTCTAAATACTCTTCTATCTCCCTGATAGCCTCGGGGCAGGAAAACACGGTGCCGGTGCCTTGAGAAAATCCCTAGATCCCGTTCCAGCTTTATCTCCAGAGACATTATACCCTAGCCAAGACAATCAGTTCTAAGTCCTCGAAAGGTTCTGGGCCTTACCAACAGGGCCTTCTCACACGCACAGCTGGAGGTGGGGCTTCCAGATTCCTGAATTCAGTACTAGGAGCAGCCTCATGGGTGCCAACACCTGGTCAGTGCAAACAGGGAATGCAGGGCTCCCGATTAAATAGGATAATTTGGTGTAGGACACCCCTTTGGGGACACCCCCACCATCCATTGTTACATAGTAACAGAAGACATCTCGCAGAGGGTGGCTGTCATTCTGGAATAAGGGGGTTGGTGTCCTCGTGGAAGGGGAAAAGTGGAAGAGCTGTGTGTTTTAGGCCTCAAAGGTTGGGCCTTTTGCAGAGCTTGTTATTTGGGGATCTTACATTTGGATCTCTTCATGGGACCTCCAGGCAGTCAACGCCTCTGCTTCCTCCCTGTCCCGTCCAGCCGAGAGCCATCATTTTCATCACTCTCCTGCTAACCCTCCAAACCCCCTGCCCCTCTGTCCTATCATCACCCCCTCTGTCAAAATCCCAACCCTGGATGAACCCAACTACTAGCCTTTCCCGAAACTACAACCAGGCAGCCACAGGAAAAAGGCACACAACAGCACAGTTGGAGTCATTATAAATTGATGGTCCCCAACTTGACCAGGGCTCTCAATGCAACCTCCTCCCACTGTGCTTCTCTAGGCAACTCACTCTGTGTTGTCCACAATGCTACCTTCTCTCCTTAAAGCTCTGACCCACACAGCTCTATCAGCAGATGACTTCACCCTGTATTTCACAGAGAAAACAGAAATCAGAACTCCCTCAACATCCAGCATCCTACCTGCGTCTGCCCATTTCCTCCTCCTTGCTTCCCTTGACATTCCAGGGCTGTCCTTCCTCCCATCCAAGGCCAGTCTCTCACTGTGCTTTGGATCCCACCATCCTTTCCGACCTTCTGAGCATCCTTACGCCACCAGTAATCTTTTTTCTCACTTGTACTTTTTATACCTCCCCATCTTCTATATTTTTTCCATTAGCATTTCAAGATGTTCTAGTCTTACTTATCTTCAAAACAAAACACCTAGTGCCTTAATCCCTCTTTTACTCTTTTTTTTTTTTTGAAGAAAGAGTTAAAACTGTCTTTATTAGCAGATATCATAATTATTTACATAGAAAATTTTAACAAATGTAAAAAACAAGCTCATAGTACTCAGAAATGCTTTTAACAAGGTCAGAGAATACAAACTCAATATATAAAAATCAACTGTTTTTTTAATGCTAGAGGCAGTAAATTAGAAAGGGAAATTTTAAAATCCATTTACAGTAGCATAAAATATAGAAAATATTTAGGATTAATTTAACAAAAGACGTTAAACTGTTATGGAAACCAAAGTGGGTTCACCTTCTAGTGAGTTAAATCAGACTCTCCACCGGAAGTAGCTATTACACAAAGTGAGGTATATTTGCAGCAAATAGGGGACCATGAGGAACCATTTCCAAAGTTAATGCTCTCCCTGAATAAACGGAAGCAGGAACTTTTATTTTGGATGGGGAATGAATATTCAAAAGGGAGAGGTGGGTATTAGCTTGCACAGGCTCAGCTGGAAAACAAGCTTCCACATACACTGCAGGTTACGGTGATAAGGCCTAAGCTCCTCCTGGAGAGATCTTAGCATTAAAAATAAGGCAAAGGTCATGGGTTCAGCCCTTGTGGTAAGGCTTGGTCCAGTTCAGGGTGGTCGGTGATTGCATCTCCTTAACGTAACAAAAGGAAAAAATAATTTGGAAAAACAGTTAAATTCTTCCAAACCCACCCTTGAGTTCCTTGGGGCACCTAGTCAGTGACAAAACCACTGCACATTGAAAACTATAAAACATTCACGAGAAAAATTAAAGAAGATCTGAAAAAATGGAGAGATGAACCATAGTCATTGATTGAAAAACTATTAAAATGACAATTCTCTGGGGCCAGACCTGTGGCGTAGTGGTTGAGTTCAGCGCACTCCCCTTGGGTGGCCTGGGTTTGTGGGCTCGGATCCCAGGTGTGGACCCACACCACTCGTCAGCCATGCTGTGGTGGTGACCCACATACAAAACAGTCTCTTTACTCTTTACAGCCACATTTCTTCCAAGACTGTCCTCACTTGGTGCCACTCTCCCACTGCTCTGTGAGCTCCACCTCATTGCCCTTCTTTCAGATCTGGGAGTCATGTTCCTTCACACTGTAGGACCTTTGCACCCATTCCTCTTCCTCTATTTGCCTGGCTAACTCGATCCACTCCTTTAGGTTCAGTTCCAACATCCCTTCCTCAGAGAAACCTCCCAGACTAGGTCGGTCCTTCATTAGACAGTTTCTTAGCATATAATCCTTCTTCACAGTCCTTACCACAATCGTAATTAATTAATTCATTGTGTAATTAGTAGTATGAAGTCTCTCATTGGCTAGGATGTAAATTCCATTAGGGTGGGAACTAGGTCTATCTTACTGACTGCTGTATGCCTCGTAGCCCCTGGCACAGAGTAGGTGCTCCAGGTACATTGGTTCAATGAATGTGGCTTGAATCCCTCCTACCCCATCCTCAGCAAGTGATCACTCAGCCTCTGTTTTAACACTTCCAGGAACAGGGAACCTCCTTCCCACTCCAGCCCCCTGCCCATCCATCTTCACACTGTTCTTAAGATCTTAAGACGCAGCAGGAGGAAAAAAAATGTAGCTATGAAGAGCTCAAGTAGAGGAGCTCAAGTAACCTCTTCTGTTTATAGCACAAATGGGGCATTTTATGAGAAGGCCAATTAGCCCGTGGTTGTTTTTTTAATGGACTGTTTTCTCGCCCTTTCTCTGGCGTTCAGATGTGGAATACTCGGAGGACCACTGCCATTTGGTGAGTTCAGCCTTTCTTGTGCTCGCTGCTGAATTGGATGCCTTCTGTAGCATGAACGGTCTCCTTGGGTAACGCTTCCACTTTGTCTTCCCTTTAGATTTTACCAGATTCGGAAGCATTCCAAGATGTGCAAGGAAAGAGACATCGCGGGAAGCACAAGTTCAAAGTAAAAGAAATGTATTTGACAAAACTGCTGTCGACCAAGGTACACTTACTGTTCTGGGAGCGTTTTTATGGCTACCTAGGGGGTGTATGATGTGTTTGACTTAATTTCCATTGAAGTGTGAAAATGTTTCCAATCCCTTGTGTCTTCTAGCAAAGCAAAATGAAAGTTTAAATTGTAAACACTTCCTACCCCGTCTTCTTCTTCTTTCCTTTTTTTTATAAACTGCAAAGATAACAGCAATTTACAAATTTCTACTGTAGCATCTTCAATCAGGGATTTAATATTGTTCCCAGTCCCTTTACTCACCATTTCACTATTGTTATTTTTTAGGTTGACAGCATAATTATTCCTTTTTGTTTACCTGTTGTTATAGATGAGCAATAAAACTCCCTCTTTGAATTGCAAATAAAAGGGAGAGAGGGTCAGTGACTATAAACCTGGTAACGCTGACTTTTTTTTTCATTTTAAAATTAAGACTTCTGTTCACATATAAAAGTGTCAGATGTGAAAGCCAGTGGAATAGCAAATCAGGAGCAAATTTTACTTTATGTGGAGTGGGATTAACAGAAGTCTGTGGTCATCCTTTTTTTTCTCTGAAATGACTAGCAATGTAAATGCTATTAGCTACACCTGGCCCTAGTCTCCTGATGGGCACGCTTTAGATTATAGCAGAGGGTCTGCTTAGAGCTTAGTAGATTTGTTTAGTGGGTAGAAGACAGCCAGAGCCTCTTGATTTTCTCATCTGTCCCCCAGAGCTCTGCCTATTTGGTTTTTGTACAACACTCAAATGGTTTGGAAAGTACACAGCAAAACCCCATGATGGAAATATATCCAACAGGAAAAATTCTGGGAACTGAGGAACATCACTTTAGTTTTTCTAGGCTGAACATAACTAGTAAAAGCTAAATGTCCGTGGCTTTTTGGTTTATGTAGACAGCCCTGCAACTGACATTTCAACTGCTAGAGGTTTCTAGGATATCCTCCCTGTTGACTAAACAATGTTGTTATCAGCAAGAAGCTTATGAACCAAATCTCAGCCTGGGCATGGATTTTCAGGACCTTTGTCCCATCCTGTGAGTGTCGGCCTCATTGATAATTTTACATATTCTCTCTCCAGCTTGTTTTTCATATCATTTTCTCTGAACTTTGATTTCATTTTTCATGATGTTTTCAAAACCGCTACCCTATTTTTTTAATCTCCCAAGTCTGATATTCTCTATCTTTCAGGTGGCAATTCACTCTGTGCTTGAAAAACTTTTTAGAAGCATTTGGAGTTTACCCAACAGCAGAGCCCCAGTTGCTATAAAATACTTTTTTGACTTTTTGGATGCCCAGGCTGAGAACAAGAAAATCACAGATCCTGATGTGGTACATATTTGGAAAACAAACAGGTGGGAACAACAGTAGGTGATTACTGACTGTTTTCAAGAATCTGGGACAGAATCTTACCTAAAAGGAGGGCATGGATAGTTACAGAATGATTCATTTATCCCTCTAGCAGAATCTTTTGGTTTGGTTAAGCTATCATGTGAAAGCAGTTTCTTGCTCTGTTACTATTTTTAAACAATAAACAAAAACATTCCTATGCCAAGAATCCTATTCTTTAGGATAAAATAAACAAACTCTCTTATCCTTAATGCATGAAAAAGACTTTGTGTGGAATGTTAAAACAAGCTTAGCTTGACCAGCAAAAGATGACACATTTATATTTTAGATTTTTTCATGTAATTTTATGAAAGACTCTTGTCCCTCAGAGAATTAACCACTTTGCAATTTGTAAGCTGTCTATACTGTGATTCTGTATGGAAATTTCTGCTTTTATTTGATCAAATGCAGCACTCAGATACCATGAAGATTAGCCAAAGGATTGTGTTTTGTTTTGTTTCTTAACATTTTACCTTAAGCTGAGGCAAGGCATCCAGATTTATTCTACATTTCTCCTCAGTAAAGAGACATAGCTCATTACCTCTATTTGAAATACTTTGTGCATGAGCTGAATAAGATGCAGAGTTAAAAAGTAATAGAACTTGTCAGTGCAAGCTCAAGCCCTCCCAAGCATTGAGGTTGGTAGCCAGCCTGTTTTAAATAAGTACTAAAAGCTGAAGTTCCAGAGCTCTAGGTCTGATCTCCTCCCATTTTATCCAGGTCTATCCCAAATCTCTACTCTGGCTCACCATCCTGTGTTCTAGCCTCTTATTCCCAGGCTCTGCTACCCCCACACCAAGCTTGGGTGCTGCAGGCTACCATTTCACTGTGAAGATTGTGGCTTCTGAGCAAGGGCAGTTAAGAAGGAGATCATTGAAGGACTTGAAATGATTCCCAAGTTCATATTCAAATATTTTTTGAGTACCTGCTATGTGCCAAGCACTGTTAGGTGCTGGAGACTTAGTAATGAACTGAACACAGAGTTTGCATTCTAATAGGTGGAGACAAACAATAAATAAAATAGATAAATTGTAGTATTTTAGAAGGTGATTAGTGCAGTGGACAAAGTGGGAAAGGAGGATAGACAGTCGCAGGACAGTGTGGTCAGAGAGGCCTTGTGGAGATGACATTTGAGCCAGGTCTTGAAAGGGGAGAGAGCATAAATCATGAGACTGTCTGGGGCAAGACAGATGCAGGAAGACGGACAACAAAAGCAAAAGATCCCGAGGCACAAGCTTGCCTGGTGTGCATGAAGAACAGCGGGGAGGCCAATGGGGTTGGAATGAATAAGGTAAACAGTAGGAGATGAGGGCCCAGGCCCATATCATACGGGGGTTTCATCCAGAGGGGGATGGAGAGCCACACAGGGTTTTGAGCAGTGGAGAGACAGGATCTGATTCTGTGTTAAGAGGATTGCTGGTAGTTGTCAGAGAACTAACTGTTGGGAGCCGGGGGGTCATAATGCAGGTGAGAAATGATGGTGGCTTAGGCCAGGGTGTAGCACTTAGAGGGAGCAAGAAGAGGTCAGGTTCTGGAGATCTGATGAGATGTTCTCATTGGTAACCCTAGTCTAATATAATCTGGAACCATCTGAGAAAATTCTCGTCTTGTCAGTGGCTACTTTCAGACTTATCCTGCTCTAGTCCTCCTTTTCAGTAGCTCTGTCACCTTAACCCTTTCTTGTTCTCTCTGAGTGATGCTGCCATCTGTTGCTTGGTATGTTTGGCAAAGCAGACTTGCATACTTCAATAACAAGGACAAAAACACCTGTTTACAAACTGTGATAAACACAGCATCCGCCTCCTGTGAATGGCTGTATTTGAAAAGAGATTTCTCTCTCTCGGAACAGCCTTCCTCTTCGCTTCTGGGTAAACATCCTGAAGAATCCTCAGTTTGTCTTTGACATTAAGAAGACACCACACATAGACGGTTGTTTATCAGTGATTGCCCAGGCATTCATGGATGCATTTTCTCTCACGGAGCAGCAACTTGGGAAGGTAAGGCCCAGCTTTAGTATTTGTGGTATGTACCCCTGAGTCTGAAGCTCTCTTTCTTTCTTGTAAACATTCAAATAATACACAATTGGTCTAAACCGCACCAGCTAAAAAAAACAATGATGGTCACTAAAAATTGGCTTTTCTTTAAAATCTGTCTCATTTGTTTCTATTTTTAATCTAGTTTTTTTTTAAAAAATGAAAACCAAAATAGTAGATTATTATCCCCAACTCTGCCTGTGGAAACTCTTACCACAAAGTATAAACTTTGTTTTCTAGAAAAATATTCTACGGACACTAATAAATTATAAACCCAAAGTATGAAACTACTGAAATTTGCCTAAATTAATTCCATCTGAATACACCTAAAAGAGTCTATTTGAGTATAGCAAATTGCTTTTAGGAAGAAAATCTTGCCTGAGATTTCTAACACCACCAGTTTGTCAGTTTGTAATGAAAACATCAATATTGTTTTTCCTATGGTTTTCTTTGCTGAGCAAAAGCCCTAAGAAAGCAAAGAAAGATGAAAATACAGAGCAAACTCGGAAAGAGATGTTTTGGTCTTATTCAAGCACTTCAAAATATATTAAACTGAGCAATATCTGTACCTAATGGGTTTCAGAAAATCTTTTAACGCTGAGCAGTGGCTCTTTGGTAGAAGGATTTTAAGAGTGCCTGGAATGAAGTGTGATTGATGTTTCAGAGGTGCCTCAGACTCCTAGTCTAAATCTAAACTCACTGTCACCACTATTTCTGGAAAACAAACCTGTTTTTACTCTTGTCTGCCTAGCATTTGCCTAGTCTCTCAAGGTAGAATCCTTGGCATTATCCTTGACTCCTTCTTCCTCCTTCCCCCAGCCTCTATCCCCACTTGGTTGCTACTTGCTTCTTTCTCTAAGTGTCCCGGTCCCTTTCTTCTCCTTCCTCTGTGCTATCCCTTCAGCCCTTCTCCACTGGGATAACTGCCTCCTCACTGGTGTCCTCGCCCTTGCTGTCCATCTCATCCCCCCAACCTTTCCTTTTCACTGTCTCAGGTTATCTTTCCGAAACATATATCTGATCTTGCCAGTCTCCTGCTTAAAAATTGTAAACACTTCCCATTACCTACCAGATAAAATCTTTACAGTGCCACCTGGCCCTTCCTGATTGGGCTTCAAGTCTCTTTTCTGGCCTCATCATTTTCTTGCACACTCCATACACCTTCAGTGCTACAGCTTTTACTTGTCCCAAACTTGCCGTGAACTTGTTTTCACATCCCTGTGCTCACCCCATTCCTGTCTTATAACCCTCTGTCTAGTAAAACCCTACTTATTCATTCATTCAACACACGTGATTTCCTAACGTGTACCAGAAACTGCAGGAGACTCAGATCAGTCAAAATATACCTACTCTGTGAACTTTCCCCTGATGTATTGCCCACACACTTTCTTCATTTGACCAATCAAGTTCTTCTTAGCACGCAACACACTGAAAGACATTTAAGTGCTTATTTATTCATAGTAAAAAATGGCCGTTTAGGGGCCCGCCCGGTGGCGTAGTGGTTAATTCACGCGCTCTGCTTGGGCGGCCCGGAGTTTGTGGTTTCCGATCCTGGGCGCTGACCTATGCACTGCTTATCAAGCCATGCTGTGGCAGCGTCCCATATGAAGTAGAGGAAGATGGGCACAGATGTTAGCCTAGGGCCAATCTTCCTTAGCAAAAAGAGGATTGGCAACAGATGTTAGCTCAGAGCTAATCTTCCTCACACAAAAAAAGGCCGTTTAGTGATTACTTACTATGTTCTTGGTATAGTTCAGTTACTTCTCACGAGAACCACATTAAGGTAGTTATTATTACCCTCATTTTATAGATGAGGAAATTGATGTTCTGAGAAGTCATAAGTCTTGCTTAAGATTACACAATGTTATTATGATCCCCTTTTCTTTACTCTACAGCCTGCTTCTAGTTAATGGCATCATATTAAGCACTGTGTAAGTTTGTCTTCCCAACTAGACTGTGAGCTTCTTAAGGGCAAGTACCAGTCTTCTTCGCCTTTTTACACTCAATGCCTGCTCACAGTGCAGTGCCTGGCCAAATAAATCTTTCTTGAATGAATGATCACATGATCTGTGAGTTCTACTTAAACTTGACAAGTGAAAAAAGTCTCAGTAATATCTTGGTCTAGGCATCCTTCAGAATGATTCATCAAGCCATTGATTCAGCCATTGGTATCACCATTCAAGCCATTGATACATTTAAAAATGTACTGGGACATTAGTCCTATCATTAACTCACCTATCTTCCCTGGGTAGAATTTTTTTAAATTTTATGAAAAATAATGACTTTTTAAGTGAAGATTGTATTTTTAATATTATCACCGTTATGATTACATAAAAACTTTCAAACTGCCAGGGAACTTTCGCAAAATCAGATATCAGAGCCACCAATACTAATGACCATACACTTCATTAAGGACACCAGAAGATCTTTATAATCTAATAAAATAAAAAGGACAAGCAAAAAAAATCTTCCACTGCCAATTACTTACCACTTTCACAGTTATAGAAATGGCTCAATCAGACCTACAATCAAGTCTTTTATAAATGCCAAGATTCACTGGTGGGTGAGGAAGAGAGCAAATGTTTTAATTCAGGCTTTTTACAACCATTAGTAATGAACTATGATTGAAATAAGTTCCATTGTTACAGTAACTCAAAATCATGCAAAAATAATAATTTCAGTTCTTTTATGAGAGAAAGGCAGAATATATTAGCATTTAATCTGCCTGAAAATAACAGTGACTCACCAGAACCATCTAGATAGCAGTCAGTCATTCAGTCAACATTTATGAAAGCCTACTGCATGAAGAAGCCTTGTTATCAGGAAGTAGTAACAGTGGTGGAGGTTTAGTTGCATTGGTACTGTTATAAATTCCCCATGGTTTTTTACTCTTTTGGCGGTGGTTGCTTTTTTTTCAGGAAGCACCAACTAATAAGCTTCTCTATGCCAAGGATATCCCAACCTATAAAGAGGAAGTAAAATATTATTACAAAGCAATCAGGGATTTGCCTCCATTGTCACCTTCAGAAATGGAAGAATTCTTAACTCAGGAATCTAAGGTATTGTTAGAAAGTAGAAATGAGATTTAGTTACTTCTTTTTTTAAAAAAAAAGTCATTTCAGAATTTCTCAACAACTCTCTCTTTAAGAAACATGAAAATGAATTTAATGAAGAAGTGGCCTTGACAGAAATCTACAAATACATCGTAAAATATTTTGATGAGGTAAGATTTTAAATAACATTTTTAAAAATTCATATGAATCAGTCACCAGGATTTGGTTATAGAGCATTCTACAGGTCTCAGGACAGCTCTGGCATCCCAAATGGCCAGAACAGGAGGCCAGGAAGCCTGTCTGAGATGGGGGATCCTGGCGCCAAGCCAGACCCTGCATGTGGCTGCCCCTCTTACAGTTTTATCATGCTGCCCAGCTTTGGACCAGCCTGAATTTACATTTGAGTTCCTGGGGCCTACAGCCACACTGACTCAAGTTAACTTTGATGAGTGAGTAGTGGTCCTGTGAAATGGGGCCAGCTTATGCTTGATTATAATCTGCTAAAATGAAAGCTAAGCTTGTTAAATTGCCTAGATTCTGTTTCAATAGTTATATGAAAGTATGACATATTTCTAACTTAAGCAACTATTTCAATAAACCATTCTCCTTTATGATTAATTCTCCTTAATCTGGATTTTTTTCTTTGGGAATTCACACAGACATAGTCATCAGATGCGCTGTTTCCAAATATATGTTAATTCCCCCTTCCCTGATTCCCCCCCACTCAGTCATGCTGGGACAGGCTATCCATGTCAATGGTGAGAATAGCTCACCAATTCCATTTGCTACTTGAAGATCAAGTGAAGCGCTAAGGTAGGGTAGAGGCAATGAGTTCCTTAAACATGATAAGCATCCCTCTTTCCAGGGGTCAGGGGTTAGGAGGGAAGCACTGGGGAGGGGAGGGGAGAGGAGGGACTACACTGGCTAGAAGGGGAGGGAAGGGAAATATTTATCTCCGACCAGGATGCCCCTGCCTGCTGCATTTAAGAAGAAATACTTGCCTGCATGTTGGCTGCCCAGGAATGCTTGCTGTGCTTGGAATGGCTGTGACATAATGCACTAAACAGGGCCTTGGAAGTCTGGCCCCATATTTGTAAGCAAATAGTTGGTATTTCTTGCGAGCTTCTATTTTAAGCCAAAGTGTTGTTGATCCTGTGATAATGACTTAGCAAAACAACTTGCAAAGTGAGTATGTAAATGATCGAAGAAAATGTTGGCATCTGTTTCATACAGATTTTACCACTCACAGCATCAGGAATGCAAAAAAAAAAAAGAATTGTAATGCTAAAACCACAATATCTAAAATAACTGTTCTAATTGTCAACAGATTCTAAATAAACTAGAAAGAGAACGAGGGCTGGAAGAAGCTCAGAAACAACTCTTGCATGTAAAAGTCTTATTTGATGAAAAGAAGAAATGCAAGTGGATGTGAGCGCTCTGGGGCCTGGCTTAATCTGGCAAAGTTCTTCAGACGACTTGGGAGCAAAATGGCTGCTTGAGCTACTCTGTGTCGTTCATTTTTTAAGTTTGCACATAGGTTCCACTTGGAGCACTGTCTTTTTAAGAGACCAAGGCACATGCACAGCTTTTAGAAAGCATACCAACCATTGTGCCTGTGTTGTGGGAACCCTTCTGTAAATAGAGTTGAAGTGGTTGTTGCAAACAGCCTCCTTGTTTACAGAGAATACAGGGCCAGTAAGCGAGGGTCAGTATTGTAACTACAGTCTCCACTTAAGCACAAATTATAAGTGGTTTTGTTTGAAAACTACAGCTATGTAGCACTTGTGACTACACTGCACCTCTGCAGAAAAGGGACATTGCCAGTGATCAAAACAAAATGTGAAATGAGTCATTTGGAAACAAGGTGGGGGTGTAGGGCAACCTCGAGGATTTGCAGCATTGAAACTTTCCCCAGTAGTTCTTGGAAAAGCTGACCGCAAAATTTGGTAGTGTGTACACTTAGCATTTGTGAGTGTGTGTGTGTGTTTTTAAACCAAAAACTAACAGTGTTGCAACATTGTTGAAAGGGCTCGTGTTTTTCAGTGGTTACCAACTGCACTCCGTGGAACTCACCTCCAGTTCACTAAGGAGCTCTAAAGCAAGGAGAGGGAGTAGGCTTTATTTAAATGCAACTGCATTTTACCCAGATACTTTGTCCTAATGTATGTTCCTTTTTTCATACTAAATGTATTTGATAGTGGACATGTTGGCTATTGTAAAAAAAAAAAAAAAAAAAAAATGTATTCCTCAAAACTTCTTTGATCAGATCTATCTGTGGAAGAATAACTCATTCCCCTAATCCTATATTTCTATACTAGTGTCTCCTTGCTTTAGATTTCTGGTGAACCCGTGGTTATAAATATTTGTGTGTGATTAAAAGATACATTTTACATTTCATGAAATTGCTGTTCACACTGGAGTATTATATATGAATATATATATTTGAGGCCCAAGGCCTGAAAAATTAGTATACAACTTGGTATCTTAGTCTTACTATGTACTTTTTGAAAGTATTCCTCACAAGAGAAAGAAAACTACCCATTTTATTCATGCCTTTCTTTTTAAAGAATTGCCTATCCAGTTATACTGTAGTCTTGCTATTGATTTTTTATTCCTGAATTTTTGCTGCTCATGACCAATTTTAATACCACTGTGTTTTCCTTATATTAAACCAGAAGTAAAAAGTGTAATTGGCAACTTTCAAACTTTCCTTGTGGCACCTTTTACCCTTGGTGCTCCAAATCCCAGACTGAGGAAAAAAGTTTTCCAAGTAGCAAATAAAACATTGATCACACATTCCTTAAAATCATTTACCAACACTGGATGAGACATCAGGATTTAAATGTGAATTTGTCTCAGATAAATGCAAGTTTTTTTGCTCCTCAATATCTGGTAAAGAGTGAGAGGTGACACCTCAACAAACTGATCACAGACAATAAGCAGTTATTGCCCTGATAGGCACCGTCCCAAATCCCATCGCTTTTGACCATTGTCTGTCCAGTGGACACACCTCAAAAATACTACCAAATAGACTACTTATTTAAGTCTAAAGGTGAGAGGTCTGGTCCCCATCTAAGGCTGCTACGGTCTTGATGTAAAGGCGTTCATAAGAGAACAATAGTAGGAGAGTTGAGAGCCAAGGGTAGGAGAGTTGCCCAAAAGACTTCCCCTTCTTTAGGGTACAGAAATGCTAAGAAAACTGAAAGGATCAGCTACAGCTTTATGTAAGTAAGTATTTAGTAAATGCGACATGAGGGTGTCCCTGTCCAGCTCTCTGGCACATGGGTCCTGTGTGGAGACTTACCTCCTCTTCCAGGGACTGTGCTGCTGGGAACTTTGGGCAAGTCACTTACCTCTTTGTGCCTCAATTTCTGTATAATATTTCTAACCTACCTCACTGAGGTGGTGTGAAGATTCACTAATGTATGTAGCATGTTTGTCAGTCCTCCAGTGAAAAGCACTATCTAGATAGATCAGATTTTGGATCATATTAGCCAAACACAGCAAATGGCCAAATTAGATGTGTGCTGAAGACAATCAGTCACTGGGTCTATATTAAACAGCAACTAGAGAAACAAATGGCAAACAATTTCTATTTTAAAGTTTCTTTGCATATTTTTTTGGTGCAAAACAATTCATTTATAAACTTTTTTTTCTAACACTAGTGTCTACAGCAGCATTTAAAAATTAATTCTGTTACCTTTTCCGTATTAGAGATTTAAAAGTCTATTTCTTATTGTATACCTGATTGAAGCTGTTCTTGGAGATGAATGTTTTAAATGTCTATATCCAAAAATAAACATTTTAATGTAAATATGGACTGTTGGGGTTTTTTCCTTCAAATTTTCTAGTTATAATAGATTTTTTTTATTCTTAGTGGCTCCATTGAAATTATTTTGCAGGAACAAGGTGTCACCATATACTCTACTCTACAAACAAGCATCTATATTATGTAGTAAGTAAATCTCGTTTCTTCTAAATGATGCTAAGGGCTGCTCAATTACATTCCTGGTCTCCTCTATCAACTTGGCCTTTTGATTATGAAGACTTCTGGATAATGAACATTCCACTTAGTTTGCTGGATTTGAGGTTTGCCTTGTTGATGTGAAGTTATTTCCAGCAGAATCCCTTTAAAAGATGTTACATAAAAAAGCAAATGATGGCATACTTAGGGACACACAGAAATATTTATAATAATTTGGTTAGATCCAAAACAGCAGGAGGCAAAGTTAAATACCAACAATATTTCTAAAGAGACCTCACTGGGTTCAAGTTTTAGAATGAATGGCCCTTGTTTTATATAGCCACAGGATTTAATTATTTGTACTTTGTTATTTTCTACTAATTCTAACTCAACGAAGCCAAATCAGTGAGATCTTCTACACTGCTAAATACACCCTGTATGGTCGAAATAAAATTAAACACAAGACAATATAGTTAGATAGAAAAATATTTATTAAGCTCTTTAATAAATTATATGCACACAGCTTTTAGGAAAGGTAGTGTTTTGGAATGAATATATATTTAGATATCTAATTAATTTTTTAATGATTTTTAATGTCATCTTTTTTCAAGAACTAGAGGTTTATAACTCTTGTATATAAACCAGAAAATGTTTACTGACCCTGTTATTGCCAAGCATCTCAAAAGAAGAGGAAGAGAGAATTCAACATGAGCATATTTTGGCAAAATGCCAAAAAAAAAAATTCAACAAAGTAAAATTAATAAAATAATTTTAAAACTTGATTCCCTAATTAGTTCCTTTTATTTACTTTTTTTTTACCTTCTCAAAGGGTTGTCAAATATTTTAAATAGCTCTGAAGCTGTTTTAATGTTTCACTTGTCATTAGTATAATCCTGAAATCCTGGCACTCATGCAGTGCAGCATGTAGCTGAGACCTTTTCTTGAGGTACATTCAAGTGTTTTGGCAAACAGTAATAAAGTATCTAAGTGCCACGTACGTTAAAACTTCAAGCTTTATTGAGTCACTGATTTCATCCCTTTTGATCTTCCTTTTCTTCGAGAACATCATTCCCCAGGAGATCCAAGTTCTTCTAGTTGTTTTTTTTGTGTTGTTTCTAGTTCTTCTAATCTTTTGCGAAGTAGAGAGAGTTCCCTTTGATGCTGTTCCTCCTTAAAAGCACAGAAAAAAAAAAAAAAAAAAAACACAGCAAAAGAGACTGTTAACAAAACTGGTGGAAAAATAACTATTAGGGAGCAGCCTCAGTGCCTCTTTTATTCAGGCCTGCAACATCTGGCAAGGAAAGGATGACCATTTTAGCAGTCTAAGAACACAGCAGCATGGGCTAGACTACTAACTAGTCCTTGCTTCTGTCCTGCTCCAGGCTCTAGCCTTAAGCAAAATCCAAAGTCTGTTCTTTTCTAGGTGTAAAATTCACCAGGGAGTGAAACAGAAAATACTAACGCAGGGCCCAGGTGTACTTATGTGGCAACTTTCTAACAAGACTGGAGTTTATTATAGCAGTTTATTATAAACAAAGCACTTGGGCTGAGATTCAATTCAATGACTAAAATCTTTAATGCTCACCACACTATAAAATGTAATTACTTATTAATAGCTCATCTTCTGAAAATCATCTAATCAATTTGATTCCTTCAATATCTCAGGGACCTGATATAGTAGAATGAGCCCAGGTTTTGGAATCAAACAGATTTAGGTTTGAAACTCAACTCTGTCACTTATTAGCTATGATGCTAGGTATATCACTTCACCTCTCTGACTCAATTTCCTCATCTGTAAACTGGAAATAATAATGCCTTCCCTGAAAGCATTTTTCATCAGGGTTAAATAAAATATTGTATAGAAAATGCATAGTGCAGTGTGTTAACTAGTAAATGCTCAGTGGCAGTTGGTATCATATGAGTGAGCTACATACTCTAGGTTACTCAAAGCCTCATCAATCCAGTTTCTTCTTTTTATTTTATTTCATTTTTTATTTATTTATTTTTTTTGTGAGGAAGATCAGCCTTGAGCTAACATCTGCCAATCCTCTTTTTTTTTTTTTTTTGCTGAGGAAGACCAGCCCTGGGCTAACATCCAGGCCCATCTTCCTCTACTTTATATGGGACGCTGCCAGAGCATGGCTCGACAAGCAGTCAGCGCGCACCCAGGACTGAACCGGCGAACCCTGGGCCACCACAGCGGAGCGCGCGCACTTAACCACTTGCGCCACCGGGCCAGCCCCCAAGTTTCTTTTTTTTAATTGCCCAATAGGAGATTTCACTTCTAGCACTATCACTAAAGGATAGAATAGATTCAAATCTACTTTGCTTCCTAGCAAGTTTCTCTAACAAAAAAAAAAAAAAAATTTTTTTTTTTCCCTTTTGTGAGGAAGATCAGTCCTGAGCTAACATCCATGCCAATCCTCCTCTTTTTGCTGAGGAAGACCGGCTCTGAGCTAACATCTATTGCCAATCCTCCTTTTTTTTTCTCCAAAGCCCCAGTAGATAGTTGTATGTCATAGTTGCACATCCTTCGAGTTGCTGTATGTGGGACGCAGCCTCAGCACGGCTGGGGAAGCGGTGCGTGGGTGCGCGCCCAGGATCTGAACCCGGGCCGCCAGTAGCAGAGCGCGCACACAACCACTAAGCCACGGGGCCAGCCAAAAATTTGAGTTTTTAACTCTGTATTTAAACAGGTAAAAAGTTACAGAAATGTTTGCCTAACTTTTTTTCCCTAAAATAAATGCTCATACCTGCATATGAGGAGGAAAGGATAGTTCCATGCCTGGAACCATGGTTGATGACTGAAAGGTAACAGGATTGATGGATGCTGTTGGAGGTATGTTAGGAACCAAAATCAAACTTCGAAATTCATTATGTCTTCTCTGTATATCCTTTAGTCTTTTTTGAAGCCTTGTATATTCTTCAAATGGAACATTTTGTCTTAAAAAGAAAAAAGTGTTTGTCTTTTAATACAGTTATGCTCTATGGAAGAACAGTATGATCACAGAATATAATTTTAAATTGGAAGAATTTCTAAATATTTACTTGTATATAATATATACATAAAATTCTGTTTATCTAGAAAGATAAACACAAACATGATATGACAGCTTAATCATATGTATTAATGTTAGCATTGCAGGCTATCAACTCGTTTTAAAATTTTATTTGCCAATTAATCAAAGATTAAAAATCTTCTGATATTTTTACTTTCATTTCCACTCCCCCAACCCATGAATCCTGAAACTAAAAGGAGCCTCCTTAAACCAAAAAGGTGCCTTATTTTACAGAAGGAATCAAATAGAAATAAAGAAAATATTACATTGAATCTTATGAAATTGCCATTTTTGTAGGTCAAACATAGGGAATTTCATATTGTTCAACCTAATTCTTAAAAATGTAGCTAATGACAAAGGTGAAGCTACTCAACTTTAGGGGAAAATGACATGGATAAAATGCTAACTTTTCAGGCCTTCACAGATCACCATCTTTTTGGACATGAATTTCTGACCATCAATCAAACAAGTAATCAAATATAGTTTCAAAACCAAAGTTCTAGGTGATCTGCCATAACTGTCCAATCTTGTGAATTGATAATATTTGAAAATTAATGGTTATGGAAGAGGTATTAAGTTGAATTTTGTTTTAGAATGAATTTTGTGGCTTCTTACTTTGGAACAGAGTATTGTAAAGTTGGCATTAATTCCACAGTCTAGAAACCTCTTGGGTGTTCTAAAAAAACAACTGTTCACATTTTGGTAATAATTACACCCAAGAAAACCAGTGCACATTATAAAACATCACTGCTTGATATTACAGGCAATTTCCAGTACACAAAAGTCTGATACTGTCTAAATGCTGGAGGCTACCACTAATTAGCTAAATTTGAAAATATTTTTTTATTAACTTGAATCAAATGGGTCATATAATGCCACTACCACTAACTTAATATGGTAAATCTCTGCTCAAAAATGCTAATGATGCAGATTATTAGCTGTGCTTGGATATAAATGAAAAACCAGAAGCTATAGCCCAATATTTTTCCACACCAAGAAATTAAAAACTAATCTTCGATTAAAAGTTGTAGCCACTATTTTAGAACTATGCAGTCACTACAATTGTCTTGTCTCAGGTGCAAAACCCCACATTATTCTTGGCTACCAAAGCCAGTGACTGACCTTTCCTGTCAGTCCCAACCATAACCAACACCTGGCACGTGTTAGAGACCTTTTGGGTTGAAGCAATATTCAGTCAGGAAAAAAATAACAAGGATAATGAATTAGGAGTATAATGAATAGTTTTAGAATTCTTTTAATGTACACTTTAAAAGAAAACAAAGTGCATTATACTGAACAACGTTCTATAATATCAAAATAACCACATTGGGTCTGTATACATACAAACACATTACCTATTTAATACTTGATTTTCTGTTTCCAATTCTTCTCTCTTTGCCTCCAAGATTTCTACTTTCTCCTGCAGTCTCTTCAATTTGTTTTCATGAAGAGATTTTCTCTAAAAAAAGAGAAACAAATAATATAAGCAAGTATGTTAATACATAATCTCCTATTTGAACAAAACCATATAGTGAATATTTTACTCACCAAAAAATTTTAGAGAGGAGTATTTTTAGTGAATACTAGGAAAAAAGATTAGTAGATATGATTCTTATTGAAAATCACAAAGAATGATAAACCACAGATCTACCTCATATCCTCAATGTGACAAATAGAACTATTATGAATGCCAAACCAGAAAACTGGTATCAATACCTAAATTGCTGCAAATAAAAAATCTAAGAAGGGAAGGAGTCAATTTTACTAATAAGTTTGCTTGTCACCTGATAAGGAATCACAAGCTCTCAATTTTCCCAGAAGATATCATGTGTTTAAAAAAATTAAAAATTAAAAGCATGTATACAATTGATAAATTGCTACCAAAGGAGTAAATTAAAGGATTAGAAAGCGAAGGTAGATTATGGATGCATCTCAGTTTGAAAGTATGCCTTTCTAAATATTGAAAAGAGGGGGCCGGCCCCGTGGCTTAGCAGTTGAGTGTGTGCGCTCCGCTACTGGCGGCCTGGGTTCGGATCCCGGGCACGCACTGATGCACTGCTTTTCCGGCCATGCTGAGGTGGCGTCCCACATACAGCAACTAGAAGGATGTGCAGCTATGACATACAACTATCTACTGGGGCCTTGGGGAGAACAAGAGAGGAAAAAAAGGAGGGGGATTGGCAATAGATGTTAGCTAAGAGCCAGTCTTCCTCACACACACAAAAAAATATATTGAAAAGAAAAAAATTTTAACTTTACAAAGGGAAAATTTTCTAATATGGAAAAATCCATGTATAATGCAAAATAAGTATATAAAAAAAGTAATATTTTTTTCTATTACTATTACTGTGTATTATATATTTTATAAACAGGTTTTTGTTTTTTACAAAAAAACAGCTATGAACACCTATAAATGTTGAAACTCATTTAGTAGCTACAGACCTTTTAGATACTTGTTTTCTAACTCTTTTAACTGAAGTATAACAGGTTTATAGAAAAATGCACAGGACATAAATGTAAAGCAAAATGTAAAACCACAAAGCAAATGCTGGTGTTATTACCTCATAGGGCAAGAGCACTGCCATAACAAAAGTCCCCCTACCCTTCCTCTTTTCAATCTCTACCCTCTCTGTCCAATGAAAAGGTAACCAACTAATTTACTTTCAAAGCTCGAGTTGAGTTTTGGCTATTTTTGAACTTCATATGAATGGAATCATAGTGTACATTCTTTTACAAATGGCTTCTTTCTTTCACCCAATATTGCGAGATTTATTCATGTTACTGCTTACAGGTACAGTTCATTCACTGCCACATATTGTATTCCACTTATGAATATTACATAGTTTATTATATTTACCCAGTCCACTATTAAGGGTCATCTGGGTTATTTCTAGCTGGGAAATAACACTGCTAGGGGCATTCCTTCTTATGCTTTCCATTGCTTCCCATCCTCCAGCACCCCAGAAGGCTGCCTCATGCCTCCTCCCCTGGTAAGGGAACCACTCTTCTGTCCTTAATCATCACAAGTATATATTTATATATTTATGGGTAATTTAGGACTCATCCATCCATCCACCTACCCCTATCAAAGAAAAGAAATCATACAGCACATACTCTTCTGTATTCAGATTTTCTGTTCTTGTTCAATATTTTACCTATATGACTGAGCCAAGCATGTCACTGTTCTTTTCTATTGTAATGTTATCATCCATTTCACAAATATACCACATTTTATCCATTCTCCTATTGATGAAAATTTGAATTATTTCCATTTTGAGGCTATCATGAATAAAATTTCTGTGAACATTCCTGAACATGTTTTTCATGGATATACGTACTCATTTCTCTTGAGTATATAGCCAGGACTGAGTCATAGAGTATACATATGTTTTAGCTTTAGTAAATACTGCCGGTTTTCTAAAGTGGTTCAACTAATCACTTGCCTGCCAGCAATATATGAGAGTTCCAATTGCTCTACATCCTTGCCAAGACTTGGTATAGTCAGCCTTTTAAATTTTAGCTATTTGTTAGATAGAACAGTATGTCACTATAGTTTTAATTTGCATTTTCCTGCTATCTAATGAGGGTGAGTACATTTTCTTATGCATATATTTGCCATCTGGATATCCTTTTTTTTTCTGAAGAGCCTGTCCTTGTCTTTTGCCTCTTTAAAAACAAATTTTTTTTTGAGGAATCTGTTTCTTATTGATTTGTAGGAGTTCTTCATATATTCAGAATATGAATCCTTCATCAGATATATATATATATATGTATTGCAGAGTGACCTTCTCCTGGTCTGTGGTACATTTTTATCTAAAGAGTGTCATTTTATAAAAAGAAGTCATTAATTCTAATAAAATCCAAATTATCAACATATCTTTTACGGTTAGTGCTTTCTATGCCCTATTTAAGAAATCTTTACTTATCCTAAGATCTTAAGATTTTTTCCCCACATTTTCTTCTAGCAGCTTTATTTTTTTACTTTTCATATTTGGGTCTGTGGTTCATTTTTATCTAATGAGGTTGGGTTAAGGATAACCAATTGACTCAGCACCCTTTATTAAAAAGGTCCATCCTTTCCCTATTGAAATGCACTGGCACTTTGCTGTAGATCAGGAGTTCATGTACTTCTGGGTCTATTTATGGACTCTATTACATTTCATTTGTCTATTTATCTAGCCTTATGCCAATACCACACTGTTTTAATTACTGCAGTTTATTATAAGTCTTGATATCTAGTAGCGTAAGTCCCCCAACTTTGTTGCTGTTGTTCAAGATTGCCTTGGTTATTTTAGTCCTTTGTACTTTGACATGAATTTTAGAATCTACTTTCCAATTTCCACAAAGAAAACTGCTGATATTTTGATTAGGATTGCATTCAATCTACAAATCAATTTGGGAATAAGTGACATCTAAATAGAGTCTTCTAAACCATAAACATGGTATAATTTTACCTTTATCTAGATCTTCTTAAATTTTTATTAGCAATATTTGCAGTTTTCACTGTAGAAATCTTACACATCTTTCATTTGCTCCTATTTCATGTTTTTTTAATGCTAGTATAAATAGTATTTAAATATTTTATTTTCTAATTTTTTGTTGTATATGTAAAGAAAGATAACTGATCATCAGGGAAATGCAAATCAAAACCACAATGAGATATCACCTTACAACTGTCAGAATGGCTATTATCAAAAAGACAAGAAATAACAAGCAATGGTGAGGATGTGGAGAAAAGGGAACCCTTGTCTACTATTGGTGAGAACGTAAATTGATATAGCCACTATGGAAAACAGTATAGACATTCCTCAAAAAATTAAAAATAGAACTATTATATGATCCAGCAATTCCACTTCCGGGTATTTATTGAAAGAAAATGAAAACACTAACTTGAAAAGATATATGCACTCTCACGTTCTTTGCAGCATTATTTACAATAGCCAAGACATGCAAGCAACCTAAATGTCCATCAATGGATGAATGGAGAAAGAAAATGTGAGATATATATATATACACACACACACATATATATACACACACACACACATATATATATACACACACATATATATATACACACACGCATATATATACACACACACACACAATGTAATATGATTCAGCCACAAAAAAAGAAGAAAATCTTGCCATTTGTGACAACATGGATGGAACTGGAGGTCATTTTGCTAAGTGAAATAAGACAGAGAAAGAAAAAATACCATATGATCTCACTTATTTGTGGAATCTAAAACAAAACAAAACAAAAATGGAGCTCATAGATTCAGGAACAGACTGATGGTTGCCAAAGACAGGGATTAGGGGGCAGGTCAAATGAGTGAAGGGGGTCAAAAGGTACAAACTTCCAGTTATAAAATAAGTCCTGGGGATGTAATATACAGCATGGCAACTACAGTTAATAACACTGTACTGTATATTTGAAAGTTGCTAAGAGTAAATCTTAAAAGTTCTCATCACAAGAAAAAATTTTCTAACTGTGTGGTGATGGATGTTAACTAGACTTATTGTGGTGCTCATTTCACAATATATACACATATTGAATCATTATGTTGTACAACTGAAACTAAGAAAATTTTATATGTCAATTATATCTCAAAAAAATTGTTGAATCCTGTAATAGCCTAAGAGGCAAGCACAGTAAAATTAATGAGTACTTAAATTTAGTTATTGTTTATAGAATTGTTAGACATAATAAAGTAAATAGGATAACAAAAAACAAGATAACTGATGTTTATTACCTGACCTTTTTCCAGCAATTTTAAATTGCACATGTTAATTTTAAGTTTATTGATAGATTTATTTGTATTTTTATTTATATACAATCATGCCATCTGTGAATGACAATTTTACTTTCTCTTTTCCAATCTTTATATCTTTGATTTCTTTTTCTTGTCTTATTACACAAGCTGGGACTTCCAATAAAATGTTGAACAAAATGGTGATAGTGAACATACTTGCCTTGCCTCTGAACATGGGTGGGTGGTTAAAGCATTCGATATTTAATCAGTATGATGTTAGCTGTAGGATTTTTGTAGATACAAAATCCCTTCTATTCCTACTTTAATAAGAGTTTTTATAATAAAAGGGTGTTAAATTTTATCAAATTGTTTTTTCTCTATTAAGATGATCACAATAGTTTTCCTTTTTTGTTCTGTTAGAGTATTGAATTACACTGATCAATTTGAAATGTTAAGCCACCTTATATTCTAAGAATAAACTCTACACATGCTCATGATATATTATCATTTTTATATATCACTGGATTCAGTTTGCTAATATTTAAGATTTTTACATGTATGTTTATGATGTAATTTTTCTTTTCTTATAATGACTATATTGAGTTCTAACCTCATAAAATAAGTGGGGATGTTTTTCTTTCTTTTCTATTATCTGGGAGAGTTTGTGTGAAGAATGGTATTATTTTTTCCTCAAGTATTTGAAAGAATTTATCAGTGAAGCCAAATGAACCAGGCGTTTTCTCTGTGGAAGGTTTTAAATTAAGGGATCCATTTCCTTAACAGATATAAGACTATTTAGATTTCCTAATTCTTCTTGTATTAGTTAAGACGTTCTTCAAAGAATTTGTTCATTTCATCTAAATGTCATAAGTAATTAGCAGAGTTGTTTTAGTAATATCCTTTTTGTTTTACTACCTATAAGATGTGTGGTGATATCCCCCTTTTCATTCATGATATTGTTCATTTGTGTTTATTTACCTGTCTATCTACCTACCTACTTACGTACCTATCTTGTGGGGTGTTTAGGGAGAATCAGGCTAAGGCTTTATCAATTTTATCAATCTTTTCAAAAAATCAGCTCTTGGCATTTTAGATTTTCTGCATTGTATATTTTCTGTTTCACTGATTTCTGCTCGCATCTTGATGATGATGATGATGATGTCTACTGTTAAATCTATCCACTGAGTTCATAATTCAGTTATTGTCTTTTTTAGTTCTAAACTTCCCTGTTTAAAGTGGTTTCCAGTTTTCTGGTGCAATTCTCAAGTTTTTCTTTTACTTCTGAGCATATACAAGATGGTAATTTTAAAGTCTGTTTCTAATAACTCCATTACCTGGATCCGCCATGGGCGGGGAGGGACAGTCTATTTATATTGGTTGTTATTTCTCTTGATTTTTGATGTTATTGTATTTCCTCACGTAGCTTGGGTTTTTATTACTATTATTATTAACAGACTTAAAGCAGTTTTAGGTTTACAGAAAAATGTAACAGAAAGTAGAGAGTTCCCATATATTCCCTCCTTTCAGGGTTTCCCCTATTATTAACATCTTACACTGGTGTGGAGCATTTGTTAAAACTGAACCAATATCAATACAGTGCTATTAACTAAGTCCATAGTTTATATTAAGTTTTACTCTCTGTGTTCTATGGGTTTTGTCAAATGCATTATGTCATGTATCCACCATTACAGTATCATACAGAATAGTTTCACTACCCTAAAAATTCCCCATGCTCTACCTATTCATCCTTACCCTCTACATCCCCACAACCCCTTGATTTTTTTTCTGTGTCCATACTTTTGCCTTTTCCAGAATGTCATATACAGTCATGCACCACATAACAATGTTTCAGTCAACAACAGACTGCATATACAACAGTGGTCCCACAAGATCAGTATCATATAGCCTAGGTGTGTAGTAGGCTACACCATCTACGTTTTTGTAAGTACTGTAGGGGAGGAAGAAACTTCCCTCTGCACTTCTAGGTTCTTCTGGCTAGTCTAAGAATTAAATCGACATGAGACAGATTAACAGGAGAAAAACAAGTTTAACAACATGTATATATGGGAGAAAACCAAGAAAACTGAGTAACTTGCCAAAATGGCTGAAGCCCTCACCTTAAACACTATCCTCAGCTAAAGACAAAAGCAGATGTTGGGGGTGAGGAGAGTCAGGGACTTCAAAGAGAAGGAAAGCAATTCACAGGTAGGTGAAAAGGAGCAAATGTCTGGAAAACAAGTGTTTGGCCACACAGAAAAACACAAGGGGGAGCCCAACAAACAGGCTTTTCTAGGTTCCTCCCTGTCTACCACTTAGTTCACGTTACACTAAGGTGACAGCTCACTTCCTGAGACAGGTTTTTTTTAATCTGAATTCTTTTAGGCAGGTAAGGCGAAAGTAACAAGAAAAACTTTCTGAGTCTTTTCTTTTTAAAAATAATCAGTCTAAAATAATCCTCATGTTCAAGAGCCATATTTTGGGGTGGCAAATTTTGTTCCCCTTCAGTACACTCTATGATGTTTGCACAACAATGAAATCACCTAATGACGCACTTCTCAGAACGGTATCCCCATTGTTAAGCAACATATGACTGTAGTTGAAATCACACAGTATGTACTCTTTTCAGACTGGCTTCTTTCATTTAGCAATACGCATTTAAAGTTCCTCCATGTCTCTGCATAGCTTGACAGCTCATTTCCTTTTTTTTTGTTTGGTGAGGAATATAAGCCCTGAGCTAACATCTGTTGCCAATCCTCCTCTTTTTGCTGAGGAAGATTGGCCCTGGGCTAATATCCATACCCATCTTCCTCTACTTTATATGTGGGACACCTGCCACACGGCTTGATAAGCAGTGCGTAGGTCTGCCCCCAGGATCCAAAACTGCCAACACCGGGCCGTCAAAGCGGAGTGCACGAACTTAACTACTAAGCCACCAAGCCAGCCTCGATAGCTCATTTCTTTTTATTGTTGAATAATATCACATTGTATGGATATAGCATAGTTTTTTAATCCATTCACCTATTGAAGGACATCTTGCTTGCTTCCAAGTTTTGGCAATAATAAATAGTTGCTATTAACGTTTGTGTGCAGTTTTTTGTGTGCGTGAACGTAAGTTTTCAACTCATTTAAACACACACCTAAAAGCGTGACTGCTGGATGGTAAGACTACGTTTATCTTTGTAAGAAACTGTCAAGTTGTCTTGCAAAATGGCTGTACCATTTTGCAATCTCACCAGCAATGAATGAGAGTTCCTATTGTTCCATATCCTTGCCAGTATTTGGTACTGTCAGTGTTTTGGATTTTAGCCATTCTAATAGGTAAGTGGTGGTATCCCTGTTTATTTTTAATTTAGAGCTGGACATTACATATAAGAAATTGGGAAGTAACTTGAAGCCTACAATCTTATTTTCTCTTAAAGTAGAATTACATGTGTTTCTTGCAGGCAGCTAAGAACACTAACAATATGGGTAAATTTAATCTAATTATAAGGACTGAGATTATCTGAAGCTGTCCTTCAATACTTGCAAGGGCCAGGCTATTTTCACTTCACTCTTAGTCCAAGGGTACATATTCCCTCAGGATCCCAACCCAAAGCACTAGTGGACTTAGACCTGAGAACCTCTCTCTGGCAGATTCTGAACTCTAAACTTTTATTCCCTAAACCCTGTGAGGTCGTCAAAAGCTTTGCTTCACTTCTCAGCCTCTCAGCTGTCTCTTCTAGAATCGGCAGTTTCGTCTAAGGAAAAGCAACCCCAAATGCCATGCTCACCCCTCTAGGTTTCCTACCTCTCCAGGATCTTGGCCTCCTAATTCTTCACTGTCCTTCATGGGGATATTTTTTAAAATATTTTGTCCAACTCTTCTAGTTCTCATGTGGAGAGGTGATCCACATATTTCCTAGTCTGTCATTATCAAAAGCATATGATCCTTTTAGGTATTTTAGTTCAACTAATAGCAGACATTTTAAAGATGGAAATGCTTAATACTTTGTTATTGTATAATTATATAAACCTGCAATCTGAAAATGTAGTTATATTTCTCCATATGTCTTGTTCATTTAAATTGTAGTAAAACAAAATTTTTTACTCTCATCAACAAATCTTAATGGAGCACATATATATATGTGTGTGTATACACACACACACACACACACAAACACACACACACACATATACACACAGAGAGAAAGAGAGAGAGCACACAGTTAATTGAGCCCTACATTAACCGTACATAATACAAAATATAGGAACTTCTGAAGGGAATTCCAGTCTATAAAGTACAAAATCATGAGAGAAAGCTTTCTAGAAAAGATAAGAAAATGAATTAGGAAGAATCTGTAATTCTATAGGGATGTAGATTTGCCTGAAGGTTCTCCAGCAGAGGATTGATGGGTAAAAAGCATTGTTTTGAGAAGATTAATATGGCATTCAGCGTATAGGACAGACTCTGAAGTTTGCCTCTTAAGAGCAAATCTAGAGATAAGCTTCCTGAAGATAGGGTTCAGCACAATGTTGTTCTCATCCTCATCACTGTAAAAACAACCAACCATTTACTGAGCACTTACTATTTGCCAGGAACTGAGTTAGAATGCAGTAAAAGCTTTGGTTGGTTGGTTGACTAAAAGACCCAATAAATGCCTTAGACTCCATCACTATAATCATTTCTTTGCAGACACCCTCATTATCTTGACCCAAGTTTCCTTCTTCAAACTCACCTGGAAAAACTCTGACCTTGGTTAAATACAACTCTCTAGTGACTGCACACCTGGACCTATGCAATTCAACATAGGTGGTCTCACCTCAAATTAACCACCACTAACTTCAAATGGGCCCTAATGCTACCTGGCAATCCTACTAATTTCCCTAATCCAATCACTCTCCCAAATTCTTACATTCCTTTATAACTCATCTCTCCTCAAATCTCTAACACCTCCACTCTTCACAGCCTGAGCTCATGACCTGGATTCTTTTTTGTACTGAGAAAATAGCAATCAGCAGACAATTTCCACACATTTCCACTACACCTATCAATTTACCAGAAATTTATAATCATAAACTTTGTCTTTTTTTCCAGTTATAATAGATACACTGTGTTCCCATCCATTCCACCTCTGAATTGAATCTAATGCTAAAGGATATCATTCCTGCCGTTGCCCACCCTTTCTCCCATATCATCAATTTTCCCCTTGCTATTGAATCATCCTATAATTTCCCCCTTCTTAAAAGAAGCTTTTGATCCCACAACTCTCCTTCGCTACTCAGTTCTCTGTTCTTTACAACAAAACTCCTCAGACAAATTCTGTCCACTTCAATCAGGTTTGTGTACCTACTACTTCATGGAATGCCACTCTCTGTGCCACCCTCCTAGCAAACCAATAGTTCACCAGGCTGCAAGCTTTCTTTATATAATTATTTATGTAATGTAGGGAGACCTAACTGGTCTCCCTACCTTCAGGCTTTCTTCTCTCTGGCACAGTAGTTCTCAAACTTTAGTGTCCATACAGATCACCTGGGAGTGACTAATAGTACTCTTTAGGTATTGCATGTTATCTTTTTTCTCCAATTAGATTATACGGTCATCAAGAGCAGGAATTAATCATGGCTTCTGTTTTCCCCTCAGTCTATAATATAATGCTAAGCTGTACAAAATACCCAATAGATATTTTACAATGTCAAGACTATGGTTCATTTCTTTTTCAAAAACATTCATATCTAACCAAGAATTATTTCAGAGAGATATACTTTATCCTAAGTTTGTAGCAAGCAGTCATTTCAAGTGCCTCAAAAGGAAAAGCACAACCCATTGTGTTCATACCAAGAGCTCTCTCTTCATACTCACACTCCAAAAATGTGTGGGGAAAAATATACAGAGAAGTCATCAATTACAGAAGAGCATCCCAACTCAAGATACCTGGCCAAGCTTTTCCAAACAAATCAACACAACAAAATATCATTACACAAAGACTATCTAAAAACACTTACCAGAAATGACATAAGCTTTGTGCTTAAGAAGGTGGAGCTGTAAATAAACACACTCAGATGGCAGTGAGCCATCTTATCTAGCCTGAGGGAAAAAAATAAAGCTGCTACTCCCCAGTTATAAGAACTTCTCATAGGAAAGTAACTCTAAAGGATTATGATTTCTGCCTTAATGTTTTGTGACTTGTGTTAAGTCTTACTACACAAGAAAGCTATGATTTTGTCACTTAAAGAACCTAAAAAGTCTTTTGCACTCTTATGAATTATATTTATGTAATCTTACAGCCATGAAAATGTTCACGTAGAAGCATTATCTTTAACTTGAATGGGAAAAGAGTTTGAGTTAAATTAATTTTATAGTGATTATTCTGCCACAGAAAATAAGAGTCATGTGGATTATGGCATTAATGAAGAGAAAAGCAGTAAAGTATTTGGAATCAACGAAAGTGGGAAATTAAAAAAGTTAACAGTGTAGAAAGAGCACAAGATTAAGACTAAAAAGATGTAGATATTAGTCATGGTGTTGATTCTTACTAGTCAAGTGATCTTGGCTACCTACCACTTCAATTTCCTAATCTGTAAAACCTATCTGAATGGTAAGATACCCCTGCCCTAAAATTATATATACTTATATACTTTTTATAGTATTTCTATGTCACATATACTGCCTGTTTTTCCACTTTAATTGATGTAAAGTTGTAAGCCTCTAGGAAAGTGTTCCACATGGTAAGACAGCTCGGGTCATAATTATTCACTGAATTGAGCTTAATAATTTCCTGTGACTTAAAATCATAATCCAGAGATCACATTTTAAAAAGTGAAATGGATATTTACTATGTGCACACCAATTATTTGACAGCTATTTCAATAGAAAAAAAAATTCATCCTAGGTCACAAAACTGATGAAAAGTTATTTTGTGGTTTCTTAAAATATCACCTCCTCACCTCTTTCTGGTATACCCATGATTAGTTGATAATCTCCCTCACCACTGGATGTCACTTTTGCTCCAAAAGAAGTCAACCCAAACTAACCTCAATAATTAGAATCTCATCTCTAAGATACTTATCTCTAAAAACCACAACATAAAAGTTTCTCTGTGAAAGATAAAATCAGCTCTTATAATTTCTAGCTAAAATCTGGCTTCAGATCTTCTAGGCCTCAAACAGTACAAGGAAGCATAAGTAGGATTTCTGAGATCATCCCAAGTCATAAAATGCTTCACTGAAATCCCTTCAATACGCACACACTGCTCAGTACTTAAATGAACAGAAAAAAAGAGAAGTAATATCCATAGGGGAAAACAAATAAGTGTTTGTATTTGAGTATAAAACACTGGGATTCCCATACAGTAAATGCTGTTTTCTAATCTCAACATTATACTACTTTTAGCATCATAGGAAGAGAAAAGCAATATTCAAAAACCAAAAAAAGTGGAGAACTAATGACTTTTAGACTTCTCATGTTGTCCCTCCAACTATCAGGACACATTTGGCAGTTATAACATAAATAGGTAAGTAGGAACTGTGTCCTTGGCTTCCAAATTCAGAATATGTAAATGATATACAGTTCTCTTTTCTTATGCAAATATGAACAGCTAACCTTTCCAATAAACATACAAACATTAAGATACTGGTGTGTCTCTGCCTAGAAGCACCTTCCTGTCATCTCAGACCTTCTCACCTCCCCACAACCAATGCCACTAACGGAACTTATCAAATGGAGACACATCAAATCATTTGTGGTACTTTTTTTAATACTACCCCCTGCCCCAATACACACACATGCCAATCTTGTTGAAAATAACTGCTGAATCACTGCCACAATGAGTTATGGTTACTGATGGGGCCATGCTACATTCCTTGGATTTGTTGAAGTAGAAAAAAGTTGTAGATCACTGACTTAGATGAATCATCTGATTACATTATTTCCATGATGCCCTGGACTATTTCCAAGAAAACAAAGTTTTTAGGTTCTGGAGAAAATATACCTCCAAAGGTGAAACATAAAAAAGATCACGGCTGTGGAAACTATCATGGCTGTTTCAGAAGCCAGGGGGAGTCCTAGTTCCTTCTGCTGGGGCAAGGAGATACATGCTCCTATATTCCTGAATTGGAAACAAAAAAGCATTTTAACCACAAAAATGATGTTACAAGTATTAGTTAAGCAGAGTTGAAACGGGCCTAACTACCCTGTAATTTAAGTGCAGAATGAGTTAAATAAGACTTGTATGGGCTGGTCTAGAAACTTTACCAATGAAAAACACTGTGTCTGTGGGAAAACACATGTTGGCTCTGTACACAAAATTTAGAAATAAACCTGTTGAGCAGTTTGCATTTTCCCAATTAATCTCTGCAAGGTTGACAGCAAAATGTCATATTTAAATATCAAATTAAACATACCACTAAAATCTCAGTTTTAATGATACATTTTATTCTCCTAAAATAGTTAATTATGTTTAACTCTATAGAAATCACTTTAATAAGAACCACTTGCCTTTTTCTGGGCAATTGCAGCCCGCTGCAGTTTCTCTTTAGCTTGATTATACTTTTCTTCTCTGTCAGTGATACGTTCATGAAGCTTATGCTTTTCTTCCAACCACTGTATCTGTTTCTCTTCCAATGTCCTATCAGAAGAATGTATTGCAAAACATGGATGTTAACTCTTAGGATTAAATAGATATTACCACAAGTATAATCAAACTCACTATCTGCTTCACCACATCCTTAATTACTCCACTGCAGGCATTCTTGCATGGCCACATATTTGCTAATACTACCATTACTGAGTACTTCTGACGAGCCAGGCGCTGTGCTTAGAACTGTAAGTGTACTGTGTCATTTATTCTTCACAATAACCCCTTGAGTTAGGTACTTCTGTCATCTCCATTTTTTAGATGAGGAAACTGAGGCTTAGAGCAGTTAAGTAACCTGCTTAAAGACTTACACCTGGTTAACAGCAGGACAAACACTTGATAACCAGCTTTGAACCACGATAACTATCAAGCTATAAAAACCGGGCCTAATAAGGCTGGTTAAAAATCAACCCAAGTATCAAGTCTTAAGGTATGTTTTCTGGTTAGAGTAAAATTCATATAAATGATATTTTAAGGTAATATAAATATCATAACAACTTATATCTTTAAAGCTCTTTTGCATACTTTATATGATTTTTAGTATCATTACTATAGGGAGTACAAATGAGATTTACAAACCCTGAGAAGTCAGATTACATGCCTAAGGTCATACAGTTAAGTGTCTAAGCTGGGACAAAAATCACATTCTACTGACCCCTAGTTCATTTATTTTCTGCTATATAATCCTATAAATAACATTCAGAAACCAATTATGAACTACTTAAATTTGCTGGCTATACTGTCATGAGAATTCTCAAACACATTTCAATCAAACACAAGGACTCCAAGATACAAATTTCTATTTTTTGCAAAATATAAACACAATAATGTGGACGCTGTGGAATATCACATTATGGACAAATATCTTGCTTACTTCCTTTTCTTGAAATTCAACTGCATATATGAAACAATGGACAAATCTTAAAATATGAAATAACAGAAAAACTGAAGGGAAAAAAGTTTTATATCGCAAGGTAGCCTTCAGAAGAAAAAAGTCTGAAAAGAATGCTTTGTAGATTCGAATAAAAACGTGTTATAAAGACAAAGAAAGTACAAAACAATAGTTTTTACCATATCTAAAAATCTGACAGAGAAAATTCCAAAATTTTCACCAAAATCAATTTCCTTCCAGTTTACTATACTGTTGACTACTAACGAATTTCAACAACAAAAAATATAAACAAATAAATGAGCTTTTCAAAGGGAAAATCCAAGAGATTATAGTTCAAATTTTAGGAAGTTTTGCACATCAATAAATTTTTTTCTGTTCTCTGGCATTCAGAAGGATAATTCAGATATTTGAAGTAAGAAATGTATTGATTTACTCAATGAACAAAGAAGATTTTCTTTGAGGGTTGTCAGAATGCCGTGGTCAGGCAGAATTTTAAAAGGTCTTCTTCCCTAAATGTCTTTTTTTTTAAAAAAAAAAAACAATTCAAGAGTCCATAATGCTCATTCTCTAGAAAGTATCTTACCTAAGACCATTATACATTGTCAAAGGGTATTCGTAACTAGTTCCCAAAACACATTCAACACTGGAATCATCATTAAAAGAACTATAAATAATATCACAGAAAGAAGAAAGAGTTTGTACATAAAAAAGAGCAAACTCTACTTTTCAACTTCTAGTTGCGCTTTTTCAGCTTGGTTTCTTAAATTTCGGCATTCCTGTTTTAACCTCTCCACCATTTCCTTCAGTACTTGGTTTGAATTCAGCAACTCATTCTCTGACTGTGCAAGTGAGGTCACTTGGATCTGCAAACTACTGATTTGCTTAAAAGAGAAAAAAGAAGAGAAACATAAGGCCACTAAACAAATGCAATAGAGTATGAGAGAGGCAGAGGACAGACACACCAAGCATCCTCCCTCACAAATGCCCCACCCAACTCATGCCCTTGAGGACATCGTTAGGATTCATTAGCATAGGATCATTTCTTAACATAACCAGACTATCAAGAACCATATTCCTCAGTCTGCCACTGAGTCCCCTCTCTTCTTCCCAAAATAAGCAGGCCAGATGAGGTACTGGGAGTGGGGAGAAGGGTTATTAGAGGGGAACATGAAGGTGAGAAAAGAGAATCCAACTATTAGAAAGAGTCTCTTATTGGACTTCCTCTAGCCTCCTAGGAAATAAAAGATTTTAAAAGCAGATCAGCTGGGAAAGCTGCTAAGGAAATCGTTCTCCTATTCCCACATACCCTGTAATAAGCAACCCTTCCAAGAGTTCTGCTTTCTGAACAGTCAGAAATCATAAACACAGGAAAGATCACCCTCACATTGTCTTTAAATGGTTTCTAAGCATTCTATACATCCAGTGTTGGGCAGAAGAAAGATGCTCTGAGAAACCTAATGAATGGCAGGGATTCCTTGGCCACTAGAGCCATTTATCAAACCATGAAATGTCACTCAGATTTTTTTCTCCCTCCCAATTTACTTTTATCTGGGAGTACTTTTTCTCATGAAAAATAGCTAATTATCTAGTTACAGATTGACAGGTTAGGAAGATTCACACTGCTTTTAAGTTATATCCAAATAATCTTCCTTAGGGACACGGTTATCCCCATTTTCCCCATAAGCCATTTCACCAATTAATAAGCAAGTCCTCATTTTTCTTTCTCTTTCTTCTACCTCTCTTAGCCATTCTCTGAGAATTTTGGAAGCAGAGAGTCAAGAGATTCAGGATCAAAAGAACTCATTATGAGACTCAAGAGTCAAAAGAAACCAGATTCTTTATGCAATATATTAAATAAATGGGAAATAATTCCATTACTTTCTGATGGAAGCAAAAGCCAAATAAGACAGGACTGTATATGTCCAAATAGCAATTGTCAGCAGAATAAAGTAAAACTGTATGTTTCAGATTTCTATTTTAGAACAAATTTCTCCATGAAGAACTACTCAGTCTTCATTTTTAACTGGAGTTGTAAATACTAAATCTGTATTACAGCTGACTGAACAAGCAGCCTTCAAGGAGCTTAATACTTCTCCATATCTATAGGATGACAGAAAGCCCAATGCCAACGATACCACATAACTTCTTTCAGAGTATCAAACATTATGCACTCCTCGCAGAGACTTTGAAGTCACAACTGCACGTGCAAAGCACTGCCAGCTAGCAAGCAAGCATAAATCCTAACAATGGAATCTTCACTTCTTCATCGTGTAAAGGGGGAAAAAAAACCATTTTACACAAAAAAGAAAATAGAATTCAGGAAAGAACACTCTTCTATGTTTTGCCCATATAAATTTTTCCTAAACCCAAATAACTTTAATTAAAATGCAAATTTCCTTCCATAGATAAAACTCATAGGTTTTACAGGGATATAAGAAATAGCTCATGGAATAAGAAATGTAAAGTTACAAGTCAATCACACAAGTAACTTAAAACCTAGATGGTCTTTCTAGTCAATTTTTTAAATTCAGAATATCAAAATATTATCCTTTAAACTATGATTTAAAAAAATTCATCATGGGCCACAGCATATAAATATCTTAAAAACAGCAGTTAGCAAAAGAAGCTTACTAAACTAGAGCTTAAAGAGGTTTAAACATTTTCTTTTTACATACCAACCTCATCAATACATTATCAATTGTAGTGATTATATTTTCAGAATACTGATATGTAAAATTCCAAGAAAGATTCAAAACACAGATTTAAAGAAGCACTTAAAAAAATAAAAGCAGGGCCGGCCCCGTGGCTTAGCGGTTAAGTGCGCGTGCTCCGCTGCTGGCGGCCCGGGTTCGGATCCCGGGTGCGCACCGACGCACCGCTTCTCTGGCCGTGCTGAGGCCGCGTCCCACATACAGCAACTAGAAGGATGTGCAGCTATGACATACAACTATCTGCTGGGGCTTTGGGGGGCAAAATAAATAAATAAAAAAAAAATAAAAATAAAAAAAATAAAAGCAAAATGTTTGCTAAAATCATACCTGTTTCAGGTCAGAATTTTCATTTTTTTCCTTCTCTGCGTTTTCAATATCCACAATTTGTTGCTGAAGTTTTAACCTAAAAATTACAACCCAACAAAAGACATTATTAAGAATCCATAGTTCATATATTTCACTGAATTAGACAATCATTTTACTGAGTGCCTGTATTAACACCTGGCATTGTGCTATGCAAAGTGGTAGAGACTTCAGGCAGCTAAGTTGTGTTCACATATAACTAAAATGTAACAAATTTCTGCTTTTGTCACGGAAAAATCTACAAACTATGTGTATAGAGAAGATGAGAAATCAAGTCTGTCTAGGAACATGAGAGAATACTACACGGAGATGAAAATCTGATGGGTAGGATTTTGATAAACATAGGGAACGGCCTGAACGAATGGTCTTGGGTGGAATAGTGCAGTGTGTGTCGCTAAGACATCAGCAAGAGGTCCAGTTTAGGAGAAGCTATCTTACAGCCACATAGCATTTCACGATCTACAAAACGCTTCCAGAGGCACTACTACTTCACTTTCACTCTACTAGGTTATGGAGCTCCTAAATGTATCCTTAATGCCTACCACGATGTCTTTAGTACAACAAGCATTTAATTAAGTTGGCCAATTTTAATTGTAGTAATTTCTCACAATAATTCTATGAAAGTAAGCAAAGTCATCTTTATTATTATTCCAATTTTACAAATAAAGAGATTGAGGCTTAGCTAAGGTAGGCCCAAATGAAATAGCTACCAAGCAGCCAAATCAGGTCTTGTAACACTCAAGCGTCCCCCTCTTCTACTTCATTATGCTGCAATTTTACTGATCTGAAATTCAGAATTTAAAAGAAAATTATCTAGTACAGGACACCACACTGTATTCTATAAAACATATTATGAGTTTTCATCCCTGAGATAAATGAACACTTACACAACTTGTGTCCTCTTCAAAAGGAATGATACATTCTCTGCCTTAAAATGCAGAGCACCTCTGGCGACCAAACGACTAACATTATGAGAAAGACTTTACACTAATTAGGTTTGACAAGACAGGCCCTCAACCTCTCCCTTTTTAAAATCCTTCAGACACTTATCGCAAATATAATTCACTTAGCACTTATTATTTATAGTTTGGCCTCATTAGCATCTCTTATAGACCCAATTAGAACTGCTTATTGGGAAGACAACACTCTCAAGGGCCTAGGGCTGTGCTTTAAACACTAATAAGAATTCCATAAATATTTGTTGATGGACTGAATGAACCAACCCAAATCCTAGATTAGACAGTGAAATGTGTAAGATGATTGTACAATATGACATGGAGGAAACCATAAGACACAGTGCTTCCTGAGATATTTACATACAAATGCCAGAAACAAGGGCTCTAAAGGAAGAACGCCAGTCTTGCTCTTCCTTTGCTCCTTTGTGCAGTCATACTCTTATTTCATAATTCTAACTATATTATTGCTCTATCAAATTTTCTGTGCATTTCTCCCTTAAGTATTTATAAGTGTTATGAACTTGGTGCTTTTAGGTTACTGAATTAATAAAGGTTTCTTTGTACAAAAACATGAAGATGAAAATAGAGGAGAAAACACTGTGGGTCCTAGACCAGGTTGAGAGTTAGAAAAGTTAAGCCCCAAGTATATCTTAGCTCTGGTTGAGATTTTGGATACACCTGGTAAATTAATAAGGAACAAGACCCAGGTAAGAATGCATTTGTGGCCTGAATGCTTTCTAAACATGTAGATATGAAAAGAAACAATAATGCCATACCTACAAAAACTGAAATCAAAGAAACCAATGGTAAAGAGTATTTGACTATCATTAAAACATGAAAGGAATAAGACGCCATTATGGTAGACTATAACAGATGATGTACAAAATTTTCTTCAGTTCACTTTGTTGAAGCACTGCCGGGTCAGAATCCACAACTGATGGCTAAGTGAAGGGGCTGCTAAAGTGGAATAAAGATAAAGAATGCCAGAGTGAAGATAAAATAAACTACAGTCATCTCTCGGTATCAGTCGGATATTGGTTCTAGGAACCCCGTGGATTCCAAAATCCACGGATGCTCAAGTCCCTCATATAGAATGGCGTAGTATAACGAATACAGTGGGCGCTGCATATCCATGGATGTCTGTGGCTAAGGTGTTGGATGGGTCAACAATATGAATGTAGTCACTAAGAACGATAGCAAAGGATAGAAATTAGAAAAAAGTTGAGCCAGAAGTCAAGGTCCTCAATAACTGTTGGGGAATATCTTGTAGGTCAGTAACTGGCAGAGAAAAAGATAGGGATAAGATGAATGCAATGAACATCAAAGGAAAAAACATTTTAACCAAAGATAGTCAAACAACGGTCTGCAAGCAAGAATGGGGTTCACAAATACTGATTTCCTTTCTTGGTCCCTAGTTTTAGGAGAGGGAAGGAGAAATAATTTCCACTTACAAGGGTTGCTTGGTAATATGCCATCAGTACAAAGTCAGGTTTCGGTGAGAGGGT
This sequence comes from Ceratotherium simum simum, assembly GCF_057802395.1. Lineage (NCBI taxonomy): Eukaryota > Metazoa > Chordata > Mammalia > Perissodactyla > Rhinocerotidae > Ceratotherium > Ceratotherium simum. Next base: position 27,807,917 of record NC_141924.1, on the reverse strand, counting down.
GTTTAAAAAGAAAATGCGGAGACTGCAAAAACTTCATTGGTAATGAAATAGAGATTTCAGAGGCCATAGGAAAAATTGTAAAAGAAGAGCTTTAATGGGTTGGTGGTGAGGAGGAATCAAAAGGTGAAGAATAAGTTGAGGAACGAGAAAAGTATGAGATCAATTACTTTATATTTTAAAAGTAATTATGGAAATAACGGAAGCAGAAATAGTACGTGAACTGGAGGGCCAAGGTACAACAGAGAATGCAGCTGTGGAAAAGTTTAAATGGAAACATTTGGAATAATAGTGAGATGGAGCTGTTCCAAGTCCTCTTCAAAGTACAGGGGAGCTAAGTATGGTGATTATTGCCTACGTTTTCTATGGCAGGCAGCTGATGTGTGTCATTTCAACATTCAACAAATATTTACTGAATGCCTACAAATGCTGAGCCCAGACCTAAGTGTTGCAGATATACCAGAGAATAGCAAAGACAGAATCTCTATCCTTAAGGAATTTACAGTCTAACAGCACTGTCTGATCGAGCTTTATTTAATGATGGAAATGTTCTATTATTTGCACTGTCCAATATGATAGCCACTAGCTACATGTACTATTGCACGTCTGAAATGTGGCTAGTGCAACTGAGGGAATGAATTTTTAACTTTTTAAAATTTTAATCAATTTTAAATTAGATTTAAATAGCTATATGTGGCTAGTAATACCATATTAGGCATGAAGATTCTAGTGTAACCTCTTGGCTTCATTTGAGGTCACCCCCATTATCAAGGGAAAGCAAAAGATAAGGCAAGCAAGAGAAGTTGTATTTGTGATTTCTCTATTGTCAAAGATCCCTAGAACAAGTTTCTTGAGAATGGCTGTTTTTACATCAACTCACTGAAAGCAAAGTTCTTGCTTGTGAGCATTGGAAATCAACTCTGGCCATTATTAGCAAAAAAGGACTTTCCTGGGAGGATATAAGAAACTCACTGAATCAACAGGGGACTAGAGAATAGAACCAGGCTAGAATAATTGACCAGAATCACAAGCAAGGATATGCCACAGCAACTGTCTGGTTCTTCAAATGCTGCCACACATTCTTCCATGACTGACTTTGCAGTTCAAATTCTGAAAGAGAATTTGTCCAACTGGCCAAGTATAAGTTTCCTATTCCCTACTAAGATAACATACAACAAATAATTCATTTGAAGATGGAGTATAAATAGAAAGAAGAATATATTAAATAACAGTTTTTTTTTGTTTTTGCGGTTTTTTGTGAGGAAGAGTCATCCTGAGCTAACATCTGTTGCCAATCTTCCCCTTTTTGCTGAGGAAGATTCACCGAGTTAACATCTGTGCCAATCTTCCTCTATTTTGTCTGTGGGTCGCCACCACAGTATGGCCACCGATGAGTGGTGTAGGTCTACGCCTAGGATCCAAACCCACAAACCCAGGCCACCAAAGCAGAGCACGCCAAACTTAACCACTAGCCCATGGGGCCACCCCCAGTTGTTTTTTTTTAATGTTTCTAAAAACCTTAAGAAAAAATTAGAAAGCCACAGATGGAAAATAGAGCTCTGGCTTTAAGCAACACAAAAGATAAGGGGTTTCACCATGGGATACCTTAAATGATCAAGTTCCCTTTCCCTTAGTTATTGCTGCTATTTCCCCAACACACTTCCCCTCACTTCTGATAACAAACTGCACATTACCTCCCCTCCCACCGAAAAGAGGCATAAAACCTGGGCTGAGTCAGAATGCCCTATCCCTCTGGCCCAGAGATGGGCAAGTGAACAAGGCCCAACCCTTTTCTAGATTTTTCCAACTTGAATCATGAAATAAGAACTCTGTCTTCTTTGATCTCAAAATATAGTCTTGGCCTCAAAGAGAAAGCAGAAGGAGAGAAGGAGACACAAAAGATAGAAAAGAGAGGAGAGAGATGAAAGAAGGGAAGAAGTGGGGCTGGCCTGGTGGCGCAAGCGGTTAAGTGTGCGCGCTCCGCTGCAGCAGCCCGGGATTCGCCAGTTCGGATCCCGGGACGCACCCACGCACCACTTGTCAGGCCATGCTGTGGGGGCGTCCCATATAAAGTGGAGGAAGATGGGCAGAGATGTTAGCCCAGGGCCAATCTTCCTCAGCAAAAAGGGGACGATTGGCAGATGTTAGCTCAGGGCCGATCTTCCTCACAAAAAAAAAAAAAAAGGGAAGAAGCAACTCATCTGACCACATTTGAGTTCGTACATCCAGGTGTCCACGAGACCAGCACAATCCCTGTCCTTTCCACAATTTATCTCAGCCAATAAAGTCCCTTTTTTGCTTGAGTTAGTTAGAGCTGGGTTACAGTCATAACCAAAAGTTGACTAGATACTTTATTTAAAACCCTGTAATTTTTACATGTTTTTAATTTATAGGTAACTTTACAAATTTTACAAACTCATTGTGGGGTGCAGCAGCCTTTTGAAATACAGAATTCTATTAGAATAATAATTTTATTATTTAGTCTAGCAGTGAAGAAACCACTTTAATGAAGAGACTGGTATGTAATTAATAATTTAAAGCATCTGCCAAAGCAGTGATTAATCCTACTTCTCATGGATATTTGTTGTTTGTAAATAAATGGATATTTCTGCTTTATATGATTTAGACTTTTAATTTCCTCAGTAAGATCTTTTTCTCCATAAGCAGTCTCTTTCTGACCTATCACATAATTCTAAATAAGACAAATTGCAATTATGATTATTTTAATGAATGATCAAAATAGACCTAGTTGATGTTGCTAGACTTATAAATCAGAAAATCAGAACTGCCGTGGGAAAAACACAACTGTAGACCATTAAATTAAGAAAAAGTCATGCAAATTTTGTGAATTACTCCTTCTGCTGTATTTTATGTTGATTACTATGTCCTTATTTTAAAATAAGTTGGGGTCAGTTACACATTATAAATCATCTGTAGAAACTGAAGAAGAATCGAACAAAAATTACCGAAGTGACTAATGGAATACAAAATGATTAATATTAAAGAAAAAACTAAAGGAATGAAAGCTATTTTATATAGCAAAAAAACAAAAAACCTAAGGGTCAAGTTCATTATTGTCTTCAAGTAATGACAGAACTCGGAACATTTTATCACTATGGCAACAGAAGCCCAAACCAGGACAAACAGGCTTAAATTTTAACAAAAGATTCTAACTGGCCAAACTGTGGGACCATAATAGGATAAAATATTAGAGTGGGGTTCCTAGAGAGGGTCTCTCTCTCCTTTCTGGAGATTGTCAAGGAGAGACAAAAAAAAAAAAACAAAAATAAAAACCTCACCTGTTCTGAACAGTTAAAAAATGTACCCACCTAAAAGCAAAGGGTTGGCCAAGATTGGCTCTTAAAAGCCATTACAGATTGATGATTCTAGAATTGTAGCAGCTAACATTTAAATTAATAGTTCACAAAATCTGACATTCGTAAATAACACATATATCTCTGCCTGAGATATTTCTTTGCCTGCCTGAGATATTTCTGTGATTCCTTCCTGAGTAATGAGAATCAAAAACCTTGTCCCAAAACATAACCTACAACTTAATGAACATGATTTTTAAAAACCTCTCAACTTTTTTGTATTTATTTAGGAAGTCATTAAGATTTTAAAATTTAAAAAAACGCATATAGGGGACTTCCAGGTAGTTGAAGATAACAGCAGATGTCTAGTTCTGTGTTATCAATACGTCATGCAAAACAGTACAGAAAAGCAAGGAGAACAAATAAAGCCACACAAAATCACATCCTTTGCATAAGTGGAAGACAGAAAATGCCCAAACTTCAAAATATCCATAAGTAACAGGAGGAAAATAATTCTAAATCCCAGCAAGTGACCGCTCATGCTCCGGCCTGGAAGTCTTTGCAATGAGCAGAGGCTTACTGCATGTGAATGGACTTAACTCATCCATTAAAATAACAAGATCTCTAATTTGGCTCCAAAGCAAGACCCAACTATATGCTATACGTAAAAGACAAACAAAAAACAAAGTGATTCAGAAAGACTAAAAATAAGGAGATGAACAAAGGTATACCAGGCAAAGGGAAACAATAAGAAAATGCGAGTAATGATGATATCAGACAATGTGGAATTCAAGCAAAAAAAAAAAATTTAAATGACAAAAAGAAAAGCACTTTTAAATGCTAAAAGCCACAATTCACAATTAAGATATAATTTATTATTATCTATACACCAAATAATCAGCAATCACCTTCATGAAGCAAAAAACTATAAGAAATGCAAGGAGCCATAGTAATACACTAATAACAATAATAGGAGACTTTAACATATCACTCTTTGTACAAGACAAATAAGTGGACAAAAAAATAAGTCCACAGAAGACCTAAACATCATAGTTAATAAGGTAGATGTTATGGATGCATACATATCAAACTTTATACTCTTATATTTGAGCACTTTCTTTTCTAGTCCTTAGGTAATACTCACAAAAATCAATCATGTATTACAGGACTGAGACTGGGGTGAGGCAAGTGAGGTGCCCAGGGGGCAAAATTTGAGGAGACTCACTCTAAGGCTCCTGTAAGTGCAGTGTCAACACATAAAAGTGGGTGTCTCCTTAAATTTTGCACCCTGGGTGCCTCACTCACTTTATCCTAGTCCTGGCCGTGATATATCAGGTCACAAAGAAAACATCAGTGTGTTCCATAAAGTATAAATAATAGAAATACTGCTCTCTGATCACAATGCAATAAAACTAGAAATTAACAACAAAATAAAAAAACAAAAAAGCCCTCCATCCAGAAATTCAAAAACCTTCTGTTATGGACTGAATTATGTCTCCCCGAAATTCATATTGACGTTTTAACCCTCAGTACTTTAGAATTTCCCAGTAATTTAGAATTAGTGATTGGGGGCCGGCCTCGTGGCTTAGCGGTTAAGTGCGCGCGCTCCGCTGCTGGCGGCCCGGGTTCGGATCCCAGGCGCGCACCGACGCACTGCTTCTCCGGCCATGCTGAGGCCGCGTCCCACATACAGCAACTAGAAGGATGTGCAGCTATGACATACAACTATCTACTGGGGCTTTGGGGGAAAAAATAAATGAATAAATAAAATTATAAAAAAAAAAAAAATAGAATTAGTGATTGTATTTGAGATAGGGTCTTGAAAAGAGGTAACTAAGGTTAAATGAGGTTATATGGGTGGGTCCTATCCCAATATGACTGGTGTCCTTATAAGAAGAGGGAGAGGTATCAGGGATATATGCACAGAGAGGAAAGGCCACGTGAGGACACAGCAAGAAGGCAACCATCTGCAAGCCAAGGAGAGAGGCCTCAGGAGAAACTAAATCTCCCGCCACCTTGAGATCTTAGACTTCTAGCCTCTAGACTGTAAGAAAATAAATTTCTGTTGTTTAAACCACTCTGTCTTTGGTATTTGTTTTGGCAGCCCTAGCAAACTATTAGTTTCATCTTTTATTAAACAACTACACCTTCTATTAATACGTCTTCTATTAAACAACTCTTGGGTGAAAAGAAAAATACAAATTGAAATTAGAGAATTTCTAAAAAAATAACATAATTAAAACACTACATATAATCTATAGGATACATTTAAAGCAGTGATAAGAAAATTCTTAGGACCAGACGCTTCTACCAGTAAAACTGAAAGAATGAACATTAGTTGAATTAAATTCCCAACTCAAAAAATAACAAAAAAATGAACAAAGTAAACTAAAAGAAAGCACAAGGTATATGACATGATCTTAGAAAACTCTAAGAATCCACAAAGCAGATAGTAGAAAACACATGACTTTAGCAAGGTCACAGGATACAAGGTCAATACATAAAAGTTAACTAACTGTATTTCTATATGCGAGCAATAAACAATTAGTGAAATTAAAAAAAAAACCCTCCATTTATAGTCACATAAAAATGCTTAGGAATAAAATGTAACACAAGATGAGCATGACATATACAACAAAAACTACAAAACTTTGAGGAAAAGGAATTAAAGATGACCTAAATAAATGGAGAGATAGGCCATATGCATGGACAGGATAGACTTAATATTGTCGAGATGACAACTCTCCTCAAAATGAGCTATAGATTCAGTGTAATCTCAATTAAAATCTTAAGCCTTTTTGAAAAAGGTGACAAGCTGATTTTAAAATTGATGTAGAAAGGCAAAGGACTTAGAATAGCCAAAACAATCTTGAAAGAAAGAAAAAGGTAGAGGGCTTATACTACCTGAATCAAACTTACTATAAAGCTACAGTATTCAAGACAGACATACAGATCAAGGAAACAGAACAAAGTTTAAAAACAGACACACACTTATATGGTCAACTAATTTTCAACAAAGGCACCAAAATAATTCAATGGGGGAAAAGACAGTCTTCAACAAATGGTGCTGGAACAACTGGATACCCAAATGAAATAAAAAATGAATGTCTACCATCACTTCACACCATACAAAAATTAACATGAATTGGACCATAAAACCTATACATAAGAACCAAAATATTAATCTTTATAAGAAAATATAAGAGAAATCTTTGTGACACAGGATTAGGCAAGGATTTCTTAAACAGAATACAAAAAGCACAAACTAGAAAAGAAATTGATAAAATGGATTTCATCAAAATAATTTTCTTTTCGACAGACACAATTAAAATAAACAAGAAAGCAAGCCACAGACTGGGAGAAAATATCTGTAAAACACATATCTGACACAGGGCTTGTATGCAGAACACATAAACAGCAGTTACAACTCAACAAGAAGATAACTTCCCAATTTTAAAAATGGGCAAAATAGGGGCCATCCCGGTGGTATAGTGGTTAAGTTCTTGCATTCTACTTCAGCGGCCCAGGGTTCGCAGGTTCGGATCCCAGGCAAGAACCTACGCAGCGCTCATCAAGCCATGCTGTGGTGGTATCCCATATACAAAATAGAGGAAGATGGGCACAGATGTTAGCTCAGTGCTAATCTTCCTCAGCAAAAAGAGGAAGACTGGCAACGGATGTTAGCTTAGGGCCAACCTTCCTCACCAAAAAAAAAAAAAAAAAAAAAGAGCAAAATATTTGAACAGACACTTCACAAAAGTGAAGTCACATATAAGCACATTAAAAGATGCTAAACATCACTAGCCATCAGAGAAAATCAAATTAAGACCATAGTAACATATTACTATACATCTGCTAGAATTATTAAGTTAAAAAGACTGACAATAACAATCATCAGTAAAGACGTGTCAAACAAATGGAACTCTTATACGTTGCTACTAAGAATGAAAAACAGGATAATCACTTGGGAAAACAGTATTGCTATATGTTATAAAATTAAATATACATGTACACATATGACTCAGCAATCTCATTCCTAGATATTTAACCAAGAGAAATAAAAACATACGTCCACACAAAGACTTGTACATGAATGTTCATAGCAGCATTATTTGTAATAGCTCCAAACTAATAACAACCCCAATATTTGTTCATCAAAAGAAGAATGGATAAACGAATCATGTTATATCCACACAATGGAATATTAATTAACAATAAATAGGAATGAACTACTGATACATGCAACAACATGGAAAAATCAGGCATCGCCTAAGACTGGGAATCAGGGGAGAGGTCAAGTGCAAAGAGACATGAGGAAACTTTTAGGGTGATGGAACTGTTCTATGCTTTTATTGTGATGATTACACAACTGCATACAATTACAAAAATTCATCAAACTGTACATTATTTAAGTGGGTGAATTTTAATTTATGTGCATTAAATACCAACAAAACTATAAAAACTTTTTCATGGCAAAAACACAGAAGTAAAGATGAAAGCAGAAATTAATGAGGTAGAAATCAGAAAAACAGTTGATTCAATAAATCAAAATCCTAGTTTAGAAAAAACACTGAACTGCAGCCCACCTGGTGGCATAGAGGTTAAGTTCGCATGCTCCGTTTTGGCAGCCCAGGGTTTGCAGGTGCAGATCCTGGGCACATACCTACACACAGCTCTTCAAGCCATGCTGTGGCAGTGTCCCATATACAAAGCAGAGGAAGATGGGCACAGATGTTGGCTCAGGGACCATCTTCCTCAAGCAAAAAGAGGAAGACTGACAACAGATGTTAGCTCAGGGCCAATCTTCCTCACCAAAAAAAATAAAAAATAAAAAACAAACAAAACACTGAACTGTATGCTTTAAAATGATTAAAATAGGGGCCGGCCTGGTGGCGTAGCAGTTGAGTTCACGCGTGCTGCTTCGGCGGCCCAGGGTTCACCGGTTCAGATCCCGGGTGCGGATCCACTCACCACTCATCAAGCCATGCTGAGACAGCGTCCCACATAGAAGAACTAGAAGGACCTAGAACTAGGATATTTAACTAGTACTGGGGCTTTGGGGAGAAAAAAGAAAAAAAAAGGAAGATTGACAACAGGTGTTAGCTCAGGGTCAATCTTCCTTAAAAAAAGATTAAAATAGAAAATTTTGCTATCTATATTTTACTACAATAAAAAGATAAAATAAAGCACTTGCTGGCTTGATTAAGAAAGAGAGGAAGAAAGCACATATTCAAAACAAGAAAGGACCAAGGGAAAGTAAGCACTGAAACAGAAGAAATTAAAAAATAAAAAACTACCTTGTAGACCTCTATGCAAATAAATTTGAAAATATAGATGAAATAATTTCTTATGAAAACAGATGATCAAAATTGATGCCAATAGAGATGGAGAACTTAGGCTGATTTCTATAGAACAAATAGATAGTTATTCCAGACATTAAGGTTGGTTCAAGGTTAGGAAATCCCGGGGTCGGCCCCATGGCTTAGTGGTTAAGTGTGCGTGCTCTGCCACTGGTGGCCCGGGTTCAATCCCAGGTGCGCACCGATGCACCACTTGTCCGGCCATGCTGAGGCAACTAGAAGGATGTGCAACTATGACATACAATTATCTACTGGGGCTTTGGGGATAAAAAGGAGGAGGACTGGCAATAGATGTTAGCTCAGGGCTGATCTTCCTCACAAAAAAATTTTAAAAAGTAAAAAAGGTTAGGAAATCCATTAATACACTATATTAATAGTGCTAAGGGAGGAAAATCATGATTATCTCCAGAGATGCTGAAAAACTTTTGAAAATTTTCAGTATTATGCCTACAACTATTAATGTGTTCGCCAAATGATGTTTTCCTATTTCCATCATTCCTCCTACATTTATTAGTTGGAATTCTCCTGAAAAGAGCTTTCCCTTCTCTCTAAATATTATATAACATATCAGTTTGGATGCATGGATTCTTATTTTATTCTATGGGTTTTAATCTTTTATTATAATTTATTTTATTGCTCAAATTGTCTCAGATTTGCCCAATGGATGCTAAATTAGTGGAAAAATGCATGATGAGAAAGTATGATAAGAATATTAACAGTCTCAAAGTATCTCCCCATAAGATAATTATATATTAAAAAGAGGAAAAATTAGTCATTTTACAATGAAAAAATCTGGCAGACACTACCTTAACCAAGTGATCAAAGTTAACATCACCAATAAGGGGACTAATTATGTACCTCCTGATATGATGCACTGAGGACACATGACTTTGACTTTGGTGCCATTCTCGCTAAAAATGAATAACCTGAATTTAATCATAAAGAACATAAGATAAACTCAAATTGAGGGATAATCTACAAAATAACTGGCCAGCACTCTTCAAAAGTATTAATATGTTCAAAATTACAGTAGACTACGTAAAGGCAATGTGTGATTCTGGATTGGATCTTGGACCAGAAAAAGGACATCAGTGGGACAGCTGTTAAGATTTGAATAAAGTATATAGGTTTGATAATAGTAATGTTTATTTGATTGCCTGATTATATTAATGTTAATTCCTTAGTTTTGATTATTTTAATATGGTTATATAAGATGTTAATATTCAGAGATCTGGGTGAAAATTATATGGGAATTCTTTGTACTACTTTTACAATGTTTCGTTATCTCTGCAATTATTTCAAAATGAAAAGTTTAAAATATATATACACATATATAACCTAATACTCTGAAGTTCCCTTCTGGCCGACTCTTCGGCCATCTGTGAAGCCCGCAATTTCTCTTCACACTGATCCTTTTCAGATTGCCTCCAGACATCATGTTCCACTTTCATTTTCTCCAAATCTGCTAATCTGTTCTCAAGTTCTAGCCTAAAACAACAGACAATAATTATGTTACAAGAACTACAATAAGGATGATATGTCAGCAAAATGTTTCCATTTGCAAAGAGACTTAACAGAAAATAAAGTAATTAAGTACTTACTTTTCATCTTGTAATACCACAAGTTTTTGATAACCTTCTTCCTTGGCAGCTTGTACCTTACGTATTAATTCACGATCCTTTTCTACTAAGAGCATTTTGTGGTGTTCAACAGCTGATTTGAGAATTTCATTGTCTGACTGTAATCCTAGTAGTTTTTTAAGGAGAAAAATGTACTATACTCAATGTTACTAAGATGAAAAATCACAATTAACAGCAAGCATTCATAAGCTGGCAAGACAAAAGTGTAGAAAGTAAGTCTCGCTGGATATACTCAAAGATCTTTACATTATTGACAAATTTTTCTTAAGAATAAAACAGACGAAAACTCAAGAGTTAATTTTTCTGTCATTATTTTATTTAGTATACACACATAAAAACTTTAATCCTGAGAGCTGAGGACATCAATCCAGATGATATCCAAAGAGGTTTAAATACTTCACCTCTAAATGGGTTCTGTAACCTAAGCCCCACAGACAGCAGCATCATAAAGCTGGCTGGAAGCAGAGGGAATAAAATCATAGAATCCTTCAAAACCTATCATTCTAGCAGAACTGTTCCATTTCTAGTAGAAACACAAATTGGAAACTTTCAAGTTTGTCCAACGAATTCACAAATCTTTCTTGTAATGAGATGGCAAGTATTTTAAAGATGGAATAACTAAAACAAATTCATATCTAACTCAAAGTTAAAAAAGAATGCAGAACTGGATCCTAAACGCTGAGTTCCTAAGAAAATTTACTCCCCAACTCTATGGAAATCCATGAGTCAACATCAAGTAGAAATTAATAATGAAAACAATCATTTATTATAAGCTCTCTCTGAAACTACAGAGGTCAGTTTAACTAGACCAATTCAAGGACAGTTATAGGCCAAAGGCAGCTTATTTCAGCACTTATAAAAGTCGGAAATAATATAATTTCTGAGGAATCTTGATGAGAAGGATATTCTAAGACTAAACTGGAGCTTAAAAATAAGCCGAGGCTGAACTAGCTTCAATAACTGGCCTAGGGTCTACATAAAAAATTTCAAAAACTTAAAAATTGGGCCACCTATCTTCCTCACATTCTTTAGACTTAAAATGGCCTGGAACTAATAATCACATGATCTAAATAGATTTAAATTTATAAACCCAGGAAGTATGGAATCCCATTTGTAAAGTTTCACTTAATTTATGTATTAATCAAATAACTGACATAAACATAAGATTGATTTTTTTAAAAGTTAGATCACAGAACGAACATTCAACATATAAACAAAAACAACCCATATGTGCTCTAAGATTAAAATTCAATTAAGTTGAAAATCTGGAAATAAAAATTCAGTTTGAATTATTATTTTAATAATTTGAGTTTATATGTGAAAATAATAGTAAAAAGCATGGGAAATCATATATTACCATCCAGTTCACTCTGAATCTTATTCCTTTCTCTTTCTAGCTCACTCTTAGCTCTTGCTGCCTCCAGTTTGATGTCTGTTATTTCCAGTTTGTTTGAATGTTTAAGTTCTTTTACCTGTTGATAATTAGAAATTAAAATTACTATTAGTCATTTTCTTGCCATTAAGTGCTTACCCAAAAACATTAGTAGAAATGAGAAAACGTTTCGGTAGCAGAGTATACAAGGTAAGCACCTTCAGGAGGGAAAGTGCTTCAGTGCCTGAAACAGTACTTGGCACCAAGAAAACAGTCTTTTCCTAATAGAACTGAGTCATTTCTTTACAAATTCTTTACAAATATCTGGGTGGGGTCATCTGGCTTAATCTTGCCTTAAAAGGCTTACCTACCAGTACCTAAAAACCAACAGTTAATGACTGAAACATCTTTAGGGGAAAAAAATGAAACCTTCTTTTAAAAAAATTGGTGGTAGAGGGCCGGCCTGGGGCCCAAGTGGTTAAGTGCGCGCGCTCCGCTGCGGTGGCCCGGGGTTCGCCGGTTCGGATCTCCAGCGCACACCGACACACCGCTTGGCAAGCCATGCTGTGGTAGCGTTTATAAGTGATAGCATGTAAAATGTTATACAGGTATAACACCATCACATGGTCTCCTTGGAAAACATGAGCAACGTGTTATAGGTAGAGCAGAGGAAGGTGTGAAATCTAAACTTTATATGCCATACAAAAAGATTTTGTATCCTGTTAGCTATTGAAGGTGGCACAACCAACTTTATTTCAGAAAGTTAACTCTAATTGCAAATGTGTTGGATTAACAAACTGAAGGTAAAGAAACCAACTGCGAGGCAAAGGACTGACAAAGCGGGCAAGAAGGAAGAATCGATTGAATTTGGTGACTAAATGATTTGTATTTGTATTTGTGTGTGTGTGTGTGTGTGTGTGTGTGTGTGTGTGTGGTGGTGGTGGTGGTAGTGGGAGGAACAAGAGTAAAACATATAAATTGAATTTAAACCTTTATTGCCAAAACTTGATTCTTTTAAAGCCCCAAGTGAATGTAAATAATTGTCAATATTTTCTATATAATTAATCCATTACATACTAATTTTAGTTTTCCCTAAGACATTCTATTTGAAAGTTGAATAATTCTAGTTCATAAGTAGTATTCCTTCATTCATTCAATAAATATTTATCCAGCATCTATTAGGCGCCCGAGCACTGTTTTAGGAACTGGTGATACAGGAGCAAACAAGAAAGCTTTATCTCTCCAATCATCTGCACTACTCTCGAACATTTTCCATACCCCTTCCCTTTGGTAAGGTGCTTCTAGACTTAGGTACAGTACTATAATGAGGATTTAACTAATACAGATAGTAGGTTAGATAACCCTGCTTTCTGACATATTACTATACTAATATATAAAACTAGGAAATCAGAGTAGAAAGCCACAAAGATATACAAGCCAAATATGTAAAATGTGAGATGGTGGGAACAAAAGGGTAAAGGATAATTTACTTGAGTGCAATAAAAATCTATAAAAACTGGATACGGGAGTTAGAAACAAATTAGGAAGAGGCCCTAGAGCCAAAGAGGGCAAGGATGAGAGAAAGAGAAGTGTCTTACTGAAGAGACTCCATGCATGAAAGGTCTTGAAAACGTTGCAAGGAATGGTGTGGTGCAAAATCCTCGCTTCAAGGAAATAAACAGAAAAGCAAGTACTGTGCTGCCTCTGTACTGCTAACCACACTAAGACACATCTCTCCAAATTAACTTGCAGAGTTTTAAATGACAGTACATAAAATGAATACTTGTGCTGACATCAGTTGTGCATTTTTAAATTATTCTGAAGTTCTTTTCTATGAAAGCAAGTCTCATAGAACAATGTTTAACTACATGAAAGCAGCTAAGAAATCCTATTTATTTTAATACTTAAACTTTCTGTAGATTGGGTTTTACTACATTATAATTTCATGGACAGACAGAATTTAAACTATAAATGCTTTAAAATTTTGAAGAAATACAAGTACAACGAAAATCCAATTTCTATGACAAATGTAATTATCACCTGCTATTATATACTAACTGTAAAAGGTTACGAATGACAAAGCAGTTCATTAACAAACCACACTGTAGCTGCTTTAAATATGAGGTGGAAAATAGAGCCATCTTATTTTGTAGCATCTTAATTCATTTCAACAAGTAGAACTACAAAATATATAAAAATCTATTTCTTAATTCATTTCACCCTGAGATTTACTGAAACGAGAAAACATTTTCAACTAAACTATAATTATTGAAACTTAAAGAACACTGGATAGGAAGTAAATGAGTAAAGGCTGTCTTCAGGCTCCTTTTATCATTAAGCCAGTGGTATATGCTCAAGCAAGGGACTTGGCCTCTCTGCATTCAGATTTGCTCACCTGTGGACCTACATGAGTTTAAGTTTTCTTTGCTGCCACATTTCTATAATCCTGAAACAATGAATGCACTTATACTAATAGTAATTGTTAACGTCCTAAAAATATATTTAAAAGAATTATTTTATTGATTAAACATGAAACACTTATGTATTTATTACTTAGATACGACAAATAGTAGCACTTTCTTTGGGTAATTTGAACCATATCCCAAATAGTCGTAATGAAGTTTCTATCTGCCTCTAGATCCCTGGTTCTTAACCTTCTTTGTGATCAGGGCTCAAAAGTCCTAGGAAAACTAGGGATCTTTTCCTAAACAAAATGCACAATATTAAAATGTTCTATGTAATTTCAAGAGATCCAGTCTTCTGAAGCTCCCCTGGGCCAAGCTACCCTGTTTTATTTTTCCCACAATATGTTTTCCATGTAGATTCTGGCGTTTAGGTTGTGAATTTACTTTATGTTTTTGACACAATAGAAGTATTCAGAGAGTACCACCTAGTACTACCAACAAAACTTTAAGAAATGTAAAAATGGCAACAGTAGGCATTTTACAGGGGTTCAGAATCTGTTAAATTACACATACACATACACACAGAGAGAATGCAGGAAAACAATATATGTAAGCAAGAAATACAAATATAGTTGAAAAAAATGTTACTCAAGAAGCTCTTGATGCAAATTCCAAAGAGATAGTACTTAAATTTGATCTTTTTCAAAGGTCTGAGATGGTATGACCTCAATAAACCAGCTAATAAGAATAACTCCGTGGGATGACCCTTAAAACTGTATATTTTATTGGAGTTCTAAAGATCAAACACCTCATAGGGTAACTAGAAGAATTCATGTCTTTGAATGCGAAATATCTTTAACATCATCATTTTCAGGCTATCTTTGGTAATACTTTTTAATCCAAGACACTGATAGTCACACTGACATAACTCTGTTCAAAAATCTAACAAACATTTACAAATTTGAATAACTTAGACAAATGCACCCCAGGTGTTCCTTTGCATTGCAAACAACCGTTTGCTAGAATCACAAAATGTTGATGAAAATTTCAAGTTGCAAAGAAAACTGTGACAATCATGTTTGAAATATTATTTTAAAATTTATCCTTCCAATGAAATCTTTTTACCTGCAAGATTTCAAATGAAAACTTGGTTTGTCTAAAGTTGCAGGGTGGTTTTTAATATGCCATTTATATGCAAAATAATGCAAGTGTGCCTTTAAAAAGACAGGCAACTTTTAGCAATGTGTGTTAAGCAGAGAAATATATAATACTATACTAAAAAGCTCTTCCTTCAGCAGAGTAGGAAAAATCATCTATGTGTTAACTCTTTTTAAAAAGAAAGAGCAATAGAGAAGGGTATGTACAGAAAAAGAGAAATCAGAGCCAGGACACAAATGAGCTGAGGTAAAACGTGCTGCAGGAAAAGTATTTGGTGGTCCCCAAGAGTCAGAAGCCACAGCAGAAGCCAGCTTAGCCAATGTCCTGCTGCTGCATCTATGGTTCAGATTACTCCAGCTATTCCAGTCTAATCCAGCTACTCAGGTCTAGAACAGTGTTTCAAAAATATTGAGTACTCAATAATTTTTCACAAAATTGAAAATAATTTATACCAGAACTGGAAGAAAAGCATGAGAGAACTCCCTGTATCCTAAATTTACTTCTTTGTGTTTTGCATTTATTTCTTCATCTACTCTATCATTGTAGGCACTCGATATCTATCTACCGAATGTATAAATAATCTATTTACAGTTAATCAGGAAGCAATCAAATTATTTATTTATTTTCCAGTAGGACTTACACAATCTTAGGCTGGAAGTGTTTTTAGGGATCAGCTAAAACAATGCCTCATTTCATCTATGAGGAATCCCAATAATATTAAGTAACTTGCCTGAAGTTATACACACAGTTATTGACACAATGAGGAACAAAACTAGTCAATGAGCTTGAGGTTCTGTATGTTACATCATTTTCTCATTTAAGGATATCACTAGTGTATAATTGTTGCCATTGTCATTTTTATCACTAGCTACTGTTAAAGATAGCCTTCAGTGCTATCTTTAATCTTACAAAAATCCTGTAAGAGATAGGTATTATACCCATTTAAAAGTTAAGCAAGGGAGCTGGCCGGGTGGCATAACCGTTAAGTCCACAAGCTCTGCTTCAGCGGCCCAGGGTTCGCAGGTTCGGATCCCAGGCGCAGACCTACACACCACTCATCAAGCCATGCTATGGCGGCATCCCACATACAAAGTGGAGGAAGACTGGCAACAGATGTTAGATCAGGGCCAATTTTCCTCACCAAAAAGAAAGAAAGAAAGAAAAATAAAAAAATAAAAGTTAACCAGATCAGAAGTCACATAGGTGGTGAGTGAGATGAATGAGTCAGGATTCAAAGATAGAGTCATCTGATTCAAAGCCCATGAACTTTTCCATTGCACTTCATTACCTTCTCCAAAATGACAGTTTTTAGTTTCTAAATATTCTAGAATTTCTAAAAAATTTCTGAATCTCAACCTATAAGATAGATTAGAAGACTATATTTGAATTAAAATATTTTAACAACTAAAAATCTTATTGCCTAATTTGTACTTATTCTTTCTAGTGTCAGGCATGTCTAATGAATTAAATGATACATTGGCTACAAAACCACTTTGTAAACTGTAAAGAACAGAAATTCAAACAAAAATTTTAAATGTCACTAGACATATAATCTGCAAATATACAAGACTATGTGTTTGCCATGAAATAAACTAGGTAGACTATCTCCCAAGGATGGCATCTAATACATCTAAATATTATGGTTTGGCCTTTCAGGTACAGAAATCCAGTTCTGTCACCACACTTAAAGAAGATTCCAAAGGTTAGACTCACATTAATAAAGTTTACAAAGAGTGATCTATAAAATCAGAATGTCAGTTTATTATTACAAGAAAAAACTATAATGGAAAATAGAATACTCTAAGTCTGAAGGACCAGTGCATTCTCTCCCTGTAAACAAAATTACATGAGAAGTCAAAAAACAGAAAGTTGCTTGGTGATCATGAAATCAGAACAAATGGAATGAGATGAACTGACTGCTTCATGGCCACAAATTAAAACAGATTAGTGTATTCCTTTCCATAGTAAGAATGATCTCATCAATGGGACCAGAATACTTGCATTCTGATGACTAAAATTCTCTCTTCCCTCTGTCATAAACACTGCCTGAGTCTTCTCAAGTAATCCCTTGGTCAAGGAATTTATGATGAATACATTACTCCTTTAGATAAGTTCATATATCTCTACCAGGCTACAGTAAATTTCCTCCAGTCTGGCAGCCATTTTGTTTTTTAAGGTGATTTTTACATAACTCTGCTCTGATAAAAAATACATGATTTCACTGATTCAGAAACAAGTCTCATTTCGAAGTTCTTAGAGTATGCCCCAAGTACTATTAATACTAATAGCTAATATTTGGGTGATTATATATTAGACCTTATGTTAAGTGCTTTATGCATAATATCTTAATCTTTGCCGCACTCTATAAGGTAGCAAGTCTCATCTTATAAAGGAAAAAACTAAAGTATTCAGAGAGAAAGTAAATTGCCCAAGGCCACACAGCTAGTAAGGGGAAGAAATGGAACTTGAATCCAGTCTGTCTGACTCCAGAGCTGATATTCTTATTCACTACAGTCTTCTATAGAATACTTTCATCATTGTTATCTTCTTTCTGGTTACTGGATTCCTTATATACACTGCATTTGGGGGGAAAAAAACCTGTTAAGTTCCCGAGAAAACACTGTACGTAAAAGATGTTCAAATCATTATATTCTTTTAAAAATAGCATAAATGCAGATCATGCTGCTGATACTAATTTACTCATTTAACAAACATTTATTGAATTCCTACTGTGTGTCAGCACTGTTCCAGGAGCTGGAGATACAACAGCAATAAAAGCAATGTCTCTGCTCTCTTGCAGCTTACATTTGGTTGAGAGAAAAGGGGCGGGAAAGAAAAATTGAGACAAAAAATAAATGAATATAAATATATCAGATGATGTTAAGAGCTATGAAGAAAAATACAGCAGGTAAGGAAGATAGAGAGTAAGGTAGAGGAAAAGGGAAGATAGTATTTTACAAAGTGAAGACAAGGAAGGCCTCTCTAATAAGGTAACATATGAAAGAGGTAAGAAAGCAAGCTATGTAGATACGTGAGGGAAGACCATGGCAGGTGGGCAAGTGCAAAGGCCCTGAGGTAGAAGTAAGCTTGCTCAAAAAAGAGTGAGAAGGCCAGTGAGGCTGGAGCAAAGCAAACAGGAGGGAAAATAGACTGTGATGGCTGTGGAAAGATTGCAGGAGCCAGATCACACAGAGTTCTGAACAAGTGGAGAGTAAAGAGACCATTTAGGAGGTTACTGTAAAAACTGAGCCCAGAGAGATCATGGGTTGGACTAGAGTGGTCACAGTGGACGAGGTGGTAAGAACTGGTCAGATTCTGCATGTATTGGGAAGGTAGAATGACAGGATAAAAAAAGATTTCAATATAGAGATCTAAACTATTTAAGCACAAAATTTCTTTGTCATTATACAATATCAAACATTTTAAAGAATGAAGTAGAAACATAAGGCAACTTACTTTACTGGTCAATGTATTTATTTCCCGTTCAGCTTTATGCAATTTACTGATTAAAATAGTATTTTGTTCATTGCTTGACTGCAGCTCTTTTTCCAAGCGTTCAGCCTGTAGTTTAACTGACTGTTTTTCAGCCTTTTATTAAAAAAAATATTTTAAAATTTGTTTATAATTTTTCACAATTATATAAAGATAAATAAGCACTATTTAAAATATATGTATAATCCTACTATCCAAAATTATTCAAAACCTTGCCAATATTAACATGTACCAAAGTAACAAGAATTTTCTCAAAGTAATTGGTAGAATTTAAATGAAGAATATTTGCTCCAGGAAATATGCAATAAAGGTATCTGGACAAACAATATATCAACAGCCACCAACAACAAAATAAAACTCATACTCTTTTCTCTGAGAGAGAGTACCTAACACACTCACTCGATACCTGTTTACTCTTATTGCTGACATAATTTGAACAAACATTTTTGGGGGTTTCAAGTCCATAGCAGATATCTGAAAAAGCATATTAGAAGGTAGAAGAGAGAACTTATTTGTAGTAAGAACTGAACATCTAAAATCAATAGAGATTAACAACAACAAAGAGATATAAGAATTCAAAATCCTCAACTAATCTGGAGCCTTTGGAAGTATGGCAAAGAGCTCAACAGCTCTCGACCTCATCACATAATATAGATTCTTGCTGAAGTCTAAGCTGTCAAGAAAATTTCTAGTTGATAATACTCTTAGTACTCATTAATTAGAGAGGGAAAACTAAATGCTTTTTAAAAATATTTCTACTCAAAATAGTTAAAATGAAAACATTTGGCATTTAATAGATAAGCTTCAGTTTTGTAACATCTCATTTCCTATTATCTTAAATATGATGAGTGTATTTCAACAAATAATTAGAAAAAAACTATTTTCCTCAAATATGAAATGATACTCTCTGAGCACGATACCCAAAAAAAAATCAAGAAATGCTTGCTGTCATGTGCTTATTTTCATCTGGCAAATGATAAAATTAAATATAAGCTCTTCTGAAAATGTCACATCCCATCTTTTGTCATCTTGAATTCAATTTGTCCTGAAAAGAATCACTCTAAATGACCTCAATGAGAAGTTTCACCACATACTATATTCAATTGCATTAATCCCACTTACTCTGTCCCTGTGTAAATACATTAAGGATGGAAGGATGGCAACATAAACAGTCTCATTCTGAAGCCTCAGGTCTAAGGTCCAATGATACTGACTTTAGTTCAGGAAACCAGTAAATATTGTCAGAAGCTTCATCCAAAAAATAAAAAGGTGACTTCTACTCTTCAAAACATATCAGTGTACTCCTTGTACCAGTTTGCTGGCTGGGAAAAATAATTACTATTTTGGATCTGGATACTGGATTTTAATTACAAACTAGGTGCCCACTAACTTTCCTCCAACTCAAATCATTTCACAACTCTTCTGAAAAAAAAAAAAAAAACAAAAAACATTTTGGATTACTCAAAATAAATCAAAACAATCAAACTAGTATATTTGCTACAAGTTAGACACTAAGAACTAGAAGTAAGCATAACTGAACAAGATGGTGAAGGGGTCCAGAATATGCCACCATGGCATAAAAATTACTTTGAGCTGAAGGCAGTTGAGAATCAACAGACACAAGAAAAGTTTTTTTCCTGAACTATTCCTATCTGCCTAAAAGCAGAGCCTCCAAAAAAGAATTTAACTGTTATAAATCCCCTCTCCAGAGGTTTCATAACCAGGGAAGACTGACTCCTATCACAGAAGACAAGAAGTCAGCACCAGGATAAGAAATCACCTATACAGACAGTCACAAAACTGTCATATCTGCCATCTATTTTCCTAAGGACTCATTTATCTTTCCTGAAAGTCATTTGTTTTGCCTTAAGGGCTCTTTTTCCCTCTCTCATTTACCTATTGAGATGGTATATAAGCCCCAAATTTTAACTGCCTCTTTGAGTCACATTTTTCTGTGTACATACTCCTGTGTACATACGTGAATAAAAATGTCTTTTCCCTTGTTAATGTGTCTGTTGGTAGTTTAATTCACAACCTCCAACCACAGAACCTAAGAGGATGAACAAAAAGTTTTTCCTCTCCAACAAGGGAAGCCAAGAATTTTCATAGGAGAATACCTCTAGGAATACCAGCCTACCTATGCCAGCTTTTATCTTTCTCTAATGAACTCAGGGAAACTCAGCAAAGGTTTGTATGCATTAGTAGCAAAGTTGACGTTTATTACTCTGGCAAGAAGCTGTCATAAGATACATAAGTATGGTGTTTCTGCTTAAATAGGACTTATGATTTTAAGATCTTAAATCCCAGTGTAAGGAAATAACTATCTAGGAAGAAATTGTTCTTTCTGGTTTGAGATGACTTTAGTCTTCAGTAACTCAAATTTTTTTAGCTTTTGCATATTCTACTCTGTGGCATTATATGAGTTAAATCATTTCAGATAGGTGACTTGAATCCCAAAGAATAAATAATCCCTTTGCAAATGTGGTAGCATAGCTATTGCTTATGAATCAATAGCTTTCTTCTTTACAAAAAGAATATACACCCTTGGGATTCCACAAATGCGTCAGCATTAGACTGGTGAGCATACATTTATGCTCTAAAAATCAAAGGCTTGTCAATTGCACTTTAAAAAAAAATATGCCACGCTCTACCGGGAAAGCAATTAAAACCTTACCTCCAGGGATCTGACTGTAGCCTGCATCTCAGCCAACTGCCGCACCTGAATTCTTTGGACACTTTCTACCTGAGCACCAGAATTCTCTTTTTCAGCTCTTAATTCTGCTACTTCTGCCTCTAAACCTTTTAATTTCTGACACAAATGGACTTTTTCTCGAACAAGTTGCTCCATTCGTTTGCTGTCTCTTGTGGGATCAACACTAAGCAGCTGGTTATGTAGTTCTTCTTTATCTTTCTCCAGTCTTGCAATCTAATAATAATTTAAAAGAAAGCATACAACCTTAAATTCTCAAATTTTCAGTCATGAACATGCTTTACATGTCAGAAAATTAAAATTAAAAATTGCACAATATGAAAAAAAAAGCTCAGGTGGTGAAATGAAGAACAAAAAAGAACCATCTAAAATGTCACATTCTTTGTTCTGTACTCAGCATGACTCAAACATGAGTCCCATTTTCCCTCTGTCTCCTCGGGGTGGCTAACACAGGGCTCCGTCAGTTGCTGACTAAAATTCAAAATTATAAATTATACTATAAAAATAATTATTAAAAACATGTCAAGTATTTCAAAATTCATCAGAACATTATAGCTGTTTATGCAAGATCAATATGCTGATTACTACTAAGCTTTTCCTCACGTGACAGTAATTCTTGGGCTATGGCTATACTAATAAAATTACTTTATTCCAAGGCAACTTAATCCACAAAAAAGTTGCTTGTCCATATAAACTATAAATGTAACTGATAAGAGTTTTTAAATGATAGCTGAGAGTTTATTAAAGCCCTAGTTGTAATGATGGCCTAGTTCTTAATTCTCAAATTCAAGAAAGGACTCAAAATCATTACTTTAGGGCATGTGGAAAAGTCACTGGGGAACTTGTTGAGCAGGCACACCAGTGGTCTTCTCATTCATGCTAACCATCACTGCCAGATCCCATGGGCCTCCAAGTCAGTGGGTTTCAAACTGCTTCCTAACCTCTGAGGCACTTCAGAGGCCCCACAGCTCTGGGAATGAGTGGGCCAAGTAATCAGGGTAAAACTCCTTCTTTCCCTGTCCCGATCTCCCCAACTATCTATTCCCTACCACTACCACCACCAAATCTTTGTTGTTAACCAGAGCAGCTCCTCATTTTAGTCTCTTTTTACATATGGGGTTTCTTCAGATGATTCAACTAAAAAGAAAGGATTCAGTTGCGGAAAAAAAAAAAAAGTTAGACACCACTGCTCTAAACAACACCAGGGGTTGTTTGTAGCCAGGACTAGCTTAGAAGGCTCACTTGAAGCCAAAAGGACTTTAAGAAATGCTCTGCAACTGAGGCAAAAGTGGCCCAAGAGACAACTGATTGCTCAGATTGCTTTAAATGAATCTGGAAAGTGTGAGACCTCCACCCCAGGGCAGACTTTGTTTTCATCTGTAAAATGAGAGGTTAGACTGGAGGCCCTCTAAGATCTTTTTCAGTTTTAACATGTCGTGATTCCAATTTGGTTTTGGACACGCTTTATTAATGATGATAATGGGAAATATAGGTAGAGCTATCCAGCAGGCAACTATTTTCTCCCAGCAAATAAAATTTATCCTATGGGCCAGGCCCATGGCTTAGCGGCTAAGTGTGCACGCTCTGCTACTGGCGGCCTGGGTTCGGATCCCGGGCGTGCACCGACGCACCGCCTCTCCGGCCATGCTGAGGCCGTGTCCCACATACAGCAACTAGAAGGATGTGCAACTGTGACATACAACTATCTACTGGGGCTTTGGGGAGAAAAAGGAGGAGGATTGGCAACAGATGTTAGCCCAGGGCTGGTCTTCCTCAGCAAAAAGAGGAGGATTGGCATGGATGTTAGCTCAGGGCTGATCTTCCTCACAAAAAAAAAAAAAAAAATTTATCCTAGAAGGCAGCTGTGCAATTCAGAGTCAAGCCCTCAAAAGCCCAACAAATTAGTGCCTCTCTCCTATTTTTCCTCCCACCCTTTATGTATAAACATTACCCCCAGAATTTCGTCCCTGACTACCTATTCCCCCCACCATGTTCTCTTTCCTTCAGCTAGCTGTGTGACTTTGTGCAAGTCACTTTTTCACTCTGCCATCAGTTAACATAAAGGGCTTGGGCTGGATGATCCTTAAGATACCATTTAGCTTTTGCATGAGGTAACTCAACTACAATTCTAATGTGCTATTTTGAGGTGTGGCGGCTCACCTAGGTCAGGAATTAACATGTAACTCAGGGTCAGAGCATGGTGCCTTTTACTGAGTACTTACAAAGCATCAAGTGCTAAGTACGCTACACACAAAAGTTCATTTAATAACAATTTCTCTCGCAGTCTTCGTTGCATATATGAGGCCAGACAGCTAATGTTCTTGACCAGCATACTTCCTACATTATTGCTTTCTCCAGTAGTTCTGAGAGGCATCTGCGGGATAGCTGAAGCTATGGACTGAACTAGCTAATGGCAAAGTCAGGATTAGTTCCCACATTTATAACTCCTAAACCAGAGCTCACTATCACATCATTCCTACCAAAACTGGTGATCACTATCTCCTAATTTCTCTATTCATTTATTCTTTCACGCAACAAATATTTATTGAGCACTTACTATGTACCTGGCACTGTTCTAGGTAGTAAGGATACATTAGAGAACCTAGCAGACAAGGAAATCATCACAAAACCAAGAAGCTTATTTTCAGTCCCTGCTATGACACCATTCTCTTCCCAGTCATCTGGGCACAGATCTTGGACACATCCTCAGCTCTACTCTTTTCTTCTACTCTCAATCAGATTCACATGTCATCTTCCTTGAAATACTTAATGTGTTGTACTCTCAACTGTTTCTCTCAATTTCCAAAAGGCTTTGTTTGAATTTCTCTTTTAGGACATTTATCCAAATCTCCCTGTATTACAGTTACCTCTACACTTACTTTATTATCTTCTAGAATATAAGATTATTTGACAGGAAAGATGATGTATTAACCAATTTTACTTTTTTTTTTTTTTTTTTTTTAAAGATTTTATTTATTTATTTTTCCCCCAAAGCCCCAGTACATAGTTGTCTGTCATAGCTGCACATCCTTCTAGTTGCTGTATGTGGGACGCGGCCTCAGCATGGCTGGAGGAGCGGTGCCTCGGTGCGCACCCGGGATCCGAACCCGGGCCGCCGGCAGCGGAGCGCACGCACTTAACCGCTAAGCCACGGGGCCGGCCCTAACCAATTTTACTTTAAAAAAACTGTTGAAGTAAAGAAAACTGAACAGAAACAGATCAGGGACGAGGAATAGTTGCTGATCATCTTTTCAAAGGATGGTAGCTCTAATTCCCCAGAGCACACAAAAGGAAACAGCAGTATATCTACTTGCTCCATCTATCTTTGTTTTTATTATCTTTATGATGCAGCATAGAGAAATGATTAAGAGTACAGGCTCTGGAATCAAATGGCTTAAGTTTTCTTTTTTTTTCTTTCAGTATTTACTGAAATAATTTACTGAAAGATATTACTCTACTATCTTTCAGCTCATATGATTTCCAAGAAGAGGTCCGTTGTCACTCTTAGCTTGGTTTTTCCGTATAAAATATCTTTTTTTTTCTGGTTACTTTTTTAAGTTAAACTCTTTATTTTTAGATGATGGTAGGTTCACATGCAGTGGCAAGGAATAATACACACAGATCCTGTATACCTTTTACTCAGTTTCCCCCACTGGTAATAACCCTCCTCTTCTATTTTCTGGAAGACATTGTGTAAAATTGGTTTTCATTATTCTTCCCCACCCCCCCAAAGCCCCAGTAGATAGTTGTATGTCATAGCTGCACATCCTTCTAGTTGCTGTATGCGGGACGCGGCCTCAGCATGGCCGGAGAAGTGGTGCGTCGGTGCGCACCCGGGATCCGAACCCGGGCCACCAGCAGCGGAGCGCGCGCACTTAACCACTAAGCCACTGGGCCGGCCCTTCATTATTCTTTAAACACTTGGTAGAATTCTCCAGTGAAACCATTCTTTTGGGGGGAGTTTTTAAATTATGAATTCAGTTTCCTTAATTAATTAGTTATATGGATACTCAAATTATCTAATTCACATGGAGTGAGTTACAGTAACATGCCTTTTGATCCATTTCATCTCTGTTTGTCAAATTTATTTAAGTAGTGTTGTTCACTAGATTACTTTATTACCCTTTTGAGGTCTGCAAGGTCTGCAGTGATAGTCTCTGTTTCATTCCTGACACAGGAAATTTGTGTCTTTTCTCTTTTTTTGTCAGTCTTGCCAGAGGTTTGTCAATTTTGTTAATCTTTTCAAAGAAACAGCTCTTGGTTTCACTGATTTTCTCTCTTGTTTTTCTTTTTTCAATTTCATTGACTTCTGCTCTTTATTTCCTCCCCTCTGCTTGCTTTGGGTTTATTTTGGTCATCTTTTTCTAGGTTCTTAACGTAGGAGCTTAGATTATTGATTTGACACTTTTCCTTTTTTAGTTCTAATGAACACATTTAGCACTATACATTTTCCTCTCAGCAGTGCTTTAGCTATGTCCCAAATATTTTAATATGTTACATTTTCATTTAGGTCAATGTATTTTTTTGAAATTATTTTTTCATTGAAATTTCCTATTCAACTCATGAATTATTTTAAGTGCGTCATTTCATTTCCAAATGTTTGGAGATTTCCCTGCTACCTTTCTGTTATTTATTCCTAGTTCGATTCTATAGTGGTTGGAGAATTTACTGGGTAATTTCAATTTTTATGAGGTTGTTAAGGTTTATTATGACCCAGGATACGGTCTACCTTGGTATCATGTTCAGTGGCCACTTGAAAAGAATATGTGTAGATGCTCTTGTTGAATAGAATGTTCTATAAATGTTGATGAGATTCTGTTGGCTGATGGTTTTCTTGAGTTCTATATCCTTCCGGATTTTCTAATTCTTCTATCAATTGTTGAGACAGGGGTGTGAAGTATCCAACAATAATTGTGGATTTGTCTATTTCTCCTTTTAGTTCTATCAGTTTTTGCTTCACATAGTTTGCAGCTCTCTTTGGTTCATACACATTTCGTATTCTTATGTCTTCTTGGTGGACGGACATTTTTGTCATTATATAATCTCTACTTCTGGTATTTTTCTTTACTCTGAAGTCTACTTTACTGATATTACTTTATTTGAAAGCCACTCCTGCTTCTTTTAATTAACGTTTGCATGATGTATCTTTTTCCATCCTTTTACTTACTAACTACCTATACTGTTATATTTGAAGTTTCTTGTAGACAGCATATAGTTGGGTCTTCTATTTTTTAAAATCAACTCAGCAAATCTCTGTCTTTTAACTGCTGTATTTAGACCATTTATATTTACTATGACTACTGATATGTTAGGGCTTAAGTTTTTTTTTTTTTTAATTCGTATTTTTTTTTATTACAGTAACACTGCTTTATACCATTATATAAATTTTCGGTGTACATCGTTATATTTCAGTTTCTTTGTAGATTACCTCATGTTCATCACCCAAAGACTAATTACAATCAATCACCATACACATGTGCAAAGCACCCCTTTCACGCTCCTCTCTCCCCCATTCCCCTCTGTTAACCACCAATCCAATCTCCATCTCTATGTGATTGTTTATTGTTGGTTTTATCTTCTATTTATGAATGAGATCATTTGGCACTTGACTTTCTCCCTCTAACTTATTTTGCTTACCATAATACCCTCAAGGTCTATCGATGTTGTCACAAAATGCCAGATTTTATCCTTTTTTATGTATGAGTAGTTTCAATTGTGTATATATACCACATCTTCTTTATCCATTCATCCCGTGATGGGCACCTAGTTTGCTTCCAAGTCTTGGCTATTGTGAACAATGCTGCAGTGAACACAGGGTTGCATATATCTTTACATATTTGTTTTCATGTTCTTTGGATAAATACCCAGCAGTGGAATAGGTGGATCATATGGTAGTTCTATTCTTAACTTTTTGAGGAACCTCCATACTGTTTTCCATAGTGGCTGCACCAGTTTGCACTCCCACCAGCAGTGTATGTGAGTTCCCTTTTCTCCACATCCTCTCCAACACTTGTTATTTCTTGTCTTGTTAACTATAGCCAGTCTGATGGGCATGAGGTGATATCTCATTGTAGTTTTGATTTGTATTTCTCTGATAATTAGTGATGTTGAATATCTTTTCATGTGCCTGTTGGCCATCTGTATATCTTCTTTGGAAAAATGTCTGTTCAGATATTTTGCCCATTTTTTAATTGAGTTGTTAACTTTTTTGTTTTTGAGATGTATGAGTTCTTTATATATTTCGGATATTAACCCCTTGTCAGATATATGGGTTGCAAATATCTTCTCCCAATTGTTAAGCTGTCTTTTCGTTTTGTTGATGGTTCTCTTAGTTGTGCAGAAGCTTTTTAGTTTGATATAGTCTCATTTGTTTATTTTTTCTATTGTTTCTCTTGCCCAGTCAAACATGGTACTTGAAAATATACTAAGACCGATGTCAAAGAGCGTACTGCACATATTTTCCTCCAGAAGTTTCATGGTTTCAGGTCTTACATTCAAGTCTTTAATCCATTTCGAGTTAATTTTTGTGTATGATGTAAGATAATGGTCTACTTCATTCTTTTGCATGTGGCTGTCCAGTTTTCCCAACACCATTTATTGAAGAGACTCTCCTTTCTCCATTGTATGTTCTTGGCTCCCTCGTCGAAAATTAGCTGTCCAAAAATGTGTGGGTTTATTTCTGAGCTCTCGATTCTGCTCTATTGATCTGTGTATCTGTTTTTCTGCCAGTACCATGCTGTTTTGATTACTATAGCTTGGTAGTATATTTTGAAATCAGGGAGTGTGATAATTCCAGCTTTGTTCTTTTTTTCTCAGGATTCCTTTGGCTATTCGAGGTCTTTTGTTGTTCCATATAAATTTTAGAATTGTTTATTCTATTTCTGTGAAAAAACGTCACTGGAACTTTGATAGGGATTGCATTGAATCTGTAGATTGCTTTAGGAAGTATGTACATTTTAACCATGTTAATTCTTCCAATCCAAGAGCACGAAATATCTTTCCATTTCTTTGTGTCTTCTTTTATTTCTTTCAACAATGTTTTATAGTTTTCACTGTACAGGTCTTTCACCTCTTTTGTTAAGTTTATTCCAAGGTATTTTATTATTTTTGCTGCAATTGTAAATGAGATTGTATTCTTAATTTCTCTTTCTACTACTTCATTGTTAGTGTATGGAACCACAACTGATTTTTGTATGTTGATTTTGTATCCTGCAACTTTACTGTATTCATTTACTATTTCTAAAAGGTTTTTGGTGGATTCTTTAGGGGTTTCTCTATATAAAATCATATCATCTACAAATAGTGACAGTTTCACTTCTTCCTTTCCAATTTGGATCCCTTCTATTTCTTTTTCTTGACTGATTGCTCTGGCTAGGACTTCCAATGCTATGCAAAATAAAAGTGGTGAAAGTGGGCATCCTTGTCTGGTTCCTGTTCTTAGAGGGATAGCTTTCAGTTTTTCTCCACTGAGAATGTTATTAGCTGTGGATTTGTCATATATGGCCTTTATTATGTTCAGGTACTTTCCTTCTATATCCATTTTATTCAGAGTTTTTATCATAAATAGATGCTGTATCTTGTCAAATGCTCTCTCCATATCGATTGAGATGATCATGCGATTTTTATTCTTCATTTTGTTAATGTGGTGTATTACATTGATTGATTTGCAGATGTTGAACCATCCTTGCATCCCTGGAATAAATCCCACTTGATCATGGTGTATGACCTTTTTAATGTATTATTGTATTTGATTTGTTAGTATTTTGTTGAGGATTTTTACATTGATGTTTATCACTGATGTTGGCCTATAATTTTCTTCTTTTGTGTTCTCTTTGTCTGGTTTTGGTATCAGAGTAATGTTGGCTTTGTAGAACAAGTTAGGAAGCTTCCCTTCCTCTTCAATTTTTTGGAAGAGTTTGAGAAAAATAGGTATTAAGTCCTTGAATGTTTGGTAGAATTCACCAGGGAAGCTGTCTGGTCCTGGACTTTTAGCTTTTGGGAGATTTTTGATTACTGCTTTGATCTCCTTCCTGGTGATCAGTCTAGTCAAATTCTCTATTTCTTCATGATTCAGTTTTGGAAGGCTGTATGATTCTAGGAATTTATCCATTTCTTCTAGACTATCCAATTTGTTGGCATATAGCTTTTTGTAGTACTCTCTTATAACCTTTTGTATTTCTGAGGTGTCTGTTGTAATTTCTCCTCTTTCATTTCTGATTTTATTTATTTGAGCCTTCTCTCTTTTTTTCTTGGTGAGTCTAGCTAAAGGTTTGTCATTTTTGTGTATCTTTTCAAAGTACCAGCTCTTAGTTCCATTGATTTTTTTCCTCTTATTTTTTAGTCTCTCTTTTGTTTATTTCTGCTCTGATTTTTAATATTTCCTTCCTTCTACTGAGTTAGGCTTTGTTTGTTCTTCTTTTTCCAATCCCTTTAGGTGCACTGTTAGATTGTTTATTTGAGATTTTTCTTGCTGGTTGAGGTAGGCCTGTATTGCTATAAACTTCCCTCTTAGAACCGTTTTTGCCATATTCTATAAATTTTAGCATGTCGTATTTTCATTTTCATTTGTCTCCAGGTATTCTTTGATTTCTCCTTTGATTTCATCATTGATCCAATCAATGTTCAGTAGCATCTTGTTTAATCTCCACAAGAGATTTGTGGCTTTGTGGCTTTTCCGATTTTCTTCCTGTTTCTTCTTAAATTTATTGAGATTTGTTTTGTGGCCTAATATGTGATCTTCCCTAGAGAATGTTCCATGTGCATTTGAAAAGACTGTGTATTCTGCAGTTTTTGGATAGAATGTTCTATATTATATCTACTAAGTCCATCTGGTCTAATGTGTCATTTAAGTCCAATATTTCCTTATTGATCTTCTGTTTGGATAATCTATCCATTAGTGTAAGTAGTGTTCAAGTCCCCTACTATTATTGAGCTGCTGTCTATTTCTCCTTCTATGTCTGTTAATAATTGCCTTATACATTCAGGAGCTCCTATGTTGGGTGCACAGACATTTACAATTATATAATAATATAATTATAGAAGAGGAGGGGCTGGCCCCGTGGCTTAGCGGTTAAGTGCGTGTGCTCCGCTACTGGCGGCCCGGGTTCGGATCCCGGGTGCACACCATCGCACCGCTTCTCCGGCCATGCTGAGGCCGCATCCCACATACAGCAACTAGAAGGATGTGCAACTATAACATACAACTATCTACTGGGGCTTTGGGGAAAAAAAGGAGGAGGACTGGCAATAGATGTTAGTTCAGAGCCGGTCTTCCTCAGCAAAAAGAGGAGGATTAGCACGGATGTTAGCTCGGGGCTGATCTTCCTCACCAAAAAAAAAAAAAAAAAAAAAAGTGATCGCTAGGAAAAAAAAAGAGGATACAGTTATATCCT
This sequence comes from Ceratotherium simum simum, assembly GCF_057802395.1. Classification (NCBI taxonomy): domain Eukaryota; kingdom Metazoa; phylum Chordata; class Mammalia; order Perissodactyla; family Rhinocerotidae; genus Ceratotherium; species Ceratotherium simum. The sequence continues at coordinate 27,777,077 of NC_141924.1, read as the reverse complement.
CTTGTGAGATTGTTCCTTTTATTATTATGTAGTGCCCTTCTTTGTCTCTTGTCACTGTTTTTGTTTTCAAGTCTATTTTGTCTGATATAAGTATTGTTACCCCATCTTTCTTTTCATTGCCACTTGCATGGAGTATCTTTTTCCATCCCTTCACTTCCAATTTGTGAGTGTCTTCAGGTCTGAAGTATGTCTCTTGTATGCAACATATATATGGGTCTTGTTTTTTATCCAATCGGCCACACTATGCCTTTTGATTTGAGCATTTAGTTCATTGACATTTAAAGTAGATATTGATAAGAATGTACGTATTGCCATTTTGTTACTTTCTTTCTGGGTGTTTTGGTATTTCTTCTCTGTTCCTTTCTTCTTCTCTTGCTCTCTTCCCTTGTGGTTTGATGGCTTTCTCTAATATTATGTTTGGGTTCCTTTCTTTTAAGTTTTTTGTATTCATTATAGGTTTCTGGTTTCTGATTACCATGAGGTTCATATATAATAACCTACATACATAACAATCTATATTAAGTTGATGGTCTCTTAAGTATGACCACTTGCTAAGAGGTCTACTGTCTTACTCCTCTACTCCCACATTTTATGTTTGTGACATCATATCTTTTTGGGCATGTGTATCCACTACCCTCTTATCATGGAAATAGATAATTTTAGTACTTTTGTCTTTTGACCTTCATATTAGCTTCATAGATGGTTGACCTGTTACCTTTACTGTATGTTTGCCTTTACCAGTGATTTTATTGCCTTTTTTTTGGGGGGGGTAATTTTCTTATTCCTATTTGTGGTCTTCTATTTTCCACTTAAGTTCCTTTAGCATTTCTTGTAAGGCTGGTTTCTTGGTGATAAACTCCTTTAGTCTTTGCTTGTTAGGCAAACTCTTTATCTCTCCTTCCATTCTGAATGTTAACCTTGCCAGGTAGAGTTATTCTCAGCTGTATGTTTTTTCCTTTCAGCACTTTAAATGTATTGTGCCACTCCCTTCTAGCCTATAAGGTTTCTGCTGAGAAGTCAGCTGATAGCCTTATGGGGTTTCCTTTGTATGTAACTTGCTGCCTTTCTCTTGCGGCTTTTAGGATTCTCTCTTTAATTCTTGACATTTAATTATAATGTGTCTTGGTGTGGGCCTCTTTGGATTTATCTTGTTTGGTGCTCTCTGTGCTTCGTGTACCTGGATGTCTGCTTCCTTCCTTAGGTTAAGAATGTTTTCAGCTATTATTTCTTCAAATAGATTCTCTGCCCCTTTGTCTCTCTCTCGTCCTTCTCTCTCCTCCTCCACCTATAATACGAATGTTAGCTCACTTGATGTTGTCCCAGAGGTCCGTTAGACTGTCCTCATTCTTTTTAATTCTTTTTTCTCTTATCTGTTCAGCTTGGGTGATTTCTTCTAGTCTTTCGTCCAGCTCAGTGATCTGTTCTTCTGTATCTACTCTGCTACTGAGCCCCTCTAGTGAATTTTTCATTTCCAGTATTATATTCTTCATTTCTGATTTGGTTCTTTTTTATATTTTCCAATTCTTTGTTGAAGTTCTCACTGAGTTCATCCATTCTTCTCCCAAGATCATTGAGCATCCTTATGACTTAGTTTCTACTCTTTGTCAGATAGATTGTATATCTCTGTTTCCTTTAGTTCTTTTTCTAGGGTTTTGTCCTGTTCCCTTACTTGGGACATAGTCCTTTGTCTCCTCATTTTGCCTCTTTCTCTGTACTTATATCTATATATTTCGTAGGTTAGCTATGTCTCCTGATCTTGGAGAGGTGGCCTTATGTTAAGAGATGCCTTGTAAGGTCCAGCAGTGTGCTTCCCTCTCGTCACCAGTCCCAAATGTTCCAGGAGTGTCCCCTGTGTGGGCTACGTGTGTCTTTCTGTTGTGGCAGGGTTGCTCTTCCTGCAAGTGCCCGAGGAGGCTAGACTGTCCTCCTGGCTGGCACGTGGTAATGCTCAGCTGTGTGTGGCTGCTATGGACTCTTCAGTCACTTTACTGGGCAGGGGGAGCCCCAGCACAGTTGGCTGCAAGATCTAATAGCACATTCCTGTTGCAGTTTTTCTGTTAAGTGAGTAGGCCCCTGGCATGGCTGGTTGCTAGGCTCAGGGGCTTACAAATGCTATAGGCCTCCAGCCTGCAAGGCTGCTGTCAGCTCTCAGTAGTGCAGCTGGGTGGGGCCAGCCCCAGGCACAGGAGCACCCAATTGTTTCAGGCTTTGGAAGGTGGGGCGGATTCCTTATGTGGCTGTTTGAGAAGCACAAGTCAGCCGCAGTTGAAAAACCCCTCCGCCCACAGGGCCACACCCCCCATCAACACAGAGTCCTGCCTTGTGCACACACCCTGACCCACTGAAGCAGATCCAGTCGCCCCACTGCAGAGGCCCCACACACTGCACTAATGCAGGCCCACCCCTTGCGCACGCCCTTCCCTGCAGAGGTGGAACCACGTGCCGGGCTGCAGAGGTTCTAGGCATTCCACCTATGGAGGCCCACCAGCTGCCCAAAGGCTTGCTATTGGGTGGGGCCAGTCCCTAGGGTGGGCTGCGTGCCCTGGCTGAGCTAGGTTAAATTGATCCTGTAGTGGGTGGGGCAGACTCTGGGCTAACAAGCTAGGGAAAGAACTCCAATGGCATCTGCCAGCATCTGGGTCAGCATGCCCATACTAGGTCACAAAAGTGGCTGCCACCAATGTTTCAGTCCCTGGGGAGGTCTCACCTCTCACCAAGATGCACCCAGAGCCTACCAAGTGAGTCTCTTTTCACCAAAGTACTGGGCACCTTTCTTTCTTGTGATTTTAGGTTGCTTTCCACAATGGGTGAATTTGTGGGTAGGCCCTTTAAGAGCTGGCTTTTTTCCCCTTACGTCCGATAGCTTTTCTGGGGGTATTCCCCATTGTAGTTAATAGCTAGCAAAACCAGATATTATGACACTTGTCTCAGTTGTGCTGAGTCCAACAGCTGCTTATTGTGGTAACGCTCCCCCATTCATATCCTCCACTCCTCCAGCGAAGGCTTTGTGCCTTAGGATTGCTCCTAACCAGCTGTGAAGTGCTGTGGCTCAAAGATAACTTTTTTCTCTCCAGAAAGGAATTTCTGCCTCTTCCACCTTGGTCAGCACTGTCCCTTTATGTGGGGGTTCTTTTTATTCAGTTTTCAGTTCTCTCTCAGGGGTAATTGCTCCAAGAGTAGCTGTAAATTTGTTGTGTCCGTGGGAGGAGATGAGTTCAGAGTCTGCCTATGCTGCCATCTTGACACTGTCATTTTTCTTTTTCTACTTCTTGTTTTAGGTTTCTGCTTTCTTTTTCCTGCCTTCCTGTGGGTTCCTTGTACATTTTTTTAGGATTCCATTTTGATTTATCGATAATGTTCTGAGTGTATCTCTTTGTGCAGCTTTCTTAGTTGTTATTCTGGAAATGACATTACATACACATAACTTATAATAGTCTACTGGGTTCATTTTACCAGTTCAAGTGATGTGTAGAAACTGTATCTCCCTCTACATTGTTTTGCCCTTGTTTATAATATAATTCTCTTAATTATTTCCTCTATACACATTTAAAACCACATCAGGCAGTGTTATAATTTTTGTTTCAACCAGCAAACAAAACTTAGAAAACTCATTCAGGAAAGGAAAGTCTATTGTATATACCCATAATTTTGCTTACCGTGTTCTTTTATCCTTCTTGATGTTTTCAGGTTCCTTTTTTTTATTGTTTTCTTTCTGTTGAGAGAATTTTCCTTAAACATTCTTGAACAGATTCTCTTAGTTTTCCTTATTCTAAGAATGTCCTGATTTACCCTTCATTCCTAAAAGGATATTTTTGCTGGATATAGAAATATGAGTTGACATTTCTTTTCATTCAGCACTTGATAATGTTGTGGCATTCCTTCTGGCCTCTATGGTTTCTGACGAGAAATGTCTTGGAATTTTCCCCCTATAAGTAAGGTATCACTTCCCTCTTGCTGCTTTCAAGATTTTTTTTTCCTATAGTTTTTATAAGTTTGACTATGATGTCTCTTAGTGTGGATTTCTTTGGTTTTATCCTGTTGGATGTTCACTTAGCTTCTAGGCTATACGTTTGTGTCTACCAAATTTGGGGCATTTGCAGCCTTCATTTCTTCAAGCACCATCCTCTTTCTCTTTTCAAGGACAAAAATCTCAGATAATTTGTTCTAGTCCCACAGGTACCTGAGGTTTTTTCTGGTCATTTCTTTTGAGTCTATTTTCTGTAGTTTGCTCAGATTAGGTAATTTCTAATGTTCTATCTTCAAGTTCACTGATTCTTTCCTCTATCCCCTCCATTCTGATGTTAAGACCAGCCATTGAGATGTTTTTATTTTTGGTCTTTTAGAGTCTTTTTGAACATCATATTTTTCAGTTCTAATATTTCCATTTGGTTCTTCTTTACATTTTCTGTTTCTTTGCTGAGACTCCCTACTTTTTCATTTGTTTCAAGTATGTTTGTAATAGTATACTGAAGGATTTTTTTTTACCATGGCCACTGTAAAATCTTGATAATTCTAACATTTCTGTCATCTCAGTGTTAGCATCTATTGTCTTTTTTCATTTAGTTTGAGATCTTCCAGGTTCTTAGTATGACAAGTGATTTTCGATAGAAACTTGGACTTTTTAGGTATTGTTATGAGACTCTGGATCTTACTTAAAGTTTCTGTCTTAGCTGGCTTTTTATGACATCATTCCGGCAAGGGAAGGATGGTGTTGCTGCCTCATTACTGCCAGGTGGAGGTAGTAGTCCAGAGTCCCCACTTTACCTCTATGACACCCAAGGTTGGAGAGGCTCCTCAGTAGACCCATGCTGGGTGGAAGCAAGAGTTCCAGCTCCCCAGCAGGCCCACTGATGCCTCCCTTGTTGGCAGGGGTAGGAATGTCTTGTTATTGCTCCTTATGAGGGCTCTTCCATTGACACTACATGGCTGGGCAGTGGTGAAAGTCCTCATTCTACACTAGGCCTACACTAGGCATGACCCAAGCAGGGAAGGGGCAGGGCACTTCATTACAGCCAGTTGAGGGTGGAAATTTAGGCTCCCAATGTCGTCTCCAATGCCACCATAGCAGGAGTGAGAGCCCTTGTTATATTGCCAAGTGGGGATGCAGGTCCTGGCTCCCTGCCTGGCCTTCCCCAGTATCATCCTGGCTGGGAGTTACAGAGTTCCTCATTAGAGCCTGGGGAAGGTGGAATTCTAGGTGTTCCACTGGCCTTTGCCAGCATGGGTGGGCCAGTTTTTACTGCAGTGTTTGGCTGGAGTAGAATTGTTATTACCTAAATTAACTAGGATAGAAAGGCTGCTCTTTTCCTAGTGCTTTGCCTAAAGAAAAGAGGCCTGTGTTGGGGCTTTTTACTGTCCGTGCCAAGTTGCTGGTTTCTTCAGCATCAAGTCTGGGATGTACAAGGCAAAATGAAAACCCAGGGACTATACCACAGTCAGTCCTTGGGTCCCAAGGTCCTTAGCTGTTATGCCTTTTCTCCATCTCTCAGTATCTTACGTTTGTTTTACATATAATGTCCAGAGTTTTTTGTTTTACTTACCAGGGGGAACAGGAAAAAGTAAACCTACTCCATCTTCTTGGAAGCAGAAGTCTTCTGGTTGCTTTTAAGATTTTTCTCTTTATCACTAGTTGTAAGAAATCTGAATCTATGTGCCTTGGTGTAGTTTTCTTCATGTTTTCTATGCATGTAGTAATTGAGATTCACGGATATGTGGGTTTATAGCTTTCATGAAATCTGAAAAATCTGGCCATCATTTCTTAAAATTTTTTTTTTCTATTCTTCTCTTCTCCTTTTAGAATTTCAATTATCTGATGTCGTCCCACTATGAGCTATATTTGTTTTTTTCCTATCCTTTTTCTCTCTGTATTTCATCTTGGATAGTTTCTATTGCTATATCATGAATTTAGCTATTACCTTTTCTTATGCAGTGTCTAATCCACTTTTAGTGTATTTTCCATTTAGGTTGTCTTTTTCATCACTAGGATACTTTCTTAAAATATTTTCCAATTCTCTCATTATGCTCAAGGTTTTTGTTTTTTTTTTGAGGAAGATCAGCCCTGAGCTAACATCCATGCTAATCCTCCTCTTTTTGCTGAAGAAGACCGGCTCTGAGCTAACATCTATTGCCAATCCTCCTCCTTGTTTTTTTGTTTTCCCCCAAAGCCCCAGTAGATAGTTGTATGTCATAGTTGCACATCCTTCTAGTTGCCATATGTGGGGCATGGCATCAGCATGGGTGGAGAAGCAATACATCGGTGCGCGTCCGGGATCCGAACCCGGGCTGCCAGTAGCAGAGCACACGCACTTAACCACTAAGCCATGGGGCCAGCCCCTATGTTCGAGGTTTTCCTTAACTTTCTGAGCATATGGAATATATTTTTATGATTTAATAACTGACTTTGTCTACTAATTCTGTAATCTCTAGGTCTGTTCCTAATGATTGATCTTTTTCTTGATTATAAAAAACACTTTCCTGCTTCTTTGCATGCCCAGTCATTTTTTTAAAAGTCTTTATATTTTAGAGAGTTTTAGGCTTACAGCAAAATTGAGCAGAAAGTTCCCATCTGTCCCTGCCCCCACATATCCACAGCCTCCCCCACTATCAACATCTCACACCAGAGTGGTACGTTTGTCACAACTGATGAACCTATACCAACATATCATTATGACAAAAAGTCCATAGTTTACATTACGGTTCACTCTTGGTGTTATACATTCTGTGGATTTTGACAAATGTATATTAGCATGTATCTACCATTATAGTATCATACAGAAGCATTTCACTGCCCTAAAAAATCCTCTGTGCTCTACCTATTCATCCCTCCCTCTCCTCTAACCCCTAGCAACCACGGATCTTTTTAATATCTCCACAGTTTTGCCTTTTCCAGAATGTCATATAGTTGGAATCTGACAGTATGTAGCCTTTTCATATTGGCTTCTTTCACTTAGCAATAGGCATTTAAGGTTCCTCCATATCTTTTCATGGCTTGCTAGCTCATTTCTTTTTGGTGCTGAATAATATTCCATTGTCTGGATGTACCACAGTTGATTTAACCATTCACCTACTGAAGGACTTGGTTGCTTCCAAGTTTTAGCAATTAGGAATAAAGCTGCTAGAAATATCTGTGTGCAAGCTGTTGTGCAAATGTAAGTTTTCAGCTCTTTTGGGTAAATACCAAGGAGTACAACTGCCGGATAGTATGGTAAAATTATGTTTAGTTTTGTAAGAAACTACCAAACTGTCTTCTAAAGTTGCTGTACCATTTTGCATTTCCACCAGCAATGGTGGGAACTCCTATTGTTCCACATCCTCATCAGCAATTGGTATTGTCAGTGTCTTGGATTTGGCCATTCTAATAGGTGTATAGTTGTATCTCATTGTTTTAATTTGCAATGCCTAATGACAATATGTTAAATATCTTTTCAAATGCTTATCTGCCATCTGTATATCTTCTTTAGTGAGATATCTGTTAAGATCTTTGTCCCATTTTTAAATCAGGTTGTTTGTTTTCTTATTGTTGAGTTTCATAGTTCTTTGTATATTTTGGATAACAGTCCTATAACAAGTATGTGTCTTTAGCAAATATTTCTCCCAGTCTATGGCTTCTCTTCTCATTCTCTTGACAGTGTCTTTCATTGAGCAGAAGTTTTCAATTTTAATGAAGTCCAACTTACCAATTATTTCTTTCATGTATCATGTTTTTGGTGCTGTACCTAAAAAGTCATTACCAAACCCAAGATCATCTAGGTTTTCCCCTATGCTATCTTCTAGGAGTTTGATAATTTAAAATTTTACATTTAGGTCTATGATCTATTTTGAGTTAATTTTTGTAAAGGGTGTACGGCTTATGTCTAAATCCACTTTTTTGCACGTACATGTCCAATTGTTTTAGTACCATTTGTTGAAAAGACTTTCCATTCTGCCTTTTCTCCTCTGTCAAAGGCCAGATGACTGTATTAGTGTGGGTCTATCTCTAGACTCTCTGGTCTGTTCTAGTGACCCATTTGTCTAGTCTTTGCCAATAACACACGGTTTTGATTACTATAGCTTTACAGTAAGTCCTGAAGTCAGATGGTGTCAGTACTCCAATTTTGTTCTTCTCCAATTCTGTGTTGGCTATTCTGGGTCTTTTGTCTCTCTATATAAACTTTAGAATCAGTTTGTTGATATACACAAAGTAACTTGCTGGGGTTTTGATCAGGATTGTACTGAATCTATAGATCAACTTGAGAAGAAGAGACATCTTGACAACACTGAGTCTTCCTATCCATGAACATGGACTATCACTCCATTTATCTAGTTCTTCTTTGCATTCATCAGAGTTTTGTAGTTTTATTCATATAGACCTTGTACATATTGTTTTAGATTCATATCTAAGTTTCATTTGGGGGGATACTAACGTACATGATATTGTGTTTTTAATTTCAAATTCCACTTGTACACTACTGTTATATAGCACAGTGATTGTCTTTTGTACATTCAACTTCACTGTAATTGCTTATTAGTTCCAGGAGTTTTTTGTTGACTGTTTCAGATTTTCTACATAGATAATCATGTATCTGCAAGTAAAGGCAGTTTTATTTTTTCCTTCCAAATGTGTATGTCTTTCATTTCTTTTTCCTGTCTTATTGTATTAGCTGAGACTTCCGGTACAACATTGAAAAGGAGTGGTAAGAGGGGACATCCTTGCCTTGTTCCTGATGTTAGTGGGACAGCTTCTGGTTTATCAGCATTAAGTATGATGAAAGCTGTAGGTTTTTTGTAGCTGTTCTTTATCAAGTTGAAGTAGTTCCCCTGTATTCCTAGTTTGCTGAGAGTTTTTATCATGAACAGGTATTGGATTTTGTTAAATGTTTCTTCTGCAACTATTGATATGATTGTGTGATTTTTCTTTTTTAGCCTAACTGATGTGATTCATTACATTAATTTATTTTCTAATGTTGAACCAGCCTTGCATGCCTGGAATAAATTCAACTTGTTCATGGTTATTCTTTTTTAATCATTGTTTGATTTGATTTGCTAATATTTTGTTGAGGATTCTTGCATCTTTATTCACAAGAGATATTGCTCTGTGTTTTCTTTTCTTGTAAGGTCTCTGGTTTTGGTATTAGGTATGAGGCCATTCGGCCTCATGGAATGAGTTAAGAAGTATTCCCTCTGATTCTGTTTTCTTGAAGAGAGTGTAGAGACTTGGTATAATTTCTTCCTTAAATATTTGGCAGAATTCTCCTATGAACCCATTTGGGCTGCCAGTCATTTTACCGGATGTCAGTCATTGTCAATTTCACGTTTTTTTGGTGCTGGGTTCTTTTGTATTCCTTTACATACCTTTAAATCTTTGTTCTGTTATGCAGTTAAGTTACTCAGAAATAGTTAGATCCTTTCAAATCTTGCTTTTACACTTGTCACGCAGGACCAGAGTAGCCTTTAGTCTAGAGCTAATTTGGCCCTACTACTAAGGTAAAATCCTTCTGAGTCTTCTACTCAATGCAGCATGCATTGGGGAGCCCTTCCACACTGGTGGACATAAGATGGGGCTCACTTCATTTATTTTCCTTCCTTCAGGGATCACCACTTTGTACTGCCTGTTTTCCAGTGTCTGAAAACCATTGTTTCCTGTATTTTGCCCCAGTTTTTAGTCAGGGCCTTAGGGTAAATTCAGTTCCTATTCTGTATCATGGCCAGAAGCAGAAACCCCAGACTACCTAGATTTGAATCCTGGTTCTACTACATACTAGATGTATGAACCTGGACCAATCTCTCAGTGCTTCATGAGTGTTTCCTCATAAATGAGTGTTTTCTTAGTTATAAAATGGGGATACTTATTATCTAATTCCTAGGGTTGTTGACAAATTCAAAGAAGTATGTATAAAGTGCCTCTCTCAATAAATTAAATATGAATTTGTGTCTTGCCTCTATGTCTTTCTTTAACTTCTTCAACTTCCGCAGATTCTCATTTACAAATCTGAAATCTATTTTAAAATATCTGCTATATTTATATGATAATTAGCACTATAATTAATGCTGTCAGGTACTAACAGTAATAATACCATTAATTTCAGCATTTATTATATGTCAGGCATTATGGTAATAAACATTCTGCACATGAAGTTTCAAGTTCCTAGATCTTAGTTTTTAAAATCAAGTTAGTTTACCTTTTTCCACTTTCTCCTATATGTACTAGAATTGATTTTTTTCCTATATTAATGATGGAATACAAAAATATTTTGTCATTTACTTACACTAAGAAGGTAGCACTTAAATTATTTACAGATTTAAAGTTCATATGTTAATGTAATTTTGGAAGCTACCATCTCCTTTCTTTATATCCCTTTTTCTTTTTTGTGAGGAAGACTAGCCCTGAGCCAACATTTGTTGCCAATCCTCCTCTTTTTGCTGAGGAAGATTGGCCTTGGGCTAACATCTGTGCCCACCCTCCTCCACTCTATATGGGATGCCGCCACAGCATGGCTTGATAAGCAGTGCGTCGGTGCACGCCTGGGATCCGAACCCGGGGTGGCCGAAGCGGAGAGCGTGAACTTAACCACTAAACCCCTGGGCTGGCCCCTCCCCTATTTTTTTTTAAGAGAAAGATAATCATGGAAGAAAGCAGTTCTTAGAACTATGTTCTTGCCCCCAGACATAGTTATGGACAGATTAGGATATGGGATACAAGAACTGTTGGGAAATGAAGTGATGTTCACTTAGTGTCTTAAAAAGAATTCTACTAAGACTGAACAAGAGAACAGAAATAATAAAACATATGCCTTTTTTAGGCCCCGAGAGTTACCTTGGTCATGAAGATAGTAAAAGAAAATTGTGACTAATTAAAAAAAGCCACGGCAGGGAGCACCTGAAATTGGAGCAGTCAGAATGCTGGGAGGGAGATGAAGGTGGGGGGATACAGGCACTGTAATGAGAAATGCCCTCAAACTATCTAGAGTATCCAAGTACAGACCTGACACTGAAAACTCTAGCATGCTAAAGTAAAGAAGAGGATCACATACATACTCAAGAAATTTGAGGACGTGGAATTTTAAATAATGATAAGAATAGCTAGCATTTACTGAATGCTTCCTACATGGTAGGTACTTGGCTAAGCACTCACACATTAATTTACTAAATCCTTACAACAACTCCACGAGATAGGTACTACTGTTAACACCATTTTACAGATTAGGACACTGATGCACACAGTAGTTAAGTCAGTTCCCGATGTCACATTAAATGAACATCTAAAACATTTTAAATTTTACATGTAAAAAGTTTAGTTTTTGAGATATTCTAAACTGCATTTACACAGAAAATCATAATGAGTAAAATTTCACAAAGCCCTTCTAAAAGGTCGCCAAAATAATCCCAGGGAATTCCCACTGTGAGGTAATTTAATTTGGGAGACTTCTGCCTATTGTAATGTGGTTCAGAGTAATCTAAGAGGGGTTCAAGTCAGAGAACCTGCAATATTTTAGATAAAGGAACCCACTGGGCCTAAAGCAGCACTCTGGAAAGAACGTCAGAACCTACCAGGAAAAAACGATGTGTTTTTTGAGGTTTCATGATGTCTACTGACACATGCGTCAGGATAAGGACCAAAACTAGAAATGCACTATCAGCTACCAGTGCTCTAACAAAAAACTAACACGTGTAACAGGGACCCGGAAAAGTTCTCCTTTTTGCCACAGACACTTTGGCTTCTCACCAGCCCAATAAAAGCAAAGGTAGAGCTCAGTTTGCAGACCATGATGGAATAATCTTAGGGACTTAATACTAATGTCACTCTTGACCGTTTTTCATATGATGCAGTGCTCACTGTCCATGTCTCAAGATCTTAATACTTCCCCACCGAATTACTCTTGCTTCTTTCACTCATTCAGTCTACCAGTATAATCACCTGTACCTAAAACTCTGTATTGCTCTTTATTACTATTTGCAGAATAATATAAAATTAGAGTCCTAATAACACAATGAAAACACAATAGCACCACTTTTGAATAACAACTATATATGCAACTTCAGGATTTCATTTGTACAAAACTAATATATTAGTACTTCAGGATTTCATCTGTACGAAACTAGCATTTTAGTATAAATGAATATATTTTACACCAGTTTAAATTGTAAAATTAAAAGATGGCAAGAGTAGGCTTTACTTTGAAGTTTTATTGCTGTTTCATGATCCACAATCACCTCACTAGGTTTTACTGTTATTGTATATAAAAACTGGAGTATAGTGGCCACCCCGGTGGCGTGGTGTTTGAGTTCGCATGCTCTGCTTCAGCGACCTGGGGTTTGCAGGTTCAGATCCAGGGCATGGACCTACGCACTGCTTGTCAAGCCATGCTGTAGCAGGTATCCCACACGCAAGGTAGAGGAAGATGGGCACCGATGTTAGCCCAGGGCCAATCTTCCTTGGCAAAAAGTGGAGGATTGGCATTGGATGTTAGCTCAGGGCTAATCTTCCTCACCAAAAAAAAAAAAACCCAAGTATAAAAAATTAGCAATGGAACAAAAGCAAATACCCAAAATACCCACTAATTAATATTGTTCCTGTATAAACAATTGAGAAGTAAAAAGAAAAGACCTTCAGTCTTATCAGAAAGTTTTACTTTTCTAACCTCTACTAATTATGGCTTCTTAGCTAGCTGTTTATCTTCAGCTTTCTAAGACTGTCATAAGACATTCCAATTATGAAAATTGGTGACGCCACTGACTTCTAAAAAATTTTAATGAATATCATTTGTTCTTTCATGGGTGAAAAACAGAACAGATTAGTCATCAGATTTCAGATGCAGCTTTCATTCTTTAAAAAAACAATAAAACTAAGAAACTAGAGAATACAAATAATCACTACCAGATAAACATCAACATTAGATTTAAAAGTGAAGTACAAAATAAAGCACCACTATCCTTAACCTCAACAGTTACTCTTCAATATACTAAATCTACATTTTAGGCTAGAAATCTTTATCACTCCTATTTTCCACAAGAAAATTTTCATATGTAGTTCCTTTAAGTCTGTCATAATTACAGACTCAAAGCCTTTCATAATCACACAGTATACATTATTTGATCTCTTGATGAAATTACAGTTGTTGGATGGGCCCTAATTAGCGTGGCAACTTCAAATCATTGATAATTTCAAACTTAAAACTGGGAGTTGGGGTAGCTGAGTTCCACTGTTAACTTGGCTGCTGACTTCCTATGAGACTTTGGGCAAGTCACTTATTTTGTGCTTCAGTGTCCTCATTTAAAATGGAGAAAATAAGACAGTCCTGCCTCATCTCACTGACTATTCTAATAGAAGAGAGATCATACACAAATGAAGCATTTAAAGCTGTAAAGAATTTTCTTAATGAAACAGACGTATAAATATTTATAGTTTTCTGGTACTGTATTATTAATGGACTGAAATGATCCAAAGTTCATACAGTTTTCTTATATATCGAACAATCAAGGAACAGTTTGCTCACTAATAAGAATAAATCAGTTTGATCCAATTAGTAATTGGCAAAGGAAGGTGAGTATACTTTAAATCTTAATTCCGAATAAAGACAACGCAATAAATACATAATGCAGATGTGTCTCTCCCTAGAATGTTTCACATAACTACAGACAATCTGTTTTGTTTTGTTTTGTTTTTTTACAAATTCAACTAGCATTAGATTTGTTAGCTGAATACAGCAGGATAAAAATGGTATTTCTCTCTTTCCATCTTGAAAAATCATCTAAAAGTAACATAAAAAACGAGAAATATACATCCCATTTTTGGCAAAATTAGGAGACAAACCACAAAATGAGTAGAAAGGCTGCCAAAAGCAATAGAGACAGAGTAGGGATGCATGCTGTAGAGAGAATGTTGCAATTGCAGACGTGAGAAAGAACCAAGTACACTTCTTGAAGGTGACAGGCACGCCCTAAGGTATACACACCCCTTGTTTATATCAGTGGAAACGAGGTACAGAGGCTGACAGCCAGGGCTCTCCTGAAGGTGGTCTGGCTCTAAGAAATAGAGGGAGACAGTGCTAAATAAGGACTCATACAAAATATATTTACAAAGAGAAGTCTGTCTCGATGCCTATGGGAGAAAAGAGACTACCTCCATTGACTGGGGCAAAATAAAGGAGGAAAAGAATAGGAAAATCTAACAGCCAAAAAAGAAGATTCATAAGAAAAGCGTTGCTATAGAGCAGATTTACGACAAATACTTCCCCATTAACTAATAAAACATAATTATACAATCCACTCTAAGGTGGGATTTTAAAAAAAATCATAAAATTTTATTGACTAGAAGTCTAATGACTAACTTAGTATAATCAATCACTCACCTCTGATTCATATTTTATTTTTTCTTCTTCTAAAATACGTGCAAATTCTTCTTTCTGGTGTTCAAATTCTGATTTGAGAAATGTATGTTCATAGCGAAGCTTATTATATTCAGCTCTATACTTTTCCACTTCCTAAATTAAAGGGAGATTACAATTTATCACCAATTTATAAATGAAATTTGTATCCACTCCAAAAATCACTTTTGCAAATAGAATTTTAAATTGTATTATATTGAGAGCCATTCTAAAAGTAAAAAATAAGCTTAACAGAACTATAAATAAGCCTTTGAAAAGCTCTCCTGACAAGTATCCTACATACAGAATTAGCACATTCCTGATAAAGCAAATTACCATTCAACTAACCTTATATCCTCACTGATTCTCATAATGATAAAAACTTATAGCATGTCAAAAATTTTTACCTCTGGGCTTAATAAAATAATATTTAAGAAAGTAGCACACCTTTCAAAATATAGTTAGATTAAAAAAATTAATTCCAGAGTAAAATATAAAACCACCTAAAAGTCAGACAGATGAATTCAAAGTAGATAAAAGACTATTTGAATATTTAGTACAGTAACTTAAGGTTCAATCAAATATTACAATGATAGTTCAACTCAACACACTAGTCTGGAGAATACATGTAGCACCAACTCTCCTGACTAAGCAGGAACACATGCAACTCCCTAGTATGCTCCAAATCTGCTTCCTAACACTACAAAAGTTATTGGCATTCTGAATCTCGATAAGAACTTAGGCAATAAAGCAGAAAGATGAAGAAGACATCTTTGAACACCCATCAGGAAATCAAGTAACAAGGAAAGCATGCCTCCTAAAATACTCAGCTCACTGTAAATCTTCAGTTGAAAGATTTCTCTTCTAGGCCAGTTTACAAACCAAGAAAATGGGTTTTATGATTTTATTAGAGACATACTTTCTTTCAATTTTTTTTAAAAAATGTTTTTACTTAACTTGATCACCTACCTGAGGTCTAAGTGATTTTATTTACATCCAAAAATTAAATCTAAATCTACTCCAAAAGCACAATTCTTTGGATATCCTTTGGTTATCCACCAGAAGGATATTTTAAAGATGACTTTATCCAGCCAGTAAGCCATTTATAAAAGAGATTCCACAACTGCTTTGTGCAGTGACAGCATCACTAGACTACAGCTTTCCAAAGGGGTCCATTTTGAAGGGGACAATACTTAGTGTGTAAGGCCCAGTATATTTGTTAAACAAGGTAACACATAAAAAATGTCTAGCATAGTACCTAATATACTTAATATCTGCTGTCTTTTCCAGTTCCCTTTATTAAACATTTAGTCTTATTATTACCAACATTTCATATAAGGAGACTGATCTCAATCTGATAAAAAACTGTAACAAAGTTTTACTTTTCTGAGCATGAAATTCATTCTTTCATTCAACAAATATTAACTGAGCACCTACTGTATGCTAGGAGCTATTCTAGGAACATGGACTATAACTGAACAAAACAGATAAAGGTTCCTCCTCTCAGGTATCTTACATTCTAGAGATGGTAAAACAGAAAATAAAAAATAAGCACAATAAATATTATATACCATATTAGAAAATGATAAGTACTAGAAAAAAATTCAAAGTAGAGCAGGGTAAATGGGGATCCAAAGGTCTAAGGAGAGATGGGAAAGGTAGGCTGCAATACTGGGTGGATGCGGGGTTGGTCAAAGTAGGCCTCATTGAGAAGGTGACATTTAAGCAAACACTTAAAAGAGATGAGGAAGTTGGCCAAGAGATATCTGGAAGGAAAGGGTTCAAGGCAGAAGTAGCAGCTAGAGCAAAGACTCCTGAACTGCACCATTTCTGGAGTGCCCCAGAAACATCAAGGAGGCCACTGTGAATGGAGGAAAGGAAGTCAGAGAGGTAATGGGATCTGATCCTGTGCAGCCTTAAAGGTCTCTATAAAGACTCTGAGTAAGAAAGGGAGCTACTGCAGGGTTTTTGAGTAGGGGAATGATGCTTTTCATCAAGCCTTTCATAGTCACGTGAAGAAAAATGCATAGTTCCTTCTATATAAATTACTTACTTCATCCAGGTTCCTAAAACGTTCTCTCATTGGAGTTTCTAATTCTTGTTGTATTTGGGCTCGTAACAATTCCAACTTTTGTGGAGTTAATACCTAATATGTACAGAAATACAAACAATTCTAAATATGAAATCACAAACATTAAAATCAAGAATTTGCCAAATTTCAAAGCCTCTCCCAATTATGACAATGAAATTCAATGGACAGAAATATCACAATATACCTAATTTTACAGTAATCATTATATAAGTAGAACCATCATTTGAAACAATACTTGGAGAATCTCAATTTCAGGCTTTCAGAGATGTGAAAACACGAGGTCATGACAGTCTCTGATTATTATTATTGTTAATTGTTAGGAATAACTACATTAGCAGCTAAGGTTATCATGCTGCATACAATGGCTGATAGTTTATTTTCTAAAGCAAGCAAAATAAAGGTGTAATAATTTGGTATATACCACAGAGAATTCTTCACTTATTTTCAATCAGAAAAAGCCGATTTTTACTCTGACCACCAAAACTAATTTAGGCTCTTCCCTATTATACTCTCAACTCATATTTCAATAAGTAATCAAATATTTATATAAGCTCCTTAAGGGCACACACAGTCTTTATTCACCATGTGTCCTAACACCTCACACTACTGTCTGGCATATAGGAACCACTCAATAACTATTCCTTGAATGAATGAATGAATGAATACTAGTTGTAAAAAAAACCTAGTTTGTATTTACATTAATCTCTGAAAACTAAGAATAATGTTCAGTTTAATTCATTCATTTATTCATCAATACTCCAAATATTCCAAACGTTTTACTGAATAAATGCCTACTATATGTAAAGCATTGTGCAACATACTATAATCTACATAACATACTGTTCTAAATACCTTACCTGCATTAATTTATTTAATCCCTACAACAATCCACAACGTAGCTACATTATCATCCCTTTTTACAGAAATGGAAGCACACAGTCTAACCTTCTAAAGATCACAAAAACTCACAGGAAGCAACTCTCTCCCCATAAGAAGTTTAAACTCGCATATGAACAATAACTTACACATACAAATAACTATGAAAATAGGCAATATAGGCTTACCAGACAGGTAAAGACGAACGGAAAAGATATTTAGGATAGAGAGAATGGCAAACCAAAGGAATGGGAAAACTAAAGCTTTAGGGAGAACCCAAAACCAAAGAATGGATAAAATTTTAAATTCCCTGGAGAGAAAAATGATCCTCAAAGGTGAGCTAAAGGCATTTTGGATGGGACCACGCTAAGCACTACAGGAAATTTAGAATCCTGGGTCCTTGTGCATTAATGCTGGTAGCAATCTCTAGATACTGTGACACCAAGGCCACGCTGACACATTTCCAAATGCCACCTAGGAAAGCTGCATCCTGGCTGGGAACAAAAGGGAAAAAGATGGAAGCCACAGAGTAGAAGGTTCCTGAATACCAGGGTTCATACTCTTATAATTTACTTAGTATTCAATAGTATTTACTTAAAAAAATTATTTTTACTTAAAATGAATATAATCACATAAATAAAATAACTCAAACAAAATAATACATAATATTAAAAAACTAAGCCTTCTTCTCACTTCAGTCATCCAGTTACCCTCTTAGGAAACAACCACTGTTAGTAATTTCTTATGTATTCTTCTTAAAACAATCTATAGATATACATGCATATATACCACTTTTAATTTTTATATAAAGAAGGCATACTATACACATTTTTATGCACCTTGCTTATTCATTGAAGGTTTTGAAGCTTAAGAATGGCATCACGGTATCTATATTTTAGGAAGAAGCAAGACAGATCAAAAGCTTTGGTGGGAGAGAATTGGTGGCTGTGGGAAGGAGAGGCAGTGAATGGAGCTAGAGAAACCAGATAGAAAGCCCTTATTATAATCTCGTTTATGATGTCAAGAGTTTGGGTGATAGTATCAAGAGTCCAAACTGAGAAGGGGTGATAATTAAAAGGAGGAGAGTAATAGGTAAACCCTCCTTGGATCCTGTTTCAAACAAACCAACTTTAAAAATAAACAAGCAAATAAACAATAAACAAATAAACAATAAAGCAAAAAAAAAACAAAAAAGGGAAAATTAAGGAAATCTGAACAAAGATGTGATATTAAGAGGTATTAAGGAAGAAGTACTTTTAGGTATGGTAATGGTATTGTGGCTATGCTTTTAAAGGAGGGATTGCCTTGGCATATAATAGAGATACATACTAAAATATTTAGGGTTGAGTTAGTACAATTTGCTTCAAAATAATCCAGAGGGGTTGAGGGACAGAAGGGGGGTGGGGTAGGTCAGAAGATAAAACAAGAATGGCTCAGAAATGGTAATTACTGATGTTGGGTGATGGGTAAATGGGGATGCAGCACACCACTCTACATTTGTACTTGTTTGAGATTTTCATAATTAAAAGTTAATTAAAAATAAAAGTGCTTCTACTTCCAGGAAGACAAATACATGGATAAAAAGAATAGATTAGTGGTTACCAGAGGGGAAGGGGGTTGGGGAGTGGGCAAAAGGGGTAAAGAGGCACATACATAAGGTGATGGATAAAAATTAGACTATTGGTGGTAAGTGCGATGCAGTCTATACAGAATACTGATAAATAATAATGTACACCTCAAATTTCACAATGTTATAAACCATCATGACCTCAATAAAATAAAAAATAATAATAATAATAAAAACAAAATAAATAAAAGTGCTTCCACTTCCAGCAGGTGGCATAATAGAGACCAGATTTACTCTCCTGCCTGAAACAAATCAAAGAATGGACAAAAATCAAACAAGTGTTTTGAAGACACTGGACATAATGAAGCAACAAAGATTGCTGAGAGAAAACAGAAGGTGAGCTTTGTGAAAGCTTCCAGGCAATGGCATAGGAAAGGATACCCAGACAGAGTCTGATGGACTCCCTGACTTGAGGAGGTGGAACTGAGAATCCAGGGGACTAGTGTGGCTAGAGTCACAAGACAGGGTAGCAGAGAGGAGGGCAGCACAGAAAGAAAATCATGAATATCTGCACAAGGTTCCTCTCAACTCATTCAGCAGAGTACTGACCAGCACATGCATGTAAGGAAAACATCTAAGGCCAAGAAAAGAACCACCTAAACAGATCAGAGATTAGAGGGATGATTACTCAGAGCTCACACAGAGCTATGAATAGTTCTTTTTTCCAAAAGCCAGACTGAAAAACTTCATTTCATAGAGATGTAACTAGAGTACTCAGAAGGATCTCAGCAGTGGGAAATAATAAGCACTACTCTAAACACTAATCTGCTCCCACTTAACAAATCTTAAAAACAACCAGAAAGACAAAATTGTTTCCAAGTAACTGTGTCCTAAAACAAAGCTCAAGAATATTTATCAGAATACAAAAATATCTAGCACTCAGCAAAGTAAAATTTACATCTAGCATCCAATAAAAATTTACCAGGAATGCAAAGAAGCAGGAAAATACTACCCAGAATAAATAGGAAAAAAAAGTCAACCAACCCAGAAGTAATACGTATGTTAGAATTAGTAAAGACATTAAAATAATTATTACAACTGAATTCCATATGTTCAAAAAGCTAGAGAAAAGGTTGAACATGTTAAATAGAGATAAGGAAGATACAAAAAAAGACCAAAATTGGACTTCAAGATAAAAACTACAATTTCTGAAATGAAACATACACTATACGGGATTAATGGCAGATTAGACACTGCAGAAGAAAACATCAGAGAACTTGAAGACATGACAACAGAAACTATCCAAAATGAAACAAAGAGACAAACAAAGATTAAAATAAAGAAACAGAACATCAGTGAGCTAGGGGAGAACTTGAAATGGCCTGATATTGGACTCCCCCCAAAAGAGATGAAAGAGGAGGCAGAAAAAAATATTTTAAGATGTAATGTCCAAAAATGTTCTAAATTTGATGAAAACTATAAACCCAAAGACCCAAGAAGCTCAATAAACCCCACGCCCAGAAAGTGCAAAGGCATGTCAATCAAATTACTCAAAATCAACAACAAAGAGAAAATTTTAAGAGGAGCCAAGAAAAAAAGACACATTGCATACACAGAACAAAGATAAGAATGACAGCAAATTTCTTATGTGAAACAACATAAGCGAGAAGACAGAAGAGCAACATTGTTAAGGTACTGGGGGAAAAACTGTCACCCTAGAATTCAATACTTAGCAAAAATATCTTTAAAAACAATTTTTTTGGATATATAAAAGCTGAAAAAATTTCTCAACAGTAAATCTGCACTATAAGAAATGTTAAAGCAAGTCCTTAAGACTGTAGGAAAATGATACTGAAGGAAATACAGATCTACACAAAGCAAAAAAGAACATGAACTGGTGGTACCTACACGGGAGTCTTGAGATCTATGAGGTCTCTGATAAAGAAAAATATCTTAGAGACTCTTTATCCCTTAACAATCTTATTAAAAACAAGCACACACATAAAAAAATCTATCTCCTCCCACCCCAAAGCACACATACACCAAAGACATAGAGGACTTTTCCCACGCCATTTTAGGAGGAAATTATGCTGTATGTTAGACTTCTAATGGAATACTGCCACTATTTGTCTCAAAAGAAACTTACAAGAACACTTTATCATACCACAGTCTATGTGTCATTACCTATATCAAATCTATAAAAACAAATCTGTAACACTCCAACAATTGTCATATTAATAATATGAAACAGACCAAAATTTATCAAAAAATGTTTTAATTTAAGAGGGCAAATGTTGTGCTAGAGATTCTTAACAAACTAATGACTGAAACTGAGTAATAAATTTTACTCTGAGCTTCCTAGCGGCCAAGTAAAATGGGAAAAATACTGGGTTATATAGTTTGCATTGCCTGGAACAAAGAAAGCATATAAATTTTTGGTAAAGTAATTATTTAAAATTTTTTATCAGAAAAATATCAAATGACTCCCTTATTTATTTATTTATTTATTTATGTGAGGAAGATCAGCCCTGAGCTAACATCTATTGCCAATCCTCCTCCTTTTTTTTTTTTTCCCCAAAGCCCCAGTAGATAGTTGTATGTCATAGTTGCACATCCTTCTAGTTGCTGTATGTGGGACGCGGCCTCAGCATGGCCGGAGAAGCAGTGCGTCGGTGTGCGCCTGGGATCCGAACCCAGGCCGCCAGTAGCGGAGCGCGTGCACTTAACCGCTAAGCCACGGGGCCGGCCCCCAAATGACTCCCATATTTAAAACAAAAGGTTTTGCTAACATGGAACATAATAACAATATAATAATAATAGCTAACGTGTTCTAACTTACTACATCAAAACACTATAACAATACTTTCTACGCATTGTCTCATTTCATCTTTACAATCATCCTATGAGCCAGGCACTATTCCCATTCACTACAACTACACAAGTGACACAGAAATATTCTTTAAATAAATGTCTTTTATCTAATTTTATATAAAAGCCAAAGGGATATTAAATCTTAACTCAGAAAAGGCATTTTGCAGGTAGACAATACATGTATATTTTAATAATCATCTTTCATAAATCTTCACTGAAATATTTCTTGCTGATCTTACTTTGTTGAATTTAACTTTATTCAACTCACAATTTGTATAAATTGCAAACATTCACTAAAGCAAATAGCTAAATTGCTTCAATATGCATATGTACAGATGTTTTTTAGCTTACTTTTGCCAGATAAACATACCTGATTTCTACGTGACATTTATCTTGAAAAATAGAAACTTTACCAGATAAATTACATTTGTTAGCAAACACTTGGGAAGTTATCACATGGAGAAATGCCCAAAGTTATTTTCTGTAGATTCAAGGAACAGTACAAGACCCAACGAGGAGACTACAAAGATGATTTCATTTCAATATGAGAGAGAAAATGCTTAACATACTCCAATCCATAAATGGAACTGGATCACTTTAAAAGTTCACTAGGTTCTCTAGCACTGAAAGGACTGAAGCAGAGAATGAAGAGCCCTGTGTCATAGATGTTCCAAACAAGAACTTTGCTTTGAATAGTGTATTAGCTTCCTAGGGCTGCCATAACAAAACACCACAAACTGGGTGTCTTAAAACAGAAAGTCACTGTCTCACAGTTCTGGAGGCTAGAAGTCCAAAATGAAGGTGTCAGCTAGGCCATGCTTCCTCTGAAAACTGTAGGGAAGAATCCCTCCTTGCCTCGTACTAGCTTCTGGTGGTGTGCTGGCAATTCCTGGTGTTCCTTGGCAGCTGCAGCATTTCAATCTCTGCTTCTGTCATCATAGGACATTCTCCCCATCCCCACCTCCCCCCTCAACCCATGTGTTTCTATCTCTGGGTCTGTTCTCTTCTTATAAGGACACTAGTGACACTGGATTAAGGGCCCATCATACTTCTGTAAGACCCCTCATCTTAACTAATTACATCTGCAAAGACCTTATTTCCAAATAAGGCCACATTCTGACGTATTAGGCGGTAGAACTTCAACATATTTTTGTGGGGGAAACAATTCAATTTATAACAGGTGTGAAAGAGAACTAGATGATTATCAATTCTAAGACACTGAGGCTCTAGGTACCTATGAGACAAGAAGTGCAACATTATATGTATATGAACAGAACAACAATTTTGAGTCATTCATTTTTTCTATTCATTCATGTCATTCAATCAACAAATATTTGCTAGGTACTATCTTGAGCACTAGAGACACACTGAAAAAGAGTTCCTGCCCTCATGGAGCCTACATTCACACAGAATAAAAATGACCATCATTTATGAGCACTATGCGCCAGACACTATCCTAAAAATATAAATATTATCTCATTAGTCCTCACAAAAACCCCTGATAGGTAACAACACTTTTATCCCCTTTACCACATGAGAAAACTAAGGCATAGAACCATAGCTGTTTGTTGAAGGTCATCACTTCCCTGGTGAATTGACTCTTTTTTGTTATAAAAACATCCTTTTTATCTTTAGTGATACTCTGTCTTTAAATCTATTTTATCTGATATTAATATAGCCACTCCAGTCTTCTTAAGCTTACTGTTTGCACGTGCTTAGTACAAACAAGTATGTCCAGATGTTACCCTCAAGAAACAGAGTAATTACATGCAATGTAATTGAATACCTTGAATACCTCAGGTTCAGTGCTCACAGATTCCATTCACATAGGCCTCTCAATATTAATCTACCAATTCTAGAAGCTTAAATTACATTTCCCTCTTCAACTCACATTTCTTAGGTTTTTGTTTGTTTAGACGTCCTAAATATACCTAGGAATGAAAAAGTAAGCACAGTGGAGGCTCCAACCCAAGCTTAGTGGTGGTGTTCCCAACAATGGAAGATTTCAAGAAGATACTGAATGACGAACTTCCACCACTGCTGTCAAAGGAATCCATGACTTGGGCAATATGCCATACTAGATGACTTGAAAGATGTCTTTTTACCTATCAACTTATGACTCTAGTATTAATAATACTTTATTATTTGTACCAAGCACTAGATGAGCAGAAGTACACAGTTGGTGCTATTCAATATTAAATACAGGAAAATATCACGACTAATACCTACTAATTTGAAATTTATAGTAAGTTTTGCTGGTGCTGAAGTTTAGCTTTGCTCTAGGCAAATGAAAAATGAATAGTGTGAAGAATATATAAAGGCACTGTAGTCAGTACTTCAGTACCAACTATCTTTTGCTTTAGAAACTCCCTTTATCTTACATTGTGCACATAAATTATGTGCACTTGTTTTTACAGAATCTTTTAAGAAGCCCCTTAAAAATAACTATTAGTCTTTTTTAGCTCAGTTTCAGTTACAATAAAGGAAAATTAATAAACCTTTAAAAAAATATTCTTTAATTCTGAATTTTTATCAATTCAAACTGGCCTTTCCCCAAATTATTCTAAATAGTGAAATATTATTTAAATTAGAACAGGTAATATAATACAAATTACATAAAATAACAGTTTCATGGCTAAACCCTACATGGTAGCTAACATTCTAGAATAAATGAAAGAAGATTAAATTATACCACCTGCAGATACAGCAAAATACTCATTAAGAATATAGAGAGAATTTACCAAATTTACTAAAACTACTTACTTCCACTAAACATCTGACTACTTTTACACTAACTCAAATTATGTTATCTTACCTGCAGCTTCATTTCTTCTAAGTCTTTGGTTTTTTCTACTAATTCCCCTCTTAGCTCTTCAAGCAGCAGCTGAAATTTTTCCTGGTGAGTCTGCTTTTCATTTAACAGGTGCTTGAGTTCATTTTGTGACTTTATGTACTCATCTTGCAACCTGATTTTTAAAAAAAAAAGAGTTCAATTTTAAGTGTATCCTTTGCTTTCTAATCTCATTACTTTATGTCAAGTCAACCAACACTACAGAATAAGACTAAGATTATACATTCCATTAAACTTGCATATATCTTTCTTTACAGAGTTTCATTTAATTATTAATACTAGTTTGTGAATGCAATTTTACTATGAGGGTGAAAAAACACATTTAGCCACCTAGATACATTTAATTTTATAGGTCTTGCTACTTTCAAAACAAGACTTTTATAAATTCATAACCCACTTGATACATGCTTAGTTTTGCATAAAGTAATTTTAAGGCAAAAGTTTTACTGTATTAAAAAAGTTTTAAATGTATATACTGCAAAATAAAATTGTACTGTATATGCCAGAGCAAACATTCAGACAAAAAAAAATTTTGTTTTTAATCAAGCCTCTCACCTGCAATTTTAAGTAATTTACCTTGTGTGTTCAGCTTTCAGAGTCTGATAATTCGTTTTATGATGTTCACATCGTAACCTTTCATCAATTAACATTTTTTGGAACTCAGATTGAGAACTTGTCAGCCCGCTGTCTCCACCAGGAGGTAAAGTGGTGGGAAAAGTGTCCATATTGGTAAGTGAACGGACAACCATGTAAAAATAAGTTCTGGCTTTCTTATTGTCTTAGTTTTCTTTCCAGAGTATTTTCTACTTCCTTCTTGCTAAGACAGACTCTCAGGAGGCCAAATTATACCTGCGCAGAGAAATACACTTAATTAGTGATCAGTGAATTCCTTCAATATTAAATTTTTATCACTTACTATTCTCCTTATTTCTATAACAAAACCCAATTTTCAGATTTTCAATGATTCATAAAACAAAATTCAAGAATCAAGTTGAATCATACCTTATCAAATTTTTTTTACTTCCATGCAAAGTTTCTGTGACCATCAAGGTCACATCTTAAAGTATTAACTAGAAGTACTGACTTTTCCAGTCTAGGTACTCCTGTATTCACGAACCACAGATGTTTCCTAAAGACTGGGGTAAACTTCAAGGGTGGATCCTGGTACAAAACCCATACTCTGTAATCAGGGGAAAAGCCTCTGTAACTTGATAAGTGGCTAGGGAGAATCATAGTCTTCACCAAGATGATCTGCAGCAAATAACGATGTCTGTGATTAATGCTATGAAGGATCTTTTATTTGACACAAGGTGAACTGCACTCAGGCTGCAGATTCAGATGAGAAATCAGTTAACACATAAATATTGGTCACCTCCTATGTGTTATGCACTGTGCTAAGAACAGAAAACTAAATCACCTCAGCTATCCCCAAAAGCACCGACCCAGGATTATGAAGTAACTAAATGTTGGTTGTATCTAGAAGTAAAAGATAAAGAATGAAAATTCTTATCGTAAAAAATTAAAAACAAGAATTTTAATCAAAGTTAATTCTGTCCCCTTTAACTTCATTAATCTTTCTCAAGACTATTATATATATTTTTTCCTAATAGCATCTCCCTTAGTCATGGGGTATCATGAATTACCTTTACTTACTACAAGAAAAGATTTTTAGCCTATGCAAACCAACCATTAAATTACTCAGTCTTGCTTGAAATGCAAACCATTAAATTACTCAGTCTTGCTTGAAATACACCATTTTTGATAAATTAATGTTATGTCTGCATATTACATAAGACTTTTAACTAAAATTGGGGTTGCTTTGGTTTCCTGTCAAATTATATTTTAATAGAGGGGGGAAAAGTCCTTCAGGCATACTTTACTCCTTACTGTTACATTAGATGGCCACCAGGATTCAACCTTTGCAAATGCAGAGTGCACTGTCTGTAGCAGATGCCACATTATCCTGTCAAGAGTATACATTTGCCATGGAATTAATGAATTAGATCATAAAACTGGCACGTAATTTTGATTCTGCTCTTTGATCCAACTTGATTGTTTTTTTTAAAGATTTGTCCTGAGCTAACATCTGTTGCCAATCTTCCTCTTTTTTTTCCCCTCCCCAAAGCCCCCCCAGTACATGGTTGTATAGCCTAATTGTAAGTCGTTCTAGTTCTTCTATGCAAGCCACCACCACAGCATGGCAACTGACAGACAGGTAGCATGGTTCCACAACCAGGAAGCGAACCTGGGCCGCCGAAGCAGTGAGCGCAGAACTTTAACCACTAGGCCATCAGGGCTGGCTCCCAACTTAATTTTAAAGTTAGAAACATACAACCTATCTCATACTTTCTAATAAAACCATCAAAAGGCATTAAAGTATTTTAATTTTAATGATCTAAAAAGCTTCAACTACATTAGAAAAATCAAGAACTACCCTTTGGTCCTAGTACTAGTGAAAGAAAGATTTCCAAGCTAAAATGAGTATTTTTTCTTTTTTATTCTCATTAAATTGACAATAAAGTAATATTCTGACTCCTACTTTAAAATGGGAGTTAAGTCCCTATGGAAACAAAATTCACTAAGACCTGAACATTTTCAGAAAACAAAGTTAAAATGATCTCTCCCCTTCCCTTTTGGCACTAAAATCTACTAGAAGTACTTTTCAGGACTTCACTAATTTCAGGATATCCCTTTCTCAATCACCACCACCATTACTTCATCTCCAGTTCTAGTTCCTATGCAAACATATGCACATTGCTCTCTCGTATTTTCCCAAACCAGGAGGATTTCTCCCATTCCAAGAAGATGTTTGCAGTTTCATTACCTTTTTATATATTAATTTTAGTGACTAACAAAGCTAAAATACACCATCACACATCACCAGTAGGTACCACACCCAAATGCATGATATACTTCCCCCCCCACACACACACAAAATAATCACATTGTTAATTTGCACACACAAATCAATACTAGCCTTTTTGAAAAGTTATTTGTATCAAAATGATAAACCTGCTTATCTCCTGGCCCAATTCTAGGAATTTATTCTAAGAAAACAGCTGGATGAGTACCCAAAGATAATTATATAAGAATTTTCTTTGCAACATTGTTTTCAATTAAAAAATGAAAAATCAGAAATAACCTAAACTTCCATAAATAAAGGTATATCTATACTATGCATTAAAAAGGATAAGTCAGATCTGTCCCCACAGCATAATGAAGTAGAGTATGAATGACAGATATACACACACATATGTTGACACTCACAAAGAGAGTAAAATAATATATACCAAGCTAATAATAGTGGTAACTTCTGGGAAAATCATAACAGGGGGACTTCCCCACAGGGCACCTTGCACTTTCAACATTTTATTGTTAAATTTTCTTTTTAATAATTACAAAAATTTTTCAGAAAATGAATAATCCTGCTATCACACTACATTCAAATTATCTTAAACCAAATTCATCATCTTTGCTTTCGATCTACCTTCATCCTCCTGACTTTCCGGCTTCTGGTACTGATACCAGTATTACGCCATCATTCATCCACACTTACAACCCCAAAGCCTTCTCTGCTTTCTCTCTCTCAGCTTGCCATATATAAACACCAAATACTCTTCCTTTAAACTGTATTCCATTTTCTCCAGCCCTACTTAACCACAAAAACTCAGGCTCTTATCACCTTGTAACTACATCATTATTAGAGCTTTTTGTTATCCCTGCTTCCAATATTTTCTCTCTCTGGTCTACCCTACAGAGCACTGCCAGATTAATATTAAAAAATTTTTATTTGACTTCTCACTCTCACTCAAAAGCTCCTATACATGAGACAAAGTTAAAACACTCCAGCATTTCAAGTCTCTACACAATCAGTGCAATCTACCTTGTTCAGTCTCATTTCCTACCATCTGCCAAGAATCTAGCCATCTACTCCAGCCATCCCCTAAACAAACACGCATATCACGCCTTTGTTCATGCAGGTTTTGTCTTGGTTTATGAATCCTACACTAATGAAAATAGACTATAGTATGGCCTATAATCACTAACTGTTCTCTATTTCTGTGATGACTGGATATGAATAGGCTTAAATGCAACAGTTAGAGAAACTATTGGAAAGAACTTCTTGACTCAAAAGTTATGAGCCCCTGGGTTGCATTTGCCAATAGCCTTTTTCAGGATTTTCTCCTCTAGGAATATTTAAGAATCACAGAAGACAATCTGCCTATTTGTGTGAGTCTTACCAAAGTCAGAATGAATTTTATATCTGTTATTATTTTGCACATATAACATATTCAGTTCTCCAGTTCAGTAGTAATCAATTTATCGATGATAATCTTGTAAAATATAATTATGGTAGTCCTCCAAACAGATATCTAGTATCATAGTTAGGCATCATATAACAATTCTTTCTCTGACCTTCAAAAGTGGTTCCACCATTGTATATTCAGGGTCACAAAGAAAGAATTATTTTTTATACTAACGACACAAGGAGGCTTTTAGCTAAAAACAGAAAACCCCAACTCAATTACCTTAAACACTGTGGAAAATGTATTATCTACCTCTTCTACCAAGAAATTTGAAGACAGTCTTCTATTTCCAGTAATAGAGGATTAGGTATTTTGAATCAAGCCTCCTGCTAAGGACAACAAGAAAAACTGGGTATGTATTTTAAAAAGCTGCTTGAAGGCGTTAGAAAACTAACAAGAGAACAAACATTTACTAAGATGGGAACAGGGGAGGATGCGGGTGCAGAAAGATGAGACGGACATTTGGGACCACCTTTCCCCTGGAGGCATCTGCCAGTTCCAGAGAGGTGGCTGGGTGGCTGAATGTCTTCTGACAGTCCTCAAATTCAAAAACAGAAAGACTGGACCAGCAAGGAGTGGAGAAGCCCTGGTGAACGCCCTTCATTTTGGATACAGCCTTTAAAGGCTATCACTTAGGAATAAGGGAATTCAGAAGAAAGACATTAGACTAGGCCTTAAAATTGCTCTAAAAAACAATTTTACAAATAACTATGTGACAATAAAAATAAAAAACCAAGTCCACAGGAAGATAAGGCAACATGAATTAAAGCCACAAAAAACAACAGACAATAGACACACAAGGATCTCACTATTCGAGTTATCAGACAAGGATTCTAAAAGAAATTTTTTATTATTATTATTGTGTACTAGGCAACAGAAAACGAGGGTGAGAATTTTGTGTGAGAATTAGAAATCATAAAAAGAACCCAATGAAAACTAAACAGAAAAATATGATAAACAAAATTAAGAGTTTAATGAGCAGGTATAACAGCCCAGATTAGACATAGTTTAAGAAGAAATTGGAAGATAAGTTAAAAGAATATATTCAAGATAAAGTAGAAAGAGAAACAGGATGGAAAATACAAAAAAAGGAAAGAAATACAGAGAATAAAATTGAAATGTCATTCTAACAGACATGTAGTTGGAGTCCCAGAAGGAAAGGAGAGAGAAAACAGAGCAGAAGCAATACTTGCAAAACAAAAAAAAATGGTTGACAACTTCCCCAAGCTGATGAAAAATATCAAATATCAGATTCAAAAAGTCCTACAAACCTCAAGCACATAAATAAAAAGAAATCCACACCTAGGCACATCACATTATGACAGATAAAAACCAAAAACAAAGAGAAAATCTTAAAATCAGCCAGAAAAGGAAACACAGTGCCTTCAAATTAGCAACAAAAAGAACTGACTTCAATAATGAAAATCAGAATACAATGTAATATTACCTTTACAGTGTTAAAAGGAAATAACTGCCAAACTTACATTCTATAAATATAGCAAAAAAAAATCTTTCAAGAATCATGGTAAAATAGATTCTCAGACAAACAAAACCAATTCATCCCAGAAGATGCACACTAAAAGAAACAGTAAAAGAGTCCTTCAGACACAAGGGAAATTATCTTAGATGTGAACTTGACAAAGCATAAATAAAGGAAGATAAATGAAAATTGTAAATATGTGCATAATCCAATTGAGTATTGACTGCATAAAATAATATCTTGTGGGATTTTAACAAATATAGGCTTAAAATTCATGATATAAATGGTATATAAGTCACTAGAGGTAGAATTACAAGTGTTGTAGAATCCTTGCACTATACAGAAAAAGGCTAAAAGTATCAATTAATATTACACTTTGATAAGTCAAGGATGCATACTGTGATCTCTAGGAAAGGGGATGGCAAACTATAGCCCATGGACCAAATTTGGCCTGCAGTCTTCTGTTGTATAGCCCTGAGCTAAGAATGTTATCTCCTTTTTTAAGAGTTTTTTTTTAAAAGATGAATGAACACAGATGCAAAAAATCCTCAACAAAATATTAGCAAATCAAAT
Organism: Ceratotherium simum simum; assembly: GCF_057802395.1. NCBI lineage: Eukaryota > Metazoa > Chordata > Mammalia > Perissodactyla > Rhinocerotidae > Ceratotherium > Ceratotherium simum. The sequence continues at coordinate 27,746,118 of NC_141924.1, read as the reverse complement.
CCAACAACGTATAAAAAGAATTATATACCACCATGACCAAGTAAGATTTATTCCAGGCATGCAAGATTGGTTCAACATTCAAAAAATTAATTACTGTAATCCATTACATCAACAGGCTAAAGCAGAAAAATCACATGATCAGATCAACAGACGCAGATAAAGCATTTGATAAAATCCAACACCCATTCATGATAAAAACTCTCAATAAATTAGGTATAGAGGGGAAACTTCCTCAATTTGATAAAAAACATCCACAAAAAATCTACAGTAGATCTAGGCAGAGACCTTATACTCTTCACAAAAATCATCTCAAAATGAAAATCATACACCTAAATGTAAAATGTGAAACTATGAAGCTCCTAGAACATAATATAAGAGAAAATCTAGATGGCCTTGGGTATGACAAAGGCTTTTTAGATACAACACCAAGGGCAACATCTATGAAAGAAATAATAGCCAAGTTAGACTTCCTTAAAATTAAAAACTTCCACTCTATGAAAGACGTTGTCAAAACAATGAGAGAAGCTACTGACTACGAGAAAATACATGCTAAGACACATATGATAAAGGACTGTTATCTAAAATATACGAACTCAAACCCAACAATAAGAAAAACAACCAGATTAAAAATTAGGCTAAAGACCTGAACAGACATCTCACCAGGGAAGATATACAAATGGCAAATAAGCATACGAAAAGATGTCCAACATCATATGTCATTAGGGAACTGCAAATTAAAACAATGAGATATCACTACGCACCTATCAGAACGGCCCAAATCCATAAACCCTGACACCAGACGTTGGTGAGGATGTGGAGCAACAGGAACTCTCATTCATTACTCTTACCACATGAGCCAGCAACCACACTCCTTGGTATTTATCCAAATGAGTGGAAAACTTACATTCACACAAAAACCTGCACTCGATGCTTCTAGCAGCTTTATTCATATTTGCCAAAATTTGGAAGCAATGAAGATGTCCTTTAGTAGATGAATGGATAAATAAATTGTGGTATATCCAGACAATGGAATATTACTCAGCCCTGAAAAGAAATGAGCTATCAAGACATGAAAAGATATATTGGAACTGTAAATGCATATCACTAAGTGAAAGAAGCCAATCTGAAAAGGCTACATACTGTCAGATTCCAACTATATGACATGCTGGAAATGGCAAAACTATAGAGACATTAAGATCAGAGGTGGTTAGGGGAGAGGAAGGGATGAATAGGGAGAGCAGAGGATTTTTAGACCAGTGAAACTATTCTGTATGATATTATAATTATAGAATACATGCCAGTTTACATTGTCAAAACCCAGAGAATGTACAACATTCTGGTTCACAGAGTGAACCCTAATGTAAACTATGGACTATGGGTGATAATGATAATGACATACATTATCACTGAATGAACTAGATTCACTGAATGAACACATACAGTGTTCATTCACTGTAACAAATGGACCATTCTGCTGTGGGCTGTTAACAGTGGAGGAGGTTGTGCATGTGTGGTGGCAAGCAGGGGGTATATGGGAACCCTCTGTACTTTCTGCTCAATTTTGATATAAATCTCAAACAGTTCTAACAAAGGAAAGGAAGGAAGGAATGGAGGGAGGGAGAGAGGGAAGGAAGAAAGGAAAGACACAGGACAGAAACTATACATAGCCTGAAGAGACTATCTGACTCTTCATAAAAAGAGTTTGCTGATCCTTTCTCTAAGATAACCATTAAAGAATGCTAAAAGGATGGAAAAATTAAAATTACTCAAACACTCTACAATAGGGTTTCTCAACCTTTGCACTATTGATATTTTAGATCAGATAATGCTTTTGTTGAGGGGAGCTATCCTGTACATCGTAGGATATTTAGCAACATTCCTAGTCTCTACTCATTAGATACCAGTAGCACCACTCCCCCCAGTTGTGAAAAACAAAAGGTCTCCACATTTTGCCCAAAGTACCGTAGGGGACAAAAATCACCCCTGCCTGTCCTTTGAGAACTACCCCTCCACTGAGAACTCCATCTAAAAGAAAGCAAGCAAGAAGACGAGATGAAATATAAAACAAGTAAGAAAACAGGAAGTTAATAGAGTAGATTTAGACAGATATATCAGTGTTTACATTAAAGTATATAAATTAATACTACAATAAAAGAAATTTAAAAGAAAATATAACCTAACTATATGCCTTTTTTACAATATATTTTTAAAAGACAAGGGCACAGAAAGGTAGAAAGGGAAAAGATAATGCAATCAATCAAAGGATAGATGACAGAACTATATTAATAACAGATAAAGTTGTTTTCAAGGCGGAAAAAAAAAAAGCACTTCTAGAGATAGTAGTAGAAAGACATTCATAATGATAAAAGGTTAAATACACTAAAAGGATGTAACAATTTTAGTTTATATACACTAAATAGATAAAGCAGAAGTGGTGAGAACTATAAGGAAAACAGACAAATTCACAATCATGGGGGAAAATTAAACCACTATTCTTGGTAACTAACAGAACAGAAAAAAATAAGCAGTAAGAATATAGACAATTTAGGGGCCGGCCCCATGGCGTAGCGGTTAAGTGTGCGCGCTCCACTGCTGGCGGCCCGGGGTTCAGATCCCAGGTGCATACCCATGCACCGCTTGTCAGGCCATGCTATGGTGGCGTCCCACATAAAGTGGAGGAAGAAGGGCACAGATGTTAGCTCAGGGCCAGTCTTCCTCAGCAAAAAGAGGAGAATTGGCATGGATGTTAGCTCAGGGCTGATCTTCCTCACAAAAAAAAAAAAAAAAAGAATATAGACAATTTAAACAACACAATTAACCAACCTGATCTAACTAACATATATAGAAAACTGTACCCAATAACTATATAAAATACACATTCCTTATAAGCAGACAACTTAACACTTATAAATATTGATCACACACTGACTCTTAAAAAAAACTTTAAAACTTTAAAAGATCTTAATTATACAGAATATATTTTCTGACCACAGTGCAATTAAACTAAAACTCAATACAAAAAGGTAAGTGGAAAAGCTACATGTGCTTAGGAAGTAAGAATACATTTCTAAATAACTTAATCAAAGAAAAGGTCACAATAGAAATTAGAGAATATCTAATTGAACTAAATGAAAATTGATATTACATCTTAAAACTTGTGGGATAAAGATTTCTGCTTCCAGGAAGATGGAGCAGATGTATGTTTCCCTATTAATCCCACTAATACAACTAAAAGTCCCGAACATTATACATATGACATAGATAACATGACTGAAAAATGGAGATTAGAAGGCAGACCAGGTAAGGACCTCAGGATAAGAACACAGTGGTGAGTTCCCTGGGTTTTCTTTTTCCCTCATATATGCCCAACGTGGAGCTGAGAAGCTGCCAACGGGTTCAGATAAAAAAAAAAAAAGCCTAAAAGCCTGTTCTCTAGCCCAAGTAACAAGAAAGGGGAAGCTTAGCAAGACAACAAAATTGTAGACAATAACAATCTACTCCAGGAAAATACTAAAGAAAAAACTGTGGCTCCAGCTCCATCCACACAAGGAAAGGCCAAGTGGGGGGGCCAGGTAACGAGGTACCCAAGTACCCTGCCTGGGTGATATACAAGAAGGCCAAGTAGGAAGTTGGGAATTTCATCCCTGCTGAGCAGTAATAAAGCCCCATGCTCCTGCAATGCCAGTGGAGACCACATGGGAAACCTGAACTTTCACCCCTACCAGCAGTAAGGAAGAGTACCTCCCTCACCCTGCTGAAGTGCTGTCAGAGAAGGCCTAGCAGAGAGTTAGGACTGGCACCAGCACTCAGCAGTAACAAGACTACTCTTTCCAGGGTGTCAGTGGAGATCACATGGGGAGCCAGAACTCCAAGGCACCTAGCAATAATGATCTCCCCCAACTCGGTTGTCAACAGAAGCCAACTGGGGAACTTGGACTTCTATCCCCAGCTGACAATAATGAAGTAGCATCGCCCCCTTTCCCTGCCAGAGCAGTGTCAGAAAAAGCCAGTTAAAACAGAAGGTTTAAATAGGATCCAGAGTCTCATAACATAATACACCAAATATCCGGGTTTCAACAGAAAATCACTAGTCATACCAAGAATGAGAAAGATCTCAAACTGAATGTAAAAATACAACTGATAGATGCCAACACTGAGATGACAGAGATATTAAAGTTATGTGACAAAGATTTTAAAGAATTCATGATAAAAAGGCTTCAATGAGCACTTACAAACGAGCTAGAAATAAACAAAAGAAGAGAAAGTCACAGCAAAGAAATACAAGTCTCAGCAAAGAACAGAATATATAAAGAAAAACCAAGTGGAAATTTTAGAACTGAAATATACAATGACCAAAATAAAAATCTTAAGTAGATGAGCTCAACAGCAGAAATAGAGAGGAAAGAGAAAGAGAAAATGAACTGGAAGATAGAATAGAAATTACTCTACCTGAATAACAAACAGAAAATAGACATAAAAAATAAATAAATAACAGATGCTCAGGGACTTGTGGGGCTAATAAAACATCTACTATTCATGTCATCAGAGTATGATTCTATTTATATGAAATATCTAAAACAGGTAAATCCATAGAGACAGAAAACAGACTGGTGGTTGCTAGGGGCTGGGGGGAGGGGAAAACAGGGAGTGACCACTTAATGGGTAGACTTTACTTTGGGGGTGATAAAATGTCTTGTCTTCGATAAAAGATGCTAGGACAATCACATCACCTTATGGAAAAAAAGAAACCTAGGCCCAACTTTGTATTACACACTAATATTAATTCTAGATGCAACGAAGATCTGAATGTGAAAAGCAAAAGAACAAAGCTGCTAGAATATAGGACAATATCTTCACTAACTCACAGCAGGAAAAGAACACACCCAAAAGGCTGAAAGGCAATTCCCTGATAAATAAGGAACCTGAGCACCTTTACTTTATTCACGGGCCATTTGGATGTCCTCTTTTGTAAAATATCTATTTTATGTTTAATCTTTTACACAATTTTTTCTATTGATTTCTTTTTACGTACTAATATGTAGGAATTCTTTATAAAATTAAAACCACAATGAGAAAACCACAAAGACTGATCATAAGTTTGGAGAGGATGGGAAGCAACAGTCTGTAGTGTAAACTGGCATATCCATCGGCATATCCACTTTGGAAAAAAACGAGCATTATCTACTAAAGTTAAAGAAATGCATATACTATGACTCAGCTATTTCTCTACTTCAGATACACCCAACTGAAATATGAGTACAAGTGCACCAAGAGATTTCTGCTGAAATAATACTGTTAACAGTAATACTGGAATAATAATAGTAATATTATTCCCAACTGAAACTTAGAAACAAACCAAATGTCCATTAATCGCTGAAGAAACAAATTGCAGTATAATGAAACTAATACTTATGCCAATGAAAATAAGCTATAATACATTCTACATAAGTGAATATCACAAACATATCGTGCAAAAGAAAGAAGCCAGACACAAAAGAGTACAAACTAAATTTTCCAAACATACAAAGTTCAGAAAATATCTAACACAGGCAAAATTATAGTATTTAAAGGATACATGCTTATGTTCATTTAGGTTGTAAAATTGCAAAGAAAGGAAGTGATTAACATAAAAGAATAGTGTTACCTGAGGAAGGCTGGCAGTGTTCTACTACTTGATCTTTGTTGTGGTTACATGGGGGTTTGCTTTGTAAATCACTCAGATGGACAGTTTCTATATACTCTTCTGTATGTATATGATAATTCACAATTTTTAGGATTCAGAATCTTCTGTTTTAAAAAGTTTTAATTCAAAATTTTAAGTTTTCGTTCAAAAATTGGGCTCAGTTTCATCAAGGACCCTGGTCTTCTCCATCCTTCTGCCAACACATTCTGTTGGCTTAATTGTCCTCATGGTTGTGAGGTTAACACAGTTTCAGACATCACATGGATAAACAAGAACACTCAGAAAAAGGGCCATTTCTTCCACCAGTTCTCTTTTGTTTGTTTAGTCTTTTTAAGGTAAAATTTACATATAATGAAACATGCAAATTTTAGGTATACAATTCCTTGAGTTCACAAAGGAAGAACCCAAGAGTATTCCATTGTTTAAATATATCCCATTTTGTTTATCCATTCTCTTACTGATAGGCATTTGGATTGTTTCTGGTTATTATGAAGATTAGTTATCATGAATAAAGCTGCTATGAACATTCTTGTACAAGACTTTGTGGACATGTTTTCAGTTGGGGAGAAGGGTAAATATATAACAGTGGAACTGCTGAACCATGAAGTATAGGTTTAACTTTATAAGAAACTGACAAATCTTTTCCCCAAGTGGTTGTACCATTTTCCATTTCAAATAACAACATACAAGAGTTCTGTTTGCCTCACATTTTTGTCAACATTTGGTGTTGTCAGTTGTTAAAAGGCAAACTGAGGCACATTAACAATTTTAAGAGTTTATTTGCGCACACTTCGATTCCAATGGGGCAACCCCAAATTCAAAGTGGTTAGGAACACTCCACCAACAGGAGCTAATGGAAAAGTTTTTATAGAGAAGATGTGGAAGCGAAGCAAGGAAATTATTTGATTGGCTATAACCTAAGGAGTTGCCTTAATTGGGAAAGTCTAGTTGGCTATGATTGGTTGTTCTTAAGTTTCATTTTCTCAGATTCCCATTCATTGATTCTGGCTTAGGCTTTGATTTGCTTACATAGGATACCAAGGCATTAGAGTCGCCTCAGTCTAATAATCTCCTTGTTTGATTACTTTTAACACCGTCTTTTTCATTTTAGCCATTCTAGGGGATGTAAAGTGATATCAAATTGTGGTTTTAATTTGCATTTCCCTGAAGCACTTTTTCATTATTTAATGGCCATTCATAGATTATCTTAATCTATGAAAAGATCTTTGCTTTAAGAACGATCACAATAGAAAATGTTTACTTTGCAGCTGGTAAAATGGGAGACAGCTATTGTCTATTAGAAATGAAAACAAATTTAAAATTTATCTCATTGCACTGACTACCGACAGCTTCCCGCGCAGAGCACACATTGCGGTTTTGCACTTCCATATTTCTGCAAATACTAATTTCCTTGCCAGGAAGGCTTTCCATCCCTCTGCACTCTGATCTAGTGAATTCCTAGTCAGCCTTCAAAACCCTGCTCAGAAATGCATTACTTCCTCCATGAAGTACTTCCTCACTCTCTCAAACATACATTCTGTCTTCTATCTTGTATATTAGTATATGGAATGCATGCAGTGTAACTTCCTTCAGGGCAAGATACATGTCTTACTCATCTTTATAACCCAATACCTAAAACAAACACAGGCACGTATTAGTTCAAAAATATCAAATGAATATGTTCACCATTCTAATGCTACTTTAGCCTCAATTCACTTTTCTCATCCATATTCAGTAACTGAGGCTTCCAGACTGTATTGGGCTGAATGCTGGCCCAAAAAAAGATAAGTCACTTCCTACTCTCTGTAACCTATGAATATTACCTTATATGGTAGAAGATGTGATTAAATTAAGCATCTTAAAAAGAAGATTTTATCCTGGCTTATATGAGTGGACCATAAAAGCAATTACATGTATCCTTATAAGAGAGAGGCAGAGGGAGTTTTGAGACTGAAGAGGAAGCAATGTGACCAAGAAGGCAGAGATTAGAGAGACGCAGCCACAAGCCAAGGAACGCCTGGAGCCACAAGAAGCTGGAAGAAACAAGGACAGGATTCTCCCACAGAGGCTTTGGAGGGAGTGCAGCCCTTGATTTCAGACTTCTGGTCTCCAAACTGAGGAATAAATTTTTGTTGTTTTAAGACATCCACTATGTGGTAATTTGTTACAGTGGCCACAGGTAACTAATACGCTGGCTTTCTCTTGAGTCTGTTTATTCATAATGAATTTTACCCAAACTCAAAATTTCTATCACAATTTTAAATTCCTACCATGGTCAGGCTTTTCTGATTTCAACCGGTCAATACACAGGTATCAATTACTCACAGAACATCTAAATATGTATCAAGCACTTGAACTATATAACAAAAGAAACAACTCTTATTGTGCAGAGTTTACCAAATAAACTCATAATGCAAATTTTAAAAAGTACATAGTTCAAACAGTATTTTAAAAAAAAGTGAAACAATATTGTGGTTGGCTGATTAATCAGTGAGCACTTATTAGATGGACTAGTCTCTGTGAAAGGCAGTTTTTAAAAGACTCAATACAATCCTTCTCCTAATACTTCATTTTCCTCTCTTTGCAACTATTACTATCACATAACCACACTCACATGTCCTTCCTACCACTTCCTTTGACCAGTCCCAGCTCTACAGACCTACATATGACATTTCCTTTTGCACAGGAGCTGTACTTCTTAAGCAGAGGTACGTATGCCCAAAAGGATGGTAATTCAAAATATTCTAAAAGCACAGCTGCTGATGCTCATGGAAAGCTTCCAAAACACATTGCATTAAAAAGCACTTGCTATGCCTTTGAACATTTCAAAACAACGCTTTCAATACTACATGCCCCCAAAGTGAATGCTGTTTTTTAAAAACAACATTAAAAGTCTAGGGAGAACCTACATCAGGCATTATTTCACTTATAAACAAAACATTAGAAATGAATTTCTTTAAAATCCAGAGAGAATCCTATACTAGTCACCCAAACAGTCTTTGGATGGCCATCCTAGGGTGTCTTGTATACAAAAAGTGTCACAACTTGACACTCTGCCAAAACCTGAAGTGCAGCTGGGAGCAGACCCTTCAAAGCCCTGGGAAGGTGCCAGGCCCCATAATTGTGATTTAGAAAGAAATGGGAGGGCAAGGAAAGAGGAAGGGAAGAAGATATGTATTACAGTGGTTAGCAATCAACCACCAACCACTCTGAATTAAAATGTTATTCTATTCTTATAATTGCACTGTCTGCCTCCGCACAGCTTAATTCACACAAAAGAATTCTGGAAAGTAGGATATAATAACCAGTCAACCTCATATGCTTAGAATTATAAAAGTCTCTGAAAATTTGAAAGACAAAGATGACTCTTGCCCAAACCATACTTCAAATTCATTTTAATGTTTCTTAGTGTAGGCTCTATTACTTATAATATTTGAGGAATTTCCAAAAGATTTACGAGCGTTTAATACCCTTGTGAGCTGTAGAGTCTTCTTTGCTCACATTCCCATATCTCTTCCGAAACAGAAAAGGCTACCATATGGCTCCTAACACAAAATGAAGGTTGTCTACTGACTCAATAACATATCCTGGAAATTATTTGTTTTTTAAATAAATCTTGACAATTTTATTTCTATGACACTTATGCCTTAATCTGAAAAGTAAATAAAAGAAAAAAAATTGATAAGAGTTCAACTGATAGTTTTACTGGAGTTAACAAAAGCATTATCTTTTTCATCTTTGAGAACTGCCAGGAAAAAATATAAATTTTTCAGAGCCAGAAAAGAGAGATAAATAAAAGTCATCCTCAAGACATACAGGTTAATTTTAAAATCATATATCGTGAAAAAAAAAAAAGAAATTAAACAACCAGTATTTACCGAGTGGCTACTATACTATATTTGCTGAGTGGTCCACTTATACTAAGAGGGCTTTGAGGGAAACACAGAAACATGCAGACCATCAAGTCAAGCAGACTTCTCAGCAAGGAAGAACCCACTCATATTCAGAGGAAATGGATATTTTCTATGCCTATTACATGCCAGACACTTTGTTGGGTAAAGGGATACAGAAATAAAGAAAAGAAAATCCTTGCCACCACGGAGTTCATGGTGGTCAGTGAAACATACATGTTAATCAACAATTAACATGCTGACGGAACAAAGAGAAGAGAAAATTTACTATTTATTAAATCCTTTTTGAACTTTCAAAATCCATAAAAATATATGCACATTTATTGCCTATTCAAAATGATAAATGAATTCAGATAGTTTTAAAACTACAAAGCATTGTGATATATTTATAGGTAGTACATAGGAGAGAGAGGCCTTAATTCTGCTAGAGAAACAAACTGTCAGGGAAGACTTCACAAAGAAGGTAATCCTGAGCTAAAACAAAGAAAGGGATACAGGAAAGAAACATCAAGTAGAAAGGCATGGAGATGGAAGAGAACACTGGGGTGGAGGGCTGAGGGGTTGGGGGAAGCAGATCAGCCTGGAGAGGTAAGGCAGGGCCTTGAAGGCAATGTGCAGAAGACTAGAGTTTATCCTGAGGTCTAGGAGAGCCAATGAAAGGTTTTAAGCTTGTGGGTGGGTGAGGGACAGTACAGGGTGGTTTCAGAGTTGTACTTCAGAAAAATAACTAGGTTATCCAAGGTGTGGAGAATAGATTTGGGGGCAGGGGGCGTGTTAAGAGAGACAGAAAGAGGAAAGGAGATCAAAAGTAGAGAAACGGAAATAAAAAGTCCAGGAAAGCAATGATGAAGGCCTGAACTAAAACAGCGGCAGCAGGTAGTCACCAGGGAATAGTCTTAAAATGAATATGGAGGCAGAAGTAACATGAGTTAGTAGTTAGATATTGACATCCCTCTCCCTCAAAAAAATAAAAACTACTGTAATGTCAATAGTTAAAAGGCCAACCAGGAAATCAGGACAGTAAAAAAAAAAAAAGCAAAATGGAATCCAGTCAAAGTAGAAGAAAGGTTGTTTCAAAGATTACACTTACTTCAAGCACTAATCCTCCATAGGAACAAAGAATCAAGCACAGGGACTGTTGTAAAGCATCTTAGTAAATGCAAATACCATCACAGTAAAACAGTAAATCTACCTTTCTTCCATAGGGATTTCATCAGCAGAGGGGTAAACTCTAAAGCTGGCTCTGTCAGGAACAAAGATATAAAGTAAGTATTTTGTTCCTTAAATGTCCACCTGCTGTTACTCCTCCTCATTCTTTCCTTCAAACAATCATCTCTATAGCAACACACAAGAAATTGGTGGGTGGAAAGCATGTTTCTGCAAAAATATAAGAACTGAAGCACACGAGCTACTTTATTTTTTCCTTTAATACAAGAGATATACAATATATCAAAGACAACTGCAAAATATGAAACAGAAAAAACAGACTTAAAAACACGAGGAAATGTAAAAATTGGTGTTGCACACGTCTACTTGGAAACTCTTTTTATAGGTTACAATGACACCTTGTGGTAAGACTTTTTAAATTACATAAGTTATTTTGGAAAATATTTTTACAGCAGAGATATAATAAAACTGGTTTAGACCAAGACCACAGTGTTGAGCTGGTATGAACATGTACAATAATCTATTCAGAAAATTAAGGGCCAAATATCAAACTTTAAAAAAGTCACAGGGTCCGGCCCAGTGGTGCAAGCGATTAAGTGCGTGCGCTCCACTGCAGCAGCCCAGGGTTCACCGGTTCGGATCCCAGACGCACACCAACGCACTGCTTAGCAAGCCGTGCTGTGGCGGCGTCCCATATAAAGTGGAGGAAGATGGGCACGGATGTTAGCCCAGGGCCAGTCTACCTCAGCAAAAAAAAAAAAGGAGGATTGGCAGATGTTAGCACAGGGCTGATCTCCTCACTACATAAATAAATAAATCAGTCACAATATTAGGTAGGCAAACGCACCTTACAAACTGTAAATATAAAGTATTATACTATTCCCTTCACTTGAGCTAAAATTATTAGTATAAGTTTTTTTAAATGATGTAAAAAGAAACTACTTTTGTAATCCAGGGCAAAACTTATAACACTGACAATCCCTTTACATGAGAATATTGACACATGGTTTATAAACTATGAAAATAATTTTATGTCATTACTCCTTTCTTACCAATTAAATACAATAGATGATACCATATTAAAAATTTCAACCTTGATTAATCCAATAATTAAGAGAATAATTTACAATTATCTTTCATCAAGAGTTTACTATGTTTACTAAACTATGCTAAATAAATGCTAGCAAACAAAGAAAAGCTAATGATACAGTCTGCACACAAATTTCCTTACGAATCTCTTTGAGACATTCTTCTCCTTTAGCTTCTACAGCGCCACAATCACCTCTAATCTCTCTGACCCTTCTCCTCTCCCTTAATTGTTCCCTCTCTCTCTCTCTCACCATGAGAAATGTTTGGTCCCTTGTTCCATCTCTATAAAAAAGTCAAGTTGCCTCTCTCACAGCTTCATTTATTATATTTGAATGACACTCAAATTTACACCCACGTTCCTAAACCTCTCTCTCAGCTCATAACTCCCACTCTACTCTCATGTCCCAGCTACAACGGAATTCAACATAACGAGAATTAAACTCATTAACTTCAAATTTTCTACCTGCCTCATTAAAAAAAAAAAAATCAATTACCACTACCCTTTCCCTTATTTCTTAGCACACAACTCATTCCCCATCTACTATTAGTAATAAATTATTAATCCTGCTGATTCTTCTTCATCTGTCTGTTGATTTTAACCACTCTTCTCCATTTCTAGAGCCATAACCCTCTAGTGCAAAATCTCAAATATTTTACACTTGGTTTATTTTAACAGAATCCTCCTAAAAAGTGTTCCAGATTTTGGTCTCTTCTCATCCTTACATAGCCTTCAAATATCCACCAAGGACAATCTTTCTCGTACACTATTTGCATCATTGTAACTCCTATCGTAATCCATCCTATTGTTTACTGGATCAAATCTAAACTTCTCGGCCAAACTCAAAGGCCTGCATCAGCCAACTCGCTATACAAATACAAACATGTCATTTCACTGTCCCCACAGGGCCCCTTTGTCAGAGACAATTAAGGTTGCTTTACAGTCCCTCAGACACATATTGCTTAATCTTACCTTCACAACTTTGTTCATATAGTTACGCCAAATTGAAATACCTTCTTAAATCTTTTCAATTAATCCACAAATCAACATCCGAGTCAAACCTAAAACCCTGCAGCCTGAACGATCAAGGAACTCTTTTCCGAGTTTATAGTTACTCCTAAAGTGAACGTAAAGAATAGCTTCTGCTCCTCTTTTTGCTCCACAGGTTTCTGCCTTTCTTGTGCTTGCCTCAGGATATTTAACTTCATATTCTAGCACATGTGCATTTTCCCCCTCTAGTGCTTTATAACTATGTAAACTATCTTTCCAAAGAAGCTAGGAGTTCCTCAAAGGAAAAACAACAATCTTCTAATTTTTGGTCATCTCCATAGCTCCCACTCCCAGTTAATAATTAGTAACAAAAAAATGATCCACAAAATGTCTGTGATATGAATCCTACTTTCCCATAGGCTTACAATGTAATTTCACAGAAAGCTTGAGAAAGGATATCACCAAGAACACTGTTTGCTAATCAATTATGCAAGCCTTATGATAGTTATCCATCAGGATATTTCTGGCTCAAAAAAAATTCGGGGAAACAATCTGGTAATCAAAAGCCTTAAAAATGAACATATCCTTTGACCTACCAATTCCACATGTAGGAATTAATCCTAAGAAACTAATCAGAGATGTGCACCAACATTTACTGAGTACATTCCAAGGGCCAGGTAGGAGTGGAAGATAGAATCACATCACTGCATTCATGGTTCTTACATCATAGTGCTGTTTATAATGGAAAAAGAGGCTATAAAAAAAGCCTGTTTAATAGCGAGATATACCATGTTCATAGATTGGAATACTCAATATTAAGATGTTAATTTCTCCCAAATTCAATACAATGCCACTCAAAATCCCAGACATTTTTTTATAGAAATTAACAAGCTGATTCTAAAATTTATATGGAAACACAAAGGACCTGGAATAGCCAAACAACTTTGAAAAAGAACAAATTTGGAGAACTTGCACTACTTCACTTCATGACTTACTAAAATGCTACAGAAATCAAAATTGTGGCATTAGCGTCAAGATAGACACATAAATCCATTAAAAAGAGAGCAGAGTTCAGAAATAGACCCAAACATATATGGTCAACTGATTTTTGACAAAGATGCAAAGTCAATTCAACAGACAGAGGATAGTCTTTTCAACAAATGGTCCTGGGACAACTGCCTACCCATATGCAGAAAAATGAACTTCAAGTCATACCTCACACCATACTCAAAAATTGACTCAATTTTTGTGTGTATACATAAACACGAAACATAAAACTATAAAACTCTTAGAAGAAAACACAGGAGAAAATCATTTTGATCATGGGTTAGGTCAAGATTTCTTAGACACAACACCAAAAGCATAATTCATAAAAAAAAAACCAAAACTGACAAACTGGACTTCATCAAAATTAAGCACTTCTATTCTTTAAAAGAGCGGTGGCGCAAGCGGTTAAGTGCACGTGCTCCGCTGCGGTGGCCCGGGGTTCACAGGTTCAGATCCCGGGCACGCACCGATGCACCACCTGTCAAGCCATGCTGTGGCAGTGTCCCATATAAAGTGGAGGAAGATGGGCACGGATGTTAGCCCAGGGCCAATCTTCCTCAGCAAAAAGAGGAGGATTGGCAGATGTTAGCTCAGGGCCGATCTTCCTCACAAAAAAAATAAATAAATAAATAAATAAAAGACACTAATGCGAATGAAAAGCAAGATTGGAGAAAAATTTTACAAATCACATATTGATAAAGGACTTGCATCCAGAATACATAAAGAATTCTCAAAACTAAATAATAAGAAAACAACTGAATTTAACAAAACAACAAGGGCTGGCCCAGTGGCATAGTGGTTAAGTTCACATAGTGGTTAAGTTCACATGCTCCACTTCAGCGGCCTGGGGTTCGCTGGTTCGGATCCTGGGCTCGGACCTTCACACCACTCATCAAGCCATGCTGAGGCAGCATCCCACATAGAAGAACTAGAAGGACCTACAACTAGGATATACAACTATGTACTGGGGCTTTGGAGAGAAAACAAACAACCAAAACAATACAAAAATGGGCAAAAGATTTGAACAGGCACTTCACCAAACAAGACAGACAGATGGTTAAATACTTGAAAAGATGTTAAATATCATTAGTCATTTCTGATGCAAAAATTAAAAACACAGTGCAATACTGCTATACACCTATTGGAATGGCTAAAATGTAAAAGGATGACTATACCAGGTACTGACTAGAATGTGGAGGGAACTGGAACTCTCAATCTACTGGTGGAAATATAAAATGGAAAAACACTTTGGCAGTTACTTAAAAACCAATCACATACTTACCATATAATCCAGCCATTTCATTTATAGGCATTTACCCAAAAGAAATGAAAGCATATATCCACACAAAGAATTTTACACAAATGTTCATAGCAACTTTATTTGTAATACTGAAACACAGGTCAATCAAGAGGTGAATGGATAAACAAATTGTGATATATCCATACAATGGAACACTATTCAGCAATAAAAAGGACTGTATTAACATGGGTGAATCTCAAAATAATTATGCTGAGTGAAAAAATCTAGACAAAAAAGAGTACGTTATATAATTCCATTTATATAAAATTCTAGGAAATGCAAACTAATCACAGCTACAGAAAGCAGATCAGTGGTTGCCTGGGAAGAGGAAAGAGTGAGCAGTTGGCAGGGGTTCGGGACAGGAGGGAAGGATCACAAAAGGGCATGAGAAAACTTTTAGGGGTGATGGATATATTTAATACTTTGATTGTGGTGATAGTTTTACAGGGGTATACATATCTCAAAACTTAAATTGTTTACTTTTAAAAATGTACAATTTGGAGGCCGGCCCAGTGTTGTAGCTGTTAAGTTCGCACGTTCTGCTTTGGCAGTCCAGGGTTCACTGGTTCGGACCCTGGACGCAGACCTACTCACTGCTCATCAAGCCATAGTGAGGCGGCGTCCCATACAGAAGAGCTACAACTCTACAACTGTGATACACAACTACGTACTGGGGCTTTGGGGAGAAAAAAGAAAAAAAAGGGGAAGATTGATGTTGGTGCAGGGCCAATCTCCCTCAAAAAAAAAAAAAGTACAATTTAATTATCAATTATATTCAATAAAGCTGTTTTTAAAAATAAACATTGTAAACTTCAGAAAAAAAACTTTCCTAAAAGAAACTCTAGGCTCAAATGATGTCACAGTTAAATTTTCCTTTAAAAAAAGACATATGGAAGAGTATTTAATAACAATGGAAAATGTTTGTTATAGAAGTAGAAAAAGCAGGTTATAAAATACTCTCTATTGTATAATCCTTATTTTGTAAAAAGCATATTTACATGACTATACGTCCATAGAAACAAAGGATACAAACTAAAACATTAATAAATAAGATTATCTCTGGATGACAGGTGAGATTTTGTTTGTGCATTTCCTGCACTTTTCTTATTTTACAACAAAAATAGATTATGTTTATCATCAGAGGGAAAATGTCATTAGAAAAAAAAGGAGGGGAACCTCGAAGTCCACTTAAAGACCAAAGGAGGGGAAAAAAAAGTCTCCCCTTTCCACATCAGAAAACAGTAACCAAATATAAAAGAGAATGAGACTTGAAGTTCAAGCCTCCACTTCAGGAAATAACCCAGAAGTCCTCAAATTCCATTTCCTTCCATGCAAGTTTACGCAATAAAATACTCAAAATAATACTCAAATAAAAATCAGCCCCAAATCCATATTCTACAGAATTACCAAATCTATGACACCACTTAAAATTCTCTTATCAATATAATTCCCTTTTATCTACAACAGCAGTTTTCAATTTTAGCAATTGAGCTTCTTTTTCAAATTAAGTCTTATAAAACTCCAATATTTAGAACAGATTGTCATTTTACTCATGTATATTAATAAAAATTTAAATTCACATGATTTTATTTTCAAGACACATATCAGACCTTTCATTCCATATCAGTTACTATGCTGGGGGTCTCAAATGTTATAAAATCTGGCTTATAGTACATTTGGACATATAATTTTTTATTGTGGCTTTTGGAATAGTTGAAAATGTAGTTAAACAAAATTCAAACCAAACCTTGGCAGAATTCTGAAGCACTTCCCACTCGCAGTTTTACAGAATTGGCCATTAAAGGTTAATCCAAGCTTCTTAACATAGTATACAAAACCCTTCACAATCTGGACCCTCTCTACTCTTCCATTCTCATCTCTCACAACTCCCTGATATGTACTTATGCCCTAAAAACACTAAACTACTTAGAGTTCACTGAACATACCACACTTTTTCTCACCTCATGCCAGCCCCCTCTGCCTGGAACGCAATCTCCTAATCTCACCCTTCACTCATTTTTATATTCAACTCAGTCATTACTTCCTTCTGAAAGTCTTTCCTGGATGCTTCCCTTTTTCTTTTCTCTTGATCTATTCTGAGTTAAGTGTCTTTGGGAGCTCTTTCCTAATGCCACATATTTATCCATATCAATGTATACTTCACCATATTACAGTCAGCTATTTGTATGCCAATCCCCTTCACTAGGCTAAGACCTCCTTGAGATCAGAGGTTATGTCTTAAGTCATTTTTATACCCCCAAAACCCTACACAATAGCTGGAACATGGCAAGTAGTCAATAAACACTTGTCAAATGAATGGTAAAGCAGTTTTCTCCACTTATCAAAAGGAGATGGAAAGCAAGAAATTGCATAGGGCTTGGGATCCCCAATCCCAAACACCTTATAATTTGATGCTTCAGGAAAATCAACAAGTACACTTGGAGTGACTAAAAAATGTCTAATATTGTGCAAAGGATTATGAGTAATATAAAAGAAGTATAGGACAAGTTTTATCCTCCTGAAAGAAGAATTCCACACATAAACCAAAAAACAGACCTCCTACTTCCAGCATGAGAGAATGAGTAGGTCGACAAATCCTCCCCACAAAACAGACAAAAAAACAACCACTTCGGTGCTCTGGAATTCAATCAAAGGCATTCAACAAACTGAGAAGTGTTTATTCATGAAAACCACTGAACTCTGGGTAAGAACATGAGTTTACAGCACTCTTACCTTTGGCTGCTAACATCTCTCCCCACCTCTGTCAGTGTAGGAGTTTAACAAGGGTGAGGCTGACTGTGAAAACAGTAGCTTCACCACCACTACTTACGGGTAATCTGTTGATCTGGTGCTTTGTCAGTTAAAGTGGAGATCTCTGTGGCAAGCTAACAGTGAGGGCCAGTGGTTCCTTCAGCCTGAGGTTGCAGGACTCTTACATGGCAAGCAAAAACTAGCAGACTAGCTGGGGATTTTACAGGAGTTCTGGGAGGTGAGACAGCCTTAGGAGGCTTGATTTACTAGCCCAGGTTAAACAAAGACGGTAAGTGTGTGCACCAGAAACTGTAGCAGGCCCAGGCCACTCACACATCCTCGGTCAACACAGCTATGCACATGCAAGAAGAGATGCAACAGAGGCTAGTGGAAAGTAAAAGCTAGCGTAGACTTGAAAATGAGCTGTGTTTGAATGCACTCCCCACCCCTCACACAGATCCATCAGTAGTAATAGCCATATTAGTACTAGTATCAGCCACATTAGTTTAAGCTGTTCAAACACAACCTCTGACCAATCCTTGGTTGAACACTAAGCTATGCAGACAGAGGAAGCCAGGATTAAAAATAAAGAAATAAAAACAGCAGAGATATCAGCAACTACACAATGAAGAGTAAACAGATTAGTTCACAAATTTAGGCCAGGCAAGTTACTAAACAAACAAATAGAAAAAAACAACATCAACCTTCAAGAGAAAATTCAAAATATAGAGTTTCTTCAAATTATTCTCTAAAATGTCCAGTATTCAACAAAAAATCATAAGACAAGCAAAAAAGAAAAAAAGAAAAAAGTGTGAACCATTCTCAGGAAGAAAAAGAGCAAACACAAACTGCCTCTGAGTATCCTCAGATATTAAATTTGGCAGACAAAAACTTCAAAGATGCTATAATAAATATGTTCAACGAACTAAAGAAAACTCTCTTTAAATAATCCAATGAAAGTATGATGACAATGACAAAGGATTGAAAAATCTCAAAAAGCAGATAGAAATTGTTTTTAAAAATGAAATTCTGAAGTCAAAAAGTATAACTATTCAAATAAAAACCTCACTAGAGGGGCTCAACAGCAGACTTGAGATGACAGAAGACTGAGGCAATGAACTTGAAGACAGATCAGTAGAAAGTATCCAGTCTGAAAAACAGAGAGAAAAAAACAAATCAAAGAGAAACAAACAGAACTTCAGAGATCTGTGGGACAATATGAAATGTATCAATATACAGGTAATGCGAGTTCCAGAAGAAGAGAAAAGAAAGGGGCAGGAAAAAAATCTGAAGAAATAATGGCTGAAAACATCCAAAATTTGATGGAAACAATAATTTATCTATCCAAGAAGTTCAGCAAATCCAACAGAGAGAGATCAACACCAAGACACACCACAGTCAAACTGCTGATAGACAAAGAAAAAATCTTAAAAGGAGCAAGAGAAAAATGACTTATCACATACAGGGGAACAATAATATGATTAACAGCTGTCATCCCATCAGAAATAATGATGCCACGAAAAAAGCAATTTAAACAAATACACAAAAAGATAAACTAACAAAAAAGGCTCTCAACTAAGAATTCTATACTCAGCAAAACTGTCCTTCAAAAAGGACAATGAAATAGACATTTCCAGATAAACAAAACTGAGAAAATTTGTTGCTGTCAGACATGTCTTATGAGAAATACTAAAGGA
The DNA here is from genome assembly GCF_057802395.1 of Ceratotherium simum simum. Classification (NCBI taxonomy): domain Eukaryota; kingdom Metazoa; phylum Chordata; class Mammalia; order Perissodactyla; family Rhinocerotidae; genus Ceratotherium; species Ceratotherium simum. Next base: position 27,726,485 of record NC_141924.1, on the reverse strand, counting down.
AGTCCTTCTGGCTGAAAAGAAGTTACACCAGAAAGTAACAAATCCACAGGAAGAAATAAAGCACTCCAGAAATTGTAACTATATAGGTAAATACAAAGCACTAAACATATAATTGTTCTCATTTCTTTTCTTCACTTATTTTATTTATTTATTTATTTTTTTAAAGATTTTATTTATTTATTTTCCCCCCAAAGCCCCAGCAGATAGTTGTGTGTCATAGCTGCACATCCTTCTAGTTGCTGTATGTGGGACGCGGCCTCAGCGTGGCCAGAGAAGCAGCGCGTCGGTGCGAGCCCGGGATCCGAACCCGGGTCGCCAGCAGTGGAGCGCGCTCACTTAACCACCAAGCCACGGGGCTGGCCCTCTTCACTTATTTTAAAGAAATAAGATTGTATAAAGCATTAATTAAAGCATTGTGTTGTTGGGTTTATAATATGCACAGCTGTAATATATAATGACAATAATAGCACAAAAAAGGAAGAGGAAAAACATATTGGAGCAAAGTTTCTGTAATTTACCAGAATTAATTTAGTATTATTCGGAAGGAGACTGTAATAAGTTAAAATGTACATTATAATTCCTAGAGCAACCACTATGAAAATAACATTACAGTAAAAAATCAAAAGCAGAGGAATTAAAATGGTACACTAAAAAACATTTAACACAGAAAGTCAGTAAAAGAAGAGAAAAAATGAGACAAACAGAAAACAAATAACAAAATAGCAGATGTAAATCCAACAATATCAACAATTACATTAAATGTACATTAAATATCCCCACTCAAAATGTAGAGAATGTAAGACGAGATCAAAAAACGCAAGACCCAATTATATGCTGTCTACAAAGGACACATCTTAGATTCAAAGACATAAATATGTTAAAACTAAAAGGGTAGAAAACAAAACACACCATGTGAACAGTAACCATAAAAAAACTAGAGTAGCTACGGTACCAAGAAGACAAAACAGAATTTAAGACAAGAAATATTACTCAAGACAAAGAAGGATATTTCATAATGATAAGATGATCACTACATCAGGAAGAGATAACGATTATAAGTGTATATGCATCTAACAACAGAACCTCAAAATACATGAAGCAAAAAATGGAGATAATTAAAAAGAGAAACAGACAGTTCAACAAAAGTAGTTGTAAAATACAACGATTGATAGCACAACGCAGAAAATCTGCAAGGATATAAAGGTCTTAACAACACTATCAATGAACCTGATATAACTGACAGAACACTCCACCCAAAACTGCAGAATACACATTCTTTTCAAACACAAATGGAACATTCTCCATAACACACCATATGCTGGGCCACAAAACAAGTCTCAAGAAAGTCAAAAATACTGAAATCATTAAAAGTACATTATCTCTTCAATAAATGGTGTTGGGAAAACTGGACAGCCACATGCAAAAGAATGAAAGTGGACCATCTGCTATCGCCATTCACAAAAATTAACTCAAAATGGATCAAAGACCCAAAGGTGAGACCTGAAACTATAAAACTCATAGAAGAAAATATAGGCCACACACTATTTGACATTGGTTATAAAGGAATCTTTTCGGACGACATGCCTACTCAGACTAGGGAAACTAAAGAAAAAATAAACAAGTGGGACTTTATCAGATTAAAGAGCTTCTATAAGACAAACGAAACCAGAATCAAGATGAACAGAAAACCCACCAGCTGGGAGAGAATATTTGCAAAACATACATCTGACAAGGGGTTGATCTCCATAATATATAAAGAACTCACACAACTGAACAACAAAAAAACTAACAACCCGATCAAAAAATGGGGAGAGGAAATGAACCGACACTTCTCCAAAGAAGATATACAGATGGCCAATAGGCACATGAAAAGATGTTCAACATCATCAGGGAAATGCAAATCAAAACAACACTAAGATACCATCTCACGCCCGTTAGAATGGCTATAATCACCAAGACAAAAAACAACAAGTGTTGGAGAGGATGTGGAGAAACAGGAACCCTCATACACAGCTCGTGGGAATGCAAACTGGTGCAGCCTCTATGGAAAACGGTATGGAGATTCCTCAAAGACTTAAAAATAGACGTGCCCTATGACCCAGCCATCCCATTACTGGGAATCTATCCAAAGAACCTGAAATCAACAATCCAAAGAGGCTTATGCACCCCTATGTTCATTGCAGCATTCTTCACCATAGCCAAGAAGTGGAAGCAACCTAAGTGTCCCTCGACTGACGACTGGATTAAGAAAATGTTGTATACATATATAATGGAATACTACTCATCCATAAAAAAAGCCAAAATCGTCCCATTTGCAACAACATGGATGGGCCTGGAGTGTATTATGTTAAGTGAAATAAGCCAGAAAGAGAAAGACAAACACTGTATGATCTCACTCATATGTGGAATATAAACCAACACATGGACAGAGAAAACTGTACTGTGGTTACCAGGGCCAGTGGGAGTGGGGGGTGGGTGCAAGGGGTGAAGGGAGTCACATATATGGTAATGGACAAACAAAAATGCACAACCCAAAATTTCACAATGTTAAAAACCATTAAAACATCAATAAAAAAAAGTACATTATCTGATCACAATGAAATTAAATTAGAGATCCATAACAGAAAGAAATCTGAGAACATTCCCAAGTATTGGTAAATTCAACAACACACTTCTAAATAAACCATGAATCAAAGAAATCACAAGGAAAAATTTTTTAATATATGTTGAATTGAATGAAAACAAAAGCAGCATATCAAATGTATGGAATGTAGTTAAAGCAGTGCTTAGAGGAAAATTTATAGCTTTAAACACATATCAAAAAAGAGGAAAATTTATAGCTTTAAACACATATCAGAAAAGAAGAAAGGTCTCAAATCAATAATCTAAGCTTCCCCCTTAGGAAACTAGGGGGGAAAAAAAGAGCAGACTAAGCGCAAAGCAAGCAGAAGGAAGGAAAAAAATAATATTAGAGTAGAAATCAATGAAATAGAAAAATAAGGAAAAAATGAAATAAAAAGCTGGATCTTTGAAAAGAAAACAAAACTGAGAAACTCTCAGCTAGATTCACCAAGAAAATAAGAGAAAAAGATAAAAATCACCAAAATAAAGAATGAAAGAAGGAACACCATTACTAACCTTATAGTAATTTTAAAAACTATATGGGGCCGGCCCGGTGGCACAAGAGGTTAAGTGCACATGCTCCGCTATAGCGGCCCAGGGTTCGCCGGTTCGGATCCTGGGCGTGCCCCGACACACCGCTCATCAAGCCATGCTGTGGCAGCATCCCATATACAGCGGAGGGAGATGGGCACAGATGTTAGCCCAGGGCCAGTCTTCCTCAGCAAAAAAAAGAGGAGAATTGGCAGATGTTAGCACAGGGCTGATCTTGCTCACACACACACAAAAAAAAACCTATAAAAAATAAGAACTTTATATCAACAAATTAAATTTATATAAATGGACAAATTCCTAGAAACACCAAAGTTATCAAAACTCAAGAAGAAATAGAAAATCTGAACAGAACTAGAACAAGTGATGAAATTGAATTAGTAATTTAAAATCTTCCCACAAAGAAAAGCCCAGGCCTACACAACTTCACTGATGAATGCTATCAAATAGTTAAAGAAGTAACAGCAATCCTTCTGAAACTATTTCAGAAAAAACAGAGAGGGAAAAACCATGCAACTCCTTCTACGAGGCCAATGTTGCACCAATACCAAAGCTAGACAAAGGCATCACAAGAAAAGAAACCAATAGATTAATATCCCTCAGGAACATAGACACAAAATTCCTTAACAAAATTTAGGAAAATCAAATTCAGCAACAAGAAAAAGAGATTATACAGCATAACTAAGTGAAAATCATCTCAAGAATACAGAGTTGGGTTAACCTCAGAAAATCAATTAATGTAATATACCACATTAACAAAACAAAGGGAAAAAATGTGATCATCTCATTGGATGCAGGGAAAAAAATCTGACAAAATCCAACACTCATTCATGATTAAAAACTCTCAACAAACTAGGAACATAAGAAAACTTCCTTCACTTAATAAACATCTACAGAAAACTTACAGCTAACATCATACTTAATAGCGAAAATCTGCATACTTTCCCCCTAAGACCAGGAGCAAAGCAATGCACTCTCAACACTTCTACTCAACATCTTACTGGAGTATCTAGCCCATACAATAAGGCAAAAATGACTGATGGAATACATTAATGTTCAGATTGGGAAGAAAGCATTGTTTTATTCACAGATATGAACATCTATGGAGAAACAAAATACAAAAATTGCATTTCTATATGCTAGCAATGAAGAATCTAAAAATCAAATTATGAAAACTCCATTCCCAATAGTATTACACAAAATTATTGGGGCTAGCCCCATGGGATAGTGGTTAAGTTCACCCGCTCTGCTTCAGCAGCCCAGGGTTCACGGGTCTGGATCCCAGGCTCAGACCTATGCCACTTATCAAGCCATGCTGTGGCAGGTGACCCACATATAAAGTAGAGGAAGATGGGCACGGATGTTAGCCCAGGGCCAATCGTCCTCAGCAAAAAGAGGAGGATCTGACAACAGATTAGCTCAGCGCTAATCTTCCTCACCAAAAAAGAAAAAATTATCAAATCTTAGGAATAAATTTAATAAAAGAAGTACAGATTTATATATTGAAAACTAAAAACATTGTTGAAATTAAAGATCTAAATAATGGAAAAACATTACTTGTTCATGGACTGGAAGATTCAACTTTAAGTTAGCAATTCTTCCCACATTGATTTATGGATTCAATGCAAATCCTATCAAATCCCAGAAAACCTTTTTTGTAAAAATTGACAAACTGATCCTAAATTTTATATGTAAATGGAAAGGATCTAGAATCACTTTTGAAAGAGTCAGGAGGATTCACACTACCCATTTTTTTTTTGTTGTTTGTTTATTGCAGTAACATTGGTTTATAACATTGTAAAAATTTCAGGTGTACATCATTATACTTCTATTTCTGCATAGATTACATGATGTTCACCACCAAAATACTAATTACAACCCATCACCACACACATGTACCGAATTATCCTTTTCACCCTCCTCCCTCCCCCCTTCCCCTCTGGTAACCACCAATCCAATCTCTGTCTCTATGTGTTTGTTTATTGTTGTTATTATCTACTACTTAATGAAGGAAATCATACGGTATTTGACCTTCTCCCTCTGACTTATTTCACTTTGCGTAATACCCTCAATGTCCATCCATGTTGTCACAAACGCCTGGATTTCATCGTTTCTTATGGCTGAGTAGTATTCCATTGTATATATATACCACATCTTCTTTATCCATTGTTCCCTTGATGGGCACTTAGGTTGCTTCCAAGTCTTGGCTATTGTGAATAACGCTGCAATGAACACAGGGGTGCATGTACCTTTACAAATTGGTGTTTTCAAGTTTTTGGATAAATACCCAACAGTGGAATAGCTGGATCATATGGTAGTTCTATCCTTGATTTTTTGAGGAATCTCCATACTGTTTTCCATAGTGGCTGCACCAGTTTGCACTCCCACCAGCAGTGTATGAGAGTTCCCTTCTCTCCACATCCTATCCAACACATGTTGTTTCCTGTCTTGTTACTTATAGCCATTCTGACGGGTGTGAGGTGATATCTCATTGTAGTTTTGATTTGCATTTCCCTGATAGTTAATGATTTTGAACATCTTTTCATGTGTCTGTGGGCCATCTGTACATCTTCTTTGGAGAAATGTCTCTTCAGGTCTTTTCCCCATTTTTTAATCGGGTTGTTAGTTTTTTTGTTGTTGAGATGCATGAGTTCTTTATATATTTTGGAGATTAAGCCCTTATCAGATGTATGGTTTGCAAATATCTTCTCCCAATTGTTAGGTTGTCTTTTCATTTTGTTGATGGTTTCCTTTGCTGTACAGAAGCTTTTTAGTTTGATGTAGTCCCATTTGTTTATTTTTTCTATTGTTTCTCTTGCCCGGTCAGACATGGTGCTTGAAAAGATGTTCCTAAGACCGATGTCGAAGAGCATACTGCCTATGTTTTCTTCTAGAAGTTTCATAGTTTCAGGTCTTACATTCAAGTCTTTAATCCATTTGGAGTTAATTTTTGTGTATGGTGTAAGGTAAGGGTCTACTTTCATTTTTTTGCATGTGGCTATCCAGTTTTCCCAACACCATTTGTTGAAGAGACTTTCTTTTCCCCATTGTATGTTCTTGGCTCCTTTGTCAAAGATTAGCTGTCCATAGATGTGTGGGTTTATTTCTGGGCTTTCAATTCTATTCCATTGATCTGTGTGTCTGTTTTTGTGCCAGTACCATGCTGTCTTGGTTACTATAGCTTTGTAGTACATTTTGAAATCAGGGAGTGTGATACCTCCAGCTTTGTTCTTTTTTCTCAGGATTCTTTTAGCTATTCGGGGTCTTTTGTTGTTCCATATAAATTTTAGGATTCTCAGTTCTATTTCTGTGAAAAATGTTGCTGGAACTTTGATAGGGATTGCATTGAATCTATAGACTGCTTTAGGAAGTATGGACATCTTAACTATGTTAATTCTTCCAATCCAAGAGCACGGAATATCTTTCCATTTCTTTGTGTCTTCTTCAATTTCTTTCAGAAATGTTTTATAGTTTTCAGTGTACAGATCTTTCACGTCTTTGGTTAAGTTTATTCCTAGGTATTTTATTCTTATTGTTGCAATTGTAAATGGGATTGTATTCTTAATTTCTCTTTCTGCTACTTCATTGTTAGTGTACAGAAATGCAACTTATTTTTGTATGTTGATTTTGTACCCTGCAACTTTACCATATTTGTTTATTACTTCTAAAAGTTTTCTGGTGGATTCTTGAGGGTTTTCTATATATAAAATCATGTCATCTGCAAATAGTGACAGTTTCACTTCTTCCTTTCCAATTTGGATCCCTTTTATTTCTTTCTCTTGCCTGATTGCTCTGGCTAGGACTTCTAGTACTATTTTAAATAGGAGTGGTCACAGTGGGCATCCTTGTCTGGTTCCTGTTCTTAGAGGGATAGCTTTCAGTTTTTCACCATTGAGGATGATACTAGCTGTGGGTTTGTCATATATGGTCTTTATTATGTTGAGATACTTTCCTTCTATACCCATTTTATTCAGAGTTTTTATCATAAATGGATGCTGTATCTTGTCAAATGCTTTCTCTGCATCTATTGAGACGATTATGTGATTTCTATTCTTCATTTTTTTTAATGTGGTGTATTACGTTGATTGACTTGCGAATGTTAAACCATCCCTGCATCCCTGCAATAAATCCCACTTGATCATGGTGTATAATCTTTTTAACGTATTGTTGTATGCAATTTGGTAGTATTTTGTTGAGGATTTTTGGATCAATGTTGATCAGTGATATTGGCCTGTAATTTTCTTTTTTTGTGTTGTCCTTGTCTGGTTTTGGTATCAGGGTAATGTCAGCTTTGTAGAATGAGTAAGGGAGCTTCCCCCCCTCCTCAATTTTTGGGAAGAGTTTGAGAAGGATAGGTATTAAGTCTTCTTTGAATGTCTGGTAGAATTCACCAGGGAAGCCGTCTGGTCCTGGACTTTTATTTTTGGGGAGGTTTGTGATTACTGTTTCGATCTCCTTACTGGTGATTGGTCTATCCAAATTCTCTACTTCTTGATCCAGTTTTGGAAGGTTGTATGATTCTAAGAATTTATCCATTTCTTCCAGATTGTCGAATTGGTTGGCATATAGCTTTTCCTAGTATTCTCTTATAATCTTTTGTATTTCTGAGGTGTCTGTTGTAACCTCTCCTCTTTCATTTCTGATTTTACTTATTTGTGCCTTCTCTCTTTTTTTCTTGTTGAGTCTAGCTAAAGGTTTGTCAATTTTGTTGATCTTTTCAAAGAACCAGCTCTTGGTATTATTTTTTTCTTTTTTTTTTTTGGTCTCTATTTCATTTATTTCTGCTCTGATTTTTATTATTTGCCTTCTTCTACTGATTTGGGGCTTGGTTTGTTCTTCTTTTTCCAGTTCCTTTAGGTGCATTGTTAGATTGTTTATTTGAGATTTTTCTTGTTTGTTGAAACAGGCCTATATTGCTATAAACTTCCCTCTTAGAACCGCTTTTGCTGTATCCCATAAATTCTGGCATGTCGTATTTTCATTTTCATTTGTCTCCAGGTATTTTTTGATTTCTTCGTTAACCCAGTCGTTGTTCAGTAGCATTTTGTTTAATCTCCATGTATCTGTGGCTTTTCTGATTTCTTCCTATAGTTGATTTCTAGTTTCATACCGTTGTAGTCAGAAAAGATGCTCGGTATTATTTCAATCTTCTTAAATTTATGGAGACTTGTTTTGTGGCCTAATATGTGATCAATCCTGGAGAATGTTCCATGTGCATTTGAAAAGAACGTGTATTCTTCGGTTTTGGGATGGAATGCTCTGTATATATCTACTAGGTCCATCTGTTCCAGTGTGTCATATAAGGCCAATGTTTCCTTATTGATCTTCTGTTTGGATGATCTATCCATTGGTGTAAGTGGAGTGTTCAAGTCCCCTACTATTATTGTGTTACTGTCTATTTCTGTTTCTATGTCTGTTAATAATTGCTTTATATATTTAGGTGCACCTACATTGGGTGCGTAGATATTTACAAGTGTTATATCCTCTTGTTGGATTGTTCCCTTGATCATTATGTAATGCCCTTCTTTGTCTCTTTTTACAGTTTTTGTTTTAAAGTCTATTTTGTCTGATATGAGTACTGCTACCCCAGCTTTCTTTTCATTGCCATTTATGGAGTATCTTTTTCCATCCCTTCACTTTCAGTTTGTGAGTGTCTTTAGGTCTGAAGTGTGTCTCTTGTACGCAGCATATATATGGGTCTTGTTTTTTTATCCAGTCAGCCACCCCATGCCTTTTAATTGGAGCATTTAGTCCATTGACGTTTAAAGTAGCTATTGATAAGTATGTACTTACTGCCATTTTTTAACTTTTTTTTTTCCTCGGTGTTTTAGTAGTCCTTCTCTGTTCCTTTCTTCTATAGAGAACTGATGGTCACTTTAGTTTGACTTCTGTCTGAAAGCTGTACACTTTAACTCCCCTCCTCCCTCATGTTTTTGATATCATATCTAACCTCTTTTTTGTGCATTTGTATCCATTACGTTCTTATCATGGAAATAGATAATTTTTCCTATTTGTGGTCTTTCTTTTCCCCTTAAATCAGTCCCTTTAACATTTCTTGTAACACTGGGTTCTTGGTGACAAACTCCTTTAATTTTTGCTTGTCTGGGAAATTTTTGATCTCTCCTTCCATTTTGAATGATAACCTTGCTGGGTAGAGTATTCTTGGCTGTAAGTTTTTTCCTTTTAGCACTTTAAATATATCGTGCCATTCTCTTCTAGCCTGTAAGGTTTCTGCTGAGAAGTCAGCTGATAGCCTTATGGGGTTTCCTTTGTATGTAACTTGACATTCTCTTGTGGCTTTTAGGATTCTCTCTTTATCTTTAATTCTGGACATTTTGATTATGATGTGTCTTGGTGTGGGCCTCTTTGGGTTTATCTTGTTTGGGGCTCTCTGTGCTTCCTGTACCTGGATGTCTGTTTCCTTCCTTAGGTTAGGGAAGTTTCCATCTATTATTTCTTGAAATAGATTCTCTGCCCCCTTGTCTCGCTCTACTCCTTCTGGGACACCTATAACACGGATGTTAGTGCGCTTGATGTTGTCCCAGAGGTCCCTTAGGCTGTGCTCACTCTTTTTAATTCTTTTCTCTTTTCCATGTTCACCTTGGGTAATTTCTTCTAGTCTTTCGTCCAGCTCACAGATCCGTTCTTCTGTATCCTCTACTCTGCTTTTGAGTCCCTCTAATGAATTTTTCATTTCCAGTATTGTATTCTTCATTTCTGATTGGTTCTTTTTTATATCTTCCATTTCTTTGTTGACTTTCTCACTGAGTTCATCTATTCTTCTCCCCAGATCAGTGAGAATCCTTAACACTCTTTGTTTGAACTCTCTGTCAGGTAGGTTGCTCATTTCTGTTTCACTTAGTTCCTTTTCTGGGGTTTTGTCCTGTTCTCTTACTTGGAATGTATTCTTTTGCCTCCTCATTTTGCCTCTTTCCCTGTGCTTGTGTCTATGTATTAGGTAGGTCAGCTACATCTCCTGCTCTTGGATAGGTGACCTTATGTAAGTGATGCCTTAGGAGGCTTCCAGTGTGATTCCCTCAGTTCTCAATGTTCCAGGGGTGACCCCTATGTGGGCTATGTGTGTCCTTCTGTTGTGGCCTGTTTGCTCTCCCTGTAGGCGCCCAGGGAGGCTGAGTTATGCTCTTGGCCAGCGGTTGTAATGCTCAGCTGCTTGTAGTTGTTGTGGCCCCTTCAGTCTCTTTATCAGGTGGGGGGAGCCCCAGCACACTTGGCTGCAAGTTCTAATACCACATTTCTGTTGCAGTATTTCTTTTAAGTGAGTAGGCCCCCAGCATGGCAGTTTGTTAGGCTCAGGGCCTTACAATTGCTGTAAGCCTCTAGCCTATTAGGTCTCTTGTCAGCTCTCTGAGGATTGCAGCTGGGTGGGGCTGGCCTCAGGCACAGGAGCACCCAATTGTTTCAGGCTTTGGAAGGTGGGGCAAACCCCCTATGTGGGTCTTTGAGAAGCACAAGTCTTCTGCAGCTGACAAGCCCGGCCGCCCACAGGTCCACACACATAGTCAACACAGTCCTGCCCCGTGTGCATGCCCCGACCTCCCCAAGCAGACCCAGTCTCTCCACAGCGAGAGCCCCACACACTCCGCCACCGCCCCACACTCTCCACCCGCTCCTTGTGCACGCCCTGCCCTGCTAAAGTCGGCTCAGTTGCCAGGCTGCTGGCAGAAAATCCAGTCACCAATCTATGCAGGCCCACAAGTTGCCTGAGGGCTTATTGTTGGGTGGGGCCAGTCTCTAGGGTGGGCTGCCTGCCCTGGCTGAGCTGGATTAAATCGGTGCTCTAGCGGGTGGGGCAGACCTGGGCTAGCATGCCCCAGGGAGAACTCCAATGGCGTCTGTGTCAGCACGCCCACACCAGGCCACAACAACGGCCGCCACCAACGTCCCAGTCCCTGGAGAGGTCCCACCCCCCACCGAGATGCACTCAGGGCCCATTAGGTGAGTCTCTTTTCACCACAGCACCGTGCACCTTTCTCTCTGGTGATTTTAGGATGCTTTCTGAAATGGGTGAGTTTGCGCGCAGGCCCTTTAAGAGCCGGTTTAGCAAAGTCAGATATTATGCCACTGGTCTCGATTGTGCTGGGTCCACAAAATGCCCACAGAGGGGGCACTCCCGGCTCAGAGCCCCGTGCCTCCAGGGAGGGCTGCGTACCTGTGCGCTGCTCCTGGGCAGCCGTGAGGCGCTGCGGCGTGTGAAGGCGGCGTTTTTCCTCTCCAGAAGGGAGTCTCTGCCTCTTCTACCTCAGTTAGGATTGTCTGTTGTTGCAGGAGTTCCTCTTATCCAGTTTTCAGTTCTGTCTCAGGGGTAATTTTTCCACGAGTAGTTGTAAATTGGCTGTGTCCACAGGAGGAGGTGAGTTCCGAGTCTGCTTACCCGCCATCTTGAGTTCGCCCCCTCACACTACTCATTTTGAAACTTACTCTAACACCACAGTAATCAAGACAGTGTGGTATTGGAATAAGGCTATGAATATAGATAAACGGAACAGAATTGAGACTCTAGAAATAAACTCTTACATTATAGGCAACTGATTGTTTACAAACGTGCCAATACAATTTAAGGGAAAAAAATGGCCTTTTTAACAAATGGTGCTAGGACAACTTGGCATCCACTTGGCACAAAAAATAAAAGAACTCAGACCTTATCTTACACCATACACAAAAGTTAATTCAATCTGGATCTTAAACCTAAATGAAGAAGCTAAAAGAAAACGCAAGAGAAAATCTTTGTGACCTTGGATTAGGCAAAAAGTTCTTGAACACAACATCAAAAGCATAAGACATAAAAGAAAAAAATGATAAATTAGACTTCATTAAAAACTTCTGCACTTCAAAGGCACCAGTAAGAATAAGAAAAAATAAGCCACAGACTGGGAGAAAATCTTTGTAAATATCTCTTGGCTAAAAAGACTTTTATCCAGAATATCTAAGGAATTTTTACAACTCAATTATAAGACCAAAAAATGAGCTAAAAAATGGGCAAGACTTCAACAGACATTCCACCAAAAACTCATAAATGGCTAATAAGCACATGAAAAGCTCAACATCATTCGTGTTTAAGGAAATGCAAATTAAAATCACAATGAGATAGTACTAGACACCCAGTAGAATGGCTATAATCAAAAAGACAGATGATACCAAGTGTTGATGAGGATGTGAAGAAACTGGAACCTTTGGACATTTTTGGTAGGAATGTAACTGGTATAGTCATTTTTGAAAACATTTTGGCAGTTTCTTAAAAGGTTAATAACAAACTCTGAACTGTTTATTCACAACACTTCTAACACCAAAGGTGTGAGTTTTTTCCTTATACCAACCAATTCTCCAACTTTCTCCAGCTCTCCATACACCAAGTGTCCTAAAATTTAATTCAATTCTGACACCAACTATCCAAAATTAGTGTAGACCTGACAGGTTATGGGCTCAGTCCCACATGACTGTTCCCACTTCAGATACCAGTCACAAGTCCCAGGTTGCCACCTGCACTTCTGACCAACTGGCTATAAATCAGGGGTTCACATAACCCCCTCCTCAGGTTTGATAATTTGCTAAAATGACTCACAGAACTCAAGAGAACAGTTTACTATTACTGATTTATTATTAAGGATACAACTGAGGAACAGCCAAATGGAAGACATGTATAGTACAAAGTATGGGAGAAGGGGTGAAGCGTTTCCATGCCCTCTCTCTGGGAGGGCCACTCTCCGAGCACCTGTGTTCAATTCAGAAGCTCTCGGAATCACAGTGTTCAAGAGTTTTCATCGAGGTCTAGTTCCCCTCCCTGCTTCCCAGAGGTCAGAGAGTAGGCTGGCTGAAAGTTCCAACCCTCTCATCACTTGCTCTTTCTGGTGACCAGCCCTATCTGAGGCTAGCTAGGGACCCCTCCTAAGTCACCTCATTAGCATAAGCGTAGGTGTGATCAAAAGGGGCTCATTATGAATAACAAAAGGTACTCCTTACCACTTAGGAAATTCCAAGGGTTTTAGGAGCTTGGTGTCAGCAACCAGGGACCAAATATATTATACCCCCAAGCTTACCATATCACTCAGCAATTTCACTTCTAGGACTCTACCCAAGAGAAATGAAAACATATGTTCATGCAAAGACTTATACAAATCTTCATGGCAGCATTATTCCTAACTGCCAAAACGTGGAAACAATCCAAATGTCCATCAACTGATGAACGGATAAATAAAATACGGCATATCTATACAAGAGAACAGTATGCAGCAATACAAAGGAACAAAATACTGATACATGCTATACGGATGAACCTCAAAAATATTAAGTGAAAGAAGCCAGGGGCAAATGACTACTATGTTTTTCATTCTATTTCTATGAAATTCCCAGAAAACCCAAATTTATAGAGACAGAAAACAGATAAGTGGTTGGCTGCGGTGGGAGCTGAACTGACTGCAAACAAGCTTGAGAGAATTTGAGGAAGGGAAGGTTAATGAAAATGTTCCTGAAGTGTCTTGTAAATGGTTGTACAACTCCATATATTTACTAAACATCACTGACCTGTATGCTCACATGAGTGATTTTTATAGTATGTAAATTATACCTCAATAAAGCTGTTAAAAGGGTGTGGGTAGAACAGTGAAGTTACCTCTTCTGAACTTTCGAAAATGTGATGATTGGACTGCTGTATCAAGGCAAAGCTCAAAGGATGGCCAAGCAAAAAGAAAGAATCCAGGTTCTTAATGATGTCATTGAGCCACTGATTTGACAATCCAGAACCACCTATCTGCAGACTTCCAATATGTGATAGAATTTCCTTTTTTTTTTTTTTTTTTAATGAGGACGATCAGCCCTGAGCTAATATCCATGCCAATCCTCCTCTTTTTGCTGAGGAAGACCAGCCCTGAGCAACATCTAATGCCGACCCTCCTCCTTTATTTTTTTCCCTTTTCCTCCCCAAAGCCCCAGTAGATAGTTGTTACGTTATAGATGCACATCCTGCTAGTTGCTGTATGTGGGACGCTGCCTCAACATGGCCCGACAAGCAGTAGGTCGGTGCACGCCCGGGATCTGAACCCGGGCTGCCAGAAGCGGAGCATGTGCACTTAACCACTAAGCCATGGAGCTGGCCCCAGAATTTCCTTCTTAAGGTTAAAAATAAAAGAATATGAAAGTTCTAAGGGATATAAGAATACGTTCATTTCATTATAGAAAACTTGGAATATCATCCATATAGGAAGACATCAAGAAAAAGCCAGGAATTCTGGTGGATCCTGAAGGATAAAAGAATACCATGGGGAGGGGTAGGGACCAGACCAGTGGCACAAGAGGTTAAGTGCGCGTGCCCCACTGCAGCGGCCCGGGGTTCGCCGGTTCAGATCCCGGGCGCCCACTGATGCACTGTTTGTTAAGCCATGCTGTGGTGCCGTCCCATATAAAGTAGAGGAAGATGGGCATGGATGTTAGCCCAGGGCCAGTCTTGCTCAGCAAAAAAGAGGAGGATTGGCAGTGGATATTAGCTCCAGGCTGGTCTTCCTCACAAAAACAAAAAACAAAACAAAACAAAAAGGATATGATGGGGAGGGGGCGAAAAGGAGGGAAGAAGGGTGTTTAGTTCAGAACAGTCTGTAACAGTGAAACAAATAAAAATTAACATTTTAAGAGTGCCCACTGTGACTGAGTCAAGCATTTTAACATATCTTATACCTTTTAATCCATATGACTCTTGTGAAAAAAGTATCATTTTACACATGAAGACAATGAGAACCCCAAAATTAAGTTAACTGGTCCAAAAAGTCAAGCAGCTAGTAAAGTAGTGGAGCCAAGATTCTAATCTTCTATCCCAGGATCCAAGCTCCAAAATATATACTCTTTCCTCTATGTTATAATGCTAACCAAAGACTTGACCTATCCCCATTTGAAAGTTTAGATCTTTGTAGAGTGCATCTTTGTCAAGGTGGGTTTACATTTATAGTGCTACACAATGTTTCTTGACCAACAACTTCCACTTAATCAATAAACTAAATGTGATATGCATTCCTCTCTGGGCTTCCAAGACTCTCCTTTTCTGGTTTTCCCCCATGCTTTCTCCACCTCTCCACCTACCCAATACATGTGATGTTCACCAGCCCTCTTCTGATCCTACAGGCTCTCCCTAGGAATCTCATCTACACCCTGAATCTACCACTATTGCTGATGACTTCTGACTTCGTTTCTCCAATTCAGAGAAAATTCTCCCCAGTTTCCCTCGACTGATTAACTCCCTCCAGGCCAGGTTGAATACTTCTCTGTACACTCTCAGATTACACTTACATAAGTCTAATAAGGCATTCCTCAATCATAGTGCATTGTCTGCAGTTCTAGGTCAGATGTCCTTCCTACAGACCCCCAGAACACACCCGTATTTATCTTTATGGCACTTCCCATGTTATATTACAAATAACTATCCATTTCTCCCACCAGACAACAAGCTGTTTGAAACTTGGTACTATGACTTATACACAATCTCCTCAGTACCTCCCATAGTGCAAGACACATAACAGGCACTCAAATATTAACTAAACCAACGAAGAGGAGAAATAAAATTTGCTTTAAATTGGAAGCATACAATTTCTGAAAGACACCTTCAGAAATTTATTTTTTCAAATGAGGAAATAGGCCAAGAAAGGTTAAATGACTAACTCAGTCAAGCCTTGGTCTCTGGAATCACAATTCTCTTCCCACAAAATCACGGTGCCTATTAATTTATGCTTACTGATCTAAGCTCTCCATGAACCTCCAGAAGTAATATAAAAATGTTATTTAGAGAAAAACCATTTCAACTTCATCCTCCCCAACTCTGGCTGGCTATATCAGTTGTGGAGAACTCAAACGTTAATTATTACTTAATAGTTTTTCTGCCCAGAATAATCTTTAATTGAACCAGTCTTTTCACACATACTGTAATTCAATATATATTTATTATGCATCTCTGGGTGAAAAACAATGTGCAAAAAGTTATAATTTGCCAGTACTCTAAAAAATATATACTTAATTATATTGTATGCCTTTTAAGTTTAACAATACCTCAAATGTCTGCCTTAAACCAAAATGTGATACAGCTGAGAAAGACAGACTGAATGTGAACACTAGAGATAGGCACTGCAACTTCATCAGGAAAATCCCCATAGTCCAATGCTAATGTTTTCGATTGTTGCTATGTTAGACTGCAATTGTGTTACTGGGCAACAACTCAGAAGCTAGGACAGCAAGCTCACTAAGGAACAACTGAATCAAACCAAGATTTATAAAAGTACTCTGAGACTCAACTTCACTTTTTTATACCTTTAACTGAAATAACTTTGTTATGAACATCAGACACAGGATTTAGAGCAAAATTTATTTCGCTGTAAAAAAAATTTATAAAAATTACCTAGAATTTATTTAAAGACATTTTGAGAGTGACAGGAGCTTTCCAAAAGAGAATGGCTAGGTTTAGGTTCCTCCTAACTCCATGAATTTTAATCCAAAAGCAATCTGAAGTTACCATATTCAAAAAGCAAATAACTGGGCACTTCCTGACTTCCTTAATTTATTTCTTCCTGGCTTATATCTTGGTTAAAAAAAAAAAAAATAGTGCTGGACTACACAGTCTGTCATCTCTCCATGACCCAGACAGGCAGTCCTGATGAAAAAACATAGAACTTAACAGAATTGCTAATTTATGAGGGCCATACGAAAGTACTGACATAATTTCATAAATTAAGTCTTGACCTGGTAAAAAGTAAAATGGAAAAGGGTAAAATGGGAAGACAGGGAGAAAGGGATAGGAGGAGGGAGGGAGGAACCAGAGTGGGAGACGTGTTTTTAAAACTAAGAGTTTACTATGGGAGACGTGTTTTTAAAACTAAGAGTTTACTATGGGAGACATGTTTTTAAAACTAACAGTTTACTATGGGAGACGTGTTTTTAAAACTAAGAGTCTACCATGGGAGACCTGTTTTTAAAACTAAGAGTCTACTAAGGAAAAACCAGGAACTTGACCAAACTCCCCAGGCCCCCTTGGGAGTAGTGCCAGCATTCCTGAGGGAGTCCTTATTGCTGATACTGTCATGGGAAATTCTCAAATATTCACACTTTCTAGGAACAGAACCTTTCCTTCTGATTCCAATGAATCCTCTCTTTAATCCCCTTTCTTATGGCTTACAGTTGCCCTTCCTCTCTCAGTTACTCTCTCAGATTTTCTTTTACTTCCACTACACTATGGGAGAAGCAAAAAAAAAAAAAAAGCAGACATGCATATTCCTCATCTCTAAGAAACATTCATTTAGCACCTTTTATTTGGAAGAAACTAAGGATAAAGCTCACTGAGATCTGGTGCCCTGCCCTTAAGGAGCTTAAAATCTAGTTAAGAAGATAAGGCAAACAGAGAAATGATAAAACAATACAATATAAAGTGTATCAAATGAGTATGACTGACAAATACACAGTATAGCATTTTAGAGGTGAAGGAGTTCAGAACATGCCACCCCAAAATATGCTTCTTTCGTATATTGATAATTTCAGTTGAAAGCACTTCAGAAACAGCAAAGTCCAAGAGGGGCACTCTGACCCCTTTTTCTTCCTGAAGGCGGCCCGGTGGCGCAAGCGGTTAAGTGCGCGTGCTCCGCTTCAGCGGCCCCGGGTTCACAGGTTCGGATCCCGGGTGCACACCGACGCACCACTTGTCAAGCCATGCTGTGGCGGTGTCCCATATAAAGTAGAAGAAGATGGGCACAGATGTTAGCTCAGGGTCAATCTTCCTCAAGAAAAAAGGGGAGGATTGGCATCAGATGTTAGCTCAGTGCTAGTCCTCCTCACCAAAAAAAAAAAGCAGCAGAAAAAAAAAAAAAAAGGAGCTAAAACTCCCATACGAAAGGTGCCCTCCTGGTCCTTGTACCAGGAGAAAGGAAGACATTCTTATCACCAAAGACTGGGAATCGAGGCCCAGAAATCTGTACAAACCTTGTGAAACCCTTATCTCCCTAGTCACTTCTCCACAATTTACTACTCCAAGTCCAAACCCCTTTGTCTTGTCAATTTTTCACAAATTTATGGTTTCTTTGTCTAAATGGTACAAAAGCTTTCTGCTCTGGACACTTCTTCAGGTCTTCATTCTCCCGTGAAAGCCTCCATGTACATGTAAAAAATTTTTTAAAACTTGTATGCTTTTCTTCTGTTAATCTGTTTTATGTCAATTTAATTCTTAGGTCCCGCTAGAGACCCTAAAAGGGTAAAGAATTTTTCCTCCTCTACAGAGGTCATGGTGGAGTTGAACTTATAGAGGTACAATTTAGATTTTAGGAAACAAGGGAAGAAATCAAGTCAGGTAGGTAGAATGACATGAAGACTGGTAAGGAAGGGAGAAAGCACATAGTAGGTTTAGAGGATAATGAAGAAACCAGTCTGGTCAGAGCAGAGCTTTTCTATAAAGAACATAAACTTGATGGGCCGGCCCCGTGGCTTAGCGGTTAAGTGCGCACGCTCCGCTGCTGGCAGCCCTGGTTCGGATCCTGGGCGCGCACCGATGCACTGCTTCGCCAGCCATGCTGAGGCCGCGTCCCACATACAGCAACTGGACGGATGTGCAGCTATGACATATAACTATCTACTGGGGCTTTGGGGGAAAAATAAATAAATTAAAAAATTTTAAAAAAAAACCTTATTAAAAAAAGAACATAAACTTGAAATGGCAGTGAGAGGAGATTTTGAAGAGTTCAAAATGTGAACTTTAATCAGTAAGAAAGAATATTTCTGGAAATTTTTTACATAGATACATACACATATTCCCTAAAAGTACATATAAAGTAGACAATTTGAGAAAATTACTTACTGAACCTAATATATTATGTATGACAAAGTTGAAATAAAACTCATTTACTTTAGGCAGAGACAGTACCTAGAAAACACAAAGAATTCTGACAATTCACTAATCTGTTAAGATTTCATTCTTCTAAGCTTCTTGAATTAGAAATTCCCATGACAAAATGCTGACTTTTGATTACTAAGGATTTTATCATGCAACATGAGTCATTCTTGATTTTTCTTCTTCTCTGCTTGTCTTGTCCAACTCTTGAATATTTCATTACTTCAACATAAGCATATGGGAAAGAAAAAGGGGGAGTGGACTAAAGTGAAATCTACAGACTTTTGCAATACAGTAAGGGCATGATGTAAAGAACATTAAACTTCAAGTTCTAATTCCCATTACTAATAGTTTGATTTCAAAGAAGTCATTCAGTCTCACAGTGTCTAAAATGTTCTCATCTACTTTCTCACCTACTCGAAAGGTTACTGCATTCAAAACATCATGAAAAAGTGCCCTGAAAACTACTTGCCATGCGAATTACATCATTAAGGGTTCAATGAGTGGAGAAACAGTGAGGTTACTGGTTAAACCAAGGCTTAAAAACCACCTGTGGAAACTCAGTGTTTCAATCTTCCAATGCTCTATGTAACCCTAAATTGGTATTACTCTATTATTTGAGAAAAATTCCTGAATATAGCCTGTTTAGAAAAGAAAATACTCAAAGGAAGGGGACTATCCCACATACTCTGTCCTAAATAACCAAAGGGTAACTCAAATCTATTTACAACTCTCTGGAAAGTCCTGTGTGACACTGAAATTGAAAGCATTCTAATAATTCTAAACAAAATGAGTTTGAAATCAAAACTCAATAAAAAAGGAGAGTATTAACTGTAACCCACCTACAGGCTAAACCCATGAATTTAGAGAATTCTGAATCCAGATAATTGTAGGGTAAATACATTTAATTATATTCTAGTTGAACATTAGGCTTGTTTATGGAGATGTTGCTTGGTAACAGAAGCATTAACAACATACTCAGTTTAGATCTACTCAAGTATTTTCTCCGCTAGCCTGAACTCATTATGAACTATATCATCTATAAGAAGTTAAGCGCAAGTTTCTTGATATCCTAGACGTCTTTGAGATTTTATTCAAATAGTTTCATCATTACAACTCATGTGACCAAAGGCTTTTAAAATACTTGGCAGTGGGCACTTTTAAGAGCTAAGTGCCCATTTATTACTGTCAAAAGCTGGACACTAAGGATTTATCAAAGCGTCCATTTAAGCCCGGCATTCATTTACATATTCTAGACGTTCTCTCTGTAAGGAAAGCCAACATCACTATTAAAGTTCTTCCGGGTCAAGGAAAATGGTAGCACAGCTCTTTCATCACAAATTAAACTGGAGGTACCACACATATAGCCAGTTACTAAACTAGCTACACCACCACCACACAGGAGTGCATCAAAAAGCTCCACGCAGAGTTTCACCTGCATTTCATTGGCTACCGAACAGCCTCCTTTTCTAACACCCGTTCCCATTACATTACAAGAAAAATAACAAAAAAGAATTAAAGGGCAAGTTGCGAAGGAAAAAAAAAAAAAAAAAGAGTACTGCAAACTATGGACAAGACAGCGTCCCCATAAAGAGAGGTTACGTACCAGACTCACACACGGTCCTTGCAAGGTGCGCACAGAAAACTTAGTGACCGGTGTTCTGGCCGCACTCGCCACCGGGGGACACCTCCACGGCTCCAACCACCGGCACCCACTGAACTCTCCTCGCGGGGGCATTGGAGCTAAAAAAGCCCGTCCCACACGTGGGGCGCTGGCCCAGCCCGCCACGCCTGGCGCGGTCCCGGCGCCGCTCGCGGCAGGGGCTGAAGAGGAGGAGCTGGAGGAGGAGCGGGGCCGAGCGCGCCCCTGGACTCCCGAGCCCGGGGCAAGCTGAGGTATCCCCACAGAGCTCCGCGCTGCAGAAGAGCCCCGCTCCTCCTCGGGACACTGGCCTTCTCAGGGGTGCGGGGCCAGCCGGCGCCGACCCCCGGCCCCGAAGCCACCCACAGCCCGCCGCCCCTCAAGCCCCGCGGAGCGGACTCAGCCGCGAGACCTAAGGCCACGCGAAGCAGGAAGTCCCACCCCTACGCCGACGTCACCGGCGCCGCGGACGCCGGCAGCGGCGGGAGGCCGTTAGAGGGAGGAGGCGAGCGAGCCGAGGCGGGAGCGGGGGCCGATGCCCGCGGGAACGCGGAGGCCCTGGTGGCGCTCCGACAGGACATTGAGGGGACGCGGAGGTCCCTTGAGCCGAAGGGAACGGGAAACCCAGGACCGGGCCCTTGCTCCGAGGAGCCAGAGTGACGCGCGTGGGTGAGCGGGAAGCTCATCTCCCTCGCCTCCTGCTAACGCAGTGTCCCATTTCGCGCTTCTCCTTCCCTCTGCCGGCTCTTCCCACACTTTTCTGCTCTGAGGGGCCCGATGCTGGTCCTGCCGCCACCCCCATCTGCCTTCGTGCCCGACCGTGCAGATGTCATGTGTCCCGAAGTCTCCTGCCTACCACGTCGGCCTTGGGGCGTCACCCCGCGAGTGGAGAGTCGGCTCCGCTGCCACGAGGAAACGGCCAGGGCGGGACCAGGGCCCGGGAGCGACTCCCTCCGCGCCCCCGCGCCTGCTGCTCCATCTCATCGCGTCGCTACCGCAAGTTCAGGGCCCACTGCGGGTCGCGTGGTGAACTGTTCGTCTTCAGCTTGTAAACTAGGGTTGGAAGAAAAGGGACTCGCTTTTGACAACCTCAGTTGTATGCCAAAAGCTGAAATCAGATAGGGTTTCAGCCTTTCAGAGAAGGTGGTAGAAGAAATAGGCACCCTCCCTTCCCCCAGCGTCTGTTCAGTGCCTTGGTCTGGGTTTTGATTCTCACTATATTGTGAAGCACAGCTTATTTTTACCCCAGGGTTAACATTTTCGGGCTCTAGTTATGACCAGAAAGGCAGATGTGACCTTTTTGTTGAAATGAGGAAAGAGGAGCCCTTAGATGGGACAGTGAGTTGGGTAATGGAGTGTTAATGGATTGATCACATAGATGTGGGAGATGTATCAGTGAGCAGAATATAGAATCCAGAAATAAACTGCTGTGTACGTATGAGTGTTTAATATAATAATAGTAGCTTACATTTGCTGAGCACTTAGTGTCAAGTACTGGAGCACTTTTTCAGGTGATGTTATTGAACCTTCTGTAAGATAGGTGCAGTTACTATCTCGATTTTACAACATTACCTGCCAGAGCCTTTACTGGTAAGTGTTGAAACGAGGCAGTCTGACTCTAGAAGTCTCAGTGGTAATCAGTAAACTCTATGTTACAAATCATTGGTCAGTGGGAACAAGATTATCTGAGAAATGACTAACTATAGGGGACAGCTTTACATCTATCTCATTTCTCAAATAAATACCAGATGAATCGAGAGTTTAAATGTAAAAACTAAAACCATAAAAATACTACAAGAAAATGGAGGTATCTTTATAATCTTGAGCTGAGAAAGGCCCTAAGTATGAGACAAGAACCAGAAACCATAAAAGAAAAAAATGGTAAAAATCAACCTCGTAAAGATCGTAGTCTTCTGCACACAAAATTAGAATACAGCTAATGAACCAGTGGAAAATAAATTTGTATCATGGAAAAAGATGGAAAAATATTCATAATATCAAAAAGGCTCATAGCATATCAATTTTAAAACTTAATACCACAATAAATAAAATTGGCAAAGGGTGTCAATAGGACATTCGTAAACAAACAAGAAAAAGAAACGTCTAGTTAACAAATGAGATGTTCAACTTCCAAACAGATTCTTTTTGTCTATCAGTGCAGATAGAGATATGGGGATACAATTACTGTTGTGCACTATTGGTGTGAAGTTGAAATTGGTACAACCTTATTTACCGAAATTTAACATAAGCGTTAGCCTTTGCCCCGACAATCTCATTTCCTAGTCATTCTCTTTAAGGAAAATAAAAAAAAGAAAACAGATTCACAAGGATGTTCCTAACTGCCGTTTTTTAAATTAAAGGTGCTTCTAGAAAGAACATAAGTGCCTTCACTGAGTGTACACTCACACACACAGACACACACACACACACCCTTTCCTGCCATATGTATTTTCCCCTGATTCTTTTTTTTTTTTTTTTTTTGCTGAGGAAGATTAGCCCTGAGCTAACATCTGTTGCCAGTCCTCCTCTTTTTTTGCCTGAGGAAGATTAGCCCTGAGCTAACATCTCTGCCAGTCTTCCTCTGTTTTATATGTGGATTGCCACAACAGCATGGATGACAAGTGGTGTAGGTCCGTGCCCGGGATCTGAACCCATGAACCTGGGCTGCCTAGGCGGAAGGTGCCAAACTTAACCACTAGGCCATGGGACCAGCCCCCTCCCCTGATTCAACATTTGTCATCTACTTTATTTTTGTGTACAAAAGTTTTAATTTTAATGTAGCCAAAATGCTAATAGAATTATACAGATATTAAAAGGATAGTTTCAACAACTTTATGCAATAAATTCAACAACTTAAGTGAAATGGACAAATTCCTGAAAAAATAAAAAAACTGACACAAGAAGGAAAAGAAAATCTAAATAGCCCACTATCTATTAAAGAAATTGAATTTGTAATCAAAAACCTTCCCACAAAGAAAACTCCAGGCCCAGATGGCTTCACCAGTAAATTTTATCAGACATTGAAAGCATGTAAAATGCCAATCCTATGCTATTTCAGAAAATAGAGCAGGAAGAAACACTTCCAAACTCATTTTATGAGGCCAACATAATCCTGATACCAAAACTTGACAAGGACATTTTACGAGAAAATTACAAACCAACATCCCTCATGAATATAGATTAAAAGTTCTTAATGAAATATTGGCAATTCAAACCTTGCAATATAGAGGATAAAATACCATGGCCAAGGAAAGTGAGATTTAACATGGAAAAGTCAGTGTAATTCACCACATTAAGAGAATGGAAGAGAAAAAAAATGATAGTCTCAATAAATGCAGAAAAAGCATTTGACAGTTGAAACCCATTCATGTTAAAAACTCAGCAAACTAGGAATAGAAGGGAACTTCTTCAATATGGTAACATCATGTTTGAAAAACATGATGATGAAATATTACATCTTTTTCCCATAAGGTCAGGAACAACCTGAGACAAGAATATCTGCTCTCACCACTTCTATTCAGGGTTATCTTGAAAGTCTTAATGCAATAAAACATTAAGAAAAAGCATAAATATTGGAAAGACTTGGACTTCCTGATTTCAAAACTTAAAACTACAGTAATCAGGACAGTGCTGTACTGCAAGAAACATAGATATATATATAGATCAGTGGAATATAATTCAGAGAAATAAACCCTTACATTTATGGTCAGTTAACTTTTGACGAAGGTGACAAGACAATTCAATGGGGGAAATAATGGTCTTTTCAATAAATGGTGGTGGAAAAACTGGATATCCACATGGAAAAGAATGAACTTGGATCCCTACCTCACGCCATAAAAATGTTAAGATGAATCAAAGATCCAAATGGAAGAGCTAAAACTGTAAAACTCTTAGGAAAAAACTTAGCCATAGGGGCTGGCCTGGTGGCATAGTGGTTAAGTTCACACTCTGCTTCCGTGGCCCAGCGTTCGCTGATTCAGATCCAAGGCATGGACCTACACCACTCATCAAGCCATGCTGTGGCAGCGACCCACATACAA
Source organism: Ceratotherium simum simum (assembly GCF_057802395.1). Taxonomy (NCBI): domain Eukaryota; kingdom Metazoa; phylum Chordata; class Mammalia; order Perissodactyla; family Rhinocerotidae; genus Ceratotherium; species Ceratotherium simum. Next base: position 27,701,770 of record NC_141924.1, on the reverse strand, counting down.
ACTAGAGGAAGATTGGCACGTATATTAGCTCAGGGCCAATCTTAAGAAAAAGAAAAAGGGGGGCGGGGGAGATTGGCAACAGATGTTAGCTCCAAGCTGATCTTCCTCATCAAACAAAAAAAAGGAACCAAACAACATAGCTATAAATCATGGCAATTGTATTAGGCAATGGTTTCTTAGACATGACACAAAAGGCACAAACAACCAAAAGAAAAAACAGATAAATTTTACTTTATCAAAATTAAAAACTTTTGTGCTTAAAGAACACTATCAAGAAAGTAAAAAGACAACCTACAGAAGGGGAGAAAATATCTGAAAATCATATATCTGATAAGGGACTTGTATTCAAGATATAGAAAGAACTCTTACAATTCAACAATAAAAAGACAAACCAATTTAAAAGTGGACTAAGGATTTAAATAGAAATTTCTCCAAAGAAGATATACAAATGGCCAATAAACATGAGAAGATGATCAACATACTTCATCATTAGGGAAATGCAAATCAAAACCACAGTGAGATACCACTTTATACCCATTAGGATGGGTATATATTTTTGCTATAAAGCAAAAAGATGGACAATAACAAGTGTTAGTGAAGATGTGGAGAAATTGGAACCCTCGTACCCCAGTGGTGGGAATGTACAATTGTGCTTTGGGAATAGTTTGGCAGTTCCTCAAGAGGTTAAACATAGAATTGCCATATGACCCAGCAATTCCACTCCTAGGTGTATACCTACATGAACTGAAAACACGTTCACACAAAAATTTGTACACAAATATTCATAACAACATTATTCATATTAACCAAAAGGTAGAAACAACCCAAATGCCAATCAGCTAATGAATAAATAAACAAAATGTGGTATATCTATCCTGTGGAATATTACTCAGCCATAAAAAGGAATGAAGTACTGATTCATGCTACCACCTGTGGAACCTTGAATACACTATATGCTCAATGGAAGCCACATATTGTATGATTCCATTTATATGAAATGTCCACAATAGGCAAATCCATAGGGAAAGAAAGTAGATTAATAGTTGTCAGGGGCTGGGGATAGGGACAAGGGAGACTAACTGCTACTGAGTACAAGGTTTATATTTGGAGTGATGAAAATATTCTGAAATTAGTGATGATGGTTGCACAGCTTTGTAAATATACTAAAAACCACTAAATTATACATTTGAAAAGAGTGAGTTTTATGGCATGTGGATTATATCAATAAAAAATTGGAAAAAAATAAGTAAAACTATTCACAGACTACATTGGAAAGAAAGAAAAGTGTATTCACAGACAATGTAATTGAATACATAGAAAAGCATAGGGAGTATACAAAAGAGCTACTAGAACTAATAATTTAGCAAGTCACAGGATACAGGGTCAATATTGAAAAATTAGTTCTATATACTAGCAACAAACAACTGGGAAATGAAAACAATACCATTTATAATGTATCCAAAAACATGAGAAACCTGGGAATAAACTTAACAAAAGATGTAGCTCTGTGTTGAAAACCACAAAACATAGCTGAAGGAAATTAAAGAAGACTTAAATAAATGGAGAAATATGTCATATTCATGAATGGGAAAACTCTTATCATTAAGCTGTCCATTGTTCTAAATTGATTTGTAGATTCAACCCAATCCCTATCAAAATTCAAGCAGGCTTTTTTTAAGACAGACAAAATAATTTTAAACTTTACCTAAAAAGGTGAAGGACCTAGAATAGCCAAAACAATCTTTAAAAACGAACATAATTGGAAGACTTACACAGCCTGATTTCAAAACTTCTATAAAGTTAAAGTAAGCAAGACAGTGTGTTATTTGCATAAGGATAGACTAGTACATAAAAAGATTCTAGTCTAGAAATACCCAGACATATACAGTCATTTCATTTTTTAACTAAGGCACCAAAGCAATTAAACAGTGAAAGAAAAGTATTTTTCAAACAAATATTGCTAAAACACCTGGATATCTATTTGTTAAAAAAATGAACTTCAGCCCTATTTCATTCCACACACAAAAATTAATTAAAGATGGCTCATAGGCCTAATGTAAAACCCAGATCCATAAAACGTCTGGGAAAAAACACAGAAGAGCATTTTTATAGCTTCGGAGTAGGCAAATATTTCTTGCATGAGACACAAAAGGCACTAATCGTAAAAAGATAAATTTGACAAATTGGACTTCATCAAAATTTAAATTTCTGTTCTTCAAAGACAACATTGTGCAACAGACTGGGAAATATTCACCACACCTATCTAGCGAAGGACTTGTATCAAGAATACATACAGAACTCCAACAAATTAACAATAAAAATTAAGTTATGGGCTGGCCTGGTGGTGCAAGCAGTTAAGTGCGCACGCTCCGCTGTGGCGGCCCGGGGTTCGCTGGTTCGGATCCCGGGTGTGCACTGACACACTGCTTGGCAGGCCAGGCTGTGGCGGCATCCCATGTAAAGTGGAGGAGGATGGGCATGGATGTTAGCCCAGGGCCAGTCTTCCTCAGCAAAAAAAGAGGAGGATTGGCAGATGTTAGCACAGGGCTGATCTCCTCTCACACACACACACACAATTAAGTTATGAACAATAACTCACTTAAGATAATAGCATCTCAACAAAGTCAGTATAGAGGGAAAGTACCTTAACATAATAAAGGCCATATATGACAAACCCACAGCTAACATAATACTCAACAGTGAAAAGCTGAAAACTTTCCCTCCAAGATCAAGAACAAGACAATGATGCCACTCTTGCCACTTTTATTCAACATAGTATTGGAAGCCCTACCCAGAGTAATTAGGCAAGAAAATTATACAATATATATAATTAACAATAATAAATTAATATTAATCAATTTATAGTATTATCTATAGAAAACCCTAAAGACTCTGCCGAAACTACTTTAGAACTACTAAATGAATTCAGTAAAGTAATAGGATACAAAATAAATATGCAAAAATCTATTGCATTCCTATACGCTAGTAACAAACTATAAAAGAAACTAAGAAAACAATCCCATTTATAATTGCATCAAGAAGAATAAAATACCTAGGAATAAATTTAACCAAGGAGGTTAAAGACCTGTACACTGAAAACTATAAGACATTGATGAAAGAAATTGAAGAAGACACAAATAAATAGATATTCCATGCTTATGGAATGGAAGAATTAATATTGTTAAAATGTCCATACTACCCAAAGCAATCTACACATTCAGTGCAATCCCTATCAAAATTCCAATGGCATTTTTCACGGAAATAGAACAAATAATCCTAAAATTTGTATGGAACCACAGAAGATTCTGAATAGACAAAGCAATCTTGAGAAAGAAGAACAAAGCCTGAGGCATCATACTCCCTGATTTCAAACTATATTACAAAGCTGTAGTAATCAAAAAAGTATGGAATTAACGTAAAAACAGACATAGAAATCAATGAAACAGAATGGAGAGCCCAGAAATAAACCCACACTTAAATGGTCAATTAATTTATGACAAAGGAGCCAAGAATATACAATGGAGAAAGGACAGTCTCTTCAATAAAGGGTGTTGGGAAAATTGGACAGCCACATGCAAAAGAATGAAACTGGACCACTATCTTACACCATACACAAAAACTAAGTCAAAATGGATTAAAGACTTGAATGTAAGACCTGAAACCATAAAACTCATAGAAGAAAACATAGGTGGTAAGCTCCTTAACATCAGTCTTGGTGATGATTTTTTGGACTTAACACAAAAAGCAAAGACAATGAAAGCAAAAATAAACAAGTGGGACTACATCAAACTAAAAAGCTTCTGCACAGCAAAAGAAGCCATCAACAAGATGAAAAGGCAACCTACCAAATGGAAGAAAATATTTGCAAATCATATATCTGATAAGGGGTTAATATCCAAAATATATAAAGAATTCATACAACTCAATAGCAAAAAAAAACAATCTGAGTAAAAAATGGGCAGACACACATGGTGACTATAGTTAATAATACTGTACTGCATATTTGAAAGTTGCTAGGAGAGTAAATCTTAAAAGTCCTCATCACAAGGAAAAAAATTTTTGTAACTATGTATGGTGATGGATGTTAACTAGACTTATTGTGGTGATCATTTCACAATATGTTTAAATATTGAATCATGTTGTACACCTGAAACTAATATAATGTTATATGTCAATTATATCTCAATAAAAAATTTTTAAACAAAAAAATAGTAGCAAAGACTTGAACAGACCCTTCATGAGATATACAAATGGCTAATAGCACATGAAAAGGTGCTCACTATCTCTAGTCATCAAGGAAATGCAAATTAAAGCCACAATGAGATTCCATTTCACATGCACTAAAGTGGCTAAAATCAAAAAGTCTAATAATAACACAAATATTAGTGAACATTTAAAGCAGCTGGAACTCATACATTGCTGGTGTGAGTGTAAAATAGTACAGTCACTTTGGAAAACTGCTTGGCAATTTGTTTATAGTTAAACATTCATCTACCCTATTCATGACCCAGCAATTTCACTCTTAGTTACCAAAGAGAAATGAAAATATAAGTTCACAAAAAGACATACAAAGAATGTTTAGAGCAACCTTCTTCATAATAACTAAAAACTGGAAAACACCTAAATATACATCAACAGGAGCACAGATAAGCAAATTATAGATTTATATGATGGAATACAACTCAGCAATAAAAAGGAACTGCCAATATACCTAACAACATGGGTAAATCTCATGGATATTTTGATAAACAGAAGAAGCCAGGCACAATACAGTATTGCTGAATGGTTCTATTTCTATGAAATCCAGGAAAGACAATACTAATCTGGTTTTAGAAATCCAAAAGTGGTTGTAGACTACAATGACAAGAAGGAGACAAGGGAAATTTCTGGGGTGATGGAAAAGTTCTATATTTTGTTTGGAGTGGTGGTTACACAGCTATATACAGTTGTTAAACTCATCAAAATGAATGAATGAGAAGAACAAAGTTGGAGGACTGATGCTACCTGACTTTAAGACTTACTATAAAGCTACAGTAATCAAGACAGTGTAGTATTAGCAAAATAATACACAAATAGATCAATGGTACAGAATAGAGAGCCTAGAAATAGACCCCCATAAATATAAACTGATCTTTGACAAAGGAGCAAAGGCAATACAATGGAGCAAAGACAGTCACTTCAACAAATGCTGCTAGAACAAACTGGACATCCACATACAAAATTATGAATCTAGACACAGACCTTATACCCTTCACAAAAATTAACTCAAAATAGATCATAGACTTAAATGTAAAATGCAAAACTATAAAATCCTAGAAGAAAACAGGAGAAAACCTAGATGACCTTGGGTATGATGATGCTTTTTTAGATACAACACCAAAGACATCATTCATGAAAGAGATAATTGGTAAGTTGGACTTCAATAAAATTAAAAATTATGCTCTGTGAAAGACAATGTCAAGAGAATTAGAAGACAAGCCGTGGACTGGGAGAAAATATTTTCAAATGACACATCTCACACAAAAGACACATCTCATAAAGGACTGTTATCCAAAATATACAAAGAACTCTTAAAACTCAATAATAAGAAAATAAACAACCTGATTAAAAAATGGGTCAAAGACCTTAACAGATACCTCACCAAAGAAGATATACAGATGGCAAATAAACATATGAAAAGATCCTCCACATCATACGTCATCAGGGAAATGCAAACTAAAACAACGAGACACCACTACACACCTATTAGAATGGCCAAAATCCAGAACACTGACAAGACCAAATGCTGACAAGGATGTGGAGCAACAGAAACTCGCATTCATTGCTAGTGGGAATGCAAAATGGTACAGCTTCTTTGGAAGACTGTTTGGCAGTTTCTTACAAAACTAAACATACTCTTACCATGTGATCCAGCAATTGCACTCCTTGGTATTTACTCAAAGGAGTTGAAAACTCATGTTCATATAAAAACCTGTACATGGGGGCTGGCCTGGTGGCGCAGCGGTTAAGTGGGCACACTGCACTGCGGGGGCCCGGGGTTCGCAGGTTCAGATCCCGGGCAGGCACCAATGCACCGCTTGTCAAGCCATGCTGTGGCAACCTCTCATATAAAGTAGAGGAAGATGGGCATGGATATTAGCCCAGGGCCAGTCTTCCTCAGCAAAAAGAGGAGGATTGGCATCGGATGTTAGCTCAGGGCTAATCTTCCTCAAAAAAAAAAAAAAAACCTGTACATGGATGTTTCTAGCCGCTTTATTCATAATTGCCAAAACTTGGAAGCAACCAAGATATCCTTCAGCAGGTGAATTGATAAACTGTGTTACGTCCAGACAATGGAACATTATTCAGCACTAAAAAGACATGAACTATCGAGCCGTGAAAAGACATGGAGAAACCGTAAGTGCATATTTACTAGGTGAAAGAAGCCAATCTGAAAAGGCTGTAGCAATCCAAATATAGGACATTCTAGAAAAGGCAAAACTATGGAGATGTTAAAAAGATCAGGGGTTGCCAGGTTAGGGGTGGGGGTGGGAGAGATGAATAGGCAGAGCACAGAGGATTTTTAGGGCAGTGAAAATATTCTGTATGGGTATATGTCATTATACATTTGTCCAAACCCATAGAATATACAACACCAAGAGTGAACCCTAAAGTAAAGTATGGACTTTGGGTGATTATGATGTGTCAATGTCGGTTCATCGTTGGTAAAAAATGTACCATTCTGGTGAATGATGTTGATAATGGGGAAGGATATGCATGTGTGCAGGGGTATATGAGAAATCTCTGTACCTTCATCTCAATTTTGTTATAAACCTAAAACTGCTCTAAAAAAAGTTTTTAAAAAATGAACATCTAAGATTGTGCGTTTTATTCTATGTTAATTATACCACAATAAAATATGTATTTAAAAGTGCTAATAAAGATGATACTTTTCTATTAACTGAAATACCAATGTCTGCTAGCAAGGTCACTTTCTTCCTGGAATGAAGATACCTGAGAAATCTAATCAGGAGGTTGCCAGGTGCACCCATACTCAGAGCATAGGAAAGTATACGGTCCTGAGGTATAAATCCTATGCAGAAAAGCTTGGTAAGCTATCAAACAGCAACAAATGGGTTTGTCTACTATGCAGATAAATGAAAGAAATAATTGCTGTAAAACTGAAGGCTTCAATATTGTAGAGCTACCAAAGTTCAAGTTACAAGTAAGTGGAATAATGGAGTCCTTAGGCACCTAACAGGAAATTGTTTTACAAGTTTAAATTTTAAATGAGAAAAAGTGAGGACATTTGGAGTATTTAAGCAAGAAAAGAATGCTCTAGGATATGGGAATTCTTGTAATAAAAAGCAGGAATTCCAGTATTGCTTTTCACATTTAATACTTTGTTGCCAGAGCTAGAAATAATGTAAGAGAAATAAGCTTGTATTTTGGAATGTTAAGGAAAAAAAGTTGTATGTCGTCTGGCTCAATGGTAGACAAAACTATTTTTGTCTTCTTAAAATTTCACATACCTTCTCCTTTCCTCATCTCTCCTCTCCTGCTTTCCTATTTCTCTTTCATCATTCTACTTTTCTTTCTTTTTTTTTAGAAAGATTGGCCCTGAGCTAACATCTGTTGCCAATCTTCTTCCTTTTTTCCTTTTTTTTTTCCCCTCAAAGCCCCAGTAGATAGTTGTATGTCATGGTGGTACATCCTTCTAGTTTCTCTATGTGGGACACCGCCTCAGCATGGCTTGATGAGCTGTGCATAGGTGCGCGCCCAGGATCCAAACTGGCGAACCCCAGGCTGCCAAAGCTGAGCGTGTGAACTTATGCGCTACAGCATCAGGCCAGCCCATCTTCTTTTCTTTTCCTGCCTGTTCTCTTTCTTTCATCCTCTTCATTTTTTTCTCTTTTTCCTCCTCTAGATCAGGTTTCTCAACCTTAGTTTACTGATTGACCTCCTAAGAAGCCATTTTAGACACTTTTTTTTCTAATTGCTCCTCCTGCCCCCTAAGATCTTAAACCACAGATATCCTGTATTTATGTACTGTGGCTCTTTGGAGGGCCACAAACCATTGTAATATCTAAGGTTTTTTGCCCCATGGAGAATGCATGCTCCAGATAATAAGCTCTTTGAGGGGAAGGATCATGTTTGGCTTACCATTGTATGCTCTATGCTTGATATAATGCTTGGGAGATAGTAGGCAATCAATAATTATATTAGATGAATATTTATTGAATTAAAAGTGAAAAATGATCTCTGCTACAAATTTATCAGTCAACTAAACTAAAATTCTTGGACCTTTTTTAGACAATGCTACCTACTACTGATTACTCCACAATACCTCCACATTCCAAGAGTGTCTCCCTGAGATTATATCCTTTGACTTCATGGAAACTTGGAAAGCACACTAATGACAAAAGCAATACACTTGCAGCCAATTCCAAGAGTGGGTTATTATACAGGTAGCTAATTTCATCTATCATAACTGATTCTTTTTTTCCTAGCTTCAGTTTCAGAAGGTGATCACTTCCTAAATTTTTCTCTAAATTCTGAGGGTGTCTAGCCTCTTTGATTCTTATAATCCACTATTCAAGTTTATCGATTTCAGTTGAGGTATAAGAATTAGAGAATAAAAGATGGTGAAGGCACTGTAGGAGAGGGAGAAAAGAAATAGAGGAAGTATTAAACTTTTCTCGATGTTTTTATCTGTAAGAGCTCTTCTAGCTCTAAAATTTTGTGATCTTGATGATATGCTCTAAGTGAGTGGTTCTCAATGGAAGCATTTTTGCAATCTGTGGAGGTGTCATTAGTTGCCTCAAGATTGGGGGACAGTGCTACCAGCACCTGTGGGTGAGGCCAGGGATGCTAAACATCCTACAGTACATGGGACTTTGGTCAGTTCAGGTCCTTGGAAAATCAGACACTAAGACAAAATTAGATGTGCAAGAGGTTTATTGGAGGAAATGGCTGTTAAGAATAAAGGAGATAGGATGCAGTAGGCCAGGAGTGCCTTCAGACTGATGCAGCTCTACTATCTATGAAAGGAGAGAAAGAAGCAAGGTTAAGCAGGAAGAGCCTCAGGCTGCCATAAAGCTCCAAGAAAGTCTTGGCCAAGCCAATAGGGATCCTCAGAGCAAAGACTGCCCATTTGAGGGGGTCCCAGTCTGGGCAAGCATGGCCTGGCTCTAGTACCCCTGCTGTGCTCAGCCATTGGTGGGGAGCAGTTCAGGGAGGGTAAGGCTATAGCATAAATGCTGTGGTGAATTCCCAAGGTGTGGCACTAGAAGACTGTCAGCTAACTACAATCCTCATAGTGGGTTCTCTCTCTTTCTCTCTCTTTTTTTTTAAGAGAAGAAAAATGACACTTGACTCAGAAACCTTTGCCTATAAAACAAGAGAACAAGATGATATAAACAAAAACATCTTCTGAGATGTGCCAAAGTGATGCTTTCCCTTTTTTCTTTTTGCCAGGTTAAAGTTGGATACAGAATAAATTTTTGGGAGGCAAGCCTTTAAAGTTGAGATCCAGCGTGGAAAATAAGATGAATTAACTTTCCAGGCTGCATGAGAATTCACATTTCTGATTTGCAACAGGTTTGTTTCTACTTTTGACCTGAAAAGCCATTTGCGAACTTTGAGGAAACCCGATATCTTTGAAGTTTTGCTTATGGTCGTCAAAAGGGATAGCATCAGCACTTAACAGAGGTGGCACCATCTGGCCTACAGTATCAATAATCTTATCACAGATCCACCCCTGTGGTTTCCCGTTCAGACTCTTTGAGAGTCCCACTGCACTGTTAGCTTCATTTGCCTTCACAGTTTTAGCATCACAGCTAACCATTTTTTTAGTTGATCGTCTGCAACCCTTTGCCTGAGTTATAGGCGGAGAGTCACATTGTTTTGTTTGAAAACCTTCATATCACCATTAACAAATGCTGTACTAGTTTATTTATTTATTTGGCCAACACCTGCTTCTGAATAGGCCAGCTCGGGAGGAATTTTCTTGGCATTATTTTTAATTTGTATCTTGACATTTGGTGGTGGACTAATGTTTGTAATTGCTGCTAGAGGCATTTTGTCAAAGGATTCCTTTTTGGTTCCTTCATCTTCATCATCTGCTTCATCTTCTTCTTAAGTATCACTCCTGATATTTCTGCAGTTTTAGAAGCATTTGCATCTATTATTTCTTATCCTGTTCATGATTTCTTCAATCCTATTTTTTCCTTTCTAGTCTTTCCAGCAGGTTCTCTCTTGAAGGACGGTCTGAGCAGTGCATCCCATGGCCACCATAAAACAACCCTTGCACCACCCTGATCCACTTCTCCACCCATGTTCTGGGAGCAGCTCCTCTATGATTCCTCTAAACCCTCTTCCTGAGTGAAAGTTTAGAATAAGGAGGTTATTGGGACAAACTACACTCCCATCACTCAATTGGTCTCAGGGCTGCAAAGCAACTGCTATTCATCTTTCTCCTCCTCCACTACCCATTTCAAATTTTATTGTCCTTTACCTGTCACCTCCACAGGTCTTGGTGGCTTACCTAAGTATGACCCAAATCCCATTCCTGATGATAATGTGTATTTATTGGTAATTATACACTGCTTGGGCTGGGAGTGCTGCACATGTCCTTCCACGGTTCCAATTAATTATCGAGAGACTTCCAAGTGGGTCACGGAGGGTCCACATATATTTTCTTCCCAACCTTTGTATGAAAGCAGCCATTCCTCTTCCTGTTGATTTAGGTCAGTTACTCCTGCCAAGATGGGGACTCCACTTCTTGCCTGCTGGTGCCTGGACACAGAATCCAAAGTGCCCAAACAGTAGCCATAGCTTGTAGTTCAATGGGACCCTTGTGTTCCCTGGCAAAAATGCACCAGGTTTAGAAGTTTGGGGACCAGAACTTCTAAACCTGCAAGGCCCAGAGTTGTGGGAACAGGAAGCACAAAATCTCCCAATGACTTGTTGAGATGTTAAGTGGTCACTTCTGCTCCCTCTCCTTTTTCCTGGACCCATATATTCTTCCTATTGGGACGGTGCCATTCAGGTCTCTGATTTAGTGTATATACTGCATCCTGAAGGGTCATGCTCCAACCTTACAGAATATTGCCTCTAAACTGGCACTTCAGCTGCGCCTTCAGCAGGTAGGAGCCTATCAGGCTCCTATCAGTCTGGCCACTTCTGGATAGTGCCATAGGTGATACAACCAGGAGATGTCTTGGTCATGAGCTCATACTCACATCACCTTTACTGTGAAGTGGTTCCCCTGTTTGGATGCTATGTTGAGTTAGATCCCATGCCAGTGAATCAGGCCTTCTTTAAGCTCCTAGGTAGTGGTATGGCTGAGGCTCTGCAGGCAAAAAAGGCAAACTTAGATCCATCATTGGTATTTATCCCTGTAAGGATGAACCACTGGTCACTCTAGAATGGAAAGGGCTCACTGTTGTTGACTTGCTACCACGTGGCTGGTTTATCTCCTCAAGTAATAGTGCCAAATCAAGAATTCAGTGTTGGTCTCTGTTGCTGGCAAGTTAGACCTTCAAAGACAGAAGTAGCTAGATTGGCCTAGGTAAGTGGGAATTCATGCATTCGGGCTCATGTGAGCCTCTGTCTCTGCAAACGTGGCCATTCCATTCATACACCCGTTGTGCCAGTTCTGGGGTGTGCCGTGACAAAGCTGGCTAACATCAGCTGATAGAGCCTTTTCGTCTACTTGGTTGTTCTGTCCTTGTTCATGGTTGATGCTTACTGGTCAGAATGAAAATGTGATACAAAAATCTTCATCCTTTGTGCCCACTCTGATCTGTTCACATGCCTCTGCTCCAGACCTCCTTGTCTCCAGTCTTCCAGTCTTTTCTGTCAAAATTCTGACCAGCTGGCCAGGTCTTTGCCATCGCCCAGGCATTTGTATAAATTCTCATCACAGGTCACTTCTTCTTCCACACAAAGTGGATGACGAGCTATACTGCTTGAATCTCTGCCCATTAGGAAGCTTTTCCCTCTCCGTTGTCTTTTAGGGACATCACTGATTGTGGCTGTAATGTGCTGCCATCCATTTTTCAGCTTCCACCCACATACCAAGCCAACCCATTCATAATCAAGCTTGAGCTTTTTTCTCTTCCCTTAACTGGTCACATATGACCCCTTATATGACCATACAGCCTAAGGGAGGGGTACTGGTACAAGCATGCTGGGTGATACGGGGGTCTCATGCAGTTTACTCATGCCTTCTGGTCCTACTGGGCTTTGATTCACAATGCATCATTTCCATATTATGATGCACTGCTGCTGCGCCTGTCAACTTTATGACTGCACACGTCTGACAGAACTCACCTCCACGATGGACACTTCTGGACACACGGTAACGTGGTGCCCCACGGTCAAGCTTTCTGCCTCTACTAGGGCCCAGTACCACACCAAGGGCTGTTTCTTGAAAGGAGTAAAATCATCTGCTGCAGATGGCATGGCCTTGCTCCAAAATCCCAGGGGCCTATATTGTGATCTCCCACTGGGACTTGCTGTAAATTCTACATTGACTGCTACAGAGCACATTGCTGTTCCAGGCTGCACTCAGAACTGGCAGCCTTCCATGTCACCCAGCATATGAGCCAGAGCAGTATTCCTAGGTGTGGGATTTGTGCTTCCAGAACCCAAAGAGACCCACCAGGCATTATGCTTCATTATATTATGAGATACAAGATACAAAAATTTGTCTTCTACTCTGGAGGGGATGTCTCCACATGCCACTGACTATTGGACCTCTAAAAACTTTACAGAAGTGGCAGATCCCTGAATCTTAGGGTTTATCTCCCACACTGTGGATGCGTGCATCTTACCAAGGCCTCTAGCATACAAGCCACCTCTTGCTTGTCCTACCCATCAATATATTATTGGTATAACATATCAATGTGATGTTCTGCAGGATGTCTAGACAGTCCAGATCTCTTCAGACTGTATTACAGTAGAGGGTAGAAGAGTTAACATAGTCCTTGGACAAAACCGAAAATAGATATTCTCTCTCCCACATGAATATGAGCTGCTTCTTATCCTTATTTCTGATTGGAATATAAAGAATGCATTCACCAAACCAGTAGCCACATACCATGTACCTGAGGCCTTATTAAGGTGCCTTAGCAATGATACCATATCTAAAACAGCTTGAATTGGGACTACTACTATTGTTTGGGCTTGCTGTGGTAGTCTACATTCACTCTGTAGGATCTAGAGTGGCACTAAGCACCACTATCTCCCCTGGGACACATTACCTTCTTGTATTATCTTAGCTGGGGTAGGGAACAATTTCAAAGGCTTCCAGTTGGTCTTCCTCCCTATGAAGCTCTTATCTAACAGCCTAAGGACCCGATACTTCAACTGCCAAGTACGTCTATTACAATTATATATTCAGGGACCAAGGAAATGACAACCGAGTGGATGTGCAGACTCAGTGAATTCTCTGTAAACCAGACTTTAGCTAGGACTCAATTAAGCTGTAATAGAGGACTCTGTAAGCCCCTGCTCTAACAGTGGGGCATGATGACTCTTTGGATCTCCAGCTATCAAAGTCTACTCAAAACCTAGGTCCAAAGCTCCTTGAAAAGACTGGGCATTCCCCTTTCTCCATTGTAAATGCCCTACTCAAGTAAATGCCCTGGGTCCCTTTGGGGAATGACAGGAGGAATTATTATAATATATACTTTCCATAGTGTTGCAGAGTCTTTCTAGGGACCCAGCCACTTCCTTAGTCAGTGGACTCCAGATCTGAAAATGGGCTCAAATTCAGGAAGTGGGCAACATATTGTGACTTTTTATTGAGATGACTCTCCTAGCCTCCTGCCCCTCCATTCTTGCCCTCTTCTGATTGTAGATGTCAAGCAGTACCCTTAATAGCTGCCTATCTTTTTTGCCCCTAAGATAAGGTGACAAACTTGTCCCAGTTTTTTCTAAGTTCCTAGAGAAGCTCTCTTGTTCTCACACTTAGGCTTTAACTGTTTGTACGCAGCCCTCAGTTTCTCATTCTCTCTCTGCAGGACATCAATACAACTTAGTAATAACCAGCCAACTCCACTGTCCTTCTAAGCATTGCTCTCCCTATGTCTTTGAAATACCTGAATCATTATACGGCCAAGGATGCTCCCCACACTGGGAGAAAACTGTAGTTTGTTTTGTTTGAACTTTACCAGTTGAGTTGTTTTTGCCTTTTGAAAAATTACATCGCCATCAGCAACACTGACCTGATTTTTGAATCACTGATATAATATGCCTACATCTGAATTTGTGCCTGTCTCATGTATGTATATGAATATACCTCCTTAACTCTTATTTCAAAATGTAAATACAAATAAAATTGCCAACAATATTCCTTTGAATATTGTTTTCTCTAAAACCTAAAATTACTAAGTTTAAGCATGTGGAATTCTCACACATTGTTGGTGGGAATATAAACCAGTATGACTTCTGTAGGGGGAATTTGGCAATCTCTAGCAAAATTAAAAGCTCATTTACCTTTGACCCATAATCCTACTTCTAGGAATTTATCCCAAAGAAAATATGACAAAAATATCAAATTATGAATATGCAAGGATATTTGTTATGGCAATATTTGTAATAGTATAAGACTTCTTTCAATCCAAATGTTCATCAGTGGAGGACTGGTTTGAATACATTGTAATATACCCACACAGTGGAGTACTATGCAGCTGTAAAAAGGTAATAACTCTATATATCATTATGGAATGATCCTAGGACATATTGTTAAGTTAAAAAAAAAATAAAAGCAAGGTACAGAACAGTGTTATATAGTGTGTTCTTTTTACGTAAGAAAGGAAGGACAAAAAAGAACTGCAAGGAAATCTTAAAATTTGTTATATTTTTATTAATAATACTGATATTGTTATTTGGAAAATATTTTTATATAGAGAGAGATAAATCAAATAATGATTGTTAGTATCATTAAAGAACCAAGAATTTTGGTGTTAGAGGAAAGATATACAAATATAAAATCAAAGCAGTAAAATTCCTGTAATCTTACATTTAAATTAGAGGCATTAGTATGTTCTCAAGATGTAATTTTCTCTTAAAATATGTATTTCCTAGCTTTTTCCACTGAAAGGCCTAGGAAAAACAATTAGTCCCGTAGCAATGAGCACTCCTACCACCCAGGTTGTGGTCTAAAAACTATTTCCCAGTAAAAGGAATTAAAGAGTAGCAGAATATGCTACCCAAAACATACCACTTTAGCATAAGGATTATTTTTAGTTGAAGACAATTGAGAAGGAGATACAAGAAAAGCTCTCTGCCCTCCCCTACCTGCCTAAAAGCAGGATATAAACTTGTAAAGGGCTCCTGCCTCCCCTCTCTACCAGGAAGGGCATAAGTTAATCACCAGAGACAATTCTAGACCCTTATCAGCCCAGAGAAGACATCAGAGGTTTCTGTATAACAATCCTTGCTAAAACTAGCCCTTATCTACCATTAGTTTCCCCATATATTTGCCTTCCCACAATTTGCTGCCCCTAGAAGCTCAAAGTCCTTTTCCTTTGTCTTGTCACTTCTCTACAAAATTATTATTGTTTGCCAAGACACTGTATAAGCTCAAAGTTTAACCACCCCTTTTGAGTTACTCATCACTGAGTACTCCCACATGGATGCATGATGCACATGTCAATAAACTTCTGTTTGTCTTTTTCTTGTTAATCTTTTTTCAGTCTAAATTTGCAGGGCCCCAGCCAATGAACCTAAGATGAGTAGAGGAAAATCCTCTCCTACAGAACCAAGGGTCCTTTGAGAAATAGTTGACCTCAGCCTTGGGGCAAGAAATAGAAGATGAGCCTAAAATATCTTCTCATACCCAAAAGCAAGGAAAGCAGCAAAGACTGTTAAGATTGTGTCGTAAGATCTCAGGAGCCAACTTGAAGAGGCTCCATCTGGACAAAAATGAGACAATTTAAGTATCATAATGAATGATGACTGAAGTGAATTAAAAATATCAAATATATTAAAATCCATAAGTACATAATGATATTCAAAAGTAAAAATTTAGAGTACAATTCATTCGAAGACTAGTTTATAAAGTAAAGGAATTAAATTGAGCACCTACATTGCCTTTTCTGTGCAAATTGTATTTCCTATACAAATATTTGAAGAGAAAAGTTTCTTCATATTTCAGGCAATAACTGCAGAAACAATTATAAAAATTAGAATATAACCATTTTGCATTTCTTAGTGAAATAATGGACCAAGGCAATAATCATCAGTGGCTGCTAAGATCATTAGGTAAAAGGCTGATAGGAAGCTTTTATACAGAATAGATCATACTGTCAACACCTGAACCCACTAATAAACTTTTACATCAGAAAAAGGTGTGCTTTCTGCTACGATGCAATGAGAGGGGCATAGCACCACCCGTGAAATATTCCTGCCCAAAAAAATCAAACCTAAATATGACCAAGCTTCTAGATCTAACAGCCAGATTACAGTAAACACAGAGATAAAAGGAACATGACAAAATGACAACATAGGGACGCGATCAGCAAAATCCCGAACGTGGGAAACTACGTGACAAATGACCCAGTTTCTTCAACAAATAAATAGCAGGAAATAAAAAAAGAGAAGAATCATTATAGATTAAGAGATTTAAGAGATATATCAACCTAATGCAGTGTTTGAACTGATCAAGCAAATCAATCATAAAAAAGACATGAAAATCTGGGAAAATTTTAAATTCTGATTGAATATTTGATGATATTCAGGAATTATAGTTAAACTTTTGTTAGGTGATATATATGTGATTGTTTTTTAAAATTAAAATAATTATTTATGAATAAAATAATGTATCTGGGTGCTATCTGGGATTCGCCTTAAAATAATCTGAGAAGGTAAGGTTGTTATATAGATCAATGGTTCTCAAACCTTAGTGGACCTACAAATCAGCTGGAGAGATTGTTAAAACACAGACTTCTGGGCCCTACCTCAGAGATTCTGATTCAGCGGTCTGGGGTGAGGCCAGTAAATTTGCATTTCTAACAATCTCCCAGTTGACATTGATGCTGGTGATCCAGGGACCACATTTTAAGTAGCATTGGTAATGATGAAAAAGATTGGCTATTGATAATTGATCATTGTTGAAGCTGAGTACTGAGTAAGCATGTAGTTCATTATACTTAATATGATTCTGAACCCAATTCCAAAGTGTGTGGTGGTGGGAGTTTCCCCACACCACCAAGCAATACTCTGGACACCACCTGGGTGGCCTACAACTCTACAACTCAATTCTGGCACTATCTACCCAGAGATAGCATCAGATTCCACAGGTTAAGGGCTCAGCCTCATAAGACTGCATGTCTCCCCACCACCACCAGACACCAATCGAAAGCCCAGGTTATCACCTGTGTTTCTGGCTGACTGGCTATAGATTGGAGGTTCCCATGACCCCCTCCTCAGGCTCAATTAATTTGCTAGAGCAGCTCACAGAACTCAGAGAAACATTTTACTTACTAGATTCCGATTTATTATAAAAGGATATAACTCAGGAATAACCAGATGGAAGAGAGGCATAGGGCAAGGTAAGGGGAAAGGGCTCTGAGCCCTCATGCCCTCTCAGTGCGCCACTCTCTCCAAATCTGTTCACCAACCCGGAAGCTCTGAACTCCATCCTTTTCAGTTTCTATGGAGGCTTCATTACATAGGCTTGAATGATTAAATCACTGGCCATTGGCAATGGATTCAACCTCCAGTGCTTCTCCCCTCCCAGGAGTTGGCGGGGGCAGTGGGACTGAAAGTTCCAACCCCCTAATCACATGGTTAGTTCCTCTGGTGACCAGCCCTCATCCTTAGGTGCTTTCCCAAAGTCACCTCATTAACATAATAAAAGACACCTTTGCCATTCTTCTCACTTAAGAAATTCCAAGGGTTTTAGGAGCTCCGTACCAGAAATGAGGACAAAGACCAAATATATGTTTCTTATTATAAATCACAATGTCTCGATTCTATTCTCTCTACTTTAGCATATGTTCGAAATAAAAATTTTTTAATAAAATTCGTATGCCAGAAAAAACAAGCGTTGGCGAGGATGTGGAGAAAAGGGAACCCTCGTGCACTGTTGGTGGGAATGTAAATTGCTGCAGCCACTATAGAAAACAGTATGGAAGTTCCTCAAAAAATTGAAAATAGAACTACCATATGATCCAGCTATTCCATTTCTGGGTATTTATCCAAAGAAAAAGAAAATACTAACTTGAAAAGATATCTGTACCCCCTTGTTCATTACAGCACTATTTACAATAGCCAAGATATGGAAACAACCTAGGTGTCTATCAACGCATGAATGGATAAAGGAAATGTGGAATATATATATACAATGCAATATTATTCAGCCATAAAAAAAGAATGACGTCTTGCCATTTACAACAACATGGATGGACCTTGAGGGCATTATGCTGAGTGAGATAAGTCAGAGAAAGACAGATACCGTATGCTCTCACTTATATGTGGAATCTAAAAAAAAAAGAAAACCAAGCTTACAGATACAGAGAACAGACAGGTACAAACTTTCAGTTATAAATAAGTCATGGGGATGTAAGGTACAGCATGGTGACTATTGTTAATAATACTATATTGCATGTTTGAATGCTGCTAAGAGAGTAAACCTTAAAAGTTCTCATCATAAGAAAAACAAATTCTTTAACTACGTAGGGTGAGGGATGTTGACTAGACTTATTGTGGTGATCATTTTGCAATATATGCAAATATCAAATCATGTTGTATACATGAAAGTAATAATAATGTATGTCAATTATACCTCCATAAAAAATTCATATGCCAACACCTGACAACTTCATTATAACTGTCAATTTTTTCCCAAGCATTTACATATTGTAATATGTATTTTTATTATAAATTAACCTCATTTTATTTGTGCTTTATAATACAGTTAGGGCATTATATTGTTTTTTTTTTAGGAAGATCAGCCCTGAGCTAACATCTGCCAATCCTCCTCTTTTTGCTGAGGAAGACTGGCCCTGGGCTAACATCCGTGCCCATCTTCCTCCACTTTATATGGGACACCGCCACAGCATGGCCTGACAAGTGGTGCGTTGGTTCGCTCCCGGGATCTGAACTGGTGAACCCCAGGCCGCTGCAGCGGAGCACGCGCACTGAACTGCTTGAGCCACCGGGCTGGCCCCTATATTGCTTTTTTTAATGGTGTATGTAAGTAGGTTGCATTATGCATGTGTTTCATTTGAGGATGGTAAAGGAGTGTTAAAAATATTTATTGTAAAATGGGCATGTTGAGTCCAATATGGTGAGAGCTGCTAATCTAAGACAGTCTGTGGAGAAATGAAGGCTATGGAGAAAAGCAAGCCCTGGCGGCTAGAGAGGAGACTTCACGGTAACCAAATAGATCTCACCAGACTTGCCAAAATTTCCACTTTCCTAAAAGAGAGGCTTAACTAATCCAAAGTATTCTTGAGTCCTCCTAGGACATTTTCTTGTTCACCATTAGGGATTTCCTGACTATTCAAGATGGGAAAATGATTCTGAAAACACATTGATTTTTCTCCAGCCAGCAGCAGGCTAGTTATTAGAACTGCAGGAACTTGTCAGAGAGCTCCATTTTCAATAAATGGCTCTCTAACACCAGACAAGAACACGGCTAAGAACTGTTTGAGAAAGACAGCCTGAGGCAGTGGCTGCACTTTGGAATCATCAGGGGAACTTTAAAAAATACTGATGTCTGGGTCCGACTCGCAGAGTTTCTAATTTAACGCATCAAAAGTAACCAGGCTTCGGAGATTTTAAGCTACCCAGGTGATTCTAATGTGCAACCAAGACTGAGAACCATTGCTCTGCGACTGAAGCAGTGGTTCCCAAACTTTAGATGGAATTGGAATCACGTGGAGGGTTATAAAACACAGACCACCAGCCCTCACCCCCAGAGTTTTTGATTCAGTAGGTCTGAAGTAGGGCCCAATAATTTGTATTTTTGATCAAGTTCCCAGGTGATGCTGATGCTGCTAGTCCGGAGACCACACTTTGAGAACATAAAGCACTCTGCCGCACACCCTAAGCACAATAGTTTTCTCAAGGAAAACACTGTGCAATTGAGTTGCTGAACTCACTTTTTTATAGAACAACACTGTTATTACTCGAAAGAATGCTGACACGCAGTGATTATTCAGATTTGGGTATTTGGGAGGCATTGTCTCAAAAATCAAGTGAGTCAGTCACTTCAAGGAAAAAACCTGACAGTATTTGTTGCCAATGACAAAATCTGAGCTTTCAAGTGAAAACTAGAAATTTGGAAATCTTGTATCCACCATCATGTGCTTGACTACATACTAACACTTAAAAGTTTCTGCGGTAAGATTGGTAGTGATATTAATGAATGTAATTTTTGTGGATATTGTATAATGAAATGTGATAACATTTGGAGAATCTGCATAACTCAGTGAACCAGTATTTTCCAGATGAACAGTGCACGTTACAAAACCATGCATGGGTGACAGAACCATTTCAAGAAGAAGTCAGATCAACTTATTTTAATGTAACAGAGTACAATATGGTTTCAGATTCCACATTGCAACTAACCTTTAAAAACTACTACCTCTGGAATTCTGGTATAATACAAAGAAAAATATCCACAGTTATCTGAAAAAGCCACTAAAATACCCCTGGCCCTTTTTCAACTTCATATCTGTGTGGGGCTAGATTTTTTCATATACTTTAACCTGTAGGAGTGAAAAACTTTTCCCTTCTTCCCTTCCTGTTCTTTGGCTGGCCTAATAATTAAATTGACATAAGACAGATTAACAGGAGAAAAAAAATTTAATTTCATATGTACAGGAGCCCCACAAAGACATGAGAGACTCTCTGAGGCTTATATACGATCCCGAACTAAGGACAAGGGGTCTGGTGTCTCAAAGGACAGGAAGACAATTCACAGAGAGATGAGAAGAAGAGGTGTTTGGTAAACAAATGTTTGCCATGCCATGCAGATAAGTCTTTTGGATATAAAAAGTTATTTTTGGTAATAGTTCTCTTCCTGATACAGGTGCCCTATGTAAATTCTTTTAGGCAGTTAAGGGGGAAGTAAAAAGCTCTTCCTGGGTCTGCTGGACCTTGATTGTCTTCAGCTGTAAATAATCCACATGGAATCCAGAATCCAAAGTGGAACATTCTGTGGCAGCCTGCCTTGAACCCCTTCAAACCAAAGCAACATATCACAACAGACTGAATGCAGAATCAGATATGAGAATCCAGATATGAGAATCCAGTTGTCTTCTATTAAACAAGACATTAAACAGATTTTTTTTAATGTGAAATAATGTCACTCTTCTCACAAATTTTTTTTTGTCTTGGTGAATATTCAATTTTCATAAAGTTTTATTTAGGTTAGCATGCAGTAACTTTATTATTGTTATTTTAAAGTGAATATTTTTGTAAATTCTCAGTTTTAATTTCTAATAATGTAAATATTACTAGATATAGGCATATAAACATAAGCTCATTGACGTCCTCAATAATTTTTAAAGGCATAAGGGAGTCCCAAGACCAAAAATGTTGAGAACTGCTGTTCTAGAGTTCCAGGAGTGTTCTATTTCTTTACTTGATAGTTGCTACATGGATGTTTGTTTTACAGTTATTTCTTAAAATACATATACAAGTTTTATGTACTTTTGTGAATGTGATATTCCATGATTTTTTTTTTATTGCATCTAAGGAAATTGCCTCTTGGTGTAGTAGAAAGGGCAGAGTTTTAGAAATAAAAGATTCATGATTCAATTTCTCTGTGTTAACCTGTGGTATGGTTTGGGGACCAAAAAAAAATGCTGTAATACCACCTTCTCTAAAGCATGAAAATGCTTTATAAACTGTAAAGTGGTATGCAAATGTTGGCCACTATTATTGCAGAGTAACAATATACGTATCAGTTTAAAATTTTCTTTCTCCTAATGAACCTTCCTGTGACCTTTCAGCAGACTTTTGAGAATTCCTTAAACCATCATATTTTCCATTTTTATTTGACTTCCAAAATACCTGGAGTTAAATCTGTTGCACAGTGTGAACTCTATGGTAGGTTTGTTACAGATTACTTTCCTCTAAATAGTATTTAATCTTCTTATCTTTCGTAAACTGCCTCAACTTATATGTGTCTTGATATTGTCAACAACTTCAAATACTTCGTGGAAAAAGAGGAAGAGAGTAAATTTTATATAAATAATATAGGATACTGACAGTATGAGAGAGAACATGGCCCTTGCGTGTCCTCTTTCTAAAGGTTGTGAGGCAACGTTTGTGACAATTGCATTTCCCTCTTTCTGCAGCACATCACCCTCAGATAAATAAATAAAGCACGGGACTTCATTTCCGGGCAGTTGTCATAGCAACTTTTGACTAACAAGAGAAGAAGGAATTCTCATATCTTAAGCCTTGACTCCAGAGGAGCTAAAAAGACACAAAGACTAAAAGGAACAGTAAAGAATGATTTGCAAGATGTGCTGAAACTAGATATTGGTGAGTCAGAACTTCCACTAACTGTACGTGCTTTCCCCCTGATGTATATTTGCCTTTCTAGATTTCAGAACTCAACAGCAATAGACTAACAATAGCCAGCATTTATCACTTATTACATGCCAGACACATAGAACATTACATACATTGGTTTTTTTGTTTGTTTTGGGGTTTTTTTTTGCTGGGAAAGATTTGCCCTGAGCTAATATCTGTTGCCAATCTTCCTCTCTTTTTTTTTTTCTTTTCTCCCCAAAGCCCCAGTATATAGTTGTATATTCTACTTGTAAGTCCTTCTAGTACTTCTTTGTGAACTGCCTCCACAACATGGATATTGACAGACGAGTGGTATGGTTCCACGCCCAGGAACCGATCCTGGGCTGCCGAAGCAGAGCACACTGAACTTTAATGACTAGGCCATTAGGGCTGTTTTTTTTTTATATTCCCAACAACACTGTAAGTGTAGTATTATTTTTGTCCACATTTTACTGATGTGGAAATTGAGTTTAGATAGATAAATGAAGCAA
The DNA here is from genome assembly GCF_057802395.1 of Ceratotherium simum simum. Lineage (NCBI taxonomy): Eukaryota > Metazoa > Chordata > Mammalia > Perissodactyla > Rhinocerotidae > Ceratotherium > Ceratotherium simum. The sequence goes on along the minus strand of NC_141924.1, from coordinate 27,678,755 downwards.
TTTACCCAAAGCCACGCAATAAGTGCTCAACCTTTCAGCCTTCAACACAGTTGACCACTTCTTAAAACATTATCTGGTTTTCTGGATTTCCTCCTGCTTTACTGACCAAACACTTTGCTGGCTCCTTTGTTTCAGCCTGATCTGTAAATGTTGGCACGTCCAGGACTTAGACCTGAGTACTCTTCTCTATCCAGATGATCTCTTCCAGTCCTGTGGCTTTAAACGCCTTCCATCTGTTAATAATTCCCAAATATCTCACACGCATTTTCGACTCATGTATGCAACTGCTCGTTTGACTCTTAGATATCTAGTAGGTATTTCAAAGCTAATAAACCTTAAACAAATCTTGTCCTTCAGTCTTCCCTATCTCAGTAAATGACAGCATTGTCTAACCTGGATGCTCAAACCAAAATCCCTAAGAGTCATCCTTGATTTCTCTTTTTTCCTTCATCCCCCACCACTGCTAATGTATAAACAAGTTATGTCAGATTTATACCCGAAATCTATCTTAAATCTACTTCTTTTCATCTCCATTGCCACCACTTTAATGAAGGCCACTGTCTTTTCCCTGGACTCCTAATCAGTAACTTTCTAACCAACGCCCCTGCTTCCGCTCTCCGAAGGACAGCTAGAATCAGCTTTGAAATCACAAATCAGATCGTGCCAACTTTAAAGCCTTCAGTGCCTTCCCATTGCTCTAGAATATGATTTGAACTGACGATAGCCTAGAAGACCCTGCATGGTCTAGCTCCTTCTTCCTGGTCTAGTCTCCTATAATTGTCCCCCTCCATCATGCTGCTTTAGTCCCAGTATTCTCCTTTCCTTCCCTCAAACACATCAAGCTCTTTTTGTCTCTGGGATTTTGTAGTATAAACAGTGTGAACTGTCTTTAACTTCTCTCAGCTCATCTTTCTAGCTAGCTCTTTTCCCTCCTTCATGTTTCAGTCAAATACCATTTTCTTAGAGGTTACCTTATCCAAAGCGGCCTCCTGTTGGGGTTCTCGGTCGATCACATCATTTTTATTAAGAGTACTTCCCAGTATCAGAAATCTTTACTATCTTCCTCCCTCCCACTAGCGTCAGCTCCATAGGGTCAGGGACCCTAACTATCTTTTTCATTTCTACATTCTCAAAGCTTAGGAGCATATAGGAGGTGCTCCATAAACACTCATTAATAAAAGGAAGGAAGGAAGGAAGGAAGGGGGGAAAAAGAGAGAAATTCAGTGCCAGGTTCCCATCCCAGGATTATTTTACTCCAAAACTGCTTTTAACTATCTCCCTGTTTTTAGCTTTTCAAGATGACTTCCAGTTGTGTTATTTTGTTCTAACTCAAGATTGATGCCTGAATCCCCCAAGACCCTAGGTTTGAGATGAGAGGGAAAGGAGATGGCCCATGATCAAATGGAATTGGAAGGGCTCCCAAACACCTGCAAACCTATCTTATCCTTGGCAAACCCTCGCAGCTGGGGGCATGGGGGGTGGGGGAGGAGAACACCGCAGCATACTTTTTACTCCCTCAGAAATAGGGTTAAATTCCTTAAAAGAAGAAAACTTATTCCCCATCACATCCTTCCCCACCAAATCCCCAAGGTGTTTAGGTAGTTGTTTTCAAGCAAAGAATGTTATTCCAAAATGTTAACTTTGGGAGTAGAATTGACAACCATACCAAATCATTGCCTCTCATTTTCACTCACTAATTATTGACACTAAAATTATATCTAAACAACTTATGAGGAAGGAAGACAGAAGGAAGGCACAGAATACCAAAACCTGAAGCATGAGGAGGCAAAGGGAAGCCTGAGGAAAAATAGGGGAGGAAAAATATCTTTTTTTCTATCCTTCTAAGTTCTCAGCTGGGGCCCTTGTAACAAAATACAGATTAACAAGAGAAGATATTGTACAAATTTAGTTTATATAAGTTTTACATGGCACGAGAGCCTTCATAAGGAAATGAAGACCCGACAAAGCAGTTAAACCTGAGTGTTTTTATGCTAGGTTTGGTGAAGAGTGGACAGTCGTGGAAAGATGACGGGACAAAGGGTATGAGCTGAGCTCAGTAAACTGGGGGACACTTAGCAAGGCCTGTTCATTCCGATTCCTCTCTGCCTCTCTTTGTCTTCAGAGATCAGGATGCTCTTTTCCACCATGTATAGGTTTCCCCCGCTATCTGAAAGCAGAGTGTTCCTGTGAAACATTTCGTAAACTGAAATGGCCTAAAGGGAAGAAGCAATTACCAGTAATTTATATGGGAAAATTTTTTGAGCATTCGTGGCCTCAAAAAATAACCCACAAAAATAACTTGAGATAAATCACAGACGCTCACGGGCACACTTCAAAGCTATGGTGGCTTGATGCTGAGCGTAATTCCCCGGCAAGGAGCTTCACGGCGCCACTCTCGCTGCTTGGGATGCGCTCTGCTTGCTGCAAAACAAAGGCTAAACACTGTTTTCGTTTTTCGCCTTTTTTCATAAAAGCAAAAATCCTCTTCAAATTTCCTTGGGTTAGTGAAAACAGGTAGTAAAGTGGGTCTGTCCTAAAAGCGAAGTGGCTTTGGTGTAAAGCCAACCTTCGGATAGAGGGAGAAACCTGTCAGGACCTGCCTCAGGGGAAGAAGGTCAGAAAGTCCTTCTTGCACAGGCTGTTTCTCAAATTCCTTCAGCTTAAAATATTCATCATGTTAAGGTGCCATATTTTGGTTAGTGTGTTCTCAACCCCGTCATGGATGTTTCTCACAGCCCATCCCTCCATACTGGCCCAAAATTGGGTGTAAGTCCAGCCAGTTCCTAGGGGAAGGAATAGGAAAGATGATGCAGGATATTCTTCCATGCAGAATATAGTTCTAATTTATACAAGTTTCCAAAGGGTTTGAATCTCAAATATCTCACTCTACTTCTGGCACCAAAAGGAAGCATGCCAAGGACTGAGAAATAAATTGTTATAATTTGCATGTTAGTCGGCTTTCAGCAAGCTTGGTTCCTGAGCCTTTTAAATGTCAAGGATTTTAGCATTAAAACACTTAGCTTTCAACACTTTTGAAACTCTCAGTGCTAATGTTTTTGTTTTGTATTTTAACTAACAGTTCTTTGGCTGAAACCTTGCATCTTCAAAACACATAAATTCCTAATAAGTAAAAAATTTGCAGGAGATTTTGAAGAGTTTGGGCCATAATGATAGACTGAAAATTAATTTTACTCTTGACCTTGATATTGACTTGCTGTAACCTTGCAAATATCATTCATCCTCCTGAGGTTTCAGTTTTCATCATAAAACATAAAAAAAAATATATGGACATTATTTTGAGATCATTGGAGAAAATGGGCAAGTCTAGGTTATTTGTAGATGTACTTATATCAAATCCAATTATGTAAATGCTATTTTTAAATATCTTTCTAATTATGTACTACATGATTTGTAAGTTTCATACAGTGAAAACAAAATTTAATTTGATAGTTTGTCAAAATCTAATATCTCTAGTTTCCTTTCAATTAGGGTGAAAGAGCCTTAGTAAAATTGAAATAATAAAATCTCCAGATTTAATTTTGTCTTTTCTTCTGCCGCACAGAACCATGCCTCTTTACTCTGTCTGAAAAGTTTTCATTATTAAATGTTCCACTCTCATTTCCGTTACCTTGGCTCTGATACCAACTCAACACAAGGTTGACATAAGGGAAGCCATATTATAGAAAAGAAGTCATATTGTAACTTTGAATGACCTCTGATTAACTAACCCAGCTGGATATACACTCTCCAGGAGATATACATGCTTTGTAGATTTTATGGCCCCTGCTTGTGTGTGTACCTCCCCAGCTGCGATAAGACGATAATTTTAAGTTCCCTAGGAATGTGATGACCCCTGGACAGAAATTCTATCATTAGTGACAGCTGAAAGATCTGGTGTGGCAACTCCCAGTCTGTAACACTAGAGGGTCAACATTCCTAACTCCCTCCTCTATAACCACTGGCTATATAACTGTTTCAAGATTCTGTGCCCCCTTAAAATGGTTCTTTAGGATGCTAGTCCACCATCTTGTGATCAGCTGTCTCATCGCTTAATAAAATGCCCTTTCTCTGCCACCATCTTGCCTCTTGATGGATTGGCTTTTGTCTTGTGGTGAGCAGATCATGCCCTTTGCACGGTAACAGATCTATAAAAGCCACAATTTTATATGAAAAGACATTTTATCTAAGAAGGAATATAGATATCAAAAAAAATTAAAAATATACAATTTCTCTGGTAAACAAATAATGCAAACTAAAATTAGACAACTTTTTCATCATTTGGCAAATATTAAAATTAAAATTGGCAAATATTAAAAAATTATAGTTTTCAGTATTGGCTAAGGTGTAACGAAACAGATTTTCATATCATGCTAGTGGGAGTACAAATTGGTAAGACCTTTTTGAGGAGCAATTTGGCAATACTTATCACAAGTTTCTGATTTTACTTCAAACAGCGTGGTCCTACACAAAGATACAAACATAAAATATCAAGTGTCAGTGGGAATGTAAAGTCATTGGAACACTTCTACACTGCTAGTGGGAATGTAAGCTGGCACGACCAGTTTGGAAAACAATTTGACATTATCTGATAAGGCTGAAGATGTGCATATCTTGTGACCCAGCAGTTCCACTCCTGGGCATGTAGTCAAGAGAAACTCTTGCACATGTGTTCATATCCACACTGTTTTTAAGACCAAGAAACCAGAAAGAATCCCAATGGTCAATCAACAATGCAATAGATAAATAAACACAGCAGTGAAAATGAATGAATGATATCTACTCCCAAAGACATGGATGGTCTCAAGAACATCATGTTGTTAGGAAATAGCAAGTTGCAGAATAATGTACATAGTATGATTCCATTTGTATAAAGTTCAAAAACATGCAAAACTAATTCATACATTGTTTAGAGAAACACATATATGTGGTAAAACTAAAAATAAGGTAATGATAGACATAAATTCAGGACAGTGGTTACCCCCAAGAGAGAGGAAGGAGGATGAGGTTGGAGAGAGGCACACAAAGGACTTTAAAGGTAACAAAAATGTTGAGGTACTTTTTCTTAAACTTGGTGGTATATTAAGGGTGTTTGGTGATAAATGTGCTTCTTTTTATTTCATAAATATTTTTTCTATCTAGTCAATGGTTAATAAAAACTATTTAAAGAACTTAAATATCCAGAAACCAGATATTAGTAAACATGAGTAGAATGATTTTGTTTATATAAAACTCTATACCTATTATGCATATAAACAGAATACAAAAATGTCTGTGAGGACATACATAACGTATTAATCACTGTTATCACCTAGTGATTGAATTTGGGCTGACTTTGCTCCCATTGTTTTACTTTACTATGTTGTTTGTTTTGTTTTATAAAGGACATGTGTTCTTTTTTATAAAGACAATAAAACTTTTTTTTTTAAAGATACAACTATTAGGATATTCATCACAGTATTGTATATATTACATATGGTGTAGTAAAGAATTAACCTTACCCAAAGAGAGGTCTGGCCTTTGCTCCCTGCTCCTGGGAGGTAATCTCTAAGCCTTTGGAATGTCCTGCCTGATAAGATTGTCTTTGCTTACCCCGGGGCCTTTGGGCCACACCAGATCATCTATGCTAACAGTGAATTTAATCCCAAAACTACTCTTGGGACCTCCAAACTTGCAATTGGTATCAGAAGTGAGGGTGGTCTTGGGGAGTCCCAAACTTTGCACATATATATTATATATTATAATGGCAAACCAAACAAAGAAAACCTTGGAAACCACTTAAATGTCTATCAATAGAAAATTAGTTAAATGAATTCTAATATAGCCACACTTTAGAATATTATCATTATTAAAATCCTATAAAAGAGTGTTTAAATGATATATTAAGAAACAAGTACTAAGACAATAAGATTTTTTTTTAGTAAAATGTATATGTGTGTGTGTGTGTGTGTGTGTAATTCTGTGAGGGATGAATTAGACACAGATTCTGCCCTAAATAGAGTCCAATAACAAAGATTTTTTAAAGGTGCACACATATTCACCCAAAATCTTCTCTTGAATTCCCTTTGTCTGTGATCCCCTCCTTTAGTCATTGTCTCTCCGTCTTACACCAGCCTTGTGGTTCCAGCCACACTACCAAGTTCTTCACGGTCCCATTCCCCTGCCGTTAGGCAATTAGTCTGAAGTGGTCACTTGATCTAAGTTGGGCCTGTCACGGGTCTCTACCCCCCGGCCACAGTTGATTGGCTGAGAAATGGGTCAGTAAGCATTCTACCATTGAATTTTTTATAACCAAAGGTAGGAAAAAACAGTTGGCCCTACAGTTCGAAACTTAGGAGCTGCCAGTGGCAGTAAAGCTGGGGAAACAAATCAGCAGTGAGAGAAAATATAGCCAGTACTCAAAAAGGCAAATAGTGAACAGAATTACAGAGTCAAGGTCATGTTCGAGACTGGATCCAGTCTTCCTGAGACCCGACTGCATTCCTTCCCTTTTGCCATTTGGTTGTTATACAACCCTTCAATTGTTTGATCTACCCCAATATCTTTCCAATAAGTTTCCCTTTTGCTTAGGCTTTTTGAGATAGATTTAAGGCTATTAATCAATAAATACACTGGCCAAGTGAGAAACATGCTATATCTTTGGCTTATTTCCCACATACAAGCAATCACTGAATTTTGTTTATACTCTCTCTTAATACCTCTGCAATCCAGCCACGTCAGTCACTTCTCTCCCTCTCCACTGCCATTGCCTTGGTTCAGGTCACTATCCTTCCTGCTCCCCTTCTCCCCTTTTAATTGCAAAAGCCTCCTAACTATCTCTCTATTCATTAATTCACTTATTCTATGAATATGTATTGAGTGCCCAGTGCATACAAAGCACTTTTTTAGGTGCTGGAGAAATAAGCAGTGAACAAAACAAAGCCCTTGCCTTTGTGAGGACTCTCTTGTTGCAGAAGGATACAGTTAACAGACAGACAAATGCATAACATAATGTCTAATGGTGATAAGTGCTATGAAGAATCTATGGTCCAATGTTGCAGCAATGGTCCCCAATCATGCCTTGGGTATTCCCTTCCCACAGTGACGCTGGCTCAACTATATGACATGTTTTAGCCAATGTGACATTAGCAAATAAGGTGCCAGCAGGAGCTTGACAAGTGCTTGTGTATTGAACCTGCTGTCTCTTGCCTCTGAGAACTCTTCTGCCACCATGTCAACAAGGCCCAATTGTCCCAGCCATTTCAGCTGTCCCAGCTAAGATCCCACACACATAAATGGGGCCATGAAGACCATTCAGCCATAGCCACGCCAGCCCAGGCCAGAAGACCTGCCCAGCCCACCCTCAGAACGGTAAAAAATAATAAATGATTGTTGTTTTGGGCCACTAGAATTTGGTATGGCTTGTTACACAGCAAAAGCTAAATGATAAGGCATTATAATGGCATAGAGAGTGATGAGGAGCTGCTACTTAAATGGGGTAGTCAGAGAAGGCCTCTTTGAGGAGATGCCATTTGAACAGAGAACTGAATGAAAAGAGGGACTGAACCATTTGGCTATCAGAGGGAACAGCATTCCAGGCAGAGGGAATAGCATATGCAATAGCTTTGAGGCAAGAACAACACTTGGCATATTAGAAATCGTCAAGTTGTCAGAGTAGCTTGAGTTTAGTGTTCAATGAGAAAGAATGATAAGAAATTAGGTCAAAGAGCTGGCTGGGGATCAGTCATTTCCTGCTATTGCAAACAATGCTGAAATTAATATTTTTTTTTACAGATACTTTACACAAGTGACATGATAGCTATAAGGTTAGTTCATATAATTAAATGGCTATGTCAAAAAGTTTGTGCTTTGGTATTTTGATAGGTATTGCCAGACTGCCTTCCATTAAGGTTGTAACAAGTTACCACCCCACTAGGAACATGTTACTTGCAATTATCAAACAGGGTATTGTCAAACTCTTTGGTCTTTGCCAATCCAATAGGTGAAAAAATGGTTTTAATTTGCATGTTTCTTATTATGAATGAGGTTGAGCAATTATTCGTATACTTAAGAGCCATTAGTATTTCTTTTCTGTGAATTGCCTATTTATCTTCTCTGCTCATTTTTCTACTGGGTTGTAGGTCTTTTTGTAGCTCTTCACATACTAGGAAAATTAGGCTTTTGTCTGTGATTGAGTCCCATTTTGAAAGAATCACTCTGGCTGCTGTAAAGAACAGACGATGGGGGCAGGCATGGCAGTGGGCCAACCTATTAGGGGCTACTCTAAGGCTTCAGGTGAAAGAAGATGGTGGCTAGCGTTACAAATGTAGAGATAGAGATGGTGAGAAGAGGTCATACTGGGTAATATCATAATAATATCTAATATTTATTCAAGGTTTGATCTGTATGAGGCACTGTGACAAGGGCCTGTAAGCATTTTCTCACTCTACTTTCCAACAGTTCTATGAAGGAGGCGCGATTTTCTCCATTTACAGAAGCAGGCTGAGTGGGTTTGACTCTGAAGCCCAGGTGCTTACCCATGGTGCCACACTCCCTCCAGCCTCCTCTGGCTGTGGTCCTACAATCCATTCTCTCTGCAGCCAAAGCAATCTTTCTAAAATCGAAATCTATCCCCTTCACTGTCCTGCTTTAAGTACCCTGAAGTGGCTCCCCACGCCTTAGGCAGCCAGAGTCTACAGAGCTTTCAGGATCGGGCCCCAGTTCACCGCTGCCACTCCTCCCCCTGCGCCCCCATCCCCCGACATGGAACTGCTCCCAGTTCAGAGCCCGCAACACTCCGCCCCGCCCTCAGGCCCAGGTTGTGACCTCCCTCAACAACATCCTTCCCACTTCCCACTTTCTTTCCCAGACTAAGTCCCACTGGCGCTTCAATTTCAGCTTAGACATTAGCTCCTCTGGGAAACTTTGCATGAAGTCCACTTCCTCAAAAAGTGATCCTGGATTAGGTGGTCCTTGTATGTTTTCCCAAAGGATCCTGTACTCTCCCCTTCATAAGACGTACCACACTAGTGTCCATAACGCCCCCACTCTCTCTCCCAACTGGACTATAATCCATTTCATAGACAGAAGCAATATTTGTTTTTCTCTTAAATATTTCTATACAATGATTTTAAAAGGTAAAAAGATTATTTAGGTTTATGTAAAAAGATTTACATTGCCCACACATCAGAGTATAAAACGGTAAACAGTGAAAAGTCTCTCTCCCCTCCTCCCACCACTCCCCATTCACTTAGTTTTCTTCCTTTACAAGTAGCTATTATAGTTTCTGTTTATCCTCCTGAAAAATGCTGATGCATAATTCAAGATTATATATATGTGTGTGTGTGTGTGCGTGTATTCATTTCACACAAATGGTAGCATACTATACATATTTTTTCCGCACTTTTTTTTCACTTAGAATATATTGGGAATCTTCCCATATCAATACATCAGGAGCTGCTGCTTCTGTGTGTGTGTGTCTGTGGAGGCGGAAGGCATGAGCTACATCCTGCTCAGTATTACTATTGCTATCACTGTTACATTCCGCGTTGTCTCAGCACAGGGTCTGGCACATGGCGGAGGCGTTATAAGACTGTTGAGTTGAATTGAATTAAATTACAACATAGGACGTTGATAATAATGAATGCCAAGGAAATCCAAATGACTAATAAGCACGCAGAAATGTGCTTATCAACATTATTCAGCAGGGATATGCAAATGAAAAGCACAGTGAGATTTTACTACCCACGCACCAGAATGGCTAAAATAAATCAAAGGAAACATCTGGGAACAGCAAGTGTTGGAGAAGACGTGGTGCAACTGGAGCTTCCATACACCGCTGCTGAGAATGTAAATTGGTAGTTTGGAAAAACAGCTGGTAAAAATTAGTGGTAGGGGCCGTCCTGGTGGCGTAGTGGTTAAGTTTGCGCACTCTACTTCCGGCGGCCTGGGGTTCGCAAGTTCGGATCCTGGGTGCACACCTATGCACTGCTCATCAAGCCACTCCGCGGCAGGTGTCCCACATAAAGTAGAGGAAGATAGGCACAGATGTTAGCTCAGGGCCAGTCTTCCTCAGCAAAAAAGAGGAGGATTGGCAACAGGTGTTAGCTCAGGGCTAATCTTGCTCACATACACACAAAAAGCTGGTAAACAGCTAATTTGGAAAACTATTGATAAAACTACTAAAGCTGAACATATATATGCATAAGCTGTGACACAGCAACTCTATTCCTAGGTATAAATCCAACAGAAATGCTGCATATGTTCACCAAAAGACACACACAAGTAAATATGCAATGAAGTATTAATGTTGACCAAAGAAAGGTTTAGTCCTCGACCAGCTCCTAGGAGTAACCTCTAAGTCCTTGGAACATCTTGCCTGAGAAGAGTGTCTTTGTTTACCTGGGGGCTTTGGGCCACACCAGATCATCTATGCTAACAATGTGATTTATGGCCAGGGCCCTGGGCCACATGGTATCAGCTTGACCTCTGGAGGAGCTGGAGACTAAGGACAGCCACATAGGCAGTCACCATATCTACATGACCTATCCCCAGTAGAATGGCTGGATACCAAGGCCGGGGCGAGCTCCCCTGGTTGGCAATAACCCATGCATATTGCCACACATCATTGCTGGGAGAAGTAAGTGCTGTCTGCCACTGGGAGAAGATAACTGGAAGCTCACACCTGGAACTCTCCTGGACTCTGCCCTTCGACCTTTCCCACTGCTGATTTTAGCCTGCATTCTTTCACTGTAATAAACCATAACTGTGAGTACAACAGCTTTCTTTCCAAGTTCTGTGAGTCCTTCTAGTGAATTGTTGAACCTGAGGGTGGTCTTGGGTACCTCCCAAATGGCAACAAGAATGTTCATAGAAGCATTATTCATAACAGATAAAAATTGGAAACAACCCAAATGACCATTAACAGTAGAGTATATAAATAAATTGTGGTATAGTCATACAATGGGATACTCTACAGCAAGAAAATAAACAAACTACAACTATATGCGACAATATGGATGAGTCTCTCAAACACAATGTTGAGCAAAAGAAGCTACACAAAGGAGTACATAGTGTATGATTTTATTTATAGAAGGTTCAAAAACTAATCTATGGTGATAGAAGTCAGAATAAGGTTGCCTTTGTGTTGGAGCAGAGAGAGAGGAAGCAATCTCTCTAGTGTCTCTTCTTATAGTGGGCACTAATCCCCTTCACAAAGGCTCCACTCTCATGACCGACTCACTTCCCAAAGGTCCCACCTCCTAATATCACATTGGACGTGAGGATTTCAACATATGAATTTGGGGAGGGACACAGACATTCAGCCCATAACACTGGGAGGGCAGGAGGTGTTTCCGAGGGACTGGTAATGCTCTGGTTTCTGATCTGGGTGGTGGTTACATGGGTACATTCACTCTGTAAAAGTTCAGCAAGCTTGACACGTGATTTCTGCACTTTTCTGTATGTATATTATACCTCAACAAAAAGTTTACTCCCCTACACACCTATTATTTAATACCAATGAAAGGGAGAGAGGCAGAGGAAAAGACAGAGGGAGAGGAAGGGAAGGTAGGGAGGAAGGACATTGACTATATTAAGTGCAAGGATGCAGAGTAACTGGAATTCTCTGCTGGATAAGCACACAAAATGACACAACCACTTTGGAGAACAGTTTGACAGTTTCTTACAAAGTTCAACATACACTTACCGTATGACCCAGCAATCCCATTACAAAAAGTCACCCAAGAGAAAGGAAAACTTACATTCATGCAAAAACTTGTATGCAAATGAGCAGCTTTACTCACTATCTTAGAAAACTGAAAGAACTCCAATGTCCTTCAACAGGTGAATGGAGAAACGAGCTGCGACACATCCACCTGATGGAATACTATTATTCTACTCAGCACTAAAAAGGAGTAAATTATTGATACATGCACCAACTTGGATGAATCCCATGCATTATGCTAAGTGAAAGAAATCAGACTCAAAAGTCTACACACTGTATGATTCGGTTTATATGACCTTCTGGGAAAGACAAAACTTTAGGGACAGAACACAGATCGGTGGATGCCTGGGGCTGGAATTGCGGGAGGCGTTGACTACAAAGGGGCCCGAGGGAACTATTTGGGGTTGGATATGTTTTATAACTTGACTATGGTGCTGGTGGTTACACAGCTGAATGTGTTTGTCAAAACTCAGAACTGTACACTAAAAACGGTGAGTTCAACAGTATACAAAGTGTAACTCAATAAACTTGACTAAAAGATACATAAAAATATTCAAAGCTTGTTTTAAAATGATAATAGGCGTCACAAGAGATGTAAGGGTGAAGCACAGACTATGGAAAATTTATTTCCAAGTGAGAATCAGGAAGCCTTCATGGAAATGCTCATATTTAAGCCGGGCCTGGAACGTGAATAAAATCTGGGCAGTTACCGTCTTGAAGAACTAGTTTCCAAACTCGAATTCATAGGAGAAAATACCGGAGAGGATTGTAGTTCTGCACTTTTGCCGTTAGTACCTCCCCGAGAGACACAAACCAACTAGAATCTAAGAGTCACTTAGTCTGATCTGTCGTAGCACAACGTGACAGAGTCACATTGCCTCTGCTTAAGAAATAGCTCAGGGGCTTGGAGAAGACGATTCCTCAGGTCTTCCAGGGATTTCCAAACTTCCTCCACAATGTTTGTCCCTTCAGAGTAAGAAGGAATGACCCATTAACAATAAAAGCTGACACTTACATAGCACTTCCTATGTGCTAGGTCTTGTTCTGAATTTTATATATATATATAGTTGTATATATAGAAAGAGTTCTATAGAGAGAGAGTTTTATATGTAAAACGTATAATATATTTAGTATATATAAAACATATGTATAAAATAAATATATAATATATAAAATATGTTATATATAATATATATTTTATATATAAATATATAATTAATTATACATAATTTTTATATATTCATAAAATATATATACATAAAAAGATAAGTTCTCACAACAACACTATGAGTTAGGTAGTTTTATTACCAACCTTATTTTACAGATGGGGAACTAAAGAACAGTGTGGTTAAGGAACTTGCTCAGGGTACAGAATTAGTAAGTGGTGGAGCCCACGTTCCTGACGACCAGGTTTAGCCCTCTCCCTACACAGATGCGTGTTTCAGTGACATCCTGTTTGCACGCCCTGGCTCTGTGCCCGGTGTGGAAGGAGGCACGCGCTTCCTGCCTGCGCTTCCACAGCCATAAGCCAGGAGGGCAAAGAGGCCAGGAGATGCTCATTTCTCCATGGAAATTCAGCTGCCCCAGTGAGGAGAGGCGTCTCTGTCAAGCGATAAGGAAGCTGCGTCACCGAGCTGGACACAGTTTAGCAGAGCGGTTCACGCATGCTAGCCGGAGTCAGACAGCCTTCGTTTACACCCTGGCTTCCCGCTTTGGTAACTTGGAACTCTGGAGCAAGTGACTACTTAACCTCTCTGTGCTTCCGCTTCTTTATCTGCAACATAAGAAAAATAAGACTACCTACCAAGTAAGAGAGATAATACAAGTAAAAACTTAGAATGGTGCCTGGTACAGGAACAGTGCTCCAAAAATCCTATCATAATAAGTCTGCGGCTTTTTGCAAACATTTCCCCTCTGGTGCTGACATCGTGAGTGCCATCTTTTTGTCTTTCCCCAGCTTAATGAAATAGAATTGACATAGAACATTGTGTAAGTTTAAGGTGTACAATGTGTTGATTTGATGCACACATGTATTGCAAAACCATTATTACCACCATATACGTAGCCAACACCTCCATCCTGTCACATAATTACCATTTCTTTTTTGTGGTGAGAAGATTTAAGATCTTCTCTCCTAGCAACTTTCAAGTATATAATATGGTAATGTTAACTATAATCACCATGCTACACATTAGTCCCCAGAACTTATTAACCTTCTAACTGGAGGTTTATACTTTTTGACCAATATCTCCTCATATCCCCCACCTCCAGCCCCTGGTAACCTCCATTCTACTCTCTGTTTCTATGAGTTCACCTTTTTCTAGATTCCACGTATAAGTGGGCGAAGGCCACCCTTGACTTGTTGGCTGCTGTCTTTCTCTTCCATGCCTCTGTCACAGGCCTTTTCCAATCCTGCTGTCAATCTAGGGTGGCTTCTCCATCGCCATGCCAGCAGTTTTCCCGGTTACTTGCTGCTGCCCACACTTTTCCCTTTTTCTGGCTATCAGTCTCTTCAGTTCATAAATACAGCATTAAAAAGTCATTGGCTCCTCTCCTTTTCCATCTTACACAGCTGTAATGTGTCCCCCGGAACAGGAGTCTAGGCCCAACTGCAGGCAGGGATAAGGAATAGCAAAATGAATTCTTTTGTGGTAACATTTGACTTGATGCAGTTTTCAGGAGGGGAAGTCTGCACTTTCTGCTCCCTGCAGCTTTGTGTCAGGGCTGTGATTTCAGGCCTTATTAAGACTGCAAATAGGCCTGACCCATTCGGCAAATCTGAAAGTCAACATCCCTATAGTGCCCCACTGCTCTGAAGTTATTTAAATTCAACTTCCTCCCTGGCCTGGAGGAGAACAAACCTCCCAGAGTTGCTTTAAGTGTTCAAACCAAGACCCTGGTGCTGCAGACGTGAAGGCTGTAAACAGTAGGGGTTGGGAGAGGAGAGGTAGCTTCCTCTGGGTCATTTGCACATCGTCCAGAGTACTAGAAGGAGTCATTTGGAAGAACCCTTTGAACCTAAAAGAACACCCCCAAAGTAAGTCTGTGTTTTTAAAGACTCTGTACTGCCTCATCCTCCTCATTTAAAATTTCACTTCCCTCTCTGAGTCAGATAAGATCCTTTAGCCAACCCAGCACCTTCCCTTTTCTTTCCTTGCCTTCAAAATTGAACTATCGAGTCTTTATAGAGTCTGAAAATGCCATATATTGGCTTCGTCAGCCTCTCTTGAGCCCAGCATGGGCACGTGACCTAATTTCAGGCAGTGGAATGTGGGGAAATCAGATAGAGGGGTTCTAAGAAAGGTTTATTTCCTGATAGAAACGGGCACATGGAGAGAAAGGCCCCCCGCCTTGTTTGTTGGACGTGTGTCTGCCTCATGTGATGTCTTGTCCTCACATGTCTTGTCTTCTTAAATTTGGGGCCCTTCCCTGGGGTCAGGCCTGGCTCTGTGCCCATTCTTAGAAATCTCAATCACTCACATGGCTTCAGCTGTTACTTTCCTGCACATATTTCAGTAATTCAACAAATATTTCTCAAGCCCTTACTTTGTGGCATGTTCTAGAAGCTAGAACAAGACAGATAAGGTCTCTACTCTCACCAAACTTACAGTCTAGTGGACCCCTCCTAGCACAGTACTTATCTTCAATTGTGTCCACTGGACATTTCCCTTTGGTGGTCCCTCTATCCCTGACACAACACATCTAACGTCAAATTCACTCTTTTTTCTCCCAAACTGACTTTCCTATTTCTGTTAGTGAATCCTGGGCTCAAAATCATGACATTGTCTTTTTGTTCACTCCTGTTTCTGGCAAACTCATTTCTATGTAGTCATTAAGTCTACTCCTACTAAGTGCCAGGAGCTGGAGCCACAAAGATACGTAAGGGTCTCTAACACACACATAAATAATCACAATGCAGCATAAGATGTGCAGCAGCAGAAGTATGTCCAAGACACATGGCAGGAGAAAGTCTCTCAATTCCTCTGTGGGAGCCAAGGAAAGAGAAAATGAGGAGAGTGAGCAAAGACTGAGCTAAATACTGAGGCTTGGAAAATACTTATATTTAGAGGGCAGAATAGTGTCAAATGCAGTAGAGAAGTCAGGTTATGATAAGGCCTGAAAAGGTCTTTTGTCTTTGTAAACTGGGAGCGATCTTGATGAGAACAGTTTCAGTGGAGTGGTGGGTTAGCCTGTGGAGAGTGGAAGAATGAACAAGAGGTGGTGAGGAGGAACGGTTTTACATTCCTAGCATCTATCCTCCCTTCCAGTAACATTGTCTTGATTTTCCTTTGGGACCACCTCTCCCTCTCTCAGACCATTGTTGGGCAGAGCTGGCCCCACCCCTAGATCCAGAGCCTAGCCAATCAGATCACCACATATCCATTGCCGTGGAGATTTGCTCCGGGAAGGCTCATGACCAAACCCGGGGCCAATTAGAAATACAGTGCTAGAGCTCTGCGGGAAGAAGTGCTCTCTGTCTACACTGGTTCAAAACTGGCTCTTATCTTGTCAGACTTCACTAGTCTTTTTCCTGGTCCCCTTGTCTCCTAATTCTCCATGCTGACCAAAGCTTCCAAGCTGTTCTTCCCAGCACTGCTTTTACATTATTCAAAAACTCTTGAGCATCCAACGTTGAATTCCTTGCACCTAAAGCTTCATACTCCACAATCTGAATCAAATCTACCTTTCCTTGCACCGTCCTGTCATCAAGACTTTAGTGATCTTTCCTCCTCCTGGGCTGCCCACCCCTTTCCTTTCTACTAGGCCAATCCTTCTCATCTTGCAATGCCCCAGTTCAAATGCCATCTTCCCTGACTCCCATTTGGTATCAATATGAATTGATGGCAATTTTTGGAAAACATAGTTATCGTCTAGTTTTATTTCCTCTCATTTTACATATTAATTCTTTTTTTCTCCAAAATTACCTTGGAAGGAAGTTGAAGACAAATATTATGTCAAAATTATTGGTATACTGTGTAGCATATATGACAGGGCTCTGCACAGTAGACACTCAAAAATTTTCACGGAATGACTAGAAGATATTTCCCAGTTTGGCAATGGGTGGTGGGAAATAGAGACAAATGTAAATCTACAATTTAAATGATGAGAAGAGATGTGGTCAACAGATAAGACAGAAAAAAACATTTAATGGACATGAATAGTCAAGAAGACAGAACAGGAAGCATGATAAATGGAAAGTTTTTGTACGAAGTAAAACTTGACAAGGTGAGGAAATAAACCCCAAACACAGGATGGGGACCACAGGGATGAGCTCTGGAAACAGTGGACAATCTGTGATCCAAAGTGTGATGGGAAGCCCAAGGAGAAGCTAAGTGAGCTAGAGGAAGGAATCAATGCAGCACTGACTTCAGCAGCAAGATCTCACCTGACTCAGAGTAGGTAGAGATTGGGAGGACCCTTGGAAACAGCACTCATTGGATTTGGGACACTTTCCCACTCTCTTCAACTCCCTCCAAAGCTCCTCTAGGAGAATGAAGGAAAGCTCCCCAAATTGGCTTCACAGGGGATGTGGAATAGTGATAAACTGCTAGTTTAAGTAAGAAACCGCTCTTAATAAGGTCCCAGGAGACCTCCCCATTGTCACTCTCATGGTCATTTTCAATCTTCACCTTACTTGGTAACCCCCGCCTCCTGAAACATTCTCTTCACTGACCCTCTCTTTCAGGGTTGTGCCCCTAGTGGACTGGTCCTTTCCTCTTGATCTCGTTTGCTGAGTTATCTTCATCTTCCTGGCCTCTGAGCATCAGAGGGCCCAGGCACTCATACTTAGGCCTCTTGTCTAGATTTGTGCTTAGGTCCTGAGGGATCTCATCCAGATCCAGGGCTTAAATACCCTTTATGAGTTGATGACACCAATTTTCTAACTCAAGCCCTAACTTCTCTCCTCTCCCTTGAACTCTATGGACTTGTATATCCACTGTCTCTTCTATATCTCCACTTGGAGGCCTAATAATCATTCCAAACTTGATATGTTCAGAATTAAACTTTAACACACACGTACACACACACATATACCACCACCACCACCAAATCCTACTTCACCTGCATTCTTGGCCATGTCTGGAAATCACTACTCCACTCCACCTGTTGTCAGGCACCACTCCTTGGATCATCCTTGCCTGTACTCTTTCTCATGTCTGACTTCTTCCAATCCATCAGCAAATGTGGTCAGCTCTGCCTTCAAAATATGTCTTGATTCTGAAATGTCTCATCATTTCCACCCCAACAACCCCAGTCCAGTCCGCCATCATTTTTCATCTGGGCTTTACAATGGCCTTGTAATTTATCTTTATGTTTCTATCTTTGTTGCCTATGGTCTCCTCCCACAAAGCATCCAGAGTTATCTTTCTGAAATGTGAGTAAAGTCATATCACTCAGCTCAAAACCCTCCAATGAAATTCTGACACATGCTACAATGTGGATGAACCTTAAGGACGATATGCTAAGTGAAATAAGCCAAAAATACGGGATAAATCTTATATGATTCCACTTATATGAGATATCTAGAATAGTCAAATTCATAGAGACAGAAAGTAGAACTGTGGTTACCAGGGGCTGTGGGGTGAGGGGAATGGGAAGTTATTATTCAATGGGTACAAAGTTTCAGTTTGGGATGATGAAAATGTTCTAGAGATGAATAGTGATGATGGTTGGACAACAATGTGAATGTACTGAAGGTCACTGAACTATACACTTAAAAATGGTTACGATTGTAAATTTTATCCAAAAACAATTTTTAAATCTTCCAATGGCTTCCCATCTCACTCAAGGTCAAATCCAAAGTCCTTACCAAGGTCTATAAAGCCCTACGTCCGTGGGCCCCTGCCACCACTCTGACCTCCTCTGCTACCACACTCTGCTCCAGCCACACTGACCTCCTTACTTTTCCTCAAACTAGCTATGGACACTCCCACTCAAACATGCCAATCACTGTGCTGCCTCAGGGCCTTTGCATTTGCTATTCTTTCTACCTAGAATATTCCCCTTGGCCCCAGAAGTCCACGTGGTTATCTTCTTTACTTCATCTAGTTCTCTATTCAAATGTCACTTTTAAAGCAGCAGTCCCTAACTAAAATATCACCCCATACCACCTCCATTGTTCACAAGCCCTCTACTCAGCTTTATTCTTTAAAGCACTTATCAGAACTGACATACATTTTTTCATTTATTTGGTTATTGTCTGACTTTCCCCGTTAGAATGTAGAAAATAAGGATGTTGTCTGGTCCATGAATAGATCCCAGTTTCCTAGAAGTGTCTAACATATAGTAGGCACTCAAAAACTATTCGTTGAATGAATACATGAATGAATTTTACCTATTCTCAGCAAGTGCCAAAAGACTATTTTGGCACTAAACCAAGAGACTATTTAGAATGACTAACTAATTTCTGGATAAGTAAAGAGGATTCTCTTGAAGGAGGCATGCTGAACCCAGTTGCTTTGTGTTTTTTGTTTTTTTTTATTTTTCTGAATGTGAAAAATATGTTCATTATTGAAAATTTGGATAACACCAAAAAGTAAAGAAGAAAATAAAAGCCACTTTATTCCAAAATTACCACTATTGACATTAAGAAGTTTCATTCGAGTTTTTAAAAGTATATGCCTTTTTCTTAGCCTTGGTGCTCTAAAAAGCAGAGGCAAGGATCAAAGTGCTGACACTTGATTTGGGATGTGCAAGCACAGGGTTGAAGGGTGATGAGAAAAGGGATGCTGAGGAAGGAAAGATGCGGAGGAATGCAATGTGAAGCATTATCATGCTGGCCATCACTTTATGACAGGATACAAAGAGGCACAGCAAGTCGCTCTGCAGAGGGGGTCACTTGGCATGAGGGACTTTGAGAGGTTTGTAAAGACAAACCACATTGGAGTAGTCCAGGGAATTGAGAAATATAGGGAAATTATTGTCTAATTCCTTCCTGTCTCCTAATCCTTATTAATCAAGGTTCACCCACATGGAACTAACGTTCCTCAACTTCCAAGTTACATCAAACAGCCCTTTGGTGGCCACACAGGAAACCAGATCTCGTGTCTCATGGTGCGACATTTCAACAGAGTCTAGAGGTGAAGAAGTGATTTAGTGTAATGCACCAATCAACAAAGAGAAAGAAGATAGGAGATTTTGACAAGTCGCACAAAATTTGTATCAAATACAATATTTTAAATAAAATTGGGATCATACCATTCAGACAGGCTTTTTTTTTTTTTTTATCATTGAGATATAATTCACATACCATAAAACCCCCTCTTTTAAGGTGTACAATTCAGTGGTCTTTAGTATACTCACAAAGTTGTACAACCATTACCACTATCCAATTCCAGAACATTATCATCAATCTGAAGAAACCTCATACCCATCAGCAATCACATCCAATTTCCCTTCCCCTCAAATTCCCAGAAACCACTAATTTACACTCTGTCTTGGGCTGGTCCCGTGGCTTAGCGGTTAAGCGCACGCGCTCCGCTGCTGGCGGCCCGGGTTCGGATCCCAGGCACGCACCAATGCACCGCTTCTCTGAGCACGCTGAGGCCGCGTCCCACATACAGCAACTAGAAGGATGTGCAACTATGACATACAACTATCTACTGGGGTTTTGGGGGCGGAAATAAATAAATAAATAAAATTATACACTCTGTCTTTATAGATTTGCCTATTCTGGACATTTTCTATAAGTGGAATCATATAATATGTGGCCTTTTGTGTCTGGCTTCTTTCACTTAGTATAATGTTCTCCAGGTTCATCCAAGCTGTAGTATGTATCAGAGCTTCATTCCTTTTTATGGCTGGATATATTTTATTGTAATGATATACCACATTTCATTTGTCCATTCATCAGTTGATGAAAATTAGGTTGTTTCTACTTTTTTGAGCTACTATGAATAATGCTGCTATGAACATTCATGTACAAGTTTTTATGTGGACATAATGTTTTCATTTCTCTTGAGTATAAATCTAAGAGTGCCATATTTTCCTAGAGGTTTTCTTTTGCATTTTTCTCTGTTTTTTTTATTCTTGTTGAAAACTGATCATTTTAAATAATATAATAAGATAGCTCTGGAAATCCCAGGTTTTGTTGGTGTCATTGCTTCTGATTGTTGCTATTTGTTTATCTAGTGACTTTCTAAACTAATTCTGTAAAGTCTGTATTCCTTGTTGTGTGTGGCCACTGAAGTGTCTACTCAGCTTAGTGGTCAATTTCTTTAAATGCCTGGAAGCAGTAAGTCTCCCCGTCTTTATTGAGCGGCTCTGTGTGCATGTTGGGACATGCTTTCAACACTCAGACAGTTGAAAGGCAGTTTATGACTCTGCCTTAGCCTTCACTTCCTACTTGCACAGGACCTAAAGGTTAGCCAGAGGTGAGAGTTTAGGCCCTTCTCTTGCCTTCCCGAGCATGCACACAGCCCTGCTCATATGCACAGCCATTTGCATGCACATAGCCTTCTGGATTCCCAGAAATATATCAAAGCTTTTCCAAGCCCCCTATGGGCATGTCATTGCCTAGATTTTCCTTTTAAGCTTTTTCGTTAGCCTATTGTTTGCCCAGTGTTATCCACCACCTATGGCAGCCATTGCTGTTAAACAATTG
Organism: Ceratotherium simum simum; assembly: GCF_057802395.1. Taxonomy (NCBI): domain Eukaryota; kingdom Metazoa; phylum Chordata; class Mammalia; order Perissodactyla; family Rhinocerotidae; genus Ceratotherium; species Ceratotherium simum. Next base: position 27,657,450 of record NC_141924.1, on the reverse strand, counting down.
CTTGTGATTGTTCTTGACAAATGCTCCTGGGGAAAGGCTGTTCACACTGGGCAACCTCTGGGTCAAGTCATATAAAAACAGCCTTGTGAGTAGGATCTTCCAGGGAACCGCCAGACACGTCAAATAATGACATTGCTCTGGGAATGGGGCTTTGAAGGAGCTCCAGCCCTGTTTTGTTCCCTCTGGTGGCTGCCAGGCTACTGATTTCCAATATGATTGTAGTATGTTTGTTTTCAAGGTTGTGACAGATCTGGGAAGAGGAGGATGGAAATAGGGAAAATTAAAATGATACAAATCTCACTGTTTTTACTGAAATCCAGTCATTTTTCTTGAATCAACATTCTTTGGTTGATTCTGTTAATTTTGCCAGTTTTTTCATTGCTTTTATGGAAGAGAGAAATTTTGGAGGTCTTCATTCTGCCATTTTCTTTGATATCACCTACACAGTTTTATATATTAGTTTTTTATTATACATGAGCATTTTCCATATCATTAAATATTCTGCAAAAACATGAATGTTAATGGATGTATAATATATCATCTTATTGATTTTATTTAATCATTCTTTTATATTGAACTTTTAGATTGTTTTCTATTTTTCCTCTTTATAGATAATGCCTTGATAAATATCCTTTCATTATATTCTGGGTTACTTTCTTAATCTAAGTCGATGGAAACGGGACCACTGGGTTAAAGACTATAAACATTTTTAAAGCTTTCTAAGTTAGGAAGTAATATAAAGTCAGCTGCAAGTAATAGAAAAGCTAACTAACAACTGGGATATTTATTGCTTACATAACCAAGAAGTCTAAAAGAAGGTGGGGAAACTCAATGAAGTAATCAAGAAATCAGACTCTTTAGCCAGCCCTGATGGCCTAGTGGTTAAAGTTCGGCGCTCTCACTGCTTCGGTTCGAACAAACCAGGTTTGTTTTCTGGTCACAGAACCACACCACCTGTCTGTTAGTTGCCATGCTATGGTGGCTGCTCACATAGAAGAGCTAGAAGGACTTACAACTAGGATATACAACCATGCCCTGGGGCTTTGGGGAGGGAAAAAAAAAGAGGATGATCAGCGACAGATGTTATCTCAGGGCGAATCTTTCCCTGCAAAAAAAAATAAACAAATCAGACTCTCATTTTTTTTTTTGCTCCAACATCCTCAGAGTGTTGTGTTTTCATCTTTTGCTTGTTACTCATGGTGACAAGATGGCTCCAAGCATCACATTGTCACACAAGCAAAATTCAGGAAAGCATGGGGTATATGAAGCCAGGAGAGACTCCTCATACACCACTATTCTTTCGTTAGGAAAGAAAATCTTTCCCATAAATCCCTTAGCAGAAATCCCTTATTGGCTTATCACCAGTACTGTGTCACATGGCCATCATTAACTGTTAAAGAGGCTAGGGAAAGATGTATCTGGCCTTTTCCAGATTCAGTAATGAACTAAGAAGAGGTTTGATATAGCTGTTGTCAACTGTATTAGATAGCAAAAGTCACAATAGTGCTGTGTGTAACAAAACACCCCAGAACTTAGGGGTAAAAAACAATAAGCATTTTTTTCTTGCTCACATCTTGGATCAACTGAAGATTGGCTGAACTAGGCTGGCTAGACTTGTCTATGGTTGGGCTCAGGTCTGCTCTACATGTGGTCATTTTCGTTTGTTTTTGTTTTTACTTTTTATTGTAAAATAAAACATAAATTAAAAAACAATGGGGCCGGCCCCATGGCTTAGTGGTTAAGTGCGCACGCTCCGCTACTGGCAGCCCGGGTTCAGATCCTGGGCACACACTGACACACCGCTTCTCCGGCCACGCTGAGGCCGCGTCCCACATACAGCAACTAGAAGGATGTGCAACTACGACATACAACTATCTACTGGGGCTTTGGGGGACAAAAAGGAGGAGGATTGGCAATAGAGGTTAGCTCAGAGTCGGTCTTCCTCAGCAAAAAGAGGAGGATTAGCGCGGATGTTAGCTCAGGGCTGATCTTCCTCACAAAAACAAAAAACAATGCAAAACAAATGTATATATTAGTGAATTACAAGACAAACAATCTCATAACCACCACCCACGTTAAGAAATAGAGCTTTGCCAAACACCCAAAACTCTCCCTATATGCCATATCCCAAATGTAGTCCTCTCCTTCCCCCTAAAATAACCACCATTCTGACTCTTAAAATAATCACTTCTTTACATTTGTTTATGGCTTAATCATTCACATACACATCCATAGGCCCCATAGTTTAGCTTTTCTAAAAATCTGATATATCATTTAGCTCTCTTAAATCTACGGTTTCCCTCTCTATTCCTTTCTTTCCTTACAATTTATCTGTTTAAGAACTTGGGCCTCTTGACCTGTAGAATTTCCCACAGTCTGGATTTTTTTTTTAGTTTTATTGAGGTCATAATGGTTTATAACATTGTAAAATTTCAGGTGTACATTATTATCTATCAGTTTCTATATAGACTGCATTGTGCTCACCACCAATAGTCTAATTTTTATCCATCACTATATATAAGTGCCCCTTTACCCCTTTTGCCCACCCACAACCCCCTTCCCTGCTGGTAACCACTAATCTGTTCTCTTTGTCCATGAATTAGTCTATTAGTAACTCAGCTTTTGCTGGTTTGCCTTGTTTCCTATCTAGTTTCAGTAGAGTAGTATGGGTTGTGCATTTTCTTATTAAGCATTCGTTGCATCTCGCATCTCTTCTGTGTGCGAGACTGTTCTAGTTATCGTGTTAGTCAGTTTTAGTGCTTTGAAGGTAGATAAAATTTAAAGATGAGGTTTTTTATCTCTAGTAGCAATTAGGTTGTGAAACTGAAGAGTCATTTTTTGAATGGAATTTTTTGCTCTCTTCCTACTTGGTCTTCTCTAGAGTGAAGTCATCTATAGAGTTGGGGGTGGGGGGTGGTGGGGAGAGTAGGTTGAGAGTTTGGAAACTCTGAGTCAGTATGTCACCAGATATTATAAAAACTTCTGTTATTCATCTATAAAATAGTTGGGTTTTTTTCTTATTGAGGTCATAACCGTTTATAACATTGTGAAATTTCAGTTGTACATTATTATTTGTCAGTCACCATATAAATGTGCCCCTTCACCCCTTGTGCCCACCCCCCAACTCTTTTCCCCTCTGGTAGCCACTAAACTGTTCTTTATGTCCATGTGTTAGTTTATCTTCCACATATGAATGAAATAATACGGTGTTTGTCTTTCTCTCTCTGGCTTATTTTGCTTAACATAATACACTCAAGGTCCATCCATGTTGTTGCAAGTGGGACAATTTTCTCTTTTTTATGGCTGAGCAGTATTCCATTACATTCCAGTATATATATATATATACCACATCTTCTTTATTCAATCATCAGTCAGTGGGCACTTGGGTTGCTTCTGCTTCTTGGCTATAGTAAATAATGCTGCAATGAACATAGGGGTGCATAAGTCTCTTTGAATTGTTGATTTCAAGTTCTTTGGATAAATAGCCAGAAGTGGGATAGCTGGGTCATATGGTATTTATATTTTTAATTTTTTGAGAAATCTCCATACAGTTTTCCATAGAGGCTGCACCAGTTGGCATTCCCACTAGCAGTGTATGAGGGTTCCCTTTTCTCCACATCTTCTCCAACATTTGTTATTTTTTCTCTTGGTGATTATAGCCATTCTAACGGGTGTAAGCTGATATCTTAGTGTAGTTTTGATTTGCATTTCCCTGACGATTAGTGATGCTGAACATTTTTTCATGTGCCCATTGGCCATCTGTATATCTTCTTTGGAAAAATGTCTGTTCACATCCTCTGCCCATTTTTTGATCAGGTTGTTTGGTTTTTTGTTGTTCACTTGTGTGAGTTATTTATATATTTTGGAGATTAACCCCTTGTTGGATATATGATTTGCAAATATTTTGTCCCAGTTGGTGGGTTGTCTTTTCATTTTGTTCCTGGTTTCCTTTGCCTTGCGGAAGTTCTTTAGTCTGATGAAGTCCTACTTGTTTATTTTTTCTTTTGTTTCCCTTGTCTGAGTAGACATGGTATTCAAAAAGATCCTTCTCAGACTGATGTCAAAGAGTGTACTGCCTGTATTTTCTTCTAGGAGTTTTATGGTTTCAGGTCTTACCTTCAAGTCTTTGATCCCTTTTGAGTTAATCTTTGTGTATGGTGAAAGATAATGGTTTACTTTCATTCTTTTGCATGTGGCTGTCCAGTTTTCCCAACACCATTTATTAAAGAAACTTTCTGCATTGTATGTTCTTAGCTTCTTTGTCAAAGATTAGCTATCTGTAGGGCCGGCCCCGTGGCTTGGTGGTTAAGTGCGCACGCTCCAATGCTGGCGGCCCGGGTTCGGATCCCGGGTGCGCACCGAGGCACCACTTCTCCGTCCATCCTGAGGCTGAGTCCCACATACAGCAACTAGAAGGATGTGCAGCTATGACATACGACTATCTACTGGGGCTTTGGGGGAAAAATAAATAAATAAAATCTTTAAAAAAAAAAAAAAAGATTAGCTATCTGTAGATGTGTGGTTTTATTTCTGGGCTTTCAATTCTGTTCCATTGATCTGTGTGTCTCTTTTTGTATCAGTACACTGCTGTTTTGATTACTATAGCTTTGAAGTATGTTTTGAAGTCAGGGATCATGATGCCTCCAGCTTTGTTCTTTTTTCTTAGGATTGCTTTCGCTATTCGGGGTCTTTTGTTGTTCCACATAAATTTTAGGATTCTTTGTTCTACTTCCATGAAAAATGTCATTGGGATTCTGATTTGGATTGCCTCGAATCTATAGATTGCTTTAGGCAATATAGACATTTTAACTATGTTTATTCTTCCAAGCCATGAGCACGGAATATCTTTTCATTTCTTTATGTCATCTTCAACTTCTTTCAATAATGTCTTATAGTTTTCAGTGCATAGGTCTTTCACCTCCTTGATTAAACTTATTCCTAGATATTTTATTCTTTTTGTTGCAATTGTAAATGGGATTGTATTCTTGAGTTCTCTTTCTGTTAGTTCGTTGAGCATAGAGATGCAACTGATTTTTGTAAGTTGATTTTGTACCCTGCAATTTTGCTGTAGTTGTTGATTATTTCTAATACTTTTCTGATGGATTCTTTAGGGTTTTCTATATATAGAATCATGTCATTTGCAAACAGTGAGAATTTCACTTCTTCCTTACCAATTTGGATAGCTTTTTTTTCTTTTTCTTACCTAATTGCTCTGGCCAAAACCTCCAGTACCATGTTGAATAAGAGTGGCAAGAGTGGGCACCCTTGTCTTTTTCCTATTCTCAGAGGGATGGTTTTCAGTTTTTCACCATTGAGTATGATGCTGGTTGTGGGTTTGTCAAATATGGTCTTTATTATGTTGAGATACTTTCCTTCTGTACCCATTTTATTGAGAGTTTTTATCATAAATGGATGTTGGATCTTGTCAAATGCTTTCTCTGCATCTATTGAGATGATCATGTGATTTTTATTCCTCATTTTGTTAATGTGGTATATCACATTGATTGATTTGTGGATGTTGAACCATTCCTGTGTCCCTCGTACAAATCCCACTTGATCATGGTGATGATCCTTTTAATGTATTGCTGTATTCAGTTTGCCAATATTTTGTTGAGGATTTTTGCATCTATGTTCATCGGCAATATTGGCCTGTAGTTTTCCTTCTTTGTGTTGTCCTTGTCTGGCTTTGGTATCAGGGTGATGTTGGCCTCATAGTATGAGTTAGGAAGTGTTCCACCTTCTTCAATTTTTTGGAATAGTTTGTGAAGGATAGTTATTAAATCTTCTTTGAATGTTTGGTAGAATTCTCCAGAGAAGCCATCTGGTTCTGGACTTTTATTTTTGGGGAGGTTTTTGATTACTGTTTCAATCTCTTTACTTTTAATTGATCTATTCAGATTCTCTATTTCTTCTGGATTCAGTTTTGGGAGGTTGTATGAATCTAAGAATTTATCCATTTCTTCTAGATTGTCCAATTTATTGGCATATAGTTTTTCATAGTATTCTCTTATAATCCTGTGTATTTCCATGGTATCTGTTGTAATTTCTCCTCTTTCATTTCTAACTTTATTTATTTGAGCCATCTCTCTTTTTTGCTTAGTGAGTCCGGCTAAGGGTTTGTCAATTTTCTTTTTCTTCTCAAAGAACCAGCTCTTAGTTTCATTGATCCTTTCTACTGTTTTTTGGTTTCTATTTCATTGATTTCTGCTCTAATTTTTATTATTTCCCTCCTTCTGCTGACTTTGGGCTTTGTTTGTTCTTCTTTTTCTAATTCTGTTAGAGGTAGTTTAAAATTACTTATTTGAGATTTTTCTTGTTTGTTGAGGTGGGCCTGTATTACTATGAATTTCCCTCTTAGGATCGCTTTTGCTGCATTGCATAAGAGTTGGTATTATGTATTTTCATTTTAATTTGTCTCCAGATATTTTTTGATTACTCCTTTGCTTTCTTCATTGATCCATTGGTTGTTCTGTAGCATGTTGTTTAGTCTCCACATGTTTGTCACTTTCCCAGTTTTTTTCTTTTTTTTTTTTTTGTGAGGAAGATCAGCCCTAAGCTAACATCCGTGCCAATCCTCCTCTTTTTGCTAAGGAAGCCTGGCCCTGAGATAACATTCGTGCCCATCTTCCTCCACTTTATGTGGGACACCGCCACAGCACGGCCTGACAAGCGGTGAGTCAGTGCACGTCCGGGATCCAAACCTGGGCTGCCAGCAGCAGAGTGCACACACTTAACCGCTACGCCATGGGGCTGGCCCCCAGCTTTTTTCTTGTAGTTGATTTCTAGTTTCATAGCATTATGGTTGGAAAGGATCTTGGTATGATTTCGATCTTAAATTTATTTAGACTTGCCTTGTTTCCCAACGTATGGTCTATCTTTGAGAATATTCCATGTGCACTTGAGATGAATGTGTATTCTGCTGTTTTTGGATGGAGTGTTCTATATTTATCTATTAAGTCCATCTGGTCTATTGTTTCATTTAAGGCCATTGGTTCTTTGTGGACTTTCAGTCTGGATGGATTATCTATTCATGTAAGTGGGGTGTTGAGGTCCCTTACTGTTATTGCGTTGCTGTTAATTTCTCCCTTTAGGTCTGTTAATTGTTACTTTATGTATTTTGGTGGTCCTATGTTAGGTGCATATATATTCACAAGTGTTACGTCCTCTTGCTGGAATGCCCCTTTTATCATTATATATTGCTCCCCTTTGTCTCTTATTGACTTTTGTGTGTGTGTGTGTGAGGAAGATCAGCCCTGAGCTAACATCCATGCTAATCCTCCTTTTTTTGCTGAGGAAGATCGGCTCTGAGCTAACATCTATTGCCAATCTTCCTCCTTTTCTTTTCCCCCCAAATCCCAAGTAGATAGTTGTATGTCATAGTTGCACATCCTTCTAGTTGCTGTATGTGGGATGCAGCCTCAGCATAGTCAGAGAAGCGGTGCATCGGTGCATGCCTGGGATCCGAACCCAGGCCACCAGTAGTGGAGCACACGCACTTAACCGCTAAGCCACGGGGCCAGCCCACTCCATGTCTTTTGATTAGAAAATTCAATCCATTTACATTTAGAGTGATTATTGATATACAAGGGCTTAATATGCCATTTTATCTCTTGTTTTCTGGTTGTTCTATATCTCCCTTTTTTCTTGTCCTGTGTATTTCTGACTGCCATTTCAGTTTGGTGATTTTCTATGATGGTTTTCTCAGTTTTCTCTCTATTTATCATTTGGGTCTCTGTTCTGATTTTTTATTTAGTGGTTACCATGGGGTTTGTATAAAAGATGTCATAGATGAGATAGTCCATTTTCTGATATCCTCTTATGTCCTTAGCCTAAGCATATTCCATCCCTCTCCTCTTCCCCATCTAAGTTATTGTTGCCACATTATTCCATTTTGTGTTGTGAGTTTGTGATTAAAATGAAGTGTTTATAGTTCTTCTTGATGCTTTCCTTTCCTTTATCTTTAATGTTATAATTAAGTGTTTGCTAACCTGTTCTAATAGAGAGTTGCAATTTTCTGATTTTGTCTGTCTGTTTACCTCTTTGCTCAATGCTTTGTAAACCTTTATCTTTTTGCTTCAGAAATGAGGGCCTTATTGATCATTTCTTGTAGGAGGGGTCTTATAGTGATGAACTCCCTCAGCTTTTGTTTGCCTGGGAAAGTTTTTATTTCTCCATCGTATCTGAAGGATATTTTCTCTGGATAGAGCATTCTTGGCTGGAAGTTTTTGTCTTTCAGTATTTGAATATATCATTCCACTATCAGCTGGCCTGTAAGGTTTCTGCTGAGAAATCTGCTGAAAGCCTGATAGAAGTTCTTTTGTAGATTATTCTCTTCTGCCTTGCTGCCCTCAATATTTTTTTCTTTGTCATTGACTTTTGTTTTACCAACATATGCCTTGGAGAAGGCCTTTTTGCATTGATGTAATTAGGAGTTCTATTGGCTTCATTTACTTGTAATTCCAGCTCCCTCCCCAGGTTTGGGAAGTTCTCAGCTATTATTTCTTTGAACAAGCTCTCTGCTCTTTTATCTCTCACTTCTCCCTCTGGAATACCTATAATCCTTATGTTGCATTTCCTAATTGAGTCGGATATTTCTCAGAGAATATCTTCATTTATTTTTAGTCTTAGTTCTCTCTCCTCCACCACCTGAAGCATTTCTCTATTTCTGTCCTCTAAATTACTAATTGTTTCCTCCATAATGTCAGCTCCGTTTTTTAAGGACTCTAGGTTTTATTTTTTATCTCATTCATTGTGTTCTTCATCTCCAGCATTTGTGTTTGGTTTTTTTCTAGAGTTTCAATCTCTTTTGTGAAGAATTCCTTCTGCTCGTTAATCTTATTCCTGAGTTCATTAAACTGTCTTTCTGAGTTTTCTTGTAACTCATTGAGTTTCTTTATGATAACTATTTTGAATTCTCTGTCATTTAGATTGTAAATTTCTGTGACTTCAGGATTGGTTTCTTGACACTTCTCATTTTCCTTCTGCTCTGGAGTGTTAATGTATTTCTTCATGGTGCTTGATGGAGTGGACCTTTGCCAGTGCATAGTGGTGGTATCTGCTTGCAAACTCCACCTGCCACCATTGGGGGGGGGAGCTGTGTTTTCTGAACCTGTTATGTCTGATGGAAGTTGCGCCCATCCATTGGAAGCTATGCCAACACGGCCTGTCTGTGTTTGTCCACTGGCCGCCACTGCTTCATACACACAGGTGCAGGCACTCTGGTGTGGATCTGCTGCCCTGGCTGACTGACTGAGCTGGTGCACCAGGTGGAAGGGGTGGAGGGGTGCCTTCTTTCACATGCACATGATCCCGCTCTGCACTCACTGACGGCCCACCTAGGCTGCTCGGCTTGGTGGGGGTGTCCATGTGGTGTCTGTGCTTCCTCAGTATGGAGCATTCCTGCGGGCTGGGAAGCAACTCCATGAGCAAAGGCATTTCCATGGAGGGCTACTGTTCCCCTATTTCCTCTAGCTGCTGTGTGAAGTCCTGTGCCTTAGATTGCTGCCACCCAGGAAGGGGAGGAGATCTGCTTGCCTCCGTCCACTGCTTCCCAGGGATCCAGTACCCCCACCTTCAGACATATGTCTGCGTGGATCCTTCAGACATCCTACTGTGCTGTGTGGATGTCCTTTGTTGGTTAATGAATGTCTTTTTCATTGTATCTTGGGGGGAGAGACTAAGGGAACACTCAGTCTGCCATGAAGCTGACGTCACCCCCAGTTTGGATTTTGCTGACTGAATAATCATGGTGCAACTCCACATGTTCCTTTTTCCTCTGCATTTTCTGAAAATGAGCAGCTGGATGAGTAGACTTAGGTTCAACCCTTATGACAAGTCGGTAAGTGATGTCTGGTTTTCACTGCTTTTTAATATTAGCAGCCATTAATGCTCAATGCCTAGATCCATTAATTCATTTGAGTTGTGAAATGGTAATAATATAAATTTATCATTTCATCTTATTTATTAAATAAATTAGTTTTTAAAAGAGACACATCCCCTCAACTACTATTGGCTACTTAGTTATACAACTTCTATAGGAAAGGCAGGATAATGCTTGATTCTTTTCCTTTATTTACCCAGTTTTCAAAATAATGAATTAATTCCCTGTTATCCTCTACAGAGATCAATAATTTTTTATTGTTATGAATTAATGAATTTAAATATTTTTGATGTGTTTCAATCCATTGCAATTCTTGTCCTTATTGCAGCTTAAATTTTCTTATCTTTGACCACTGGGAACCTCTTCAAGTTGGCTCCTGAGTTATTTTGACATGACTCTATACTCTTCAATAGATTCCTTGCTATCTTGTATGATAAAATGTTCCAGGATAATTTTTTTTTTTTTTTGCCACAGACTTGGAGTCAGTCATTTCTCCAAGATGCCCTGGTTTTCTTTTAATGGAAAATGGCATTTCATTACCACAATCTGGGCTTCAGGGATGCTCAGTGCTATTGGATGGGTTGGTCAATATTTCTGGGCTTTTTCAGTGGATAGAACTAGGAAATGTATTTTTGAAGACAATACGTTTCATGAGTTCACAGTGATATTTCCAATTCAAATTCAGGACTACAGGGTTATCCCTTAACGTCTTGTATATTACTTCTGAATCTCCTTCCATACCAAGAATCCTGGTTTGGGTTCTCAAAGACATGAGCAATGACAGAATATCCCATGATTGCTCATTTACTGTATCCTACGTTATACACAGAAGAGTTTCAAAATAACAATACTCAGATCACCACCCATTACGATTACTAAAAACAATTTTTAAAAAATTTTGCGTAACCTGTCCCAATTCTCACCTCATTATTATTTTTTTAGTTGTACTACATCTACATTGTCAAGGCATATAATCATCACATACCATACTCTCTGTTTTACTCTTATTTAGTCTTCATCCACGAGTAACTATATACCTAATGCTCACTATCATTCCTTATATCAAAATCTCTCTAGTTGTTTTGGTTGTCTGAATCCTGTTCTCTAATAGATTCCTCAGGAAGTACTCATAGGAATAATATTTTCTATTGTTCTGCATATTCATGGCAGCTTGTCTGTGTCTTTTATACTTGAAAATCACATGTTCTTTTCTTGAGTATCTTAAATATACTATTCCATTTTCTTCTGACATAAAGTGTCACAATCAAAAAGTCTAATAATAATCTTCCCTCTCTTATATGCCACATATTCTTTTTACCTAAATGCCTGAAGAATTTTTTTCTTTTTCTTTAAAGTCCAGAAATTTTACTAGAATATGTCTTTTTTTTTCGAATAATCTATTTTTATTTTTATTTTTATTTATTTATTTTTTAATTTTTTGTTTATTGCAGTAACATTGGTTTATAACATTGTAAAAATTTCAGGTGTACATCATTGTACTTCTATTTCTGCATGGACTACATCATGTTCACCACCAAAATACTAATTACAACCCATCACCACACACATGTACCAAATTAGCCCTTTCACCCTCCTCCCTCCCCCCTTCCCCTCTGGTAACCACCAATCCAATCTCTGTCCCTATGTATTTGTTTATTGTTGTTATTATCTACTACTTAGTGAAGGAAATCATACGGTATTTGACCTTCTCCCTCTGACTTATTTCACTTTGCATTATACCCTCAATGTCCATCCATGTTGTCACAAATGGCTGGATTTCGTCGTTTCTTATGGCTGAGTAGTATTCCATTGTGTATATATACCACAGCTTCTTTATCCATTCGTCCCTTGATGGGCACTTAGGTTGCTTCCAAGTCTTGGCTATCGTGAATAAGGCTGCAATGAACACAGGGGTGCATGTACCTTTGCAAATTGGTGTTTTCAAGTTCTTTGGATAAATACCCAACAGTGGAATAGCTGGATCATATGGTAGTTCTATCCTTGATTTTTTGAGGAATCTCCATACTGTTTTCCATAGTGGCTGCACCAGTTTGCACTCCCACCAGCAGTGTATGAGAGTTCCTTTCTCTCCACATCCTCTCCAACACATGTTGTTTCCTGTCTTGTTAATTATAGCCATTCTGACGGGCGTGAGGTGATATCTCATTGTAGTTTTGATTTGCATTTCCCTGATAGTTAGTGATTTTGAACATCTTTTCATGTGTCTGTTGGCCATCTGTATATCTTCTTTGGAGAAATGTCTGTTCAGGTCTTTTGGCCATTTATTAAGTGGGTTGGTAGTTTTTTTGTTGTTGAGATGCATGAGTTCTTTACATATTTTGGAGATTAAGCCCTTATCAGATGTATGGTTTGCAAATATCTTCTCTCAATTGTTAGGTTGTCTTTTCGTTTTGTTGATGGTTTCCTTTGCTGTGCAGAAGCTTTTTAGTTTGATGTAGTCCCATTTGTTTATTTTTTCTATTGTTTCTCTTGCCCGGTCAGATGTGGTGTTTGAAAAGATGTTGCTAAGACCGATGTCGAAGAGCGTACTGCCTATGTTTTCTTCTAGAACTTTCACAGTTTCAGGTCTTACATTCAAGTCTTTAATCCATTTGGAGTTAATTTTTGTGTATGGTGTAAGGTAAGGATCTACTTTCATTTTTGCATATGGCTATCCAGTTTTCCCAACACCATTTGTTGAAGAGACTTTCTTTTCCCCATTGTATGTTCTTGGCTCCTTTGTCAAAGATTAGCTGTCCATAGATGTGTGGGTTTATTTCTGGGCTTTCGATTCTATTCCATTGATCTGTGTGTCTGTTTTTGTGCCAGTACCATGCTGTTTTGGTTAGTAGAGCTTTGTAGTATATTTTGTAATCACGGAGTCTGATGCCTCCATGTTTGTTCTTTTTCTCACGTTTCCTTTAGCTATTCGGGGTCTTTTGTGTTCCATATAAATTTTAGGATTCTTTGTTCTATTTCTGTGAAAAATGTTGTTGGAACTTTGATAGGGATTGCATTGAATCTATAGATGGCTTTAGGAAGTATGGACATCTTAACTATGTTAATTCTTCCAATCCAAGAGCATGGAATATCTTTCCATTTCTTTGTGTCTTCTTCAATTTCTTTCAGAAATGTTTTATAGTTTTCGGTGTACAGATCTTTCACCTCTTTGGTTAAGTTTATTCCTAGGTATTTTATTCTTTTTGTTGCAATTGTAAATGGGATTGTATTCTTAATTTCTCTTTCTGCTACTTCGTTGTTAGTGTACAGAAATGCAACTGATATTTGTATGTTGATTTTGTATCCTGCAACTTTACCATATTCGTTTATTACTTCTAAAAGTTTTCTGGTGGACTCTTTAGGGTTTTCTATATATAAAATCATGTCATCTGCAAATAGTGACAGTTTCACTTCTTCCTTTCCAATTTGGATCCCTTTTATTTCTTTCTCTTGCCTGATTGCTCTGGCTAGGACTTCCAATACTATGTTAAATAGGAGTGGTGAGAGTGGGCATCCTTGTCTGGTTCCTGTTCTTAGAGGGATAGCTTTCAGTTTTTCACCATTGAGGATGATATTAGCTATGGGTTTCTCATATATGGTCTTTATTATGTTGAGGTACTTTCCTTCTATACCCATTTTATTCAGAGTTTTTATCATAAATGGATGCTGTATCTTGTCAAATGCTTTCTCTGCATCTTTTGAAATGATCATGTGATTTTTGTTCTTCATTTTATTAATGTGGTGTATTACGTTGATTGATTTGCGAATGTTAAACCATCCCTGCATACCTGGAATAAATCCCACTTGATCATGGTGTATAATCTTTTTAACGTATTGATGTATTCGATTTGCTAGTATTTTGTTGAGGATTTTCGCATCGATGTTCATCAGTGATATTGGCCTGTAATTTTCTTTTTTGTGTTGTCCTTGTCTGGTTTTGGTATCAGGGTAATGTCAGCTTTGTAGAATGAGTAAGGGAGCTTCCCCCCCTCCTCAATTTTTGGGAAGAGTTTGAGAAGGATAGGTATTAAGTCTTCTTTGAATGTCTGGTAGAATTCACCAGGGAAGCCGTCTGGTCCTGGACTTTTATTTTTGGGGAGGTTTGTGATTACTGTTTCGATCTCCTTACTGGTGATTGGTCTATTCAAATTCTCTACTTCTTCTTGATCCAGTTTTGGAAGGTTGTATGATTCTAAGAATTTATCCATTTCTTCCAGATTGTCGAGTTGGTTGGCATATAGTTTTTCATAGTATTCTCTTATAATCTTTTGTATTTCTGAGGTGTCTGTTGTAACCTCTCCTCTTTCATTTCTGATTTTACTTATTTGTGCCTGCTCTCTTTTTTTCTTGGTGAGTCTAGCTAAAGGTTTGTCAATTTTGTTGATCTTTTCAAAGAACCAGCTCTTGGTTTTATTAATTTTTTCTATTGTTTTTTTGGTCTCCATTTCATTTATTTCTGCTCTGATTTTTATTATTTCCCTTCTTCTACTGATTTTGGGCTTTGTTTGTTCTTCTTTTTCCAGTTCCTTTAGGTGCATTGTTAGATTGTTTATTTGAGATTTTTCTTGTTTGTTGAGATAGGCCTGTATTGCTATAAACTTCCCTCTTAGAACCGCTTTTGCTGTATCCCATAAATTCTGGCATGTCGTATTTTCATTTTCATTTGTCTCCAGGTATTTTTTGATTTCTTCTTTGATTTCTTCGTTAACCCAGTCGTTGTTCAGTAGCATTTTGTTTAATCTCCATGTATTTGTGGCTTTTCTGATTTTCTTCCTATAGTTGATTTCTAGTTTCATACCATTGTGGTCAGAAAAGATGCTTGGTATTATTTCAATCTTCTTAAATTTATGGAGACTTGTTTTGTGGCCTAATATGTGATCAATCCTGGAGAATGTTCCATGTGCATTTGAAAAGAACGTGTATTCTTCGGTTTTTGGATGAAATGCTCTGTATATATCTACTAGGTCCATCTGTTCTAGTGTGTCATTTAAGGCCAATGTTTCCTTATTGATCTTCTGTTTGGATGATCTATCCATTGGTGTAAGTGGAGTGTTCAAGTCCCCTACTATTATTGTGTTACTGTCTATTTCTGTTTTTATGTCTGTTAATAATTGCTTTATATATTTAGGTGCACCTACATTGGGTGCGTAGATATTTACAAGTGTTATATCCTCTTGTTGGATTGTTCCCTTGATCATTATGTAATGCCCTTCTTTGTCTCTTTTTACAGTTTTTGGTTTAAAGTCTATTTTGTCTGATATGAGTACTGCTACCCCAGCTTTCTTTTCATTGCCATTTGCGTGGAGTATCTTTTTCCATCCCTTCACTTTCAGTTTGTGAGTGTCTTTAGGTCTGAAGTGTGTCTCTTGTATGCAGCATATATATGGATCTTGTTTTTTTATCCAGTCAGCCACCCTATGCCTTTTAATTGGAGCATTTAGTCCATTGACGTTTAAAGTAGCTATTGATAAGTATGTACTTACCGCCATTTTTTAACTTTTTTTCCCTCAGTGTTTTAGTAGTCCTTCTCTGTTCCTTACTTCTTCTATACAGAATTGATGGTCACTTTAGTTTGACCTCTGTCTGAAAGCTGTACTCTTTAACTACCCTCCTCCCTCCTTTTATGTTTTTATATCATATCTAACCTCTTTTTGTGCATTTGTATCCATTACGTTCTAATCGTGGAAATAGATAATTTTTCCTATTTGTGGTCTTCTCTTTTCCCCTTAAATCAGTCCCTTTAACATTTCTTGTAACACTGGTTTCTTGGTGACAAACTCCTTTAATTTTTACTTATCTGGGAAAATTTTGATCTCTCCTTCCATTTTGAACGATAACCTTGCTGGGTAGAGTATTCTTGGCTGTAAGTTTTTTCCTTTTAGCACTTTAAATATATCGTGCCATTCTCTTCTAGCCTGTAAGGTTTCTGCTGAGAAGTCAGCTGATAGCCTTATGGGGTTTCCTTTGTATGTAACTTGACATTCTCTTGCGGTTTTTAGGATTCTCTCTTTATCTTTAATTCTGGACATTTTGATTATGATGTGTCTTGGTGTGGGCCTCTTTGGGTTTATCTTGTTTGGGGCTCTCAATGCATCCTGTACCTGGATGTCTGTTTCCTTCCTTAGGTTAGGGAAGTTTTCATCTATTATTTCTTGAAATAGATTCTCTGCCCCCTTGTCTCGCTCTTCTCCTTCCGGGACACCTATAACACGGATGTTAGTGTGCTTGATGTTGTCCCAGAGGTCCCTTAGACTGTCCTCACTCTTTTTAATTCTTTTCTCTTTTCCATGTTCACCTTGGGTAATTTCTTCTAGTCTTTCTTCCAGCTCACAGATCCGTTCTTCTGTATCCTCTACTCTGCTTTTGAGTCCCTCTAATGAATTTTTCATTTCCAGTATTGTATTCTTCATTTCTGATTGGTTCTTTTTTATATCTTCCATTTCTTTGTTGACATTCTCACTGAGTTCATCTGTTCTTCTCCCCAGATCAGTGAGCATCCTTAACACTCTTAGTTTGAACTCTCTGTCAGGTAGGTTGCTCATTTCTGTTTCACTTAGTTCCTTTTCTGGGGTTTTGTCCTGTTCCCTTACTTGGAATGTATTCTTTTGCCTCCTCATTTTGCCTCTTTCCCTGTGCTTGTGTCTACGTATTAGGTAGGTCAGCTACATCTCCTGCTCTTGGATAGGTGACCTTATGTAAGTGATGCCTTAGGAGGCTTCCAGTGTGCTTCCCTCAGTTCTCAATGTTCCAGGGGTGGCCCCTATGTGGGCTACGTGTGTCCTTCTATTGTGGCCTATTAGCTCTCCCTATAGGCGCCCAGGGAGGCTGAGTTATGCCCCTGGCCAGCTGTTGTAATGCTCAGCTGCTTGTAGTTGTTGTGGGCCCTTCAGTCTCTTTATCAGGTGTGGGGAGCCCCAGCACAGTTGGCTGTAAGTTCTAATACCACATTTGTGTTGCAGTATTTCTTTTTTTTTTTTTTTAAGATTTTATTTATTTATTTATTTTTTCCCCCCAAAGCCCCAGTAGACAGTTGTGTGTCACAGCTGCACATCCTTCTAGTTGCTGTATGTGGGACGCGGCCTCAGCATGGCCAGAGAAGCAGCGCGTCGGTGCGAGCCCGGGATCCGAACCCGGGTCGCCAGCAGTGGAGCGCGCTCACTCAACCACCAAGCCACGGGGCCGGCCCTGTTGCAGTATTTCTTTTAAGTGAGTAGGCCCCCAGTGTGGCAGGTTGTTAGGCTCAGGGCCTTACAATTGCTGTAAGCCTCTAGCCTATTAGGTCTCTTGTCAGCTCTCTGAGGATTGCAGCTGGGTGGGGCTGCCCTCAGGCACAGGAGCATCCAATTGTTTCAGGCTTTGGAAGGTGGGGCAAACCTCCTATGTGGGTCTTTGAGAAGCACAAGTCTTCTGCAGCTGACAAGCCCTGTTGCCCACAGGTCCACACACACAGTCAACACAGTCCTGCGCCGTGTGAGCGCCCCGACCTCCCCAAGCGGACCCAGTCTCTCCACAGCGGGAGCCCCACACACTCCGCCACCACCCCACACTCTCCACCCGCTCCTTGTGCACACCCTGCCCCGCTCAAGTCAGCTCAGTTGCCAGGCTGCAGAGAATCCAGTCACCAATCTATGCAGGCCCACACGTTGCCTGAGGGCTTGTTGTTGGGTGGCGCCAGTCTCTAGGGTGGGCTGCCTGCCCTGGCTGAGCTGGATTAAATCGGTGCTCTAGCGAGTGGAGCAGACCCTGGGCTAGCAGGTCTCAGGGAGAACTCCAATGGCGTCTGTGTCAGCACGCTCACACCAGGCCACAACAATGGCCGCCGCCAATGTCCCAGTCCCTGGAGAGGTCTCACCCCTCACCGAGATGCACTCAGGGCCTATTAGGTGAGTCTCTTGTCACCGAAGCACTGTGTACCTTTCTTTCTGGTGATTTTAGGATGATTTCTGGAACGGGTGAGTTTGTGCGCGGGCCCTTTAAGAGCCAGTTTTAGTTTCTTTGTGAACCGGGTTTTCTGGGGGTGCTACCCAATGCTTTAGTAGCAGGCAAAGTCAGATATTATGCCACTGGTGTCGATTGTGCTGGGTCCACAAAATGCCCACAGTGGGGGTGCTCCCCGGCTCAGGACCCCGCGCCTCCAGGGAGGGTGCGTACCTGTGAGCTGCTCCCGGCGGCCGTGACACTGGCGGCTTGTGAAGGCAGTGTTTTTCCTCTCCAGAAGGGAGTCTCTGCCTCTTCTACCCCAGTTAGGATTTTCCATTGTTGCAGGAGTTCCACTTATCCAGTTTTCAGTTCTGTCTCAGGGGTAATTTTTCCACGAGTAGTTGTAAATTGGCTGTGTCCACGGGAGGAGGTGAGTTCAGAGTCTGCCTACGCCGCCATCTTGACTCCGCCTCCTAGAATATGTCTTGGTGTTGGTTGTTCCGTTCAATATTCTCATAGGCATAGTGTGCTCTTTTAATATGTACTTTCAAATCTATTTTATTTCAGAAAGTTTTTCTTGAATTATAGTATTTGGTATTTGTTCAATTCTCTGGCTTTTGTTTCCTTGTTCAGGAACTTCTGTTAACCATATGTTGGATCTTCTTTGCCTGTATTCATTTAATAGTTGCATTGTTTTTCAAATCTTTATCTCTTTCTTAATTTTCTTTATTTTTGAATTTTAAATTTTTCCTTATTTTCACCTCCTATTTCTCAAGGCATTATCTGTGTATTTATTCACCGGCTTTCTTGTAGTTTAGTCTTCACTTATTTTATTTCTATATTTTTCTTGACTTCCATCATTTAACTTTTGAGTTTTTCTATTTCTCATTGATTTATTCTTTCATGTTTTGTACCATTTTCTTAATATCTTTTAGCTCATTTTGTAATAGTACATTATGTTTTGTTCTTCCTTTTTCTTTCTTTCTCTTTTTTAAGCAAATCTTCCTGGCCTGCTCTCAATATCTCCAGGGATATTATTCTGCTTCTTATTCTCATTTTTCTTACAATACTTTGTATGAGATTTGACCTCAATAGATCATTTTTGTATGAATTTCATTTTCTTGAACTTTTAGAAGGAAGCTTTGTTCAGGATAAGTTTTCTAAATTCACAAAGGTACCTATTCTGTTGTGTTACATGTAGTGCAAAAAATATAGCTTTGTAAGATTTCCTGGATATGTTCCCCTCATCCGCTTTTATCTGGACCTTCTTTCCTTCATGTAGTCCGTTCAATTTTAATTCCACTCCCAGCAGTATCCTCAGGGAAGGGCCCTGTCCTGAAAGGGAGCCCTCGCCGGTGGGTTTTGAGAGTTCACAGGGGCTGGAGTGCTCTCAACGTTTCAGACCTTACTGCAGGCCCCTTGTGCTCACCTGCTAATTGGAGTAGGAAAAACAGTTCCAGCTGTTGTTCTAAAGTTAGCCTGCCGAGCTTTCCAATGAACACCTGTTGGATATTTTAGGGGTTTCTTGCTCTCAGGTTTGTTAGATGCCCCACTGCTCTCCTCTGCTTTCTCCTGCACAGATGCTGATATCACATAGGTCTTGTGGCTAGCCATGGTTTATCCTCACCTGATTGTATTTCAGAGTTCATAGGGATACCTTCTCACTTGGTTTTGTTGGAAATGTCTGTGGATTTTTGGTTTTGCTATTTAGTTGTTCTGTCTGTTTTTTATGTGGAGATTCCAAACACTATTCTGCCATTACCACTTCCATCTTCCCAAATCCATGTGTCACTCTGGGACCCAGGCTGAAGGGGCAGGAGTACACAGGGGAAGCTCGTCTTGTGGTAAAAGGAGAAAAGCAAGGGAACAAACTTGAAACCAGAGGATGCTAAAACCTCTGCTGGCAGCACACATTGTTAAAATTCCATTGTCCAAAAACAGTCACAAGGCCAAGCACATCATTGATATGCAAGAAAATATACTTTGCTCCCAGGAGAAGGGGCTACAACATTATGCAAAGAGCATGGTGGTGAACTGGGAACAATATGCAATATTCCACACCAACCAACTGCTTCTGCCCCAAAAGTCTTTTTGAAATCTTGCTAAATTGCTTTCCAGTAATATTTTGTTAATTATACTTCCATCTGTAGATATGAGAGTGCGCATCACACTACCACACTCATCATAATTGAATTTTTTACATTGCTGATAGTGTAACAAGTAAAAAACATATGTGTGGTTTAATGTTCACATTGCACTTCTTTTATTTCTGTGAGGTTTAATATTTTTTCATTAGTTTATCAGCCATTTCTCTTTCTTTGTTAATGACTTGTCTGCTCACATCCTCTATCCGTTTCTGTATAGCAGATGTTGTTTTTCTTATTGATTTGTAAGACCTCATTACATATTAAAGATTTTCATCTTTATTTTTCATATTTCTCGTACTTATTTGTTCCAGTTTGTCGCTTCCCTTTTGTATCTTTTATCTAATTCTGCATAACAACTCAAATAAGCCTTAAAACTTAGTGTTCTAAACCAAAAAAAACATTTACTAATGCTTACAAATCTATGGGTCAGCAGGATGTATCTGATGCTGGACCAGGTGTGGCTGATCTCAGCTAGGCTCATTCATGCATGTGCTGTCAGCTGGTGGCATGGCTAGGGAACAGATGTTCTAGGATGGTCTCACTCACATGTTGGCTGTTGGCTTGCTGTCAGCTGGTGCAATGGAGATTAATGGGCCATGTTACTTCCATACCTTTTGATTGTTTTTACACTGTTTTTTGGTATACATTTAAAAATTTTATATATTCAAAGTTATCATTTTTTCCTACGTGATTTCTTTACTGTTGTTATGCTTATAAAATCCTTCCCTAATCCAAGGTATGATAAATATTCACTTAAGTTTTTGTCTACATTTTTATCCTTTCATTTACTACCTCTAAGTCTTTAATCCATTAGAAATTAATGGATGTGAAAGTGAGAATTTAAACGGTTGTTTTTCCACATGTAGTTAATCAATTATCCAAGCACTTTTTATGGAATATTCTTTCCTCTTCCCATGGATTGGTGATATCATCTTTTATCACAGAGTGGATTATGATCTAGTCCTTGGCTCTGTTTCTGGGCTCTCACCTTTGTCCCATGGATATCCGTCTATGGGTTCTTACACTGCCCAAACCTATACAAGGAGGGGTGGAAAGAAGTCAGGATTGGGGTGAGATGATCATCATTATGTCTGCAGATCAAGTTCATGCTGTATAGCCCTTCTGAAGCCCAGGACTCCAGGTGAGCTCTGAAAGTTCAGGAGGGAGATGCGGTAGGGATCCATCCAGACCTCTTAGAGGGCAGAAGTCTTTGAGCAGAGGCAGGGAGCTTCAGAGGATGAATTGTGCGAGCAGAAGAGAGAGCTATAATTACAGTCTTGATAAGAAGAGAAACCCTTGGCTTTTTCCATCATCATCTGAGGTACCCAATGCTCCTGCAAGAACAAAATCCCGGAGAGCCGTGCGACCATCGCACACCCAGGATCTGTGTAGTGTGAAACAGCACGCTGCAGTCTATCACCTGTGGCAGAATACATAATATTTATTGATTTTCCTTTGAGTAACAGGTTTAGTGAAGCTTGTCAATTCTCTGGGGGGATAAACATGAAATGAATTTTTCCCTCCCCAAAATCTATCAATTATGCTCCATGGAACCTCCCTTTCCCAATGGATAGCATGCTCCATTAGCTATATATATCCCAGTCTGATTCTATAACTTTTCATCATTTTAGTTATCAAAATGACTTCTCTCTAGTTATCAAGATTCAGCTCTGTTCAATTTAAAATTTCAACCTTAGGGGGCCAGCCCCGTGGCTTAGCAGTTAAGTGCGCGCGCTCCGCTACTGGCGGCCCGGGTTCGGATCCCGGGCGCGCACCGATGCACCGCTTCTCTGGCCATGCTGAGGCTGCGTCCCACATACAGCAACTAGAAGGATGCAACTATGACATACAGCTATGTACTGGGTCTTTGGGGAGAAAAAAGGAGGAGGATTGGCAATAGATGTTAGCTCAGGGCTGGTCTTCCTCAGCAAAAAGAGGAGGATTGGCATGGATGTTAGCTCAGGACTGATCTTCCTCACAAAAAAATAAATAAAATAAAATAAAATAAAATTTCAATCTTATATTTGGTTCAAAGCTTTCCTCCTTGCCTCTAATGCAGACTAGGCTACAGGCTTTAGAAGATTCGAGAGTGGAGGAGGGGAGTGGAGATATGGTCTACTCTCTCCCACCCCTCTCCTTCCCTGTGCTGACCCCTGTGGCTTTAGGCGAAGAGGAAGAAAAGGCAAAGTGGAATACATTCTTTTGTGATTGCCTGTGGCAGAACCGTTGACCCCATGGCTGACCAAGTGGCCATGCCCGGGCACTCAGTGCCAAGCAGCTTCTGATGGTCCCTTGAGAAATGTGGCTTCCTCTTCCAGCTAACCCCTAGCTGATGGCCTCATGCAGCATTTCTCCAGTGCACACCTCTCTTTGCTCAACATGTGGCCGTCCTCCTGCAAGTCTACAGCCTCCAAACTCTAGGGCCTGTGAGCAGAAGGATGCATCCATATTCTTAAGCTGGAAGCTTGAGATGATGATCTTATTCACCTCACACCATCCTGTTATATTTCCATCTTTACAAACTTCCTTCTGACCCCAGCGTGCAGATCTCAGAGCTGGGGACAGCCCCAGACTCTGTACATTAATCTGGACTCTCAAATATCTCTAACATTGAGGTTATATTATATTTATTTTGAGTACTTGAGCTATTAAGTATTTGCCTCATTATAAGATCTTAAGATTCAACACAGAGGTGGAGTCACTTTCCTAAGACCACCCACCAAGTCAGCACCATGCTCATTGAGAACGGAAACTGTCGGAATATATGACCCAGTTCTTTTCCATCAGGACAGGATGGCTCGGGCTTCCAGAAAGACGGGAGCTAAGAACCTGGGCTCTGGTGTCAGACAGATCTCAGTCTGAGTCCTGGATGAACCACTTCCTAGCTGGGTAATCTTGGACAACTCACTTAACCCCTCTTAGTTTCAGTTTCTTCAACTGTAAAATAAGGATAATGATAATAGTATCAATCTTGTAGGGTTATATTGCTTAAATGAGATAATGCAAGAAAAGCCCATTGCCTGGTGCCTAATGAGTTCTCATTTATGGTAGGTATTGGGTTTTTTGTTTTTGTTTTTTTATTGAGATATAATTGACATATAACATTAGATTAGTTTCAAGTGTACAACATAATGATTTGATATTCGTATGTACAAATGGTCCCCAATTTACGATGGTTGGGCTTAACGATTTTTTGACTTTACGTTGGTACGAAAACAATACGTATTCAGTAGAAACCTTACAGTACTTCGAATTTTGAATGTTGATCTTTTCCCAGGCTAGTGATACGTGGTACGATCCTCTCTCGTGATGCTGGGCAGCAGCAGCAGCAGCCGCAGCTCCCAGTCAGCCCCGCGATCACAAGGGTGAACAGCCAATACCCTGACAACCGTTCTGTACCCACAACCATTCTGTTTTTCACTCTCAGTACAGTAGTCAATAAATTACACGAGATATTCAACACTTTATTATAAAATAGTCTTTGTGTTAGATGATTTTGTCCAACTGTAGGCTAAAGGAAGTGTTCTGAGCATGTTTAAGGGAGGCTAGGCTAAGCTATGATGTTCGGTAGGTTAGGTGTGTTAAACGCATTTTCAACATACGATATTTTCAACTTACAGTGGTTTATCGGGACATAACCCCATTGTAAATCAAAGAAGAACTGTACTGCAAAATGGTCACCACAATAAGTCTACTTAAAATCCCTCACCATAGTTGCAAAATTTTTTTTTCCTTGTAATGGGAACTTTTGAGATCTACTCCCTCAGCAACTTTCAAATAGGCAACATAGTATTGTTAACTATAGTCATGTGATAGTTATTGTTGTTCTAAAACAAGAGAAGATCCTCAGACCACTTCTAAATTCAAATATGTCCAAATGTCACTGCCTCGCAGATGGTTGGGTCTTGTGCTATTGGGGTTAATTCCCAAGCGAGAGATCTAGTGTGTTGCCATTCTCCTTCCCCCTCTGCGGTGACTGTCCCATTTAGTTGGAGGGACAGCACAGGGCAGGTGTGAGGAGGAGCATCTATGGGTAAGTATATGTACATATTCACATTAACTTGCCAAAAAAATTTATGTTTTATGTTTTCCAACTGCAGAGACTATGTACTAGAAAACTCTTAAAATATTATTTGATGTTTCTCAATACTTAGACCTACTGCTTTATGACAAATTGCCAAGTAGTGGTCAGGAGTCAATTCACATTAAAGAAGAACGAAGATTATGAGACAATTGCCCCTTTAAAAAATCATTCATGGGCTGCTCATTATTCACATTGCATCTGCTCTTGGGTTTCTTATTATACATTTATTTTCAGATTAATAGCCCAATTAGAAACCTATGGACTAAGGCTGTACTGAAGGCAACGACCCCTCACACTCCACGCTCGCCCTTTTAAAATCACCCTTAAAACCAAAGGAAAGGAGCATCTGCTCTCCCATGCCTGGACTAACGCTGCCCCCTAGTGCTCATCCACACAATTGCGCACCAGCAATTGATGGTCTCCTTTGTTATTTTTTCCTCCTGGGACATGAACAGAAAAGGCCTGTCACCCCCACACGCCGTCTTTTCCAGTCCCTAACTCCTATCAGCCTGCTTTGTGTAGAGAATCGACCAGAAGCTCAGATGTTGTTTCTATCCTATGTGTTTGAAATTCATTTAGCACATCAATCTGATTCTGTGTTAAAAAGTGTTTCTCAGCAGATGGGTAAGGATAAATCTCCATGCGGAAAAGCAAAGGCGATGTCTGATCTCTCCTGGACTTCCGGGGAGTGGTGGTTAAGACTGTAGCAGGATGTGGAGCCTTGGGCAGGCCACCTGACCTGTTCTGGACCCTGGACTCCTCGTGGGTAAGACGAGGGGAGGAGGAAGGCCCCACAGCTAGGGTCCGCTGCATAAGGGGAGCACCAGGTGATGAGTGTGCTGTAGTAAAAAGAACACTGGGTGTGGGGATGGGGGATACGGGTTTCAATCCGGCTCCAGCTGTGGGAACTTGGCCTAGAAATTCACCTTTCTCAGCTTCGAGCGTCTCCTCTTATAAAATGGAAATCGTGACCTTGCCCCGACAATCGCATCGTTTCGTTGTGAAGAGGAAGTGAGAGGGAGGCAGCAGGGGGTGGGGCAGTGTTTCCTAAGTGTGCTCTAGGGGCCCCCACTGCGCGGTCAGACCAAGCTGTTCAAGATGCAGATTCCTGGGCTCTACCCCAAAAGACTGAAGCGGAACCCTGGGGGTGGGCAGAACAATGAACCCCCAAAGATGTCCATGTCCCAATCTGCAGGACCTGTGAATATGTTATCTTACAGGGCAAAAGAGACTTTGCAGATGTGACTAAATTTAGGCTCTCCAGATGGGGAGATTATCCTAGATTATCGGGGGGACCATGTAATCACAAGCGTCCTTAGAAGCAAAAGAGGGAGGCAGGAGAGGCAGAGAAGAAGATGCGATGACAGAAGCAGAGATCAGAGTGAGGCAGCCATGGGCCAAGGAATGCAGGCAGCTTTGAGAAGCTGGAAAAGGCGGGGAACAGATTCTCCCCTAGAGCCTCCAGAAGGAACTCAGCTCAGCCAACACCTTGCTTTTAGTCCCACAAGACTACTTTAGGACCTCTGACCTCCAGAACCGTAGATAATAAATTTGTGTTGTTTTAGACCACTAAATTTGTGGTAATTTGTTACAGCCCTAGGACACCAATGTGGGGCAGGGGGCATAATCATAAATCTGCATTGTCAGTGGACTCCTGGTGAGATTCTTATGCAACAGTAAATTTTGAAGGCCAGAGGTGTAGTGGAAAGAGACTGAGGACCAGGAGGTCTGGATTCAGTCTAGCTCTGGCATCATGAGCTGTGTGACTTTGGCAAAGCCATTTCACCTCGTTGTGCCTCAGTTTCCCCCTCTGTCCAAAGGAGGCGGTTTGGTGGAAGGAGTGCTCTCTAAGGACTCTTCTGGCTGTAGCATTCTGAGAGAAAATAGCGCAGCTCTGTGAAAAGCGTAAAGTCAGCCCAGCACAGGTCTTACTACTTGAATCTCCTAGAAGAGAGAGAGTGCTAATTATTTGAACAGCTAATTTTTCTACAGCGCTTCTGATGTGTGCTTTGCAAGCACTTCTGATGTGTCAGGTCTTGGTCTAAGCTCTTCACTTGTATGAAAAGCTATCTGCGGGTTATCTTAGTACAGCAATTATTAATGTGCAATTAATAATAAATGCTTTGGGGGGATGATTTCTAATCAGGAGTCTGATCAATAAGCCAGCAAGGGGGGGAGGTGGGCACCATCTTCAGCTAATTAAGGGGCACCTCCCTATCTCTGCTATGAAAAGAAAAATGTCGCCAAACATTACATGCAGCCTGAGGGGTATGGATAGAAGGGGGAAGGGGCTGCAGTTGCCAGGCAACCAGCTCCTCATCACTAATCATGTGCATAAAGCCGTGGGTCTTGGTTTTCAGCACAGCTAGTGGCCCCCCTCCTTCTCCCACCCGCGGCTGCCTACAGCTGGCCTTTGGGCTCTGGTTCCAGACACTTGGAACCTGAAACAAGCCAGGACCCCCTCAGTGATCCAGGGTGGGTTTTGCTACTAGAAAGCAAAATGAGAGAGAAAAGATTCTTTGTGTCCTTCTCAGATGAGGCGAGGCCTGACACTGATATTCCAGAACACCCTTTCCTACACTACCGCCTTTTGAGTGAGCCATCACCCTAGAGGCTTGCTTAGATTTGAGGAAAATCCCTTTCTGACCCCTGCATTCAAGGGAGGCTCTTGCTGTTTGCCATGTGGATGCTGAGCAAACATGTGGGTCCCTGGGCTGGCTTTCGATGTGCTTTGCAAACACTTCTCTCTGGATACAGCCAACTGTCCAATTATGCAAGAGGCAACCCTCTTCCCCAGGAGATTTGTTGTCTTAAAAAGTGAGGACCCAGTGTGACCAGAGCGTTTACACAGCACATGTCATACCGAGAGAATGCACCCACTGGGGAAGCTGTGGTCCCACGGGAGCCCAGCCATCATTCAGAAGAGAGGCACAGAAAGCTGTTTCATCTGTGACGACTCTTGGAACGCACAGGCTAAGGAATAGCCAATATTAGAAGAGGTGTTTGCGTTTGTTTCCTTCCAAGACACATAGGCGCTAGGAGAATGGAGCACTGTGTGCTGCGGGGGTAAATATTATATTCGGGAAATGGTACTGGAGTTGTCAGACGGCTGCCTTGGTCCTGGGAGGTTATTTCAGAGAAAAGTCATTACAAGCATTGGCTAAAAGACAGACATCACCCCAGAATGTGGAATGTACCAGCCCATTTACTCCCATAATTCTAAAGCTGGAGCTGCTCTGTTCTGGTCAAACATCTGAGGTTCAGAAAGGGGATTGGTCTTCCCCGGGAATCCCTGAGGGCTTGGTGCCACCCCCAGCAGGCCCGGGCAGGCTGCGCTGCTCCAGCAGAATGGTTGTGAAATGTGGGGGTTTCAGCCACCTGTCGCGGTCCCCTTCCCTCTCTCTGCTTGAACCACGTTGGCCTCCTTATTTTCCTCAAAATACCCAATTCAGGCCTTTGTACGTGTCCCCTGGATGCTCCTACACCAGATATCCCGGTGATGTGAGACCTTCTCTGACCACCACCCTGTCCAAAATTATACGTGTCCCCCATTTACTCTCTCTCCACGTGCCATCTTTAATTTTCCTCAAAGTACCTGATCTCCCTTTCTCTCCCTTTCTCTCCGTCTGTCTTGCTTTCCATCTGTCTGTCCATCGACTATCCATCTATATATATTTTATTTGTTTACTGCCAGTTTCGCTCACCAGGCGTCAGCTCCTTGAGGGCAGGACACTTGTCTGTTGTACTGACTGCTGCCTCCCTGGCACCTGCCACAGGGGCTGTCCCAAGGCCAGCCCTCACTTAATATTCGCCGAGTCGATCACCACTACTGTGGTTCCACTCTGTTCCAGGGAGGCACATCCTCAGCCCCCAGGCGCCCAAAGCTTTCCTCTGAAGGCAACTGATATATGAGTTTCTACTATATCTTTACAGAGATCTTACACCTATTCAAACAATGCACACACCTAGCTACATTCCTCCCACCAGTCCTTTCAAAAACAGTAATAATAGAGAACTGTATGTTTCTTCTACACCTGGCTTTTTTCACTTTTTGTATATCTTGAAGATCATTTCATGTCAGTTCAAATAAAGCTTCTTCATTTTTTAATACAGCTGGGTAATATTCCAATGTATGGATGTGCAGTATTTATTTGGTCCCCTCTAGATGGACATATAGGCTGTCTCCCATTGTTTGTTTTTCAATTATTTTATTGAGGTCATATTGGTTTATAACGTTGTGTAATTTCAGGTGTACATTATTATTTATCAGTTTCTGTATAGACTGCATCGTGCTCACCACCAACAGTCTAATTTTTATCTGTCACCATACATATGTGCCCCTTTACACCTTTTGCCCACCCACCCACCCCCTTGCCCTCTGGTCACCACACCTTTTGCCCACCCACCCACCCCCTTGCCCTCTGGTCACCACTAATCTGTTCTCTTTATCCATGTGTTTGTTTGTCTTCCACATATGAGTGAAATCATACGGTGTTTGTCTTTCTCTGTCTGGCTTATTTTGCTTAACATAATACTCTCAAGGTCCATCCACGTTGTTGCAAATGGGATGATTTTGTCTCTTTTGTGGCTGAGTAGTATTCCATTGTATATATATATACCACGTCTTCTTTACCCATTCATCAGTTGATGGGCACTTGGGTTGCTTCCACGTCTTGGCTATTGTGAATAATGCTGTAATGAACATAGCGGTTCCCATTGCTTCAAAGAGTGTTGCAAATAATCTTGTATATATGTCATATCGTGCATATATGACCACATCTATAGGATAAATTCTTAGAAGTCAAATTGCTGAGTCAATGGATATACACACTTGTAATTTGGATAGATATTGCCACATTGCTCTCCACAGAAATAGCACCTACACTCCTACCAACAATTTATGCTCCTGTTTCTCTGCACCTTTACCAAACTTTCCTTTATCTCTGCCAATCTGATAGTTGAAAGGTGATATTGCAGTGTAATCTTATTTTGCATTTTCTTACTGTGAATAAGGCTTAATATCTCTCCGTACATCTAAGAGGCATTTGTATTTCCTTTCTAATGAACTGTTTTTCTATTAGATTGTTGATCTTCCCAAAAAATCAATTTATAGAAACTCTGACATATTAGGAAAATTAATCTTTGGCTGTGATATGAGTACGAATATTTTTCCCTATATGTCATTTGTCTTTGGATAAAAATGATTACATGTTTTCTGCTTTATAGATTATTGTTAGTCTAATCTATTCATCCGTGTATGTATGCATGTGACTGCCACCTTTTAATTTACTTTTTAAATACTTTATCATATGTCAATATCTGTTTAGCAGTATTCTTGGAAATTGCATCTTTTATTAGTTACATTTAAACTGGTGCTTCCCTGATGGGTTTCAGGATACACTCTCAGCTCCCGATGAATTGGGAGTCTACCCTACTTCTTGAAGAATCTTGAGAGATTTGGGAAACACCCAAACTATAATAACCCTCATCTGTTTGATGTTGGCGCTTATAAATCTCTGTTTCAGAGGGTGACTTTTTTTGGCTCTTTTTCAGGATTCTGGAACGTACCATCCATTTTAGGCTTTAATCATCTCTCCACTCATTACAGGTGCAGAAGGTTGAAGCAGCTGGAAAGCATCTGTTCCCAAAGAAAAGGAACCCCTCTCTCATGTCCCTCTCCATGATGGGGACCCACCCTGTACCCACCCTCAACCTCAATGGGCCTGCCCTCCCCTCACCTGGCTTTTCACATCCTCCTTATCAGCATCCCCCACCTCTCACCCTCTCTACCTGCTTGCCATGATTCCTCAGCTCTCAGCCTCTGTTCCGGGCAGGTGGGCCATTCCCATCTCTTCATTGTAGCCTATGCATGGGGGCTGATGCTGGTTTTCTGTGGCCTGAATAACATTCGCTCTTTTAAAGAAAATGAATGCAAAATTGTAAGTACAAAATTAAATATGAAAATGAATAGAAGGAGAAAATAAGTTGTAACAAATTACAAAGTTTTAAAAGCTGGAAAGCACCACAAAAACACAAAATATAGAAAAACAACATTCGTTTGTGTTAATCGTCTGACACACTTCTAAAATACTGTTTTCCTTCTTTTTTGGCTGCGTACTCTGACTGTCTTTTCATGTGACAATAAGTTTGAAATACCACTACCCACAGAGGGAATAGAAAGAGATTTTAGGCTTTTTTAGCATGGCTGATTGTTTAGAGAAGTTTATTTTAGCTTCACAACCTGTTATATGTAATGTCTTGCTAAGACATAGTCTGATACATTAGGATGCATGAACCACACACAGACATATTCACTATTGTTTTCATCCTACAGGATTAAATCCACAGGAATCCTGATAGATTCGATTTTGCACAATTTCCATCAAAAAAGAAAAAATGTATAGTATGTTTATATAGCTTTATTTGGTGTATTCCTGCCAGGGGAGAACTTTAATTTTGACCAGAAGTCAAGAATTCTATCCCCTATGTTACAATTTTACACGTCTGATGATTGCAAGCATTTTTCAACAGACCAGCCTTTGGCTCTGTATGTTTCCAACTTGTTTCTCCTGTGCTCCCCACATATTTCTGATGGTGAGCATTGTGGAACACATTCATGTCGTGACACAGCCTGCACCTTCCTGTCACCAAGCTAGGTGAGTCAGGGCAGTGGGAGTATTCTAAAAACCATTCCTACACCCAGCCAACAAGCAAACTTAACGAAACTATTGGAAGCCATATACACACATCCCATTTTTTTTTTTTTTTTTTTTTTTTTTTTAAAGATTTTATTTATTTATTTTTTCCCCCCAAAGCCCCAGTAGATAGTTGTGTGTCATAGCTGCACATCCTTCTAGTTGCTGTATGTGGGACACGGCCTCAGCATGGCCGGAGAAGCAGCGCGTCGGTGCGCGCCCGGGATCCGAACCCGGGTCGCCAGCAGTGGAGCGCGCTCACTTAACCACCAAGCCACGGGGCCGGCCCTACACACATCCCATTTAACACACATTAAATGTATCTCAACTCAATTTTCCCCTAGTTGGTTTTCAAAAATGCCCATGGTCATGGCAAAGTTGGGGATTTAAAAGAGGGGAAGTTGAAATGGAAAGAGGCTGATGTGGTCTTAATTATTGCAGCTGAAGCAGCTCTGAAAATTTTGCAAAAACATATGAACAAGTCCCACCCAGGGCCGTGGAAGGACTGATGTAAGTGAGCGGCCTTGAAGCTTAGGCTTCATTAGCTTCAAGAAGATGCACCTCTGCTCCTGCTGTCTCCCCCCACCCCTCTCCACCCCCACAACTGCCTGGCCTTCATTCAAAATAGCTTCTGTATATGTTGAGATGATTTTGATTTCCAGGGACAGAAACCCAGCTGAAGCAAAATAAATGGAGAATATATTGATTCCCAAACTGCTGGCCTCAGAACAACTGGATGGAAACACTGCCAAGACTCTCCATCTGTCCTTCTCTCTACCTCCATTTCTGTCTCTACAAGTGCAGACTAAAACTTCGACCGTACAGGAGGTTTGGTCTCCGCCAACTCCAGACTCAAATTGCATTGCTTTTCCACTCCAGGGGAAATCCCTCAAAGGACTCAGATTGGGCCAGCTTGGGTCATGTGACCCCTCTAGTGGGGTGCTATGATGGATAGCTCCCCATTAGATCTTCAAGGTTGGAATAGAGAAGAAGGGAGCAGTGCTGTGGTAGACAGAACAATGGTCCCCCAAAGATGTCCACTTCCTAATCCCTGGAACTATGAATATGTTACCTCACATGGCAAAGGGACTTTGCAAATGTGATTAAGTTAGGGATCTTGAAATGGGGAGAATAGCTTGGATTATCCAGGTGGGCTCAATGTAGTCACAGGTCCTTATAAGAAGGAGGCAGGAGAGTCAGAGACAGAGAAGGAGATGTAATGATGGAAGCAGACGTCTGAGTGATGGGGGCCATGAGCCAAGGAACGCTGGCAGCCTCTATAAGCTGGAAAAAGCCAGGGAGCAGATCCTCTCCTATTGCCTGCAGAAGAATTGTAGTCCTGCCAACACTTGATTTTAGGATTTCCAGAACTGTAAGAAAATGAATGTGCATTGTTTAAGCTAATAAGTTTGTGGCAATTTATTACAGCAGCAATGGGAAACTAACACAGGTGCTGAGAAGATAAAATATAAACCCACTGTACCTTTTCTCTCTGCCTTCCTAGTCCTACCCATCTGCTATAGGCTGAATTGTGTCCTCCCCAAGTTCATATGTTGGAATCCTAACTCATGGTACCTCAGAATGTTACTGTGTTTGGAGACAGGGTCTTGAAAGAGGTGATTAAGGTAAAATGAGGTCATATAGGTGGGTCCACTACAATACCACTGGTGTTCTTATAAGAAGAGGAGATTAGGAAATAGACACGTACAAAGGGGAGATGATGTGTGAAGACACAAGGAGAAGATGGCCATCTACAAGCCAAAGAGAGAGGCTTCAGAAGAAACCAACCCTGCAGACACCTTGATCTCTGACTTCCAGCCTCCAGAACTGAGAAACTAAATTTCCGTTAAGTTGCCCAGTCTGTGGTATTTGTTATGGCAGCCCTAGCAGACTAATACACCATCCTTCAAGGCAGAAGAGAAATTCTACCTCCTTTCTCAAACTGTCTCTGATTAGCCAAGCTCACAGTGCAACCATTGTCTCAGAAAACCTAGTGGCCAAGAAAGAAGGACATCCTGCCATTTGCGACAACATGGATGGCCCTTGAGCACATTATGCTAAGTGCAGTAAATCAGACAGAGAAAGACAAATACCGTATGATATCACTTACATGTGGAATCTAAAAAAGCTAAACTTGTGAAAACAGAAAGTAAAACAGTGGTTACCAGTGGATGGGAGGTGGGGGAATAAGATAGAAGTTGTTTAAGGGTACAAACTTAAAACGAGTAGTAAATAGGCCCTAGAGATATAATGCACAGTGTAGTGAATATAGACAACAATATTGTATTATAATCATCAAACTTGCTAAAAGACTAGAACTTAATTATTCCAACCACTAAAAAGAAAGGATAATTATCTAACGTGATAGAGATGCTAATTATCGCTACAATGGCAATCATGTTACAATGTATTGTGTCATTGCACAATACAATATATCAAATCAAAAATAAAAACAACAACCTAGTGGCTGAGAGTCACTAGGATCACAAATGCAAATGCCTACCAGGCCAGGAAGAGAACTGACATGAGCGAAGCGACTAAGGGTAAGAAACTCAGTCCTGCAAATTAAACATCTGCGACACACACCATCACAAAAACCAGGCTCGCTCGCAGACTTCCCATCTACCTTTGGTTTTCTCACCTTTGATGGAGCATGGACACAGGAAACCTTCTTCTGCCTTCCTGCAGTGCTATGGGGTGAAGCGGCAGTGCCAGGGGAGACGCACCTGCCCTCATCTGGCATGCCCAGGAGCCCATGGGGAAGGGCCGAGGGGCATGGGGCTGCAGGCCCGGCCCTGTGCAAAGGGGCAGCTGCTGCTCGGCTCCAGCCGGTTGTCACCAGGGGCAAGTACAGGCCCCAGGGCTGCCACAGTTTTCCAAATTCTCAAACGAAACTGGAAACCTAGATTTAAAACAAAACAAAACAAGAAATCTGATTTTTAAACACTGGCAACTAACTCAAAAAAATTTTTGAATTGTGCTGGCCACCTCACACCTATTAGGATGGCCACTATCTGGAAAACAGAAGATAAGTGTTGGTGAGGATGTGGAGGAATGGGAACCCTTGTGAACTGCTGGTGGGAATATAAAATGGTGCAGCCACTGTGTAAAACAGCATGGTGGTTCCTCAAAAAAATTAAAAATAGAATTACCATTTGATCCAGCAATTTCTCTTCTGGGCGTATACTCAAAAGAATCAAGAGCAGGGTCTTGAAGAGATATTTGTACACCCATGTTCATAGCCAAAAGGTGGAAGCAACCCAAGTGTCCATTGATAGATAAATGGATAAGCAAAATGTGGTATATATACACAATGGAATATTATTCAGCCTTAAAAAGGAAGGAAATTCTGAGATATGCTACAATATGGATGAACCTTGAAGTCACTATTCTAAGTGAGATAAGCCAGTCACAAAAAGACAAATACTGAATGATTCAATATACATGAGTGGTCAAAATCATATGGACAGAAAGTAGAATGGTGGTTGCCAGGGGGTGGGGGAGGTGGGAATGGGGAGTTAATGTTTAACAGGGACAGAGTTCTGGTTTTGCAAGATGAGAAGAGTTCTGGAGATGGATGGTGGTGATGGCTGCACAACAATATAAGATGTACTTAATACTGAAATGGTAGTATGAACCACTAAAAATGGTTAAGACAGGGGCCGGCCTGGTGGTGTACTGGTTAAGTTTGCACTCTCCACTTCGGTGCCCCGGGGTTCATGGGTTCGGATCCCTGGCGCGGACCTACACAGCATTCGTCAGGCCATGCTGTGGTGGCGTCCCACATACAAAAAATAGAGGAAGATGGGCATAGATGTTAGCTCAGGGCTATTCTTCCTCAGTGAAAAAAGAGGAGGATTGGCAATGGATGTTAGCTCAGGGCCAACCTTCCTCACACACACAACACACAAAATGGTTAAGGCAGTAAATTTTGTTATGTAAATACCACATATTGTGTACATACCACAATAAAAAGAATTTGGAAAAAAACGTTCTGGCTAAAACTGTTATTGCCAAACAAGACACATTTAAGGGCTAGATTTAGCCCACAGGCCACCAGTTTGCAACTTCTGGTTTAACACTTAATTTTTTTCTATTTGTTTCATGTGTTCATGTCTTATTTACCCAACTAGAAAGCAAAATTCTATGAAAGTAGTAACTGTGTCTTAAACTCCTTTGGTGTCCTTCACAGCAGGAGCTCAGGGGTCTGCCGTGGGCAAATCACAGGTGCCCTGCCAAATACATGATGATATACACACGCGCGCACGCACACGCACACACACACACACAACTGATGATTAGAAAGTCCCGCAGTACGTAGAGCTGTGACCAGAGGGGGCTGCGTTGCAGAAGCTCAGGACTAAGAGAGAGGGCAGAGCATCTGAAGCTCTAAGGACCCCCCCGCCTAGAATGTGGAGACAGTGTGTCAGGAGAGGGTGGCCGAGCTGGGAGAGTGGCCCCGTAAGCCATGTCCAGGAGTTTCACCTTCAACCTCGATGTTGAAGAGTGAAAGTTGAATGGGAAAGCGCTGAAGGCTCTTGGGGAGTGACGAGGTTGGATTTGATTTTGAGGTAAATCATAAAAACTAGAGCCTGGAACACTTTGGCTGACAGACTCAGGGAAAAGCTAAATGCTCCTCAGCAACAGCTCTCGGGGCCTCACCAGCTCGTGTGTGGAGAATGAGGAGGTGGGGCCCAGGGAAGAAGTGGGGGAGCTTGGGAGGTGGGGGGCGCTTCAACGAGAGGGGTAAAGACTTGAATGAGTGCCCCATTCAGAGCAGGTTGCTGTGTGTGCGTGCATGTGTGGGTGTGTGCACACACTTGTAGTTGGAGTAATTCTTAGGTGGATCTTGGCAAGCTGACTGTCCAGTAGGTTCTGCCTGTTTCCTTCCTTTCCACCTTTGCTAACCAGTCCCAGGCCCTGGTGGTGCTGAGGTCCGGCCTTCAGATTGTCTTTGCCCCTCGGGACACCTGGAGGAAATACTGAGAGCTCTGGCTTTAAACGGATCCCAGACACGGTGCCAAGCACTCAGTAACCCATAGCAACCCCTAGAGGCTGCTGCAGCCTCAGCAATGAGGAGGACGGTACCCAGGGACCTGCTGGCTCCCCAGACACAGGAATGGCCAAGCATTGGTGATCACAGAGTGACCACAGTCTGTGCGTGCACGGGATTCTTGGGCTGACAGGTCTGAAGGGGGAAATGCCCACTCCGCTAACATCCTTCTCTGCGGAAAAAAAAAATATCAGAAGAAATGGTATGAACAAAAGATGAGACTTCTCCACTGGCCAACAGGGACTGACCGTTTATTAAGTGTATTTCTTTCAGTTTACTCAAGGGCAGTTCTTCAGCACTAGTACTTCAATTTCTTCAGAAATAACTAACCAGTGGTGCCTCATAAAGTCTGGAAAACACTGCGTCAGAAGAGCCACGTTGAGGGGGCAGTTCGGGGAGGGATGGAGCGTGGGGATAGGATCATTGTCTTTGGAGGTCTAGTTATTAAGAACTGGGTGGCCACTGGACTGCTGGTCCCAGGGGTTTGTACTTGGTAATGGAGGCTTAATTCTTCATTCCCAATCTTGACCATGGATGCCCCATGATCGTGGTCAAGACATACTCAAATCAATCTGCATTTCTGAATATGAATGGGGGTGCTTCCAAAGGAGCCCAGAGCTCTGCATTGTCTCTGTTAGCCTCTGGGTCCTCTACTCTCTCCCTGTGCTCGATCTCATCTCCCTACTTCCTCTGCAGGTGGCACAAGGATTCTGCTTGGTGCTTCCCCTAAGCAACCAACAGCAGCCACTAGAAACACCTGTAGCTTCAAGACAAGTCCCCCGCCCCTGCTTCCAACCAGGTTACAACTCCTACACCCCAAGATGGATGTTAGACCTCAGCGCAGGAGGTGGTCATGATCCCTGTATGACATAGGGGCAGCCATGTTATGGGTTTCGCATAGGTGACCTGAGAGAGGTCACCTAGAGGTGCACTGAGAGCGAAGGGGCTGGATGAGATGGAGGCCAAGAATGCCCCAGTTAAATGGGTGCCCTCATTTAGCAAAGAAGGGTTCCCATCTACATATTTTGCTCCCATCCTACTCTCGAATCACCCATCCTCTGAGTTTGACTAGATCCCATGTTATCCCACCCCTCTCTAGGCTCAAGGCATTCACTGCTCACCCAGCCAAACTGGACCACTTGCTGCCTCCACGGGCCTTTACTCAAAATGCACATTTGATGGAGGGCTTTTCAAGTGACCATTTTGACCCAGGAGATGTTTGGTGTGACCATTTTAAAACATCCTCCAAAAAATTACTCAAAACACTGCTTTCCCTTAAAGTTTAAAAGCAGCCCTAAGTGAAAGGGAACAAACAAGGGATCAGGTGAGGGCTCATATAGAAAGATGGGTATGAGATCTGCTGAACACATTACTCAGTAACAACAACAATAAAAAAATAAATATTTAATAATTTGGGTTTTTCCTCAGCTACTTAAAAATATCCTTCACACTAAAATAGCTGCTTCAAGATCGCCACGTCAGCATGTCACAAGCCTGCTCTTGTTTCCTCCATCTTCCCACTCTCTGTGAATGCCTTCTGGTGTAGTTGACAACCACTAACAGGAGTTTAAGCTGGACAGACATTTATGAACTCACATCACAAGAAGTCTGCAAGTAGGTGATTCCTGGCATCGATTCAGCTGCTCAACAGAGCTGACAGGGACCCAGCCTCTTTCCGTTTTTCTGCTACCACCATTAGCAATTGGCTATTAGTTCTCACTCTTGTCACCTCATAGTTGAAACATGGTTGCCATGGTTCCAGGCATCATAGCCTCATAAAGGCAGGAAAAAAGGGAAAGGGACAGTAGTTAAGAGGCTGCTGCAATTGACCTGGGAAGAACTGAACCAGAATGAACCTAGTGGCAGTTGAGATGGAAAGACAACAAATTTGAGATATATTTAGAAGGTAGAATTGACATGACTCAATGGTGGCAATGATGAAGACGACGCTCTGAGGTTCCTAGGTTTGGCGACTAGGTAGGTGGTGGTGGTGGTGACTTTAACGGAAGTAAACGGTACGAAAAGAACAGATCTGGTGTAAGGGAAAAACAATGACCTTGATTTTTTAGTTTGAGGTGCTCTAGGGACATCAATGTACAGACATTTTATAGGAAATTTAAATTGGATCCATAGCTCCAAAAAGAAGTAGGTACTAACTCTGTAATTGTGGTAGTATTTGTAACACTGGTGATAGCTGAAACCATGGAGAGTGTGTAGGAAGGAGGTGCATTGGGCACAATGGAGCCACAGAACCTTGAAGAGTGGTGGAGAAGTAAAAGGAGACCCAGGAGCCTGGTGTTAAGGAAATGCCCTAAGGGAGGACAGAGCTTCAAAGAGCAGGGAGAGGTCTAGAAATCTAGTAAGACCAGGGCTGTGAAATATACGCACTAGTTTTGGCAATTAAGTAACTGATGACCTCACTGGAAGCAGTTTATGGGAGGGAGGCAATGATTCTACCTTATAGTGGTTTGATGAGTCTTGGAAATAAGGAAGTGGAGACTATTCCTTCAAGAAACATGTTGTGAGGTGTGGTCATATGACTCATTCTGGCCCAGGAGTTAAAAGATTGGTCTTCTTGGGGCCCTTGTAGAAGAGATTTTTGTCTCTGTAAAAGACAAGAAGTGAGTGAGGACAGACTACAACTCCTGTCATGTTTTTCTGTGTGAGGATGTGATGGCTGGATCTGGGGCAGCCATCTTGTGGCCAGGAGGGGAGACATCATTGATGCACTGGGGCTAGCAGAACAAAAGGATGGGATGAGCTTGGTCCTTGGCCTTCACTGAGCTGATGAACTAACTCTGTAGCCACCTACCTCCCAACTTCTTTTTAGGTGAGAAAAATAAATCCCTGTTGCTTAAGCCACTTTTATGCTGCTTGTAACTGCTATGGTGAGCACACTGTTCTTGAGATGTGATAAAAATGAACTCTATTGTTGTTCCCCACCATCCCTGGAAGCTATTCAGTGGAGATAACATCTTCCGACTTCCAGACGAAAATTGATAGACCTATAACTTTGGTCCTCACCCTTAGGACAGACAGTCTGATGTCACTTTCAACAGCAGACGCAGTCGCAATTCTGGAATTAAAATGGTCCAAGATTAATAAAAACCCTGAACCTGATTTTGCATCAAATTTCCCCTCCCCCACCAGGCCTGTGTCCGGCCCAAAGCCTGAGGTGGAAAGGGGTGCATGGCTGGCTTCTCTCTTTTTCCACCTCATGCTTCTCCTCCTTCTATCCAGCTCTTACCTCTGCCAGCCTGCGGGGTGTGTTTGATCCCTTCAGGTCAGAGTGAGGGCTGGTGAGGGCTGAAGCCACAGGGAGGGTCTTTCTTGAACAGGGACCTCTGTAATGGCTGGGGCTCTCTGGTCCAACAGACATGAAAGCTGACTTTCTTGCGAGTGTTTCTGTGGGCTCTTAGAAGATTCCATATCCAATGAGTCTTCCCTGCAGTTCCCTTGACCTGAGGGGATGCATCTGTCCTGGGGTCCCCATCCTGAGCCCCACAGGGATGCTGTGTCCACCTCTTGCTTCCTTCTGCTGTGATTCCCCGACCTCCACCCTTGGCTCCATCCAGTTCATCTCACGCAGATTCCTTTGCTCGTGGCACATGTCAGACTGAGGGGAAACAGTGGGCGTCCTCGTGGCTGACCCCAACCCAGCCGTCCTCCACCTGGCAGCCACAGGCCTCGTTAGCTTTCTCACTTGTCAGTCAGAGACCTGCTTTGAGACCTGCTTTAAGGGGAGAGCGGTCGACCCCCACCCCAGCCACCTCAGAAGAAAGCTGAATGAAAAACCAATTCAAGAATCCTCTCTCTCTCCCCTCTCTCAATCCTTTCACGTCGTGGAATCGGTGAGCGGTTTGAGAGCTTATGGAGAGGTTCCAGTCACTCCCTGTGGAAGTTCTACATGCAATGACCTGGCTTTGGAATTTTACCTTTGTATTCTGGCGTCTTGACCAAAACTTTGGTTTACCACCCATCTCTGAGATGCTTATCAGTAAGAAAAATAAACTTCTATCATTCTAGCTCAATAGTCTGTCACCAGCCATGGAAAGCAGCTGAACCGCTTCGCCACACTGAGCTGCTCCATGACTCTCCTGACACGATCAAGTCAAAGCTGGATCATAGTCAAAAATCGTAAATGTCCAACAGTGGGTTAAACAAACGAAACACGTACATGATGGAAAATTATGCAGCCATTTAAAATGATACTTTAGAAGAATCCAAAGATAGGAACATAGGAAAAT
This sequence comes from Ceratotherium simum simum, assembly GCF_057802395.1. Taxonomy (NCBI): domain Eukaryota; kingdom Metazoa; phylum Chordata; class Mammalia; order Perissodactyla; family Rhinocerotidae; genus Ceratotherium; species Ceratotherium simum. The sequence goes on along the minus strand of NC_141924.1, from coordinate 27,617,424 downwards.
GTTCATGTTTTGTTAAATTATATATATACAGAGGAGAAAGACTAAGAAGAAATATGTCAGAAAGGTCGAAGTCAAATCTGGTTGACAAATGTAACACACATGTATTGTACATGCATAGAAAATAGCTGAGTAGATACACAAGACACAGACGTCAGCAGTTGCCTCTGGGGAGGGGCCCCGGGAATGTGGGTGGGAGGAAGGGAGCATTACTTTTGAAGTTTTCAACCATGCGCATGGTTGCCTTTTTCAACTAAAGAAACGTAGAGTTTTTTTTTTTTTAAGTTTGACACTTTTGGAGGGAAAAGGATAATAACGGTTTTTTCTGGGTAAAAGAATTAATGGAGATTTTTCTAATCTTCTTCTTTGTTCCTTCTGTATTTCCAAATCATTAAGTATTCCTAAAATAATCAGAAAACACACACACACGCACACAATAGAATTGCTCTTCCTCTCCCAGTTCCCTTCCTGAACAATTGAGTGCTAAAGCCATGAGTGATGAGTGGGGCAGCAAGGTGGGGATCCATGTAGGTTGGTGGCCTACAGTGGGGTGGCAGAGGTCAAGCGGGGTGAGAAGCACACAGGGTGGGGGTAGGCTGGTGGAGGAAACGAGAGTCCAGGAGGGGCGAAGAGGGCTTCCTCGCATGTCAAAGCCTGAGCAGGGTGGGGAGGGCATCCATGCACTGGGGTGACCCCCAGCCAGGGTGTCTCAGACTGCAGTAGGGTGAGGAGGGCGACCCAATGAAGAGGCAGCCTGGTGTTGAGTGTTAGACCCAAACCCACCCACATGGGGGAGGGGTGGGCGGCAGAGATGGGAACTGGGTTATACACAGGGCGTTAGGCAAATGAGTAAGTATAATCAAGACAATGGCAGCCAGTGTCTCACTGTTGGACAAGGGAGTGGCAAATATGGAAAGGAAGAAAACTTAAATGAATTCATGGGCGTTGGACTGGGATCAGAGGTACTGGTGTGCATATACAGATAGAAGCAAAAATTCTCCATATACAGATAGAAGCAAAAATAAGCATGGATCTAAATGTATACCTACGTGAATATATGTATAAGCAAATATAGATGCTGTCTTAAGTCAGCTGGGGCTACTATAATAAAATACCATAAAATGAGTGGCTTAAACAACAGACATTTACTTCCCACAGTTCCAGAGGCTAGGAAGTTGAAGATCAAAGTGTGGCAGATTTATGACCCTGGTGAGGGCCCTCTTCCCGGCCTGTAGATGGCCGCCTCCTCACTGTGTGCTCACCTGGCCTCTCCTTGGTGCACGTACATGGAGAGAGAGAGCTCTCTCTTCCTCTTCTTATAAGGCCACTAATCTCACCATGAAGAAACGACTCTAATGACCTAATCCAACCCAAAGGCCCCATCTCCAAACACCATCATATTGAGGGTTAGGGCTTCAACATACGAATTTTAGCGGACACAAACATTCAGTCCATAACAGATGTATATTATACATATATGTGTGTATATATATATATACATTCAGTCCATAACAGATGTACATTATACATATATGTGTATATATATATGCACACACATATAATATAATACGGATATATTACATATTATACACATGCATAGGGCCGGCCCTGTGGCTTAGCGGTTAAGTGCGCACGCTCTGCTGCTGGCGGCCTGGGTTCGGTTCCTGGGCGCGCACCGACGCACCACTTCTCCGGCCATGCTGAGGCCACATCCCACATACAGCAACTAGAAGGATGTGCAGCTATGACATAGAACTATCTACTGGGGCTTTGGGGGAACAAAAATAAATAAATAAATAAAATTATATACACATGCATATATCCATACACAAATGCTACGTGTATCCCCTACCTCTGACCACTGAGAGGGCCTGGGAGTGCTGATGCCCCAAGAGAAAAGAGCAACACGAGCACCTAGATCCTGGCTTTTAAATACTATTTTCCACTGAAAGGAACCCAGAGTCCTTGCAAAATGACCATTTCCAGGTCTAGGGCAGGCAAAGTACAAGATGAGCCTGGAACATCTTGTGCCAAAAAAGCAAGGGGTGCTCAAAGAATGATGAGGACACGTCAAAAGGACACAAATGACAGCTTGAATGAGTTCCCAGTGGCCGAGCAGGAGACAAAATGTCATTAAAATGAATTATAACAATCATGGATTATAACCCTTTGAATAAAAGAGGAAACCATGATTGCATACTGATATAAGTAAATAAATGAATAAATTGAAAGTTTGATGAGGAATAGGAGGCACAAAGTACCTCCTCACAAAACACTTATTAATTACCAAGGGGGAAATGCCTTTACAGAGAAGGAGCCCGGCAGACACCACCTTAATCAGGTGATCAAAGCAAAATCTTCAGTGATGGGACACACGGAAACTGTCCCTTCTGTGATGTTCCTGCCAAAGATGCTCAACCTGAATCTAATCATAAGGAAACATCAGACTGAGGGACATTATACAAAATAACTGGCCTGTAATCTTCAAAAGCACCAAGATCACGAAAGTCAAGGCAAGATGGAGGAACTGTTTCAGACAGAAGGAGACAAAAGAGAGAACTAAATGAACTCGTAATTCTGAACAGGATTCTATGGCTGCAAAGGACATTATTGAGGCAACTGGTGAAACTTGAACGGGGTATGAGGATTGGATGTAAGTGATAGATCTATTTATTTCCTGATTTTGAGGGTTGTATTGTGGATACGTAGGAGAACATCCTTATTTTTAGGAATTACACACTAAAGTATTTGTAGGTGACTGCACATCAGGTTGGCAACTTACTCTCAAGTAGTTCAGGAAAAATATAATTCTTTGTACTGAAATCCAACCTTTCTCTAAGTTTGCAATCATTTCAAAATTTAAAAAAATTTTAAAAATCAATAAATTCTATTTACATATATGAATTAAATATCCCTGAATATATAGTATATGTGGTTATATACTACATATGTATTTTCTTTGTGCGCTACCTGTGTATAAATATACCATATATGTAAATATATAGCACCGGGACCTAGAAGCCGACCCAGACCTCCTGGTGCTGAACTGAAGGTTGGACGCCCCTGGAGTTCCAAAGAGGCTCCAGTGAGAGAGGCTGGCCTCGGGGGGATGTGGGACTGTAGCTGGAGGCTTGGCCCCTCCCTATAACATCTACCCACTCTATTCTGAGATAATGGCTTCCAAACATCCTAGAAAATTCAGAAACCAGAAATTTGAAATTTCCAATGTACTGTCCCAATGTCCTCAGATATCATTGAAATCCCAGAAATTCTCCTCTTTCTGGATCCCCAACGCATGTCACAGCTTCGTGACCCTCATGGGGTAAAGTATAAAGTAAGAAGAGGGCGGCAGCTTCTCCCCAGGGCTGTGGTGGGATGAGGTCACCTAATCCGCAAAACCCCCACGCCCTGGGCCTGGTAACTGACACGGGCAATGAACAGGAACTGTTTCTCTTTATGAGTTAAAAATTCATGTTTCCTTGTTTTGATTACAGAAGTGTGGTCAACATTTCGATAAAAGCGAAAAGTACCAAAAGCCAGTCCGGGGCTGGGCTCCGAGGTGAGCTCTACTTTCAGGCAGGGTGGACTTCGGACCCCAGAAAGGTTTTATGAGACCTGCTTTATGGCCCCAGACTTCCTCCTGGTAGGGTGAGGGGAGAACTGCAGGGTGAGGCCGAGGGTGGCATCCGGGAACCTGAAGTTGGAGGGAGCTCTTCAGAAGGGGCGATGCTCTACTTAGATGTCTTTATCCCTTCGCATTGGGGGGTGGGGTGGGGGGGTCTGGCAGAAAGTCTGAGTAAACCCAATTCATATTCAATAATATTTATTGAACACCAACCATCTAGGAATGGCAGATAAAGAAGAAAGAGACCCGGTCCCAGCCCACCAAGGGCTCACAATCTCGTGAGGAAGGAAAGTAGCGGCACTAGAGATTTCATTCCCACACTCTCTGGCTTCTTTCCTGGTTGCATCTACTGAACACCACCCACGTGCTGCCACGCAGTGAGGTCCTGAGGGGCGAACCAGAGGAGCAGGATATGGCTTGGGCCACAAGGAACTCCTTGTCTACTAGAGGAGACAGACACGAAACAAACACTTCCCAATCATTAGGATAAAGGTATTAGAGCAGAGCATTCCTTTACAGAAAACAGAGTGAGGAGGGAAAACAGGAGGGCTTCACAGAGCTGCCGTGTGAGAGGGTCTTGAAGAAGGAGAAGAAGAAAGCACTTGTGCATCGCCCAAGGGCGTGAAATAGCAAGATGTGTTCAGGGCCAGATGCGTGGAGTCTGGGGCAGGAGGTGGGGGATGAGGCTGGGGAGTTGGGTTGGCTCCAGTACATCAAGGGCCTTGCGGGCTTCACTCAGAAATTCAGACTTGACCCTGCGGGCGTGGGAACCACTGAAGGGTCTAAGCAGTGGAACGGGGTGATCTGATTTGCATATTAGAAGGATCACACTGGCAGTCACACGGGGGATGGACTGCTGGGGCAAACCTGGAGAGCAGCGGGACCATTTAGGAGGCTGTTAAACTGTCCCTGGGAGAAATAATGGTGCCCTGAACTACGGTAGTGGCAGGTGGGATAAAGTGAGGTGGACAATTTGGAGTTTATTTAGAAGGTAGGATTGACATGACTTGGTGGTGCTGGTGAGGAAGAGGAGGATGGCTCTGAGTTTTCTAGTCTGGGTGGATGAGAGGATGTTGATGGAATTAGGTAGTACGGAAAGAGCAGATATGATGCAAGGGCAAAACGATGAGCTTGGTTTTATATTTTGAAGTACCTTAAGGATATCTACTCAGAGATGAAGGGCAAATAATTGGAAGTATGGGTCTGGGGCTGAAAAAAGAGGCAGGTACTCACCCCATAGAGATGGTGGTAGTCATAGAGACGATGGTTGAAACATGGGGTGTCTGTACAAAGGAGGTGAAATGAAGACAGTGCAGCCAAAGAAGACTAGACAGTGATCAAGAGGTGGCAGGAGAACCAGAGTGGTGTCAAGGAAGTATCCCATGGAAGCAAATGCTTCGGTTACGTAAAGATACAGGCTGCAAAGTACGCACCAGATAAGCAAACAGGTCATTGGTGACCCCGATGAGAGAAATTTTAGGTGAGTTTTGGGGGCTAATATTAGTTTTTAGTGGACTAAGAAGTCCTGGGACAGGCGAGTAGAGACTATTCCTTTAAGAAATGTGGTGGTGGGGCCGGCCTGGTGGCGCAAGCGGTTAAGTGCCCACGCTCAGCTGCAGCGGCCTGGGGTTCGCTGGTTCAGAACCCGGGCACGCACCGACGCACCGCTCGTGGAGCCATGCTGTGGCGGCATCCCATATAAAGTGGAGGAAGATGGGCACGGATGTTAGCCCAGGGCCAGTCTTCCTCAGCAAAAAGAGGAGGATTGGCAAATGTTAGCTCAGGGCCTATCTTCCTCACCAAAAAAAAAAAAAAGAAAAAGAAATGTGGTAGTGAAGAGGAAGAGAAGGAGTAGTGAGTTGAGGAAAGGCAGGATCCAAAAAAGTGGGTTTAGAATAGCAGCAGTGTGGACAGCTGTGCAGGCTGAAATGAATCCATGGGAAACAAACATTGGTGGCACAGGACTTGAGGACGGCAGAGCAAGCTCTCAGAAGAGGCGCGGCAGGGAGAAGGTGAGCACAGGCGGAAGGGTCCATCTTGGATAGGGGGATGGAGAAGCGTGAAGAAGGGAGGTGGGGGGCTGTTGAGAGAGTTCAGGCCTGGTAAGCAGGGGTCCCAGTCCTCTGCGGGGCGAGAGCCATTGGGGAAGGGAGCTCCGGGAGAAGGGAGCATTTTCTTGGCACTTGCTGCAGGAAGGCACACCGAGGCCCCAGGTGGTGAGAAGGCCCTGGGCTTCCAGTAACGCTGTTTCATCAGCTGGGCCCGTGGGCCTGGGCGCAGGTGCAGCAAGCAGTGGGCCTGACCCGGGGCTGTGACTGGGCAGGGTGGCACAGGCAAGGGCCAGGGCTCAGGGCGCAGAGGCCGCCTGTGAGAAGATCCCAGGGAAGCGGAGCAGCCAGCAGGGCGGGCCGTGTGCGTTCTCAGGGCTCAGCATCCCGCAGAGGGGTTACTCACTGCTGACTCAGACCCAGGTGCTCATTTGCATGCTATTCATTTCCAGCCCAAACCAGCAGGAATCCCAGGCACATCTCACCCCCTTTCCAAACAGAACCACCCCAGATCTCCCGGTGCTCCTGCCATTGTGCTGAGTCTCTCTGTCCTAGAAGTATTTCCCCTTTGAAAGGCTCTACTCCGTCGTGCCCACACGGCTGTCTGTGAAATGGAGCTGGGAAAAAAAAAACACTCAGGAAGTTCATTTTCTCTGTGAGAATATCGAGGTAAGGTTTAATTTTAGGTTAAATGCTTAGAGCATGGCCCTTACTGCTGCCAAATATTATATTTTTGTTTATCACCTGTCTCCTCCCACCAGAATGTAACCCCCTCTGAGACTAGGAAAATTATTTTGTGTCCCTGTGGCTAGAACAGTGCCTGGCACACAGTAGCTGCCCAAAAAACACATTAAATGACTGAAATCCCTGTCCCCAGCATTTTGTCTAAATCTTACAACCCTGGGCATTTAACATTACAAAAGGGAGACTCTGAGAGGTTAGACTCGTCCCCAGGTTAATCAGATTGCGGGTAAGCGGGCAGCCCCCCGAGTTTCAAGCTGGACCTCCCACGTCATGCACTAGTTCAGATGCCACTTTATTAGTTTATTAGGTGACCACTCCTGTGAAACCGACTCATGCTGACCCAACTCTGACAAGAAGAAGTATGTGTACTGATTACATTCAAATATAAACAGCTGCCAAGGAGCTGAAATGCCCTGACCGGCTGGAGAGCTCAGTCCGTCCCCAGGAGGACAGTACACTCAGGAAGCCAGACAAACATTCCCCAGCCTGGCTGGGAGCCCGAGCAGAGCTGAGTGCTGTCAGGGACACCGTGAACCACCTCTGTGTACTGCATACCCCAAAACCCACAGCAGCTGGCCAGCCAGGATCCCTGTCTCCAAGAGGACCAACGACATGCTCCTGCCCACGCTCCAGCTCGCCAAGAGAGCCAGCCACCAGCCTTCACCTCCTTGTGTCCTTCCAGCTTTTCCTTTGAGGAAAAACACTTGTTGAATGACTGTATGGGCCTCCTTCATTTCAACTCCACACGCGGTTCGCACTGACTCTCAGGGATTGCTTCTCGTTGACGAGGGGAAGCCCTATGCATGGCAGGAGGTCCCCGTGCAACCATGCTGACCTCGGTGTCTAGGGAAGACCAGCTCTCGGTGAATCCAGGCCTGGGTTTGGGTCTCTGCTGGCTCAAGCCTCTGTGTGTGGGAGTGTATATGTCTTGCCCGTGGCCTAAATTTTGGGGGTCTGTCTTATAGTTCTCTGTTCCCCACAGGTAGAGGGCCTGGGCTTCACACCACAGGGGAAGTATGATGAGAGAACAGCAGTCCAAACCACTTTGGGAGGGAAACACCCAGCGGAAGGCTCTGTCAGTGTCACTGCTTGTGGTGTGGACAGTCCAAGAATCAGATAAGAATCTAGGCCTCTGAGACTTTCTTTGGCAAATGGAGTCCCTTAACTGTTCGTAAAGACCGAGGCATGACTTTGCTTTCTTTCTGCTACTCGGTAGCTTCTTTTTAAGTGGAAAAGAAAATGAAAAAAAAAAAAAAACAACCACCCAATTCCCAATGCCTGAGCCAGAGTAGAGTAACCACCAACAAAACAGCTGTTAACACGGCTGACACTCATTCCTGTTAACTGCTTTAGTCAAGTTATAGGCCGGGCAGGGGAGAAATTCTGGCCGGCTCAGCAAGGAGAGAAATTTCAGAGGCAGCCACCACAGATAGCAGCAGATGTCATGTACACAGAGCAGAAGCCACTAGGGACGTCACTGTCTCAGAGCTAAGCGAAAAAGCTGATAAATACTCAGCCAGGCCAACTGCCAATTATACACCCCAAGAAGTTCAGGAAGCCAGGGAGGGTGTAGAAGTTTCTTTAATTGATAGCTTTCCATTCTCTTCATCCATAGATCTGTCAGCTCCTGTCTTCAGAGATCTAGGATGTCGGCTTCAGGCAACTGCCCTCACCACAGTTGACCAGCAGTGCAAAGGTGGAAATGCACACTTTGCAACTACTGTATTGACTGCTCCAGTCCTAGGGTTAAGTGACCCCTTCTAGGGCTCCAGGAGAGCCATCTACCTCGCAGGAGCTGGGGTGGCTAGAGGCCAATTGCTCAATCCCTTCTATTATAGTGCAGAGCAGTGGTTACCAGTGTAGGCTCGAGTCACACGAGCTTGGGGCTGAATAAACAGCTCCATTACCTGCAGCATGGTGCTGCTAGTTATTTAGCCACTCTGAACCTTGGTTTCTTCATCTGTTAAGCAGGGATAATAGTGCCTATCTTATTGGGTGTTCGAACAACTACATTTGATACATTGCAAAGCATTTGGCACCTTGTACATAGTAAATGCTCAAAGAATGTTAGCTGTCACCCTACATCTGTGAAAGCCCAGAGAGGTGCCGTTTGGTATCCCCACGATCCTTCTGTGTTCTACAAATTACTACACCTCATGGTCATACCTATTAGAAAGTAACTCTGGGGCCGGCTCCGTGGCTTAGCGGTTAAGTGCGCGCGCTCTGATGCTGGCGGCCCGGGTTCGGATCCCGGGCGCGCCCCAAGGCACCACTTCTCCGTCCAGCGCGAGGCCGAGTCCCACGTACAGCAACTAGAAGGATGTGAACCTATGACATACAACTATCTGCTGGGGCTTTGGGGGGAAAAAAATGAATAAATAAAATCTTAAAAAAAAAAAAAAAAGAAAGTAACTCTGTAAGCAGGGCTGCAGACAATCTGCCATCTTATGATCACAAATTAAGAAAAGCTATTATTATGAATTACTATTAAGGCTTTTAGTACTTTGTCATGTTGTGACTATGGACATTCTCAGGTGTCCAAGAAAATTTTTTCTATTAGGAGTCCCTACATTATTCAAAATTGGAAAGCATTACTTTTTTTTTTTTATAATTTTTATTTATTTTTTCCCCCAAAGCCCCAGTAGATAGTTGTATGTCATAGCTGCACATCTTTCTAGTTGCTGTATGTGGGACACGGCCTCAGCATGGCCGGAGAAGCAGTGTGTCGGTGCGCGCCTGGGATCCGAACCCGGGCCGCCAGCAGCGGAGCGTGCACACTTAACCACTAAGCCACGGGGCCGGCCCAGCATTACTTTTTCTATAGCAGTATCTTTCATTATTAGCTAGAACCCGACTAAACAAACTTTTCCCCCATCTCTTTATTAAGGAAATAGACTTGATAAGGAGTCTTCCCTAAAGCAACATTTGGGAATATGCTGGGCTGAACACACATTTAATGCAATCACTTCCATTTTCTATATTTACATCTTCAGACATCAAATGACAATGTGTGTACAAAATAACAGTGGATTTCCCATGAGAAATTCCCATGAGATTTCCAAAGATTCAAATAGGCTCTACTTTCCCGGGCAAGGAATGGAACAGTGTATTTATGAATCAGTGTATTCATAAATACACTGTATGTATACACTGTATGAAACAGTGTATCATCTAAGCATTCTAGTTATTTTATTTGGGCCAGGTGGCTCCTGGATGACCAATGGAGGAAATTGCCCAGGACCTGGAGGTGACCGGAAGCAGAGGACTAAAAAGGCAGAATCAGGACAAGGCCGAGTCCTGAGTCCCGCCTTCACTAGCTAGGACCGCGGGAAAAGCGCAAGTGTCTGAGCTTCAACTTCATCCACATAACAGGGCGGATGATGCCTACACCACAGGACTGGTTCAGATAAGGACCGCACTACAAAACTAACGTGCCGTGTAAACACCGGAGCACCACACAAATGAGACCCCACTCAATAGCCTGCTTCAGTCAGAGGGTCTGCTCACTCTTGCGTGCACACGCGTCTCGGCACCGATCTCCTTGTTCTTGTCTTTCTCACTCCAGCTCATGATGGCTCCTGCTTCGTCCTCGGTGTCCTTCCACGATTCTTTCCACAACACTAGGACACGTTTCCCAGCTGGCCAGGTACTGACTGTGAATAAACCATCCTCCTGCCTTAGGGCTTGAGGAACAGGTTGCACATCACACAGACAACTTATAGAATAGACTTGAAATCAGTTAAAAAATTGATTACGGTGGGGGGGAGAAATGAATAGGTGGAGCACAGGTTTTTAGGGCAGTGTAACCACTCTGTATGATACTATAATGGTGGATACATGTCACTATACATATATTGTCCAAAACCACAGAATGTACAAGAGTGAACCCTCATGTAAGTTACGGACTTTGGGTGATAATGACCTGTTAATGTAGGTTCATCAAATGTAACAAATGTACTCTCTCGTGGGGGATGCTGATGGTAGCAGAGGCTATGCATGTGTGGGGACAGGAGGTATATGGGAAATCTCTGTACCTTCTGATCAAGTTTGCCCTGAACCCAAAACTGCTCTAAAAAAGTCTATTGAAAAAATTGATTATATGCACACAAACAAGTCTGCTATTGAGATGGGCTCTGACAAATGTGAAAATTTAAGAAATCTAGCTCTTTATTTTAACATCAAAGCTAACATCAAGTGTTTGTTTAAAAAAATAACGGCTCCTGCTTTGAATGGGGTGAAGACCTACAAAGAATTTACAATTTTAGGCTGACATGAAACTACACAGTATCCCACAAAATGGAAATTCTGCAACGGACCTCACAATAAACATTTCCAGTTTCTACTTGCAGAGCTGCTAACCACTGCCTAAACCGATCTTAAACTGAGAGCACATTTTGTTGAAACATTTCTTAGGACAAACACAGCAGACAAGCTTGAAATAAATTAAAACTGCAATACACAAATCATTCCTAAAACAATCCAGTACATTACTTTCCAGCTTCTTATAAACAGAGAATTGTACTGACTTTAGAAAATTATAGGTTAGTTCTGCTTTATATCTTAGGGTTACCAAACTCTTTTTTTTTTTTTTTTTGCCTGAGGAAGATTCGCCCAGGGCTAACATCTGCTGCCAATCTTCCTCTTTTTTTTGTACGTGAGCGATCACCACAGCACGGCCACTGACAGACGAGTGGTATGTGTCCGCATCCGGGAATCGGGCCCGGGCTGCAGAAGTGGAATGTGCCGAACTTAACCACTAGGCCACCGGGGCTGGCCCCTGCCAAACTCTTATTAATTGTACCTTTTTTTTTTTTGGCTTCTTAACTACTTCTGATGTGAACAAGCCAATATCATTCTTTTCAGTGATTTATCCTTTTAGACTGACTCCTTCCTTAGCACACGTGCAACACTTCTTGAAATAACTCTTTCCAGATAAAGCCTCGAATTTTAAATAATGCCATTTTGTCCCACCCCCCGTTCCTCAAAATTATAGAAATATGCAAATAGATTGTTTAATCACACATTCATATCAATAAGTATATTTAAGTGTTTTTCCAAGCCAATACAACTAGACTTGGATTCAATACAAAAACATTCCCATTTGATGCAAAATAATTTGGTATTTAAAATCCAAACAAAAAAGACAAAAGTAAAGTTGCCCAAGGGAAGCTGCTTCCCGTCGCTATTATTGAACCCATAATTAAATTATTGAACCCATAATTAAACCTGATGTGCTAGAGAAATGACAAGGCAATAAACATACATAGTGGGACAATATGTAAATGAAAACAAGAGTGACAAAGCAGAAAGGCTAAAATCACATGGATGCCCATTGACAGACAGGGATAATAACATTATGGGCTGAACTGAAAAGGGGAGGAGTTTCAGAAGATTTCAGTCCATCAATAGATTACGGCAACTACATAAGCAAAACCACCAAATGGGACAAGCTAGAAACTTGGGACTAATCCTGCTTTCATTGTCCAAAATCAGCAGTGGAGTACTTTTGTTTGCTGCTTCATTGCAGGTCTGAATTTTTTTCAGGGCGGGGGGATGATTTGTTCTGGCTTAATCATACTCAAAATATAAGCTGGACTAACCAATTCAAAACCCACAAGAGAGTATTTTTAGGTTTTTGTTTTGTGCTCAGCAAACTATCATTACCCCAGTGATCATGAAAATAATACATCACAAAAAAACCCAGTGCTAGAATCCAATGTCCAGCATCTTCCATCACTCAGTGTTCACTGAGAGCACAGGGGCTCACTCGTCCAACAGCTGGTTTTCATCCTTAGGTACGCACAAGTTGTTTACTACCAATAAAAGGTGGGGAAAAAGGATTAGTTGGCTTAAATGTAAATTAAATACCCAATTCCAGGATATGTCATAGCTAGATCACTATTTTTAATTGTATATTTATAAAATTCTATTTAATCACCTTACACAGTGACGAAAACAAGCAGCAGGGGGGTTTATTCCTTAAGAAGAGAATCAAAACTACAGAGAGTACAAGTCTCCTTGGACTATATCATCTTATTAAAAAGATTCATGAACTTTCAGCAAGACTCTAAAATAAATATGCCATGTAGGCTGAGCATATCCAAGTGAAAACAAGGTTATTTGACATCTAATGAGAATCACTGGAAATATGAATTCTTTAAAAAGAATTCATGATCAGGTGGGTTGATTCAGACTCTACAATATTTCTGAAGAGAGCCAGTTTCTAGCAGCTTCTGTTAACAGCTCCAGACTGGAGGGGGCGGAATGTGCTCCTTTCCATTTTCTTCTCCACTTCTCCCACTGGGGAGGAGACACACCGATCGCAGGTCTGGCAAGTGTGAAAGCAAACTTGCTAGGCTGAGTGAGGAGTGGAGTGTGGGACCTGAGAAGGAGGCCCAAGTCTTCTCGGATCCTCCTGGAGCCCTCGACATCAAGGGCTAGAAAGCTCCTTCTCTCTAAACTAACAGCAGCATCTACATCCACCTCAACCCTGGCACGTCCGAAGTGCCTCAGAAAGATTCAGAGAGATCAAGAGGAGCCTACCCAGGACTCAGCTTATTTTGGGGGTGTAAGATACACCCAGCCCTCAGCCCACACGGAGACTAATGCCCACAGAGAAAGGGGGATGCTGGCCACTGAAATACAGAAGCAAAAGGAAGCACACCATTCTTCTCCCTTCCTCCTCTGGGCCTGGGACCCTTTTCTGTCCCCTGGATTTGATGTATCACAGTGTATTCACAGGCAACTTGGGAGACCCAGGCAGTCCGACACGGCCATGAGATGGAGGTGGGACTAGTAAGTCCCTCTTCCCTGAACCCAAAATACTTTATAGCCAAAGATTTCACGAAATGATGTTTATTACTTTAAAAAGCTTGAGTTAGATATGGAATTGGATAGTTGCATGTTTATGAATTTACTAAAGCCACTGAATTGTAAACTTAAAAAAAAAAAAAGAAAGCTTGAGTTGTATGAGTCTCACACACACTGGACTTGTACCAAATGCTTGGCTGTTCTCTCCTCTCAAACCATGGCACACTGTCACATTTTTTCAGGAGATTTCCCTAACAGCAGCTGTTTGCAAAATATTGCACTTAATTCAAATCTGGGCAATCCGATGTTTTCTGGAAGAAAACATACACTAACATGTATCTTTACGCCTTCAGATGACAGGCGGGGGTGGGGTGGTGGGAGGAGGGGCTGAACAGCAGTTTCCATTAAAATCTTCGATGTTTCCTTTTTGTTATGTACAAGAGACAGAGATTTAAAGGGAAGTGTCATCTGGGCTGAAGACAGTGAATGGTATTCTCAAAAGAGGTCAAAGTTGCCAACTTTTGAATGCTCTCACCTCAGTGGAAGCGTGGCCACTCTATTACCTTAGAACTTATTTTCAGTAAGATCTTAAGAGCAGGTGGCATGCCTGGCTCAGACACTGGATCTAATTTATTTTATTCCTGCTGGTCTTCCAGGGTCCTAAGAGGACCCTCTCCATCTTCATCCAGGTGAGTTGCTCCACTGAGCTGGCTGCCACCCACTCAGACCACACGTCACCTCTTCTTCCTGCTTCCAGGGCCCCTACCTCAGTGCACGTTAGTTTAATAAACTAGGATTCTCTTCTCCTTCCTAGAGGAAAAAACCTGCAAGATGAGCATCATTTGTTTTCATCTACTGAGTAAGCTTTGCAATCCCTTGCAGACCTGTGAATAAAGTGAATCACAGAAAGTGAATCACATCCTCAAAGGGGGTTTATCACAACTGAGATTTGCTGAAACACAAACATCCAGAGTAGTGCTTGCAGGACCTCAAATCAACATTAAAACCACAGTTTGAGGAGGTATTTGGAAGCATTTCTGCATGCTTTGAAGGGGCAATTGCTGGCCTATTAAGATGAAATCAGGTGTGCGGCTCCCTGGGTGTAGGAAGGCAAAGCCCCATTCATAAATCCTTGCGTCTTACCATTGAAAGTGCAACAGAACACTTGGATGGATAAACAGGTGTGCTATAAGATTTCCATGTTACGAAGAGTCACACACAATTGAGCACTGTGGACACTGGGTACATATGGGACCTATGGTTGTCTCTGGACAAGTGGGATGGATTACTCGGGATTTCCTGTACTTCCATGGGCCACAAGTGTTCAACACAGCCAACGTCTGTGCTCTTTCCCTTCCCCAAGTCGTGCCACACACAGGACTCAGAGAAAATGCACCACTAGCAATAGTAAAGCTCAATTTTCATAGAGATTTAAGAGAGAGAGAGAGATTTAAAATCCCTTTTCTTCTGGGTTACTAATTGTGCCAAATGCTCAATGACCAGAAGTTTACCAAGCTAGGCTATCAGGTGGGCAGGAAATCTGGTCTGATTAAGGCAAAGAGCAACATGGGGAGAACTCTGAAACAGAGTCACGTTAACCAAGTACAGGGCTGAGCTGGCAACTGCTACCGAGTGAAGAGAATCACGGTTATTTACAACGCACAGCCCAGTCCTCTCGTAATGTTCAGTCGGCACAACCCTCCATTTTAAAATTTGGCAGTATGCACAGAGTTTTCTTTAAAATAAAAACTTAAAAGAACTTGAGGACAGGAACCAGTGGTCTTCATCTTGGTATTATTATCCTTTCTACGGCACACAGAATATGGTCCCAGTTTTTACAAAATATTGCAAGAAGCGTCACAGCAAAGAAGGTGCCCAGGATGTGGAAGCGGCTCTTCATCATGGGCGAGACGAACTTCGCGATGGTGGACACGCACACCAAGACGACAGTCATGAAGGCCAGGACCACGTTGATGCACTTCCCCAGGAGCACTCTGGCACTCACGGCGTCCGTCTGCAGGACCTGCTGCTCCTGCTGGTGGAGCTCCAGCTTAGAGATGCGCGTCTGGCAGGATTCCAAGGCTTCCTGTGGGCAAGAGGGAGAGCGAGGGTCAAACGCTGTTGAGATCACGGGCAACACGTGAGCGCGTGCTCGGACGTGCACGGAGGCCCCCAGCTCAGAACGCTTGATGCCCAGGCAGCTTCAAATAGCCGAAATGACAATGACGATGACAGTGATGACAGACAAAGAAGCAAAACCGGAATCGCAAGGCTCATTTTGTCCTGCTCTTCATGGACAGAATGAGTACGTGTAGCAACCATGAAATACTATAAATGAGGAATCATGGTTAAGCATTTTGACTCCATCCATATTTGAAATAAAGTGCATAAAATATTGGCATCTGTTGGTACCGTCAGGGACAAACCAGAGGAGGGGTGGGGTTCCATTTTGTGACAGCTGACTACCTCCAGCCATGGAGGAGGTGGTATCTCCAATGGCTAGTCCCTATCTCCACTGCTCAGGTCTATGGGCATCCTAGGATGGAGGGAGAAGGGAGGGGACAGGACTGACTGTGGGGCAACTCCGCTTTCGCTTGCTCTTTGAACGCTGCCTTCCTCAGGACGCTGTCCCTAGATCTCGTTCCTTCCAAGGCTTCAACTACTGAGACACAGAGGACTCCGAGTGTATCTCTAGCCCAGCCATCTCTTCTGAGACTGACTCACATGCCTCCTTGACATCTACATCTGAGCTTCTTAAAAGCACCTCCAAGGCAACATGTCCAAATGTGGATTCATGTATTGCACCTATCCCCCCACCTGCCATCAACCCTGTTTCCCTTCCAGTGTTCCTTTCTTAGCACCATTATCCACCTAGTCCCTCACACCAGAAGCCTGAGAGGCATTCCTTGGCACCCCTCTCATCTAATCCATCATCTAGCCCCATCGGTGCAACACCCAGTATCTATCTCAATTGATCCATTTCTCTCCCCTCCCAGTCACCACCCCAACTCAAAGCCCCCAGGACCTCTTGCCTGCAATAACCTTATACTAACTTCTCTACACCCTCTTGTTCCTCAACCCCAGTGAATCCATTTTCCACACAGCAGCCCAAGTGATCTTTGAAAGATGCTTATCTGATATCATCCCTTTTCATAAAACCTTTCAAATCTTTAACATGATCCTTTGAGGCCCTGCATGGCCCAGGCCTAGCCACTCTCTCCTCCTTCACTTAATGCCAGCCCCCTGCCCCGCTGACCGTGTTCTAGCCATACTGGCTTTTTAAAGTTCTGAAAGGGGCATGTTTGGGCCTTTGCACATGCTGTGTACTGTGCCTGAAATGCATGCCTTCCAGGTCCCTCCCCTCTTCAGCTGCGGATCTCCCATTCGCCTTTCAGGTCTCACCTCAACTGTCACGTGCTGAAGGAAGCCTTCCTGAACCCATCAGACCAGGTCAAGTCTCCCTCTAGCCCTCCTCCCCAATCAAGAGACCACAGCTGCCTGAGGATGGGGATGAGGCGCATCTTGCTGCTGCTGTCAGCCCTGGCTCGGAGCCAGCGCCAGGCACGCAGCAGGGGCTACACTCTGGCTGAATGCTCCAGAGACCGGGCGCCAGTAACGGGCTGTGAGGCTTGAGGGAGCAAACCCTACGCCTCTTGGGAGAAAAGAACCTAACTAGAGGCAGTTCAACGAGCCCCATTTTGTTCACTAGCCCGCTAACTCATTTACCAATATGTGTTTGCTCAACACAAATAAAGACAGTCATCTTTTCAGGTTTTAAACCAGCATAATGGCTCCAGCACTGATTTGCTTTTCTTCTGCTGAATATTCTCTATGGGCCAAAGAGCAAGGTCCTCTGTTACTATAGTAACTTTCATTACACAGGCTACCAACAAAAAAGGTAAAACTTCTTCAGACCTTTACATTCTAAACAGTGACACGTTTAGACAACAATAGGCACGTGCCCCAGAAATCATGCATTTTTTTTTCTCAACTACTTGGGCCCAAGGTTTCCTTCATTTTAGGCATGGCATGGAAAAGGTGACAGAACAAGACAAAAGATCAACATTTTAGGCATATTCATTAATCTCGGACTGGGTAAATGAATTACATACATAAGTAGACTGATCCTAGAATTGCCTTAGAATTTCTGTCAAACGTTTTACCAAAAGAAAACTCCAAGAAAACTAAGTAGTGAATTGCAAGGAAATTTCGAACCTTCGTGGGTCCAAGCTCCCACTAAGAGATATTCAGCCTCACAATCTTTAGTACTTCCTTGGGTCCAGTATTTAATTTATTGGAGATGAGAAAAGAGGCTAGGATTATCTTTAACCCTTTTAATTGGGAATTCAGAGTTAAAAAAAAAAACAAAACTCAATTGCTTAATACCATACCACCCTTGCCTCCCTGTGGGCAACAGCTACTATCATCTGTACTGGCCTGTCCCCTTGTATAACAATATTAATGCAAATTATCCCCTAAATAAGAAAACCATATATTCAGATATGATCCAGTGGAATCCCATACATGTTCTAAAATAGAATGATCTAACAAAACTGACTGTATGGTTTACCTGGCAATATTTAATGTTTAAATGGGTTCACATTTTTCAAACCAGTCAGTGGTAAAGCTAAGTCTCCTAACCCAGAACAGAGACAGAAATCCCCCAAGTGTCCTCTGCTCCACGGTCCTCAGAGAAAAACATTTCCTACCAGCTCTGATGCTCTGGGTCCCAGAATTGTCCAAGTACATGACGGGTTAGCACAGGCTCAGCCCTTGCCACAGAGGGGAACAAAATGTGGGCAGCTGAGACTCCAGCTCACACGCTGCGGGAGAAATCTCTCTCTCCATCTCAGTTTTCTCCCTCGTAAAGGTGGGGCTGGAGAAAATGACCACTGCCTACAGAGAAAATTTGTAAAAATGAAGCTGAGCTCTACTTGAAGAGTACACTTTTTTGTTCTTTAAAAAAAGGTGATCAATGGAATGTAAATTGGTGCAGTCACTACGGAAAACAGTTTGGAGGCCCCTCAAAAAGTTAAAAATAGAACTATATGATCCAGCAATTCCACTTCTGGGTATTTACCCAAAGGAAAGGAAATCAGTATCTAGAAGAGATCTCCGCACCCCCATCTTCATTGCAGCATTATTCACAACAGTCAAGACATGGAAACAATCTAAGTGTCCATTGATGGATGAATGGATACAGAGAACGTGGTATACGTATACAATGGAATATTATGCAGCTATGAGAAAGAAAGAAATCCTGACATTTATGACATAGGAGGCTTATGCTAAGTAAAATAAGTCAGAGAATGATAAATACTGTTTGATCTCACTTATACGTGGAATCTAAAAAAATCGAACTCATAGATACAGAGAACAGATTGGTGGTTGCAGAGGTCGGGGGTGAGGGGTGGGAGAAATGGGTGAAAGTAGTCAAAAGGTACAAACTTCCAGTTACAAGATAAGTAAGTCCTGGGGATGTAATGTACAGTTTGGTGACTATAGTTTATTAACAATACTGTATTATACATTTGAAAGTCGCTAAGAGAGTAGATTTTAAAAGTTCTCATCACAAGAAAAAAAAATTATAACTGTGTGAGGTGATGGATGTTAACTAGACTTATTGGAGTGATCATTTCACAATACATACAAAAATCAAATCATTATGGTGTACACCTTAAACTAATACAAAGTTGTATGTCAATTATATCTCAATAAAACTGGGGGGTGGGGTGGGGAGACTCTCTAATAGCAAAATAAATCAATTAAAAAGGCACTCGAGCAGCCCAGGGTAGTTTCACTGCAGCACTAACAGCTCGTAATACTGGAACATGCCCTTGTTTATACTGATCCAATCATCTCTTCCTTCCACCCATCCGGGTCCTACCCATCCCTTCAAGTCCCATCTTCTCCGACATTCATTCACATCCATGACTCAAGGACTATATGCAAGACCTTGTTCAAGACCCTTAACTTCTCTGTGCCTTGGTCTTCACATCTGAGAAATGGGGAGAATAGTAGGAACTGTCTTAAAGGGTTGTTGTGAGGAGTAAATGGGAAAAAAAAGAGACATGGAAAGTGTTTTGCTGGTGCCTGGCACGTGGTATGCACTCAAGTGCTTGAAATTCTTACAGATCTGAAAGCAATTATTTTACACATGAGCAAACAGACTCAAGGCTTGCTCAGGGCCACACGGCTGGTAAACGGCAGACCTGGGACTGAAACCCAATGTCTGACCACTAAATGACCAATGGCCCCACCAGTCCATAACTTGTTGGGCACTGCATGACTAAATTTCTGGGCTCTCAGGGTCCACGCTGTGTAATCTGACCCTTGTTCATGTTGTCTTGAGCTCTTTGGCAGTTGGGCTACTCCTGACTCCCCGTCTAGGCAGTAAGCTTCTCGAAGGCAAGGTTTGTCTCATGTTTTAAAATTTTTTAAAATTCTGGTGTTGCTGGGGAGAGTAGGGTATAGGTGATGGATAATAAATATTTGTTAACTAATTTAGGCAGAAAGTACACAGAGAGAATAGCTTCTTTACTCAGTGACATCTGTAACATGAGCTAATGGGGTTAACAAGGTAGAGAAGAAATGTTTGTACAGAGAAGACATTTTGCTCCATGTGCCAGAAATCCTTTAGGGCTTAGGGGTAATGCACTTAGTTTGGTCAATGGATTAAAGGCTGGGAAGAGCCGTGTGAGCATCTAACGTCAGAGGAAAGGTACCTGGATGTCCCTCGAGCGCTCGTAGGCTTGGTAGGCCACCTTCTCCTCGATGCTGGCTAGCTCCTGCTTCAGGTTGGCCGTCTCGTGCTGATGCAGGTCTGTCATGTCATGGAGCTGGTCTTCCAATCGCTCATACCTTTGCAAAGAGAGGAGCCGAGTCTGAGCATGACATTTCAAAGGTCTTCTAACAGCACATTCTAGAATGACATCCTTTATATCTCATCCCCGCCAGTGCCCCTTGGTTTGTTTTCATCCCCTGACAGACTGTGTTTCCAAAAGAACAAGGCCAGCTTTGAGGAACACGCTTTTGGGTAACACTGAATTCCGGCTCTAGCAAGGACTGGTCTCTGCAGTCTCAACTCTCTGTCCTCACCACTGAGGTTTCCTGCAAACCAAATCTAGCCTTTCCACCCACATAAGATGAGCACCTTGGTTGGCTGCGGTGATGACGGGACAGACCTCGTCAGCTGGCGCATTCACCAGGGCCCATCAGAAGACAGGGCTGTCTGGATCCTGCTCAAGACAAGGACCCGCTGGCATCCTGGTGCTTCTCCCTCTTCTGCCCCCACAACGCCTAGTGGTTCGCGGCCACAGCTCTCAGGTGCCAGAGAGCCCATAAGGAAAGAACCAACTTCTACACTGGCACCAATTACACTATTTCCCAGTGCACACACAGATTCTGAACACGTTTTTCAGCTCTTGGAACTTAAATGCCAATAAAAAATGAAGCTTGTTACAAACCATAGATGGCTTATCAGGTGGCATTTCCAAAAGCCCAAATATAAAGTAGCAGAATCACAGATTCCCATTCCTATCCCTCACCCATCTCAGAGAAGATGGAGTTGTCTCGTATTTGAAAGCTTATATTCCTTATTTTGAAACAGGAAGCACTATTTGGGGAAGATGCATTAGCCTAGAATGACTTCTATCAGTGCCATTTTCAGATGCTTATATAGGTCACCTGATAGACTCATTTAAAAAAAATGAGACCAAAAAAGCTTAATACAGATTTAACGAAGTCAGGGAGGACTTCATAGGTGTCCAATGTTGGTGTTGCAAACAAGCCTTTTAAAGATCTCTTAAAGTAAGCAACAGAGTGAGAGGCTAAATTATGGAGATGACAAACACAACTATATGACAAATGAGAAAAACTGTCCTAAATTTATGTAAATGGATATTTGTGACTTGGAATGAAATTTGGATCCAAAGAGTACTGTACCCCAAACCATTCGGATGGAATTAAAGTCAATACTCTCTGGAAAAGCTGTGACTCAAAAATAGTTCTGATGTGACAAAGAAATCAAAGTCAAAGATGTATGTGGGAAGTTTAAAAAATTTGTTTCACAAAATATTAGAGCTGAAAAAAGCCACATTTCTAAATTAACACATATATAAAACCATATATCAGATATAAAACAACATGTAAGCTAAATTTAAAATTTAAATTCTATACTATGTAATAGGCATGCACTTTTTCATCTACATATCTAGAAGTTAACATATTCATTTTGATCAGAAAACTTTTGGGGGATCTTTTAATTGGTAAAATGGTGGAAAATCCCCTCATTTGGGGGCATATACACTTTTCATTAATAAGCTATAAGCACATAAAAGCCAGCCTACACAACACCTTTTAAAATTAGCTAATATAGGGCCGGCCCCGTGGCTTAGCGGTTAAGTGTGTGCGCTCCGCTGCTGGCGGCCCGGGTTCGGATCCCGGGTGCGCACCGACGCACCGCTTCTCCGGCCATGATGAGGCCGCGTCCCACATACAGCAACTAGAAGGATGTGTAGCTATGACATACAACTATCTACTGGGGCTTTGGGGGAAAAAATAAATAAATAAAATTAAAAAATAAATAAATAAAATAAAATAAAATTAGCTAATATAATCTACAAGATTTGAATTTATACTTTAATCTTAAGATTTCTTTTGAAAGCTCTTCATTTAGGGTGAAAAGTTTGATAAGCAAAATACAGTACATAAAAAACATACACTATATAAAGACTGATGTACCAAATAAAACCTACCTTGGACAATGAATTAGTTTTTTACTTGACAGTTATTATAGAGGGAAATCAAATAGAGATCTATGAATTACTGCAACAGGACTTTATAACAGAAGTCTACCAAGTCAGGAGCTTAATACGCACGAGTCATAGACTATACAGTGATATTTTAATGGTACCACATGTATAATGTCTTTCTCTAAACTATGTCACAAATTATAAAACTTAGAATCATGAAGTTTGGAAAGATCTATTGATTCCTAAATGCCTTTTGATCCATATCCATGTTTATGCAAAACACAACCATTAGCATATCATTTTCAAGCAGACAATCGCTCTGCAATTAGTAACTGATGCTTCTAAAAGAAGTATGAAATACCTGTATCTCTCCTCTTGCAGGGTCTGAGAAATAAAACCGTATTCTCTCTTAAACTGCACCTTCAGCGCCTCGATGTCCTCGGCCAGCTGTGCCTGCGTGTCCTTGATCTCCCGCAGTTCCTCCAGGATCATGGCGAGCTTCCCCTGGCTGTCCAGCGTGCCAGCTCCGCCAGCGCCGAACGACTGGTTCCCATTACTGTCGCCAGAGCCCGACGTGCCACTCGAACACTCATCGTCGCTGCCATACCTGGGTTTGTTCACAATGGTCGCGCTGCCCCCGTAGACCCGGGCACTCGCCTCGGGCCTAAACTCCTCTAACGAATTTTTTAAGTGAGCAATGTTGTCGGCGCTACCAAACTTATTCCGGATCAAGTTGGCAAACTCTCTGGACTTACTGAAGACAAACACAGGCGGAGTGAAGGACACCCCTGGCATGCCCGATTTACTGCTCTCCATGATGTGGGGAGCAGTTCGAGACTTGGCCTGGGCATCTTTCAAAGAATGCTGGATGTCCTTCAGGTTGTCTTTGGAAATGTCCTTTGAGCTTTTGGAGGCTCCAATCTGTTCGATCTCCCTGAGCTTTCTACGATACTGTTCTAACTTCTTCTGCAGCTGGGCAATGGAGTGAGCCGATTTCTGATTCTTCTTCTCAAAGACCTGTTTGATACGGCCAGCCTGCTGCTTATCTGCGCTGCCGACCAGCTTCAGATACTCTGCCACGTTCCCATCGCGGGACGTCTGCTCGATTTTTATCTGCTCTGTTACCTTTAGGATTTTTTGTTTCAGGCTGTCTGCACTGAGTTTGACCTTGTGGAAGTCCAGGATGCCATCTGGGACGTCAAAGTTGAGGTTGGTGTCTGACCCCCCTCGGCGTATGTTGAGGGGCAAGCTTAGGGTATTCATGTCATGACGGTCTACCTGAGAGAGACAGGGAAGGAGCACTTTCAGATTTGAAGTCAGAGAGACAACTGCTGTGACAGAATCTGTGCACACACAGACATACTTTAAGCGCCAGATTTTCAAACTCCAAGTGTTCACAAGATAAAAACTCCCTAGTATCCTCTCAAGCTGAATACAGGATAGTTCAACTCTTTCCTGCATCCCTGTATACTAACCAACTGTGAGATTCAGATCTCCCAGGGTATCCAATTTTCTATCTTACTAGACGATAACTTTCAGTTGCCAGTCAGTTCTGGCTTCCCAAAGTGTCCAGGTATAACTGGGATGCCTGCCATGCCCCATTCACTGTGAACTTCTCGCTTATAGGAAATGCATCCAACTCAGAACTCAATCATTTAACAGAGGGATAATGAAAAAAGAAAAAAAAAATGTAAAGTTCCAGCAGGTACATTTATCAACACAAGAAATTATTCTCTTAACTGAATCATTAAACAGACGTGACAGAATAATATGGTGCAAGATTAATTTTAATAACTGAGTGATACAACAACAGTATTTTGATGTGGAAACAACCCCAAACCACAACCACAGTGATTAAAAAACACAACAGTGATAATTCTAAGACCACGTAAAATAGCTTTCTTACTCAAGGGCCAACTGGAGAAAAGGATGCAAAGTATCATTAAGTATCCCGGCAAAGCGGGGTGGGGGGACTAGTTTGTGCTCTAAAAGGGAAATGCAGATGTAGTCTGTGTGCCAAGCACTGTGCATGTCTACATGGGTTGTCTGGGTAGATGCCCACTACCATCCGGGGCAAAGAATATGTCAAATCCATATAACAGCTAGAAAGGGAGACTTAAAGAGCCAGGATTTGAATCCAAGTCACCTTAACTCTGGTCCTCTTGCCACATCAGGACTCTCTACTACTAGTGTCCCCAGAGGACTAAAAACGGGTCTTTGTAGATTCTGAACACAATCTCTAAACAAAGATTCCTAAGCTCTAAACTGAAGCATCTTATTTGTCAAGCTCTAAACTGAAGCATCTTATTTGTCAAGTTAACAACACTTTGATTAGAGCAATGCTTTGATACAGTCTCAGTAGAAATCGAATGGGAGACAAGACAATACTCAGCACAAGTTACTCTTTTTTTAGGAGATAGTAGGTTGACCTAGCAAAAAATTAGTAAAATGATAACTTAACAGACCTCATACTGCCCAAGTGAGCCAGACTCGAATGTGGATCGTTTCCAACAAGGAGGATTGACAACACTTTGACACATGAAAAATCCTACTCAGTGCTTTTCTGCAGAGAAGGGAGCCCAATGGCCAGTGGGACACAATCCCAGCGTGGTGGGTCAGGTGTCCTTCACAACTCATAAAAGTTTGTTAACATTATCTTTGGCTCCAGTCTTCCCACACACAATTCTGCCACGAATAAGAGACACTGCTTGTTTTATCTGGCAGAAAAGCACGACACAGAAAAGGCTGGAAGGAAATAAATGCCAAATCACTACAAGACTAGAAAATACGATGTGTGAAAACAGGAGAGAGGAACTGTGACTTCACCTGGTCAAGAGGGAAGGACAGGTGTGGGGACTAAAGAAGGTACGTAATCATCTTCAAGTCCTAGAGAGACGACCACAGGAGGCTCAAGGAAGCTATGGACCTCTGGCTCACTAGTGGACCCAAACAGAAATGGGCTCAAATGACAGTGACAAAGAATGCACTAAACCCAGGAAATGTTTATTTTGGGCAGAGAGGGTAATTAATAGTAACTGTACAATCACAAGGCTGGAAATCTGATTTCACTGGATATATCCCATCTGATTATGCTACTCTACTTCTCAGAAACTTTCTTTGGCTCCCTAATGCCTCCCAAATTCAATAATACAACCTGGCCATTGTAAGGCCTTAACTTACCTCTCAGGCCTCACCTTGCACCTAATGGATGCCATTCATCTTAAGTGAACCATACAACCCAAAGTTCCCAGAATGTATGTGAATTTCCTATGGATTTCCTCGTACGTATGATATTCGCAATGCCTGCCACCCATCCACTTCTGCTTATCAAAATCCTGCATATTCTTTACAATCCATTTCAAACGCCACTTTTCCCATGAAGCTTCTCCTAGTCCTGATGGAAAGCTGCCTCTCCTTTCTGTCATCCTCTGTGCTTCTGTGGCACCACGTTACTCCTCCTTTATCACTCATCTGTGGACTTTAACCGCCAGAGTGCAGGCTCCTTCAGAGGTGAGATGGGGCCACACCTGTACCTAGCCTGCAGTGCTAGCATTGTCCCTTACTCACAGGAGGCCATCAATACATGTCTGCTGAACTAAAGTGACATCATTCTTTATTCCAGGAGAGTCTACACTAAAGTCATCTAGGATACATTTTAATAGACTCAAAAATGACCTTGGAAGTTCTGCCCATACAGACCTGATAATTCCAGGTAGAGAGGTTTTCCCAACACCTAGGTAATAAATTCAACAGCATTTCAAACTGATTCAACTAAACAGAGACTTTCTGAGGATAAATGTGCAACAAGATATACAAATACAGAGAAGGACCTTTAAACTTTAATTGAAATAAAATTTACACACAGAAAAGAGCACATTTAATAAGGATAAAACTCAGTGAATTTTCACAAGCTGAACACACTGTGCAATCAGGACCCAGCTAAAAACACAGAATAGATGCTCCACTCACTCCCCCTCAATCATGACGACGTCACCCCACCTCCAGGTATACCCACAAACCTGACTTCTAACAGGATACATTCACTTTGACTAATATATCATGTACTCTTGTCTTTTTTCGCTCCATGTTGTTGGTGAGATTCTTAAGAACTTGTTCTTGCCCTCCGGAAACTCAGATAAAATCAGATTAAATTATTAAAAAAACAAATACCTGTTTGGTATTCTCTATTGAGACGTCCACACAACACCTGAAGATACAGAGGTTTTTAGACCTTACCTCACCAAACACAGCAGCAAGTCACCACCTGTTCTTCCTTCATTCTCGTCCCCACCGCAGCTGGCCACCCAACTCCGGTGTCTCAACGCAATGGCCTCGTTCCCTGACGGACTGCTGCGCCAGGACGGCCTCTTATACTCAGGAATGTTTAAGCACAGGTGGCTGGCTGACTTCTGGCTCACTTTAAAATTATAACAATGCTCGGTATGTCCTTGAGAGACCAGGATGGCGCAAGCAACAGCACTTAAAGCTCAAATCAATCACTCTTACTGCTTGTCAGCAAATCTTGGTTAAATGTCTGATGAGGGTGAAAAGTCAGAACTGCTGCCGGGCCACACCTTTCAGCCTTTTATGGCCCTAGCTCTGCAGGATAATTCAGAGCCAGCTAACACATCATCACTAGATGCCCCTACAGTCCCTGAACACAGACTGAAGTTTCATGCACACGCTGGGCAGAGAGCCATGCGAGTCCCCCGTCCCCCATTCAATCTGAGGTCAACTACACAGCACAGCTGTTTCAGGGCTGGGACGCGGGGAGGAGGACACAGGTTCACAGATGTCCAGAGCCAGTGTGTCTGTGGACTGCAATCAGGAGACGTGTGTTCCAGTTTTGGCACTGACAATCACTAGCTATGTGTTCTCAGGTAAATCAAATCACATCTGTGGTCTTAGATTTCCTCATCTATAGAATAAGGAGATAGAACCAGACAACTCAGAGCTAACACTGCAAAATTCCATGAAATGCAATCCAAGCCATCTTTACTGTGAGAGAGTGTCATGGAATAGTCAAGACTCTGGGCTCTGGAGCTGGACTGCTTTGGTTCCCATTTTGGCGCCACTCTTAGGAGCTGTGTGACTTTGGAAAAATGACTTAGCCTCTCTGTGCCTCAGTTTCCCCTTCTGTAAAATGGAGATAATGATTCTTCAAGGAGTCCCGAGGAATAAATGAAATAATGTGTATAAAGTAGTTAAAGACTTCCTGGCACAGAGAATGGTTTCAATAAAGGTTTGCTATTGTGATCTTCTCAATTTCATTAAAAAATATATCCTGTATATAAAAACTGAAAGGAAAACAAGCTGTCAAGTGTTAACAATGGTTATCTTTGCACTCTGGGGTTATGAGGAGTCATTCTTTTTATTAGGCTTTCATATTTTCCAATTTTTAAAAGATAAAGAACCTGAATTACCACTTTGGCAGAAAAAAATGTTGTTTCTAAGAATGACTACTAGCCTCTTTCAGCTCTCTCGGAATTATTTAGCTATTATTCCTTTACATGAAAGACAGACCACCAGCATCCTAGTGAAAAGCCATTCCCAATAATGTTTTCCTTCTGGCAGCAGAAACATTTCCACTGTCACCTCAATGTTCTGGAACAAAGGCTAAGGAAAAGCTTAAGCCCTGGACAGACGTGAAAACCTCACACTGAGTCATCCCCACAACAATCCGAGCTTCCATTCCAGCACAACGCCCCAAGTGAGCTCACCTTACTCCCCGGGACGCCAGGCGCAGCCCCACCATCACGGCGCTGCTCAGACACACTGTTCAGGCTTCAATAGAGGGCTGACCCCAAGGACCTTTTATATTGACCCCTAAAGCTCCGGAGTGAAATGAATAAGAAGGGAAGGACAGTTGGTGCAGAGGCACACCACCCAAACCCCCACCCAGGAGAACTGGAAAGGGGGAAGGGGAGGGGGGGTCCTGTGGACACCTGGAGGGTGTGGATTGAGGGAGGAGTCCCCTGAGGCTCTGGAGGTCACAGAGTGGCCAGAAGGTGCAGGGGCATAGAGAGACCAGAACGCCGGGATAGACGACAACGGCCAGCTTAGTCCCAAGGCTGGATACAACGAACCTTTGTTTAAAGTACAGCCACTTGAGCTCAGTCTATATATAAGGAAAGGGTCAGGTCCTTCAAACGGCTGTCATGGTTTTATAGACAGGTCTACAAAGGAGCTGCATGTTCACCCAACTGAACTGCGCTCACACGTCTTTGTGGCCCAAGTCAATGTAGCTGACATTCTGTACTCTTATGTATTTTAGCTAAAATCTAACTTCAGCCTCAGACTTCAGTCTAGCCTCAAGGCTGTTTCCACAGTATGCCAGTCAGAATGTGCTAGGCTTTGCTGTGGTAACAAATGATGTCAAAATCTCAGTGGCTTAAAAAAAATGGTTTATGCTAACAAGTCTGCTGTCCTGACATGTCCGCTCATGTTAACAAGACTGCTGTGAGTCAGCTGAGGGACCCAGGTTGTGATGGAAGTTCTACTGTCTGGAGTGTTGCCTGTGGCCATGGCAGGGTCAGGGAACCGGGTGAGTTGCCCACTGGCTCCTGAAGACTTCCTCCAGAAGAGACACCTGTCACTGCTCCACTCACCGCACTGACGCCCCCTAACTTCACGGAAGGTACAGGACAGGGAAGTACAATCCCACCACACGCCCAGGAGCAAAAATGTCATGTTAGTGACATGTGCAGGATCTTATTTGTTAAAAACTTTTTACAAATGAAAAAACTAGGCACAGAAAAGTTAAGTAAATTGCCCAGGGGCACACAGCTAGTAAACAGCAGATCTAGCACCGAAATCCAGGCCGTCTGTCTCTAGAGTCTGCCTCCCTAACGACTGAGCACTTTTACTATGAGTCAGGAATTACGTTAAATATTTTTTCATGTATTTCATATATTCTTCACACCCCCCATATTTTATGAGAAAAGCAAGGCTTATAAAGAATATATAAATGTGGATAATAAATAGCTTAGCTGGGGCTCAGCTTGGGTATATGGAATACACAAGACTTCACAAGACGCTGGACAAACTCAGATACTAACCATGTGAGAACCAGTTGTGCAGTGTCCCTATCATGGCCATCCGGACCGTGTGTGGACACTCGGGGTTTGGTTTAGACGACTGTCAGAAAATTCTCCCTCAGGCTGAACCTGAAATCACCATCCATGGAACTTTCTACCCATGGCCCTGGTATTGCTGCCTGGAGCCACACCAATCTCAGGTTAGCCTCAGCCTGAAAATTCCATTCTTCTTCATCCATGCTCTAAAATATAAACAGCAATGCAGGCAAAATAATTTATGAGGATAACGAAGCTTATTGCTTTTTTCAGAATCATGGCCAAGCATTTACAATCACTAAGAGAAGAAAGAGGGGCCAGCCTCATGGCGTAGCAGTTAAGTGCACGCACTCCGCTGCTGGCGGCCCGGGTTCGGATCCTGGGCGCACACCGACACACCACCTGTCAGGCCATGCTGAGGCCGCGTCCCGTATAAAGTAGAGGAAGATGGGCACGGGTGTTAGCCCATGGCCAGTCTTCCTCAGCAAAAAAAGGAGGAGAAGTGGCATGGATGTTAGCTCAGGGCTCATCTTCCTCACAAAAAAAAAAAAAAAAAGAGAGAAGAAAGAGTGAAAGAAACAGAAGGTAAAAATCAGAAAAGAAAGTAGATAAGGGGCCTATGGAGAAGAAGCAGGTCATGTCTAAGGGCCTAACAAGTGAGGGGCTGGTATCTGGACACAAGTACACTCAGCAGATAAGCCATGGACGTGCCTGGAGAGAAGGGAAGACACCTACCCCGCGCTGGGTGACACCGCGGAGAGAACAAGGGCTGCTCAGCGTGACCCTGAAGGGGCATACCTCTGAATGTTCTACCAGAAGAACGTGAGCTTTATACCACTTTCCTGCAAGCAATATACATGATACTAAGGCATATTCCTGCTTGCTATGTTGCGGTCATTTGACACGCACTTGCAAAATGTCTAGCCAGACAGTGAGCATGGACCTGGGGAAGCTGACTAGATCACTGGACCCTGGCATCAAACACTTGGTTTGCTAAGTGAGCGAACCTACTGGAAAAATAACTATGAAGCCTTGACAAGTTTCCTTGTCAAGACCTAATTCATACATTCCTGTCAATACCTATACAGAATATTCAATACCTATATTTTAGAAGAAAGCCACTTTCCCTCACTACCTGCTAGAAATGGAAAATCTTACAGATCTTCACATAGTATCCAAAAGGATATTTTATTAGTAAAGTGTCTTAGTAAAACGTTTGTTCTAATTTGTTTAGACAAAGAACACTTCCTTTCGGAGTTCGAGTCTGACAACAGTACACTCGAACTTCAAGTAAGTTCACGGCGTACACAATGGGAACTGAGCCGCTAGTTTCACCACAAAGGTTTGTTCCCCCGGCCCTTCCTCTCTTCCCATCACTGACAAAAGAAAATCAGTAGCGTCAAAGTGCTATTTCCCGACTGCGGGTGAAGTAAATCTCATTACTCCGGAATTAAGGATCATTTGGAACAGGGGCTGGAACATGCGTCCCTTTGATGGCTCAATCCTGTATCCACAGACACTGTAAACTAACAGTGTAAAGGAGATTAGGCAGTGTCTAAGGTTCTCAAAAACAAATTCTTCAAACATCTTCAAGCACTTACAAACACTTGAAATTGTAATTAGAAATAATTATCTTCTCATTAAGCCTCCATCACGCAACAGTGGTAACCTACTTTTGAGTTACACACACTAGAAAATACATATTTCTTCAAAATAGCTTGTAACTCATACTTTCAATACAACCTAATCCCTTACAAAATTAGTCTGATCTGGTAAAGATTTACCGTACATTGTGTAAACTACATAAGAAGTAAATTATAAGGGGCAGGGGGTGGAGGCCAGATTTTAAAAGATTGTACCTTGAAAGGGGGAAGGGGAAGGCTGTGGTAATGAAAATCAAGCAACCTATATTGAGTACTAATTGCAGGTAAGTGACACCTGGGTCCCCTGGAAAGGGATCTGTGGAGGAATGTGAGGCAGCACCCAAAGAGGGTTATTTCTAAGAAGAGGAAGGAGTCTCTGGGGACTCCATGTACCTCAAAAATAGGCAAGTTTGGGTAAGGGAAGTGACCGCTTAACATCTCCTGTCACCTCTACAGGCCTGGGCACGAAGAACTCCGCCTTCCTGGAGAAAGGGCTCACAGTTTCTTTTGGGGACAGACGTGGGATGGTGAGTTCCGAAGAGGAAGCAGGAAGCCCCAATTTTAGGACTAAATGTAGAATAAACGTCATTGAGGCTTTCAGTTCCTACACTCAGAAGAAACTGAGGGAAGGGGTGAGTGAGAATTAACAACTTCCGGGGGGTTCTGGAATCTTACCCACCCAAGCTTGTTATTCCACACTGGTTCCTGACAGTGTCTGTCAGTAAAACCCTCCCAGGAAACAGACCTGAGAGCTTGGCTTGAGGGCTAACAGCATGTTCCACTCCAAGAGACCCACCTCTAGGAACTGAGGGAGTAGAGGCAGCTCTAAAAGAGGAGGAAAAATGGGTCTCCAAGGCCCTTGGCCTGTGAGCAGTGAAGAATGGCCAGCCCTGGCAGCCCCAGCCTGAGAGGAAGTTCTGCCTCCATCCCAGGACTGGTAGCCCAGCCTTCTCCTTTACCTGTAGCATTTGTTCACCACCTCCCTTAACCCCAAAACATGGAGGGTGGGGGTTCTTGGGAGGGATGTGTGCTTAATCTGTTTCTGAATGACAGCTACAAATGCAGCACCATCCTGCAGAGTCTTTCAGCATCTCCAATATGAACGGGGTCTTTGAGGAGTTCTTAGCACCCTCTTAGACACACATGCACAATGACTAACTCCCTATGAGGGGCACTGACCTGCAACAGAAGTTAGACTCTCAGAGCTGGAAGAATCCTTACAGCTCTCACTTGGCCTAATCCCTGCTGTTAAAAGCAGCAGCTTGAATGCAAACCCAAGTAACTTTTCATTTCAATCCATGCTCTGCTCATTATAGGTGCCCTACACAAGAGGGAAAATAATGTGTCTACTAAAGTGCAGCGTCTTGGATAAATACATACAGTGACTATAATAGGGACTACGATAGGAGTGTCTATCAGATAACAACAATTATGTTTCTCTTTTTGCCTTGGATGCTCAGAAGTTCAGAACCAAACTCAGAGTAACTGTTAGACCTGGTGACTGGCATTTTTGCCTTCCTCTCCATTTTTGACTTTTGGATATTACTGCTATTCTACCTATATTTTCCACACGCCTTATCATAACCTGACTCTTACTGGAAGGAGATAGGTGTATTTTATTTGTAGACACTAGGTATGTCATCCTCCCTGGAGATAAACAGTATACTCTCACTCTCATATGCAATAGGCGGAATGTGGTCAAGCACACTCAGCTCATAAACTGGCACAGCTACTTCTATCCCCATTCCCAGGGCACCCAGAGAAAGCCACACTAAGGCCGGCATCCTTTGAAAAGTCGCTATATAAGATTGAGCGAGGAAATAGCATTTGGTACTCAGGCCCCAAAGTGCATTCCCAAGGCAAACCTAAGCCTCATAATTAAGTTATTCTCTGCAGATCAGGGTTTCATTTTTTTTTTTTTGGTACTATAACAAATACTGGGGGGGGAATATACATACCAGATGATTTGTAGTATAGAATTTTGTTGTAAATCATAGAGATCATAACACTACTAGCCATCAGGCAGGGCTAAGAAATAACATACTTGGTTTTGAGGGAGTAGAAAGAGAACTGCTCTATATTAATTTCTTTCCCTTTTGCAATACTGAAGCTATTTCCTTTGAGCAATTTTGTTTTTCTAATATAAGCCAGCAGTATTATCACCAAATAGCAATTAGAAATAAAAAGCTGCTTTTAGTTCTACCAAAATAATAACTAGCATTACATTTAAAGAAAAAAATTTTAATGTCCATTAAAAAGTGCATTTGATCAACATTTTAGTATTTATTTCTAGTATGGAAAAACCTTACTTTGAAGTTGTGCTGGACCTTCAAATGAGGACAATCAATATAAAAACTCTGAATTCCTTGGGCCAAATAAAATGATGTTTTTAAAAGATAAATCAGACCATGTCTTGTTCCTTCTGAAAACCTTTCAAGTTCCCTAAAGTGTGAAATCTTTAGCAAAGAATTTAACTCATTTGATCAGGGTCCTCTCTTAGCCACATTCCAGTAGACTCATCCATAATGGCATGTCGAGCACATCTCTGCACAAGGCACTACAGTAAGCTTGCAGCTTTATATACACTCTCATTTACTCCACACAGCTCCATGAGGTGGGCATTATTAGCTATGCTGTATAGATGTGGAAGTGAGGAGGCATCAAATAAGTTGTGGTTACAGCTATAAGACACAGAATCAGGATTTGTACCAAGGCCCAAGCTTTTAACCTTCACCTTATTCCATTGGTCCTACAAGCCCCTGGATGCTTCATGCATTTTCCTATTTCTGTGTGTTAAGTGCCTGCTGGTTCCTTACACCAGCGTTGCCTCCATGCCTCCTTCCCAATTTACCTTTCAAGGACCTGTTCAAATACTGTCTTTTCCACAAAGCCTCCCCTACTCCCAAGCCCAGCTGAAACTGATTGCTTCCTTTACACTCTCCCTAAAATCTGCATTTACCCCTTTTACAGGGCTTATTCTCTAGTTAGTATTCGTGTACCATTTGTTCCTCCACTATCTCGAAGCCTCGAGGGGAAGGAATGTCTCATAAGCCACCTGTGTCTTGCTCCACATTCCTTCCTCAATGGGAACTCAGAACCTGTTGCATGAATCAGTGGTTGAGAAACACCAATTGGGGCAGCCAGTTGTCTCTCCTGTTTACATTCTCTCAGCTGTCTGCAATGAAATCAACAAGAACCTGCAGCTGAGGTTGGGCTGGATTGCTTTCAAGACAGACTGGACTGTGGACTGTTAATGGATTTTGATTCATGCAAGAGATCAAATATTCAGGAACCCGATGTGTCTCACGTCTCTCTGTTGCTCCAAGCAGAATACAGGTGACCAATTACCAAACGACAAATATTAAGATCCACAATGTACAGAGTATGCAGGTGTACTCTCTTCCTCCCTAAGTGACATTTCCCTGCGGCAACCATCATAACTGCCGCCGAGAACGCAGGTGCCTGCTCCTTCTAACACACCCATGTTTTAACTCAGTCCATTATTTGTGATGGCATAAGGAAGCAGTCTTGTATTGCATTCAATGAAAAACCTTTTAAAATAAATTATCTAACGCATCAGCAAGATTATCAAGTGCAGTTCCTTGTCCCTTAGGAAATCACAATTCAATAGAATGTGAACACAAGAATAAAGGAGTCTCTTGATCCTCCAAAGCCTAAGAAGGCAATGACTTGTTTAAAGGGCAAAAGCAGGCCTCAAGAAGAATGGTCCAAGAAAGGACAGGATCTTGGCAAGATAGTTCAAATTTATTGTAAAAAGAGAAGCTACCAATTATTAAGGACTTATTAAGCATCATATAATTTTCTAAGTGCTTCACATACATTATTTTATTTTTCCCTTCAAGAATCTGAGATTAGAATAATTACTCCCATTTTACAGACACGAAAAGTTAAGTGACTTGTCTGAGGTCATAAAGCTTGCAAAGTGGCCCAGCTGTGATTCCAGCTGGCTCCAAGGTCTGGGCTCTAATATATCCCGCCTTTTTACTGAGAGCCCACTGCATATGCCAGACCCGTTACTAGACACAAACATGGTTCCCACCTACAATCCCTAAAATTTAGTTTACTTAAATCATTGGGTTACCACTAAATACTACAAAGTAAAAAATATGTATGGTAGAGAAACCAGAAGAGCAAACACTAACAGACGGCCTTAGACAGCTCTTGGTGCCACAAGGCAATTACTGGAGATGTTTCCAATTTGACATTAATAAGTAAGAGAAGAAATTAGCTTAAATCCCAAGATATGTTGTATAATAAAAAATGTAGGTTGCTTCTGTTTCAACCACTAATAATGATTCTAAACGCTGGTGAAACATTCCAGCTTGTACATAAACTCCTTCTTCCGGCTAAAGCTCTAACAGATACAATAAGCATTAGGCGCTCTGCTACCAGGATGCAGATAAGAGGCGGCTTCCTTCTCCCACAGCCACAGCAGTTTAAAGCACTAAAGTTGCAAATTTCTGATAGAGAATAGTCCTCTAGGAACATATTGTTTTGTAA
Organism: Ceratotherium simum simum; assembly: GCF_057802395.1. Taxonomy (NCBI): domain Eukaryota; kingdom Metazoa; phylum Chordata; class Mammalia; order Perissodactyla; family Rhinocerotidae; genus Ceratotherium; species Ceratotherium simum. Next base: position 27,582,210 of record NC_141924.1, on the reverse strand, counting down.
TCTGGGAGAAAGGAAACTACAAAGAAATAAACTGAATTGTGGATTGTGATTTTTAAGATCAACACTCTACCATGACCCTTCTTAGAACCCAAGTCTGTATTTGGGTTGACTGTATTTCAGGGCCCACTCACAACACTTTGCAGCAACCAGCCAGCTCAGATTCAACGGAAAGCCCTGATTCCAAAGGCATGTGTCCTAAACAGAGGTTGACTACATCACAGTGGTAGCATAAATTAGTGGTTAAAAGCACAGAATACGAACCAGACTGTGTAGGTTCAAATCTCAGCTCTGCCACACTGATCTGTATCACTGTGGGCAAGTTACTTACTCTCTGTGCCTCAGTTTCCTCATCTGTAAAGTGGGGACAGCAGTATGCTTCACAGGGTGACTGTGAGGATTAAATGAATTAATACTTGTGAAGTGCCTCAGACTGAGTAAGTGCTCTAAGTGTAGGCTATCGTTTATTAAAGACAACATAACCCAAGTAGGTGGGAACTTCAAGAAGAGTCTCGAGTTAAGAACAATGATGCTGCTATGGCCATGATTAAGCTCTTCCAGCAGAAGCTGATAGCTGCCCTCCCCCTGTCCCCACCATTCATGGAATCTGCTGTGTACGCACATGCATCTTGCAGCACACAGGTGGGAGGAGAAAAGACAAGCAGGGTCTCCAACTCACACCAGGAGGTCCCTTAAGGATCAACTTTGAATGAACCTGAACTGAACAGTAAAGATGACAATTTTTAAAAGATGCCCACATACCCAAAAGCAGATGACCTAGTATTTGAGTGATTTAATGTGACTTTTGAAAAGGTACAGTATCTCCAACAATTAAAATTTAAAACCTCAATATCTGGTCCTTAATTTTGTTTTTTTTTGGTGAGGAAGATCGGCCCTGAGCATGGCTTGCCAAGTGGTGCGTCGGTCCGCACCCGGGATCCAAACCCGCGAATCCCGGGCTGCAGCAGCGGAGCGCACGCACTTAACCACTCATGCCACCGGGCCGGCCTCTCTGGTCCTTAATTTTTATTATTTTTTAAAAATTTTATTTATTTATTTATTTTTCCCCCCAAAGCCCCAGCAGATAGTTGTATGTCATAGCTGCACTTCCTTCTAGTTGCTGTATGTGGGACGCGGCCTCAGCATGGCCGGAGAAGCAGTGCTCCGGTGTGCGCCCGGGATCCGAACCCAGGCCGCCAGTAGCGGAGCGCGCGCACTTAACTGCTAAGCCACGGGGCCAGCCCTTGGTCCTTAATTTTTAAATTAAGTGTCATTAGTCTCCTACATTGCTTTTTCAGTAAAACTAGGACTCTAAATTAAGACTCTAAAGACAGACGTCCAACATTTCCCATCTCTAAGTCTTTAAGCCACACAAGGGAAGATTGCATTAGAAAGGCTTATCTAATGATTATAACTTGCTACTCCTTTGAAAAGCCTCCTAAACTACTTCTTGAGTGTATTATGGAGTGGAAGCTCATTTTTTTTTTTTTTGAGGAAGATTGGCCCCGAGCTAACATCAGTTGCCAACCTTTCTCTTTTTCTTTTTTCTCACCAAAGCCCTAGTACATAGTTGTATATCCTAGTTGTAGATCCTTCTAGTTCTTCTATGTGGGACACTGCCTCAGCATGGCTTGATGAGCGGTGAGTAGGTCTGCACCCAGGATCCAAACCAGCGAACCCTGGGCCGCTGAAGCAGAACACGTGAACTTAACTGTTACTCCACCGGGCCGGCCCCTGGAAGCTTGTTTTTATAGATAACATGAGGGGGTTTCCAGACCAGGTTATAGTTAATTCCATACAATACCTATCAATGGCATCATTCTCTAATTTTTCCCAGGTTCTCTCTCCCCTTCATCCCTTATTCAAACTGCCACCGAATTCTTTTATTTCTTTGTCCAGTAATTTCTCTCTAGGTTGGCCCTTCCTTGCTATCCCCAGGTCCATCCACCTGAATCCAGACTCGCACTTCCCATCTCACCCATACACAGGGCAACAGTTTAACCAGATTTCAATGTTTTCAACGTTGTCTTTCTTCAATCCAGTCTGTAGAGTCACTACACTAATCTTCTAAACTTCTGCTTTCATCACATTATAACACTGCTCAAGAGGGACAATGGCTCTTCCTTTAATAAAGGAATTGGGTTCCTCCTGCTAGTACTTAATCCCAGAGTAATTCTGTCCTATTCCAACCATCCAGTGTCTTCCGCCTTCCTTCTACCCACCCGACAGATCTCAGCGCCGTAGTTCACCAAACACATTTCTGTACTTTTTTTTTTTAACCTGAAAACCTACATCATTCCCTCCTGCATATACCATTCCCAAGGCCTCTGTCTTATCCAAATCCTACCACCCCCTCAAGATCTCTGTCCTGAGGCCTTTCCAAAGGACTCCTGCCCATGTTACTTTCTCGCCTTCCTGATCCATTCTGGCTCTTATTTATACAGCTGAGTGGGTCCCTACTTGTTTTATCTTCCTTGTTGGATTTTTAGGTTACTGAAAGTATTCATTTTTTTAGGTGCCATAGAACACTCAGTACAGAACTAGCAGTATCACTGAGTAGCAAATACTTATATAACCAACTTCTCTACGCTATAAAGCAGTATATTGCGAATTCTGAATGAGACCCACAGTAAGAAATACGTATTTACCAATACATACATATAAATGTGTGCGTGTATACACACACACAATTGAAACACACGTTTTATAAAATAACACTAACCTTTACTACATGTAATGCAACTGTATTTTTAAAAATACAGTTAGCTCATTTTTTTGACAAATGCGTATTAGGAAATTATAATTACTTTTATTAGGCATGTTAATTTAATTATGTAGAAAAAGTCTTTGTTTTTAGATACATATCAGAAATGAAGTGTTCTGATATCCATATGTAACTTACTTTGAAACAGATTACACACATACACGCACAAAAGCAAATATGAAAAATTTTAATTGTTAAATCTGAATAAAGTAGATGGGTATTTGCTGTATTCTTCCCTCTGCTTTTCCATATAAAAATAGAAAGTGACAGTTCTTACTCATTTCATTCATTTCATGACCAAGTAATGGGTTTCAATCCTGTTTGAAATATAGTGCTTTATAATTAGGAAAAAGATAAACCACTTGTCTCTATGTTTTCTAATTATATTTAAGGAGGCTCTAACATCCTGAAGAGTGTCCTGTGGTTACTTTCTGGCCAACGGGTCAATAAAGGGCTTAATTTTCCATTACTATGAGTCTCCTAATCTCTCCTTTAAAATCCTTTCTATGAATCATTACTTCCCTAGCAGGAAGGTATAAGATTAAGAACCAGTTTTTTACTTGCAGAGATTACAGAATCAGAATTTACCCTAAGACTTCTCATCCTAAGAATAATCTTTGTGATTTGATCAAGGCTTTAAAAGGACTACACTGTTTAATTTACATTTAATCGACACTAAGAGGGAAGTGTTATAGATGAGTGAAAGAAATTTCCAGATAACTGAAATTCTTACCATTTAAGGGCCAACATTTTAACTCTTGCTGATTACGGATTTCTAAATTTTCAAGATTGCTTTCCTGGGCCGGCCCCGTGGCTTAGCGGTTAAGTGCTCGCGCTCCGCTGCTGGCGGCCCGGGTTCGGATCCCGGGCGAGCACCGACGCACTGCTTCTCCGGCCATGCTGAGGCCGCGTCCCACATACAGCAACTAGAATGGATGTGCCAACTACGACATACAACTATCTACTGGGGCTTTGGGGGAAAAATAAAAAAGGAAAAAAAAAAAAAAAAAAGATTGCTTTCCTGTTGACTGGAGTCATACATAAGATCAAGTGTGGATTGTAACACAGCATCATGACCTCAGGATAAAACCTACACTAGCTGATCAGGAGACCTGGGTCTAGTTAACTCGCCAGCCTTAGGTCCCTCATTTGAGAAAACAAAGTGGCTGAACTTTGCAACCTCTAAGGCCTTTGCAGCTGTTCTACTCGACAATTCTGTTACTACTAGGTCTGTAAAGCTGGCAGCCCTCACACAAAATGCCAATAGTCTTGTTGATAAACTTGAGTTATCAGCACATACCACTTAACACAAATTGAATATTTACCCGTCCTTATAATGAATCTTACTCATCAAAATGAAAATTAAGCAAAAAGCAGTTAAAAACCATATGCAGCAAGTAAAAAAACGAACAACTATTAACACATTACAACACAGATGAATCTCAGGTATGTCATACTTAATCAAAGAGAGGGAGCTCTGGGTGCTTTCAACGTTGATGCAGGTGGCAGTGACAGAGTACACACATAGGCAAAATCATCCAACTGTACATTTAAGATGTATGCACTTCACTGTGACTTATTCCTCAAAACAGTAAAATATAAAATACACAAAAAAGCTTAGACAATGAAAATGTAGGAGCTGTCAAAATTACTACTTTATAGTACCTATATAACATTGCAGGTGCTCAGTAAGCGAATGTTGATTAACATACAGTATTGTTCAATTCTAGCAAGAAAAGAATTTAATTTCATTAGTGTCAATTCATACTGCACTCTGTCAGCTCTTTAACATTTTTAAAGTTTCTGAAACTTTCATGACACTATTTAATAAATATTTGCTTTTAGTACCGGAATAAAGAAGAGCAAATGTACAAAACAGAGAAAAAGAGTGGAAATCTGTACGGTATACCAGCAAGGCACTAATATCTGTGGTGTCACTAAACACATCAGATTTAGACACAAACATACTTAATCTTAAATTCTCCAAAATGCAGCAAAATCCTAAATACCACGTTGATGCAGATTGCAAATGCCCGGGTTCATTACATAATAGTTATTTAGAAAGCCAATGTTTCTCAAAGAGGCTGAATTTAACTAAAAGCACACAAAGTACAATTAGGGCTTACTCAGCCCAAATTGTTTTTATGATGGTTAACAGAATTGATTAATTCAAATTCCAAACCAGGCCCCCCAAAATACAAAATTTCCACTTCAAAAATGTTTTTCTGAGCGTCTTTTGTGAGCCAAGCAGTACGCTAAAAGCACTGGAATCAGAAAAATAAATATGATAAGCTCTGCCCTAGGAGTTCACTGTTTGGGCAGGGAGACATACAGAACTACGCAACTGTAGAAAAAGGTAATAGGTACTTTAACGGGACAAAGAGGTGGAAATAAGTAACCAGAAGACTTCGGTGAGATGGCTTCTAGGAAAATGATATTTGACTTGGACTTAGAAGAGGAGGCTCAAAAATCAGCCAAGAGAGCCTAGCAAGGAGCACAGTGTGTACACAGAGCCAAAAAGAATATTTAGGAAACTAAAAGTTTCTTGGGGTGTCAAGAATTTAGAAGGACTAAATGGGTCATTCTAAATCAGGGCACGATTGAGGGTTGGGGCAAAAAGAGGTGCAAGGCAAGTATTTCTGAAGGGAGGAGGCACAAGACTGAAGAATACAGACAGCAGGCTCTGTAAACCATGCCAGACTTGAGACTTTATCACGTAGGCAAGGGGAGGCAGGGTTTTTCAAGTAGTTAGGGGTGGCGGGAGGGCAAAATGGGTAAAGGGGCCCATACATATGATGGCAGATGGAAACTAGACTTTTGGTGGTGAACACAAGGCATGCTATATGGAAGCTGAAATATAATGATGTATACCTGAAATTTACACAATGTAATAAACCTCAACAAAATAATTTTTAAAAAAGTAGCTGGGGGGGCCGGCCTGGTAGCGCAAGTGGTTAAGTGCACGTGCTCCGCTTCAGCAGCCTGGGGTTCACAGGTTCGGATCCCGGGTGCGCACCAACGCACCGCTTGGCAAGCCATGCTGTGGCGCGTCCCATATAAAGTAGAGGAGGATGGGCATGGATGTTAGCTCAGGGCCACTCTTCCTCAAGAAAAAAGGAGAGGACTGGCATCGGATGTTACCTCAGGGCTAGTCCTCCTCACACCAAAAAAAAAAGTACCTGGGCATTTTTTTAATCATAAAAATAAAATATTGAAAGAGAGAAGTTGAAATATTAAAAAGAGTAGAAGAGGGCCAGCCCCGTTGGCCTAGTGGTTAAGTTCGGCACACTCCACTTCGGCAGCCTGGGTTCGGTTCCCGGGTGTGGACCTACACCATGCATCAGTGGCCATGCTCTGGTGGCGCCTCACATACAAAATAGAGCAAGACTGGCAACGGACGTTAGCTTAGGGCAAATCTTCCTCAACAACAACAAAAAAAGTAGAAGAAAAAAATCACCCTCCCTTAAATATAGACACCGTTTAGTTTCTCACTAATTTTTTTAAAACACAGAACTGTGACTAGACCATACATAGGGATTTTGGATTTGGTTCATGCGCTCTACACAGTTACATAAGAAGGATTCATCAATGAATTCGTAGGATTTGGTCGATATATGCCTGTACACTCATACTGCATTGCATACCAACACTAAGTGGGCCTCTGTCTGGGATGCAGGGATCATATAACCAGATCTGCTACTTTAAAAAAAAGGAAAACATCATTTGAAGCTAAGGACAGCTGAGTTCTCACCTAAAATATTATGCATCACATGAGGGAAAATCAGGCATTCTGTCTCATGAATACATGATCGGTAATTTATTCCATCTCCAATCATCTCTCTTCTGGAGACCTGAAATGCTAAACCAACTCCAATTATCACAGTCCCGGTGCTTTTCATCAGAGGGCTCGACAGATTACAAAGGACAACATTTTTACCTGGGATGAAAGAAAAGGCAGGGGTTAAAGATGACTTCCCCAAAGAGTACGATTCCTTTTGTCTTTTATTTATGGATTGAGAAGAGAAATCCTTCAACATACGTTGCAAATCATATTCTCCTCACTCTAAGGAAAATATCCCAGACTCTTCTGACAGTAGGAAAGCACCACAGTACACCTATCTATATGTATATCTATTATGTCTCAAATTCTGTCTGAAAACATAAAAAACCCAAATTAGATTAGTAAAAGGGGAAAAAAAGTGTGTGAAAGATAGAAAGGAGTCTGGGAAAGTTTCAACACTAGATGCTTTTTTCTTGTAATCTGGGCACTGTAATAAACCAAATCATGGGTCTATACCTGGCTTAGAGCCCTAACCTCCCAACAAGACCACAAGAACTCTCAGACAGGACACCTGCTCTGAGCTTATTACAGAAGTGCCTGTGTGCACAATTACCATTGGAAACTATGTTAATTTTATGCCCAATCAGAAGAATGCCTTTCTTAAGAGGCTTTACTCATGACTGGTTCCCTAAGATACAAGAACAATGGGTTTTCTTTTTGCCTTATACTGGGAAAGTTGGTGAACTTAACAAGACTCCAAGGGCTACTAATCACATAACAGTATTCCAAAGTGATGTACTTTATTAATTTCACTCAGTCCACCTGCCTTACTCAGCATTTCAAATGTTGGAGAACCATCTATTTAAGATTCACCAACTGAGAACATCATGAAACCTCATTCAGCCCAAGATAATACCCTGAATTTGATGAACTGAAATGTCTTTGATTTCTAGGCTTGATGATGCCTCTGATGTCAATCATTACTTTAGATGTTGTTATGACTGATGTTTCATTAATAAGGTCATTGTAAACATACCTGTAAGAACCACAATCCCTGCATCAGAGAAAAACTCTGCTCAATTGCTTTTCATCCTGGATAAACGTGTAGCCAACAATCAATGAATATATACTTCATATTATAGGATTGACTCAAAGTGTTCAATCATATCTAATCAGAGGCAAGGGTATGTGGCAAGGGTATGTTTATTTTATTACGGGGCACATCTTTCAAAGGAACCAAACCTATATATAAACAGTGGGAAAGTGACAGACATAATTAGGCTAGAATTAAATGACAAGCAGATTTGGGCAACTTATATAGCATCTTTCATCAAAAATTTCAATAAATGTTGCCAAATGCTTGTGTCTCAACCTGGGATACGATGATCTAAAAGTGTTACAAGTCTGTTCTGAATTTCACATGAAACAACTGACAGGCATTAGGTCTCTAGGACTCATTGCTAAGTCTTGCCCCACCCTTGCCTCTCACACCACTAAGTTCTCTTTCTTCTTGATACTCTATCCAACATCTAACCCTCCCTTTCTCTCCAACATCTGATACCTACGTGGTCTAGGTCTTTCATACTGCACATCTGGACCACTGCAACAATTTCCTAACTCATCTCACTGTCTCCAGGCTGCCCGTCTTAATGGTCACCACACAGGTTGTCTACAGGATGAGGTCTGCGGGGGATCAGAATTGGCCACCTCAAGATGTGTCTGCCTGAGGATTATTTTTGGCCAGTTATTTTTTTAAAAAACTGCAGACATGGGAAAAGCTCTGAAAACCAAGTAGAAGTTACCCTTTGTAAGAGACATTTACATTTGTAAGGGAAATTTCCATCTGTAAAGATAGCTCCCTCTCTGTACCAGGAAGAAGGGGGGATGACCTTATCTCTAGAAACTCCTATCAATGTGGAAGGCTAAGACTTAAATCTGCGTAATAACCTTACTCTTGTTTACTGTGCTTTTTCTGGTAATCTCCCATAACTGACTCCCCCCACCTCCAACATCCACCTTTGTCTTTAGCTGAAGATGCTATTTAAGGTGGCAGCTTCAAGCATTCTGGCTGAGTTGCTCAGTTCTCCTGGGTTTCTCCCAGGTATACATGTCATAAAGCTTTGTTTGATTTTCTCCTGTTATTCTGTCTCATGTCAATTTAATTCATAGCCCAGCCAGAAAGACCTAGAGGGTAGACGAAATTCTTCCTCCCCTACAGGTCTAAATTCCCTTAGGTAGAAGTCAAGGTCCTCCACGTCCTGATCCAAACCTGTCTCTCTCCAAATTTTGTACTCACACCCTCTTACCTAGACCAAATGGCTTAATCCAGGTGAACTCTGACCAGATCAAGAACAACATGCCCAGATCATTTCTACTAGCTCATGTGCTCCCCCGATGCATGCTCTCACACCACCCCTTGCACCTCCACCATCTACTCCGTGCCTGCCACGTGCCTGTCAGCATGACAGATGTTTGACATATTTTCTCTCTAATCCTCACCCAAATTCTACAAGTTAGGTTTAGTCTATCATGATGAGTTTCAAAGAAATCAAGGGCTTTGACTAGGTCACAAACTAGTGAGGGACGAGCCAGAGGCTGAATGCAAGTCTGACTTCATAGCCTATGGTCTTTCTAAAACCTCAGGCTTTCTGGAATGCCATCCCCAGCTCTCTACTTACCAAAACCTTGAGGTTCTTCAGAGTCTGGCTCAATTTAACCTTTTCTACACAAGGTCATTTCTTATCACCTCCTCTCTAGTATTAAATGCTTACTCAGAACTCCTGCTGCTCTTGTCTGAGTGCTTCTTGTAGCACTAAATCCTTGACTACCTCTTATTATTAGTTACCTTACTCTTGTTTTTGCAGGCCCAGAGCCTCACGCTGTCTTTCGAACACAACAGGCACTCCACTGTCCTATAACTGAGTCGTTTCGTACTTTGATATTATTTCCTATGGGTAAAATTCTGTATCACATAGGATAATTTCAGTAACTGAATAAGTTCAATAATAAGGGTCCCTATGAGCTCACAAACTAAGATCAGAGAACAGGGCTATTTTGGTGGCTTAACAATGTTATTGAAGACCCAAGCTTTTTTCATTCCACTATTCTCAGGACATGTGCTCATTCGCTCACAGAGGCAAGAGAGCCTCCACAGTTCTAAGAACCACTTGTAGAGAATTCTGGCTATAGACAAGAATACTGCTCTTCTTTCATATTTTATTATGGAGAAAAACATTTTCCAGAAACTCCTCAGCAGATTTCCCCTTAGGTCCCTTGGGCCAGGACTGAGTCATATGTCCATGCACTAGCAGCAAGGGAGCCTGTGGAATCAATATCCAAGATTTCAGCCTATATTGTGGGAGGTGGCTCTGCCAGCCAGGTAGAGGGAAGGAAAACGGTATTCAGATAGGCAACGGACACGCCACTGGAGAAATATTAATGCAATAAGCTCTGTGTAATGAAACTCCTCCACCTCCAAAGAGATGAATTATCATAAAACAGGTTTGCTAATCAGGTTATAACAAATCATCCCATTACAATAGGATGCTGTTTGCATCAGAGGTAGGAGAGAAGAGAACTGGAATCTCCCAGTTCTTTAGCCAATAAACTGTAAATACATTCCTTTTCCTCAGATCCTTAGTTAAATATCACAATCTCTTCCATCATCATGACTATCACAAGGAAGGAAAGGCAAGGAAGAAAAAGAAACTAGCCCTTGGGGGCTTTCGCACAGTTCTCTAAACACATTTCAGGCAAAAAAAACCTGAAGAGATTTAAAGAACAGAAATGGAGATCAAGCATTTACAAGTCCTTGCCTTCTTTCTTCTACTCTTCTTTGCTGTTTTTAAAGGATAATCTGCTTGTACCACCACCACCTGTTTCCAATTCTGGAAACAGCAGAGATATCCATCAATGCGGAATCACTTTTAAAAATTCTAGTACAATGGAAAACAATGCAGCCACTAAAACAGAGGTGGATCTGAATGGGCTACCATGGAAGCTGTCCAAGTAAACTGTTAAGGGAAAAAAGTGAAATGCAGAGCTATGTCTACATTACACAGTCATTTGTGTTTTAAAGAGGGGCTGTGATGGGGTTTTATAAATCTGTACAAGTGTACTCTATTTGTATGAAAATTTCTAGAAAAGTTATCTTAGGAATTGTGGATTCCCTCTGGGGAATAGAATTAGGCATCTGGGGCCAGAGACATTTTTTGTTTTATATTCTCTTTTTGGTATAGTCTGTTTTTATTCACCTTGTTATTTTGTTTTTTTTTGTGTGTGAGGAGATCAGCCCTGAGCTAACATCTGCCAATCCTCCTCTTTTTCTGCTGAGGAAGACTGGTCCTGGGCTAACATCCGTGCCCATCTTCCTCCACTTTATATGGGATGCTGCCACAGCATGGCTTGACAAGCGGTGCGTCGGTGCACGCCAGGGATCTGAACCTGCGAACCCCAGGCCGCCGAAGCGGAGTGCACGCACTTAACCGCTGAGCCACCAGGCCGGCCCCGCTTTTTTCATATTTTTAAATATAAGTCCCCAGTGCCTGCATCCTCAAAGCGAGACTAATATGCTAATACCGGCAAAATTTCATTAGCCCACTCAAGATACTTCCTTGTTTCCTCTTAGGACTTATGATTTCACTAATAATAGCAAAATAACTGGCCCCAGTATTCAGGATAGTAAGCATTTTTGTAACTCAAACTAACTTGATGACTTAGTTTATGTGATTACTTTTACAAAAACTCCCCACTGAAAGAGGGCTTTTGAATCCAATTTCCCAAGGAAGTAAAACCAAGTCATAAAAGATAGTTCTTAAAAAAATTTTATGAAACTAAGCTGGAATTGCCAAGCCATAAATAGGTTTTCAAATGAAAAATCCCAGAAAAAATAATGTATACTAACGTTACGTCGTTCTTATAGAACTCGTCACAAAATACTATCTCCTCAAGGGACCAACGCTATTGAAACATTCCTATTGAGAACTCAGTTTCCAAATGTATTGTGTGGGCAATGGTGTTTCCCATACAGGCTCCTCGCCAAGACCACCACAGATACAGACGATGGCAGTGTGTAATGGGGCACTCATACACCTATCCACGGCAGCCGGCCGAAGAGTCACAGAGCCCATAAAGTGACTGTTTGCATACTGCTCATGTGATTCCTGAGGGCCAGACTGTTTTTTGTGTGTGTGTGTGTGTGAGGAAGATCAGCCCTGAGCTAACATCCGATGCCAATCCTCCTCTTTTTGCTGAGGAAGATTGGCCCTGGGCTAACATCCGTGCCCATCTTCCTCTACTTTATATGTGGGACGCCACCACAGCATGGCTTGACAAGCAGTGCATCAGTCCATGCCCGGGATCCGAACCTGCGAACCCCCGGCTGCTGAAGCAGAGTGCACAAACTTAACTGCTACCCCACCAGGCCAGCCCCCAAGACTGTTTTATTTGTGATTTTCAGGTTTTAAAGTTTGGTTTTGCCCTTCAAAAATGGTTTCTGTAACAATTACAAAAAAGCAATAAGGCTATCTCCTTAAGGCTGAAGTTTCTCAGAAGCCAAAAAAGGACAGGACTACTTCCATGTAAAAAAATTTTTTGATGGTTGTAGGATATATTTTTAAATGAAGCAATGCTGAAATCAGATTACAAGATATATTTGAAATGCTTACATTTAATGAATTCTTAAAACATCAAAAATTGTTTGGTATTTGAACATGCACACGCCCCAGCGTCTCAGAAATTCCATTCCTAGGAACAAGTGCCCTTGTTGGGAGAGGGCATTCAAAATATTCATAGCAGCAAAATGCACAACAGAAAACAAAAACCACCGCCACCAGCCAAGATAACCCAATGGTCTACAGGCAACAGAATGGATATATATACACTGGGTGCATCTGTACAGTGGAATGAATTGAACCATAGCTACAAGAATTAAGATAGATAAATCTTAAAAGAAGCATGTCTAAGAAGAACACATGCAGTATGAATTCTACTTTGTAAAGATCAAACGCAGGGAAACTCTTGTTTAGGTACAAACATATAGGTGGTAAAACGACAGAGAAAAAGCAAGGGAACAGTTAACACCAACCTCACGACAGTATGACCTCTCTGGGGTAGGGAGGCTTGAGACGGAGGGAAATGCAGTCAGGGAAGAGGTCACAAGGTCAAGTTCGATTTCTTACCCTGGGTTTGAGGTGCAGGGGTGTTTCGTGTTATTTTTTAAATGGAACATCTTCCACGTGTAATATTTTACAATCTACAAAACATTTAAAAATAAAAACTATGGAATAAATTACACAGTAAAATAAATACGTGTATGTGTAAGTTATATGATAAATAACATCTTCTTTTAATCCTATTGCTCTATTTCTGGCTCTATACTTAACTCTTTGGGTAATAATGTTAAAATCTAAATTTGAGGCCCTACTTAAATTGTGATCTGGGCTCAAAGACCCTTAGGGCACCCCCTGCAACAAGTCCTGATTTAGTCTTCCTGGGTCATTACCCTCACTGGTTCACATTCAGGAATGTGAAGGATATAGTCAGGAGAGAGCTCCCAAATTTCCTCCAGGCTACAGAGTAACCCCCAGGCAGCCTGCAAACCATCCAGGTTTGCACTAGATAACCCAGTCCTTGATTAGTTGGAGTTGAGGAACCAGGAGGAGGAGGAGACGGGAGGGGCTGGCCAGCATTCAGAGGGCCTCTCCAGAAGAGCCTGTGAACCAGTGGCTGGCAAGAAGAGACCCCTTCCTCCACCCTTTGGAACAGCCTGGCACAGATGGCGGCTATAGTTGTTTTATAAGCAGTGCTCTAGCAGTTTCGGTGGCAATTTTCTCTTCATTCCAACCGAAACCGTGCAGGTCAATCTCTGCCAGCTGTTGCACTCACAATGCTATGAGGCTATTAAGATGTTTTGCTGTTAGGACAGCTAGCCCTCTTTTTTTTTTTTTTGACAACAGAAATGTATCTTCAAGATGCAAAGGATCAAATGTCAAGCAGGTAACTCTTCCAACTTCCCATACCCCTCTTCCACCCCTACCTGTTTTGGTTTCTAAAGGCTGGGGATCGTTATCAACAGTAAGCCCGCCTTCCTGACATTTTAGACAAACTTTTTTTTTTGTGTGAGGAGATCAGCCCTGTGCTACCATCTGCCAATCTTCCTCTTTTTTTGCTGAGGAAGACTGGCCCTGGGCTAACATCCGTGCCCATCTTCCTCCACTTTATATGGGACGCCGCCACAGCGTGGCTTGCCAAGGAGTGCATCAGTGCGCGCCCGGGATCCGAACCGGCAAACCCCGGGCCGCCGCAGTGGAGCGCGCACTTAACCACTTGCGCCACCGGGCCAGCCCCTAGACAAACTTTTGATACAGAACTAATTGGAAAAAAGAATTACTTGAATTAATGTGTTCAAATATTTTAATGTCCAGGAAATGAAAGAAAGATTTCACCTATCTTGTAGCGATATATAGAAGTCTTTCATGACGTAGACACATAAAGCTGTAAATTGAATACGGATTTCCCATGAGACCAAGCAGCTCACACGGGCAGAGCTCAGGTGAAATGGAACCTTCCCCTCCCCACAGGGAGCCCTGCATCCGTCACCCCGGGGCGTCTGAGGACGGCCGGAGGAGCCTGATTCTTCAGAAGCACACTACGCTTCCCCACTGCTCTTGCCTCTTCCTCCTTCCGACCCAGCCCTCTTTCTCATGTTGGACTGATGGTGGCCGACACTGTCACACAAAGTCCATTTTACGGAGTCTGAAGCTTCCAGGGAAGGGAGGACTCAATGATACCACTTGTCAGAAGACTGGATGTTAAAGTGCAAAGTCAGATTCCAACTCAGTCTGGTGAGACCCAGGATTACTTTCCAATTGACAAAGAAGTGGGAGGAGAACTGGCTCTTTTCCAGCCAGTAGCCGGCACACTCAAACCCAGATGTTTGTTCATCTCTTAAATCACACATGTTGGATTTACATTTTTAAAGGACCACACAATAAGGAGTTTGGTGGTTCATTAGGAGTTTACGGAGTTTACCTAGAAACCTGCTGAGAAACGAGCAGGGATTTGGGCAAGCACAAAGACAACTATTAAGTTATTAGGAGCACAAAAATAATTTGTGTTTCTTTCAAGCATCTCACAGAATATTAACGACCACAAAGCTCTACAATACATATTTACACAGTCTGGTTGAAATGAGAGAGCAGTGAAGAGACTTACCACACCACACAACAAATTAGGGAGCAGACCAGGATCGGCAACCGGCTCACCCTCCTGCCCGAGAGGCATTTGAGTCTGGAGGCACGCAGGTTGACTATTCTAAGAGCACCTACTGTATGACTCACCCTGGACTTTGGAGATACTGCTCACATATCTCTGGGTATTCCCGTGTTTGTCTCAGAGAAACTCCACACCCTGCACTGGAACCAGTACAACTGCCAGCAATAATACACTGCATTCAACCCACTGCTGGACAAATGGGCTCTTTGTGTTGCCAGAAGAAAAGATACACATTCTGTATCTTTACAGGGAGGCAGACCAGGATGGAGTCCTGTTATCACACGTCTCAAGAGAACCTTGGAGGCCGTTCAGTCTGGCACTCCCAGTTAACCGCAGAGGAAATGGGCTGGATTCGACAAACTCTGGTTGGACAGAGCCAATGTAAAGCAGTAAACTGAGCACAGGAAACGCCATGGTGAACGAAGGCAGAGCAAGCAGTAAGCGGTCAGAGTGCCCAGGGAGGGGCAGTGGCTCCAAGACAGGGAGTGGAGTCAGGAGACTCTTCCCTCTGCTGCTTCATTCACGAGACAGATGCTCACTGGTGCCTCTGCGTGTCAGGCGCAGCGAGGCGTGCTGGAGCCCCCTGTCTAGTGTCGAGGGAACAATCACAGCCACTGATGAGTGCCATGAGAGGCGTAAATGGTGCTATAAAGGCAGCACTTGGGAGGGGCAGCCAAGTGGGAAGGAAGAGGGAAGAAAGAGACTTGTCAGTCAGGAGGTGCTTCAGGTAAAGTGAGTTCCGAACCAGTGAGCCAGACAGCAGTAAGGATTTGGAGGATGCAGTGCAAGGCAGAAGAACTGGGCCGGCAGAGAGGGATCAGACCTCCAATTAAATCATGCCAAAGTGTTTGCATTTTATCCGATAGGCCATGTGGCAGCTGCTAAAAGGATTACATCGATCAGATCCCTGTTTCAGACAAGGCCTTTGGAGAAAGCAGGAGAGAAAATGCATTTCAGTGGAGCAGACTGCAGACTGCTCTCTAGGGCAAGGAGGTGCTGAAGGATGGCGGTAGGGTGGTAGGGGGGAAGGAGGGCATAGCGTTCAAGGTCAACGAAGGAGGCAGCATCAAAAGGACATGACATCAAGTGGATGTGGGGTTAAGAGGGAGAGTCAAGGGAAACCCCACTTCTGTCTCATTTCTTCTGGTGGCCGATAAGATCATGCATAAGATGGGCAACTGCAGAGAGGCAGGAGGAGGAGGAGATTGGGGATAGAAGAGGATTCAGCTTCAGGCATGATGATTTGGAGGTTCCTGAGGGACATTTAAGCACAGCTGTCCAGACAAATGCTCAGAGAGAGAAACAGACTTGGAGCCCATCAGCGACAGTGCCTCGGGGCAATTTACTGAGGGGACATGCACGGACTTTAAGGTCAGGCAGACACGATCAAACCCCAGCTCTGCCATTTAGTAGCTGTATGACCTTGGGCAAGTAAATTAATCTTTTGAGAAGCTAGTCTCATCTGAGGAACTTCCTCCTGGAAATTAATGAGATCAGAAAAGGTCCTGATGTCATGCCAGACCCAGAAGACATTTAATATTTTTTCTTGCCCTTTTGTGATCATACGCTGCTTTGCATTTTAATAATTCCAGTACTAACCCCTGCAACAGATTACAAGCTTTCTTGCTGTCAGTCACTCGTCTTTAAATCCCTTTTAACCTTCCTTGTACGAACAGATTCTCAAATATTTGAACCGTTGTAGTCATATGAAAAACTCAGGCCAGAATGGCCCAGGAGACCAGGGGTTTCCTGCCCTTGATATTAAATAACCAATGCAAAGATCTCAAAATTGTTATGTGGTTTAAGTGGTACTGATTTAACTCTGTGTTGGGGGGTGTGATGGGGGAGAAAAGAGCAATGGGGTTTGGAAAAGACAAAGAATTTTGTCAGTCTAAGAAAGCCGAGTCAAAGTAACAGAACTTTACTTTTTGCGTAGGACTGTACTGTAGTATTAAGAGGAAGAGTGTTTACTAAAGTTAATATTGCATAGCCTCTATCCTCTGGCTCAGTTCAAGTAAAGGTCTTAAATGTTAAATAATAAATTCTAGCAAATAGATCTTTCCTTAAAGTGAATGTTAAATCAATAGCATACTTTTTATATAAGAAATATATACTTTCTTTGCTAGGCTCAGTTTGCTTGTTCTATTTATAACTCTTAAAATGAACATTTTAAAACTATAATAAGATTTAAAAATCAGACTGACCATTAAGGCATACAGAATTCAATTCCACATAGCCAAGCTTGCTCATTTTTCTTCTGGTTTTGCGTTCAACTTTGAGCTCCAATTTGTCTTGCCTATTTTTATGGCTGCCTTCTTAGTCTGAAAATATCCTGGTCACTGGGTATTTTATTTTATCTCCAACTTACTTGCTAAAAGACATTCACGATCACCTCTTCCTTCCTTCCTTCCTTCCCTGGTAGCCTCATATATTTCCACTCTTTCCTCATCAGCCCAGTTCAGCATATCTACTTCATGTTCTGTGTCTCAGTCATAAATATCTCAAAAAAATCCATTCAAGTTTCTAATATAAAATTATTTGACAAGTGCCTCAAAGCTCTCTATTCATTTGGCTCTTTTAATAATTTTGATTAAATGTAGAGAATGATTCAATTCAGAGCTACAGTCTTCAGGACTTGTTTTATTCCTGGCTGTCTTCAACCTGCTCACATGTGGTATGGCTGAAGCATGGCCAGTTTGAGAGGACACTGTGGTCCCTAAGTGCTGAGGAAGATGTACCCTCTCCCAAACATGTCTACTTTACCTGAGGTTCTTGCTGCTCCCAGATTGTGTGTACTCTGGATGGCTCCCACTAAACCCACAATACACCTGGCCATTCCTTTTAGTCAGCTTCTAAGATTCTGACTTTCACTGACATACAGACCCAAGATACCTCCCAATTCGTCCCTGCCGTGAATAGACTTGAATGTCCCAGACTTGAATAGGCTCAACCAATTTTCTGTGTGTCTATAAGAAACTCTCCTCTCTTGCTGCCAATAGGAGACAAAATGAAGGCAGGTAGATGGCCAGATTAGACGGCATCTGCCACTAAACCAGCAACATCCCCATGCCACCTGGCTCTGGATCTGCATTAGTTATCCCTCAGCACTAAGGAGACCCACACAGTCTGTGTGGGACACTACTGAGACATAATTCTTTCAATTTAAACATCACTTTGAAAGACACACACATACACACACGTCTAATTATACCACAACTCACATTAGAGGTGTTGTTTAAAATGAAGAGCATCATCACCATAATGCTTCAGCCAAAACTGCCTACGGCATCTACTCAAGGAGCAGGTTACATCTAGAAACAGTTTACCATAATGAGAGGATGGTTTTCTCACTATCACATTATGCTCCAGGGTTGACTTACTTTCTTCAAAACCCAGTTCAAGTTCTGTGACCTCGTGTGACCCAAAGCACTCTCCCTGCAAATTCAGGGTTAGCTACTTGCTTTACTAAGCCATTCTCTATTCTCTTCTCCCTCTGAACACTTTAGGTACCTTTTAAATTCTTCTCTTTCTTATGAAACATCCCATTTAATTCCTTCACCCAGAGGCCCTGACGTGAATCTCGGGTTTTAAATAGACAAGAACAGTTAGCTACTCACCTGCTGCATCAGAATCAACTGGGGCAGGAAGTCTTTTAAAAATAAAAAATTTCCCCAGTGAATTTGTACAATCCTTTGGAAGGACACTTTGTTCCCATCTATCCTTATTTAAATGACACATACCCCTTGACCCAACAATTTTGCTTTTAAAGAAATCTACCCATATATGGTCACAGAAAAAAGATGTACAAAAATACTCAGTACAGTATTACAAAGCAAAATAAACATGGGAAAAAAACCACCCTAGAAGGAATTTAAATTGTACATCAATAGGAGACTGGTTAAATAAATAACGGATTTATACATTTTGTGCAGAACACATTTCTATAAAGATATGTGAGGAACATAACAGTGCTTATCTCTGAGGATAACGATATGAGGTTGGAAGGAGGGACTTCATTCTTTGCCTATGCCCTTTAGTACTAGGGAATTTTTTTTCTATGAACTTGATCTACTAAACTCTTCACTTAACAAAGTTATTTAATCTTCGTTAAACAGAAAATAGAATGAGGCATAAATAGAAATTCTATAAGGCAGATATACATTAAAATGTGTTTGATCCAGCAGTTAATGATTTCATCATTAAACTTATTGTCTGAGTCTCAGAGGATCAGTTTTTTCCTCTAAGGCACCTGCCATATGTGTTACAGACTCTTCTTATAATCTAAGTGGCTCAATTTAACCACCCCCTTGTGCCGAACATGTGTTCACAACTTAAAGTTAGTTTTACTCTGGAAATTGGGGTGAGATTAGGAGGAGAGGAGAGAAGTCTACAACCTTTGCCAAAACCTCAAAAAGAAAGGGAAAAAAAAAAAAAAAAAAAAAAAAACAAGAAACACAAAACCCTTGAAGTTAAAAGAAAAAAAAAAAAAGACTAATGCCCAGGCCCTCTATAGGACTTACTGAACCCTGGGGTCTGGGAGGCCAATCTCTATGTTTTTTAACAAGCTCCCCAGGTAATTCGCCCATTGCTGGTACTGCCTCATGCACATCAGAAGTAACTATGGGGCCGGCCCGATGGCGCAGCAAAGTGTGCGTGCTCTGTTTCGGCGGCCCTGGGTTCGCAGGTTCGGATCCCAGGCACGCACCGACGCACCACTTGTCAAGCCATGCTGTGGCGGTGTCCCATATAGAGTAGAGGAAGATGGGCACGGATGTTAGCCCAGGGCCAATCTTCCTTGGCAAAAAGAGGAGAACTGGCATTGGATGTTAGCTCAGGGCCGCTCTTCCTCACAAAAAAAAGATTAAAAAAAATAAAAATAAAAAAAGAAGCAACTATGCTTAGCAAACACTGTCTTATTCAAAGGAAACAACACAGCAGAGAGTAGAAAATTCTACGAACAAAGATGTTCACTATTGCACAACTCCAAGATATTAAAACAAATACCTTTTTTAAAACACTCATACGGAGTTTGGAACTAGCACTGGGTGTAAACAGAACCCTCCAGAGCCTCCTATCAACTCAACTCTTCTGGCTCATTTGAGGAGGTCGGGGCAATATACGGAACAGCCATCTCTGGGGCTGGAAGAGAGATCGACTAGTGTAGACCAGTGTTTCTCAAAGTGTGGCTACAATCATCTGATTTCTGGGCCCTGCCCAGACCAATGGTTCAGGGGCAGATCTTTCTCCCTCCCACCCCCACCCCATTCTGATGCCCAAATAAAGTTGGATAACTACTGAGCCAGTCTGGTATTTCCTGAACATCTGACTGTAAGATCACCCGAGGCCCCTGCTATCTGAGGCCCACTCCAGACCTATCGAATCAGAATCTCTAACAGAGATTCTGAGTGTTAACCCAGCGCCCCAGCTTACTCTTACAAACAGAGAGGTTTGGAAACACCAATTCAGGCCAAACTACTCATTTTAAGATAAAGACACCAAGGACCAAGAAGTTAAATAATTTTCCCAAGAACTGAAGTGAGAATTAATGATAGCTGGGACACCCGAAACCTGGTGAGGTAATTCCTGCCTCTTATACCAATACTACTTATGATTATCTTTATCATGAGTATCTGAGAAGTTTCTGATTCACCATGATGAGGTCATCAGTGACTAATGAAGTCTGGACCCAGAGGGCACGTCAGCACCTGCCAGTGGTTTAGAGGGTAACCGGCTGTAAGGCTGTCAACAGCCAATGCCAGTCGGGCTTCTTTCACTTTCAGTATCAGGATGTGGAGAAACGTACAACAGCACATCTGACAGAAAAGTTAATACAGCCCCACATGTTTATAACCAGGTGAGAGTGATTCCAAGTCCTTGGATCTCACTATTTCTTGGTCAAATACTAAAACCTTTAGCAAAAGAAATCTACTAGTCACACACTTTTGGTTATAGCATCAGCCCACCCTTTGCTGTTGGGAGAGAGAAAAGGATGGTTCCCTACAGAGATTCCACCACCTTGCCCTGGAATCAGTATCTCTAAAGCCATCCACGAGAAACACGGATGGGAAATGAAACCACCAGCTTGGAAAGCACACAGCAAGCTTTAATTCAGGGAGAGTTCAATCGAGCTACAATTGCCTCTGATTGGCCCTCCCACGTGGTCTCACAATTTACAGCTGTAATCAGCGCCACAAAGGACGTGCTAAATTTCTTTTCTACCTTTGAAATCAGAATCATCTCCAGTTAAGTTCTTAGCATTACTGTTTTGATTTTTTTTAATATACCAAGATATAAAAAAGGATGAATGAATGAATAAGAGCAAAGATGCAGACAGATCTTTTGGAAATGAGCGCTGATCCCTATGACCTAGTGATAACCCAGTGGGATTCAAATTTGTAATGGAGACTGATGCCAACTCGGGAAACCTTTCCGTTCCAGGCCACACGGTCCAAAAAATACATTCAATTGGTTGGGCATTTTCCATACTCTGATTTTATCTTTCTTGGCATGCTCGACTCTCCTCTAATAAAGTCACAACCCTTTGTTGCCATGGAACCCAATCAGACATGGAGCCTGTTACTATGACTTCCCTGCAGTTCTAAAAAAAGACCTGGTGACCAAAAGAATGGCCCTTTCCTAAAAAAAAGTAATTTCTAAGGCAAAGAGGCTCCAAAAAGGACCCAACCCTTTCATATACATTGAAATTTAAACTTTCCTGCGGGATAACTTGAACTTTTGAGCCAAAGCTAGCCAATGTTTTCTAAAAATTTTTCAGCTGGGACTCTCCAAAGACTATGATTTTATAAATAAGTACCTGGCAGAGGGTAAAAATGTTCTAAGGATTTCTTCCCTTTTTTTTGTCCTTCTAGGCAAGCTTCCTGAAATTTGAGGAGCTGTTTAGCAAACATGCGTCAATCAGCAGCTACCAAATTGCAATATCCATTTCTACCAATAGTTAATTTTTGCCAAGAGCTCATTATTTCTCCGTAAAGAAAAGCTAAACAGTACAATCGACCCTGTGTTCTGTCATATCTGGTGCTGGACTAAACCTGTAGAGAAACATATCCGAGACGAGTGACAGAGCTACTTAAAGAAAGAGAATTAACATTTGTTGAGTGCCTACCGTGAGCTGGGCACTTTTATGTCATCTCGGGAACCCTGCAACAGAGGCATTTCCATCTCTGTTTTGCAGATAAGGGATCAATGCTCAGAGAGCTTAGCTTGCTCAAGCTGTCATGCTAGGATGGTGTCTGGCTCCCGCAACCAGAGCTATTCATTCATTCAAGCAACGTTTCTGTCTGGCCTCTCAGGTGCTATGCCGTTTGTTAGACTTCTTGTCCTTGACTACAGAATTTGCAGCCTGTGAAGCTCGCCTGTAAAGAGGGCATGGAGTCTATCTTGATTGGTACAAGGGGCCAGTTTGGGCTGTATCCACTTATAATAACTAGCACAGTTGCACAGCAGCAGCTATCCCTTGACAGAACCATGAGTAAATGCCCTGTCACTTGCCTAAGATGACATGAGGCCAGACACCTACTACATCCCTCAAAAGGGTGGCTGCTGACAAGGCCTTCCAACCCTGGACACTCTAGTGGGGAGGACCATGAAGCTCGAGGTGCCTGTTCTCGCGCAATTTCAGCAACAGAGCAAAAGCCAAGCCATGCAAACTCACAACAGTTCTTCTATCCAACCCTGGTTTTGGATAAGCAGCTTCAAGAAATGACTAGTAGGAAGGAATGTAGTAAAGCATGCAAGTTAATTGTGAAGTTAAATTATTAATTATACCAGGTTTTCAGCTGAAGATATCTTACCCATTTCCTCACATAATGAATACAACTACTTTCATTAAAGGAAATTTTAAAAGCCAACATAAAACCACAATGAGATACCACTTCACACCCACCAGGACGGCTGTCATCAAAAGACAGATAATAACAAGTGCTGACAAGGATAGAGAGAAATCAGCACCCTCATAAACTGCTGGTGGGAATGTAAACTAGTGCAGCTGCTGCGGAACACACCAGCAGTTCCTCAAAAGGCTAAACATAGAGTTACCATATGACCCAGCAATTCTACTTCTAGGATATACCCAAGAGAAATGAAAATATATAACTACACAAAAACTTGTATACACATGTTTATAGCAGCATCAATCATAACAGCCAAAAAGTGGAAACAACCCAAATGTCCATCAACTGATGAACGGATAAATTAAATGCGGTATAGCCATGCAATGGAGTATTATTCAGCAATAAAAAGAAATGAAATGGGGCTGGCCCCATGGCCTAGTGGTTAAGTTCAGTGTGCTCTGCTTCGGCGACCTGGGCTGGGTTCCCAGGCATGGACCCACATCACTCATCAGTGGCCATGCTATGGTGATGACCCACGTACAGAGGAAGACTGGCACAGATGTTAGCTCAGTGTGAATCTTCCTCAGCAAAAAAATAAAAAAATAAACGAAGTAATGATACATGCTACAACACGGATGAACCTTAAAAACATTACAGTGATAGAAAAAAGCCATACAAAAGACCACATTATGTCTGACTCCATTTACAGAAAATGTCCAGAAGAGGCAAATCCATAGACAGAAAGTAAATTAGTGGTTGCCTTGGCCTGGGGTTTGGGGAGGGAGGAAATGGAGAGTGATTGCTAATGGGCATGGAGTTGCTTTTTAGGGTGATGAAAATGTTCTAAAATTGATTGTGGTGTTGATTGCACAACTCTGTGAATACGTTAAAAACCATTAAATTGTATACTTTAAATGCGCGAATTGTATGGTATGTGAATTACATCTCAATAAAGCTGTTATTTAACAAGGAAAAGCCAATGCAACCATTTTTTGGTTTTTGGTTGTCCTATTAAACAAAAAATAGCCCAACTGACAAGACCAACTGAACTGGGACAAGTTACTTTGTCTCTGGGGCCTCCCTGCCTTGTTAACGCAACAAGGCTCATGCCTGAACCACACGCTCTCTTTCAGGCTCCCTTGAGCAAAGGAATCTGTGACTTTTTATCTGAGGGGAAAAAACCACTTAGATGAAAACCTCTCAGGTAAAGCTCAAACAGTAAGTCAGACCCATCTGTCTGCCAGGCCAGGATCCACCCCACTCCAGCCAAATCATTTCAAGCTTCCCTCACTGGGTTCTTCCCTCACCCCAGCCTGGTGCCTCAGCAGATTCCCGAACACCTGCTGGGCGAAGGAGCAACGCCAGACAGTTTTCACTATCTGTAGTTCTCAATCCACAATCCACAGGGGAGAGAGCATGGTTTCCACTCTACAGGTGTGGAACAGCCTCAGAAAGATGAGGCAAGGTGACCCGGGTCGCACAGCTGCAAAGTGGAGAAGGATTTGAACTCAGAACCAAAGTCTGAGCTTCTTATTCCTACACCTGTTTTTCAAACTGGGTCCACAGACATATTCTTGGGGTTCCATGAGTTTGCCACAAACAATTTAAAATGCTGTGTTTATTTAGGTGGTAAAGAATATTAATATAATATAATTGTCATAGAGACAACCACCTGCTAACTGAGTACTGTCCTGGCGTTTCAAGGCCTTCTGTATTTCTACTCATGCTGGGGCCAGGTATTTGTCTTCCTTCGTTGTCGTGTGTCAATAGGAACCACACTGGCTCACTGTGTAAGTTTTCTACAGCTGCTGTAACGAAGTACCACAAACTGGGTGGCTTAAAACAACAGAAAATTATTGTCTCAGTCTGCAGGCCTGAAACCACGGTGTCAGCAGGGCCATCTCCTTCTGAGGCTTCGAGGGAAGGAACCACTCCGTGCCCCTCTCCTAGCTTCTGGTAGCCTCAGGCAGTAGCCTTGGGCGTTCCCTGGCTTTTAAGGTTGATCACTCCAATCCTCCCACTGACATCTTAGGTGTTCTCCTTGTGTCTTCACATCATCTTTCCTCTGTGCACGTCTGTCTCCAAATTGCCCCTTTTTATGAGGACACCAACCATATCAGAGTAGGGCTCACTCTAATGAGGTCGTTTTAACTTGATTACCTCTGTAAAGACCCTATTTCTAAGTAAGGTCATATTCTGAGGTACTGGGGGTTAGGACTTTGTAAAGGAAAAACTCATTCCTGTGCGTCTCCTCTCACAGGAGGAGACTACTCACACTACTACCACATTTCTGTCACCAAATGTGTGTGCGGTGGGGGGAGGTTCCCCACACCAAACGACACTGCAACACCAGCTGGGTATCCTACAATGTAACTCAATTCTGACACTATCTACCTGGAGATAACATCAGATCCCACAGGTTAAGGGTTCAGTCCCCAATACTATTCGCCCCGCCCCTTCAGACACCAATTGCAAGTCCAGGTTGCTATGTGGGTTTCTGACCGACTGGCTATAAATGGGAGGTTCCCACGACCCCCTCCTCGCGTTAATTAACTTGCTAGAGTGGCTCACAGAACTCTGGAAAGCAGTTACTTATTAGATTACTGGTTTATTATAAAAGGATATAACTCAGGAACACCCAGATAAGAGATACATAGGGCAACATACGTGGGAAGGGGCTCGGAGTTTTATGCCCTCTCTAGGAGCCACTCTCCCCAAGTTTC
This sequence comes from Ceratotherium simum simum, assembly GCF_057802395.1. NCBI lineage: Eukaryota > Metazoa > Chordata > Mammalia > Perissodactyla > Rhinocerotidae > Ceratotherium > Ceratotherium simum. Next base: position 27,556,821 of record NC_141924.1, on the reverse strand, counting down.
CACATGTTCACCAACCTGGAAGCTCTCCAAGCCTGACCTTTTGGGTTTTAAAGGCATGACAGATTAAACCACTGGCCACTGGTGATTAAATCAACCTCCAGCCCCAACCCACCCCCTCCAGCACACACACCTCCCCCTCCCCTCCCCTCCCTGGAGGTGAGGGGTGGAAGTAAATCCTCTAATCCAGTTGGCTGCCCCGGTGACCAGCCTCATCCTTAGGGGCTTTCCAAGAGTCACTGCATTAACATAAACTTAGTTGTGGTTGAAAGGGGCTTGTTATATGAAAAACAAAAGATGCTCCTTTCCCTTTCATTGCTCTTATCACTTAGGAAATTCCAAGGGTTTTAGGAGCTTTGTGCCAGAAATGGGGACAAAGATCAACTATATATTTCTTATTCTAAATCACAATATCGCAGACTTCAATATATCTTTTGGTGGGGATACAATTCAACCTGTAACACTGACTTGAAATATAAATGATGCAGCAGGTCAGATGAAGGTCAAATAGTCTCACAGTGACCAAAGGCGTCAACACAGAATTTTTCTAACAGAAAAATTAAGCTAAGATTGAGCCTTTCCATATGATACAGAGGGTAACAGAAGCATTCCAAACTCAAAAGAACACCTGCCCTGTACCATACTGTACCACACTGACACTGTGAAGGGTGATTTAGATCATCCGTATATTAAGTTAATGTTAACGTAAATAATTACCTTTGTATTTTGTATGCATTTGTTTGAAAATTTTCAGAAAAAAATGTTGGGGGAAATTTCCAAGACACTTGATGAAATCTGCTAACAAAATCTTTATTCTTAAAGAACATCTAAGTAAAAACACCAATTAGCATCTTTGAACAAACATTTTTCTACAAGCCAAAAGCAGGGAGAAGATAAATTTTAAAATATGGAAATAAGAGTACGTGTCTTCCCTAATTAGACTTATTTAAATAAAAAACGTAGCCAAGGCCTTAACTAATCATTTGATGTCCTTAAACACTGAACTCTGAAAAGAAAAAGTCCTGCTGTCTGTTGGAACGTGTGAACTCAAATATTACACTAATATCTATGCGGGAAGTTCTTAATTCATTCTTTCTTTCCTTCCTTGCTTCCTCTCATTTCTCTATCCATCATTTCTCTATCCATCCAAACATTTATTTTGCATCATGTGCCAAGCACTGGAGATCCAATCCCTGCCCAGTTTCTGGTGGGGAGGGAGACAAGCGAACCACAAGTGACAAGAATACAAAGGCTCACAAGAGACTCAGGCCCAGCTTGGGTGGGGGAGCACCCAAGACAGAGGCGAGTTGAGAAAGGGAGTCAGAAGACCCTTTCAGTACATTATCTTACATAAGCCCTCAACATCCTTACACTTATTTTTCACATGAGGAAACTGTAGCTCAAATGGGTTCACACAGCTTGCAAGTGGCAGAACCAGGATTTAAAAACCAGGCCCGCTGTCCCCAGAGCCCCAGCACTACATTGTCCCTTCAGACTCTTAGCACACCAAAGAGGGCTATAAAATGGCCTGCATTTAGAAGATCTGACCACCTCTCATCACCTCCACTGCCAGCATCCTAGTCCCAGCCACTCACCACTCCCCAAAGGTCTCCCTGCGCCAGCCCACACCCACTGACAATCTATTTTAATCCAAGCCAAGGAGATCCTTGTAAAACACGTACTGGCCCGTGAAGTGGCCTCCCCACTACCTCTCGGACCTCATGTCCTGTTACTCAACTCCCTGCTCACCCTGTTCCAGCCACATGGCCTCTTTGATGTGCCTCACACAACAGGTACACTCCTGTCACAGGGAGTCTGTACTTGCTGTTCCCTCTCCCTGGAACGCTCTTCCCCTAGATAGCTGCATAGCTTACTTCCTCCGTCCTCCCTCAGTGGTATCTCTGAGAATAGCTTTCCTAGATTCTCCTATTTAAAGGTGCTTCCCTCTATCCCACACCTTGGCCTCCCCCGGCCCCTTCCCTGCTTTCTTTTTCAACATTGCACTCATCACGACTTAACATACTGTATATTTACCTATTGGTCTCGGTTGTCTGCCTTGCCATACTAGAATATAAACTCAACGAGGAAGGGGATTTTTCTTCTGTTCCCTGGGATGCGTGGCATACAGCAGGTGCTCAATATATATCTGTTGAATGAGGCTGAAAGCAGAATGGTCACAAGCATGACCCACACCTGTGCTGCATATGAATGGACTCTGGCCTGGCATCTCCCACATACTATGCTTCTGACCTGGTGGGAGGGGGCGATGAGGAGACAATAGGGCAGTAGGAGGTGGGAAGAAGTCAACCCAAGGGGTGAAAGGGAGCTCATTCTTAAATCCAGTGCCATGCAGAGGTGCCCAAGTGACTCCTTTTCCACGCCACATGCTGTGGAGACACAGGCACCACCCATCTTTTTTTTTTTGCTGAGGAAGATTCGCCCTGAGCTAACATGGGTTGCCAATCTTCCTCTATTTTGTATGTGAGCCGCCACCACAGCAAGGCCACTGATAGACAAATGGTGAAGGTACACGCCCGGGGACCGAACCTGGGCAGCCGAAGCAGACCACGCCAAACTTAACCACTAGGCCACCAGGGCTGGCCTGGCGCCACTCATCTTGATGCTACCGTCCAAGCAAGCACATTAGGTGGTCCCAGAGCTCTCAATCTCAAGGTGTGGTCCTGGGTGAAGGAGACTCCTCAGGCCAGGAAGACAGGAGAAGTAAGGGGCAGCCTACATTTTCGCCTTCTCTCAAAGCGCTAATCAACAAAAAACTCTGCTGGGGCACCCAAGGAGGTCCTTATTTTCCCAAGTTAAGCTCCGCCTGTTCACACAAGGCTCTTTTCTTACACTGGCCTTTTGTACCCCAGGTATGAAACCTCACCAGAGCTACCCAAAGAAAACCACAACGGTTCAATTCTCCAGGATCCTCGGACAGCAAAGGGTGGACTTTGAACTGGCCTATGTCATGACTGGCAGGAGCGAGATATCCTAAGCATCTCGGCATCTGCTGAGTCTGGAGAGCGATCATGGTGAAGAACTAAGCACAACAAGGTCATACAAGGTCAGACAGCAGAAGCACTCAAAGGATGGGAGATGCAATCCTCTTCCCTGGGAGGAGACTGTGCCACAGAAGGCATAATGTCTGCCAATCTCCAAACTCACCCTCATTCTAATCCCTTGTAAAAATCCTGGCCCTGTGGATTAGACTGGGGTGGAGTGGGGCGGCGGTGTGGAAATGAGGGTGACAGATAATAATAATGAGAAAGCCATAAGCACCTGACTCCGTAAAATTCTAAGGCATTACAGGGTGCCTTTCAGCTCTGAGATTCTATAAAGGAACTAAAATCACTGCAAGGCTGTGTCCCAAAAGCAAATAAAACCCCACCAAGAGATGGTACTATAATTTCTTGAGTTTGCGTCAGTCCGTTTTCCGTAGTTAGAAAAAAGGTGACTGGTTTGGGTTACAAAGGCAGCGTTCCACTATAAAAACCTGTTGGTTGCCATGACAATTAACATCTCCGTTCCTCCCTTTTCTGCAGCATCCTTCTTCCATCTGAGTCAAATCACCTATCTGTGATGCCCATGATTTAGTATTTCCTTTGCACAAGGATAAAAAAATACATACACATACATATATGTACATACAAAATACATATCAAAGGGCTAATCAGAGGTGAGCCAAAACCATGAAAATTGGTACCATCTATCCTCCTCTCCCAGTAATGCCCTACAAACAACTCTCAGGAGACACCCCTGCACAAGGTGTGAGTATGAAGGGAGGTGGGCCAGGAAAGTTTAACAGCCGACCCCCACTCTTTCTGGTCTAGAGCCTCTCAGGGTGGGCTCTGCGTCAGTTCTTTCCAGAAGGGTCCATGTGAGGCCAGGGCTCCCTGGAGCAGTCATTACCTGCCTGCAGGTCTGTCCTCCCCAGCCTGAGCTCCTCCAGGCTAGTGCCTACACCTGCCTGATCTTGGGGCCTAGCACAGCGCTGGGCACACAATGAAGCACTCGGGACAATGAAGGGAGCTCTGGGGTAAGGCAGCCTCTCCTTATGTTCTCTACTGAGATCTCGAGTTTGGGCCTAGTCTGCTTCAAATCAGCCCTGCCTGAGAAGAAAGCCAGGGGAGGATTCCAGATCCACACTCCAGGGTGTGCAGCCTGGGATCCCTAATACCCAGCGCTGCTACTCGTGTCCATCACTGTGGTCACGTGTCTTGACCACTGACCCTTCCCCAGACTGGGGCAAAATGAAGAGCAAATCACAAAGCTACAGCATCACTGTGATTTATCTTCTCCTTCTCAGGACAAAGGCTGCTCATCATTTAGCTACATTTAATTGCAAAACATGTTTGTTTTAGAAAAGCTATGAAAATACCAAAAAGCCAGAGGAAGAAAAATAAAGCACTCATCATTCTGCTACCCAGAGGTAACCGGTGTCTACACTTGGGTTTCTGTGTCGCTATCCTTTCAGATGTTGAGGCAGTTCTGCCTAATGGTTAGCGGCAAAAGGCTCTGGAATGCAGACCAACCCGGCTTCAAGTTCTAGCCTTTTCATTTCTTAGCGGTATGATCTTGCACAAGCCATTTACCCCTGTTTGAGCCTCAGTTCTTCACCAATAAAATGAGGATAATTGTACCTACTTTTTGGTACTGTTGTAAGAATTCTGTTAACCCACGTGAAGCCTTTGTAGTAGTGCCGGTAGAACTACTCACTTATGCCAGCTTTATTAATATTCTATTTGTATGTGCTACTTTATAAAGAAAAATGGCATCTCATGTACATATATTTTGTAAACTTTTTCAATCAACACAAAAGCATGACTTCTTGGCATGTCAGTAAATAACTTCCATAAATTGATGGTTTTAATTCTGAAACGAGGGCTTACGTTAGAACAGCGGTTCTTCCTCTTTTTTAAAGGTCACCTGCCACCACTGAGAACTGTTCCAAAGAAAGCTATGGAGCTTCTCCCCCAGAAATATGTACAAATATACAAAACCCACTAGGTTAAGACATAGAACACTGGCCCTAATTTCATGTATTATACACAATAATATTTAATGTTTAACATTTTATGCTATAGTAACAAAAACATTTAAAAAGTAACAAGATTACAAATTAATGTACTTTCTAACTGTGGAAACTGACGTTCTAAACTTTTCATAATGCTGTTGGTAGTGACACGAGAAAAACTGAGATAAATTCAGTCACATGAGAGGCGTGGGATTTAAGTCATGTTTCATCTCTGTTCATACATGCATACTCCAGTACTCCTCAAAATATACTGACACTCCATATCAACAAAAAGGAACGAACCACTGACACATGCCACAGCATGGAGGAATCTCAAACGCATTACGCTGAGTGAAAGAAGCCTCACTCAGAAAGGCTACATACTGGGGCTGGCCCGGCGGCATAGTGGCTAGGTTTGCGCACTCCGCTTCGGCAGCCCAGGGTTCGGATCCTGGGCGCAGACCTACATACCGCTCACCATGATATGCTGTGGTAGTGTCCCACATACCAAAAAAAAACATAGGAAGACTGGCACAGATGTTAGCTCAGCGACAGTCTTCCTCTGGCAGAAAGAGGAAGATGGGCAACAGATGTTAGCTCAGGGTCAATCTTCCTCACCAAAAAAAAAAAATTTAAAAAGCTACATATTGTTTGATTCCATTTATACTGCATTCTGGAAAAGGCAAAATCCTAAGGACAGAAATCAGATCAATGGCTGCTGGGGCTGAGGACAGCAGAGAGAGGACTGATTATAAAGGGGCAAGAGGAAATTTTTCAGGGGTGATGGAAATATTCTGTCTTAACTGGATGACAGTTACAAGACTGTGTTTGTCGTAATTCACAGAACTGTACACTTAAAAAGAGGAGCTCTACTGTATGTAAATTATATCTCAATAAATAAAATATTAACACATCAGCTTTTATAGACATTAACCAAAGTAAAGATGCCAAATTCCTGACAAGGTCCAAAAAACTGCCTACTAGGAAATTCAAAATAGCTTTATATTAGCTGTCAGGCAAAATTAAAATGCACACAAACTGTAAACAAATATTATTCAACATCTACACAAAATCTAGCATCATTAAGAAAATTTTCTCTGACAGATATTAAATGTGGCTTTAAAAAAATCACTCTTAGGAGGATTAGCATGGATGTTAGCTCAGGGCTGATCTTCCTCACAAAAAAAATAATAAATAAATAAAACTGTTTTAAAAAAAAATCACTCTTATAAGTACAACCACTTGACAAAGCTACTTAAGAACAGATGGTAGGGCCGGCCCCGTGGCTTGGTGGTTAAGTGCGCGCGCTCCGATGCTGGTGGCCCGGGTTCGGATCCTGGGCGCGCACCGAGGCACCACTTCTCCGTCCATCCTGAGGCCGAGTCCCACATACAGCAACTAGAAGGATGTGCAGCTATGACATACAACTATCTACTGGGGCTTTGGGGGGAAAAAATAAATAAAATCTTTAAAAAGAAAAAAAAAAAAAAAAGAACAGATGGTAAAGTTGAAGATATTCTTTTTCCTCTGCCCCAGTAACGTCACTTGCAGGTATCTTCCCTAGAGAAACCCTCCCACGAGTATACAGACCTTCTCAGAGTCAACATACCTGTCCACCATTAGGAGAATGGCTATAAACACACTCTGCTTTATTCATAATAATGTACAGCAGAAATAAATGTACAGCAGGAATAATGTACAGCAGAAAAAAATGGGAATGAAGTAGGATAAATTTTAAAAACACTATGTCAAAAAAATAGCAAATTACAAAAGAGATGCCATTTATATAAATATTTAATATAAGAAACACTACTGTATATTGCTTATGGATTCATCCAACGTATAAAAACAATCAAAGGAATGAAACACAACAATTTCAGGTTATGGATACCTCTGAGAAAGTAGGAAGGGAGAAGCAATCCAGATAGCTGTATCTGGGACCATTTCTTTCTTAAAAACAAGTGACAGAAATATGATGCCAACACGGAAAAATGTTAACATCTGTTAAATCTAGGAGGTAAGTATATGAGTATCATAAATTTTAATGTTTTTTCCATGTTTGAAGCATTTAGTAATTAAAAATAAATTTGTCTACTAACTTTTTAACCAGAACTATTTGGTTAATGATTTGATACAGGTTTTCCTCATGCTCAGAACATTCTCCCCTTTGTGACTCTGGTTTACTTTTTAAATATGGTGTACGCTGCTGTTTCTGATGGGCCACTTCATTACCTTATAATTTCGGAATCTGATGTCACTGCATTTACTTCCATAGGACATTAACTTCAACCTTAAACTAAATTCAACAACCAAAGCAAGCATAAACATAAGAAAATTAAAATCCCCTGAGAGTTTAATAAGCAAGCTGCCCTAGAAAAACATCCAGGCTCGTTTTAGGCTACTGTGTAAATAAACTAAGGAATAATTATTTTAAAGAATTATTTGCTAACAAAGTAACTGTGATTTCTGAACAGTCCAAAGTATCAGAAAACATAATCTTTGTATACAGATTTAGTGTCTCCTTGTCTTTCAACAGTATTATGTTTTATTCTTATTTATGAATCTGTTACCATTAAAATTATCCCAAATGTGCAACAAATTATATCAAAAACATCAGAAGGCATCAACATTTAATTTAAAGAAAGCCATATCAATACAAGACTATCTCCCCAAAGAAATAAAAGTTCCAAAAGAAAAGGTCTGTTGGAATAGTGGCCTCAGTTTGCAAAATGGCCCTTAAATGGCAACAAGGCTGAAGAGCTCTCGTTTTAAGTCTTTCTTTAAAAATGAGAGCTTAATTTGAGCCCCCAGTATTTCAAAAACTTTCCTGCCGTTAGATCATTTTACATGGCCAGAATGCTAGTCAAATTTCTCAAGAGAATTGAATATGCTCCCACTCACCCAAACAGTAGAGCATTTCTAGGTGCTAGACACAGATAATAATTTGGTATAAAGAAAAACCCTCACAGCTCCCCAAGCGCTAACAGGACGTAACTGAGCCACTGGAAGGAAAGAAGACTCTCACTTCAACTTGGTGCCCACAGGCCCAACAGACACCAATTCAGTGAGTACCTCTAAACTGCTCAGCACATGAGATAAACTTCGGCTGGCTTATACAACACGTATTTCTTGATAATTTGCTTAAGTCAGGAGGTTTCTACAAGCATGGTGCCTTTCCCAAACGAAAGCACATGTAATAAAAACACATTCATTCACCATTAATACGCTCAAGTGTTAGTTTCTGGGCACAGACGACAGTTTTAACCTCCCTCTCTGTCAGATGCAGAGATTACAAGGCAAGTGGACCTCTCAATAATTAACAGAGGTACATATAACAACTACTAAATATCTATTTATTTAGCAAGCCACAGGGGTAACTCACAAGTAAGGATAATTAAGCCAAATAAAGAAACAGCTTATTACCTACAAACCTGAAATCTTGGACTGAAAAGTTGTCTTCATTGTCACTCATGTTAATGACATGAGTGACAAATCAACTTAAATTTCCCAGGACCAAGTCCAGCACAGGGTGCTCACCATATTTACTAAGTGAGAGGAATGCAAGTGGGAAGTGGTCTGCAGGCCCGCAGAGCACAAAGGTAGGCTGGGTTCCGACTCTTCTACCTTCCTAGCTGGGATGGCAGACCACGAGTGATTAAGACAGTAATGGGGGTGTGGGAAACCACCACACAGATTCTTCATACTGTACCAGCTTTTGCAAACTTGTGGAAGGGCAGGACTCTATATAAAACAGAACTTGTTGAGAGGTTAGTTTAGAGAGCATTTAGTTTAGAGAATTGAAAATAAATTAAAAAAAAAAAAATTTTGCCATCTCCTCCCCTGTATCTTTTGGTCTTTCTTTAGTGTGAATGACACTGGGATCATGCCTGTTTGAAAGTTTCTAAACGTGTGAGTGAGAGTTCTCAAAATGCTCATTTCAAATCCAGGTTTGAGGAGCAGGGAAGGGGGATATCAGTCCAGGATAAATGCACCAAGATTACAACCTTTGAGTTCAAGAGTTTTAAAACCTAGAGAAAAGAAGAAATTGGGGGATATCAGTCCAGAATAAATGCACCAAAATTACAACCTTTGAGTTCAAGAGTTTTAAAACCTAGAGAAAAGAAGAAATTGGGGTACATCAGTCCAGAATAAATGCACCAAAATTACAACCTTTGAGTTCAAGAGTTTTAAAACCTAGAGAAAAGAAGAAATTTATAAAAATAAAACTATACATATGGGCAGCAGTATATTTTTAAAAAGAGGTAACTATGCAAAAAATGGTGCAGGAATAACTGGGTAGACATCTGAAAGGGAATCAAATTCTAACTGGATCAAAGACTAAAATATATAAAAATCATAAAATGTATTAGAAGAACATGGTGTTTTGGTTTTTTAAACAATCTCAAAATACGAAAGGCCATTCTAAGAATGACACAAACCTATAAGCCCTAAAATTTTAAAATTTCTTCATGGCAAAGTCTGGTTAATATTTATCTAGTGTTCACTATATGCTAGCTCTGTGCTCAGCACACACAAAACATCACTAAGTCAGTGTGGTAGGCAGAATTCTAAGATGGCCCCCAAGATTCCCACCCATTGGTGTACACACCCTGTATGTATGATACCCGCCTCTTGTGTGTGAGCAAGACTTGTGAATAAGATGGGATTTCACTCCCATGATTAAGTTATGTTATATAGCAAAGGTGAAAGAATTTTGCAGACATAATTAAGGTTCCTAATCAGTTGACTTTAATCAAAAGGTGGAGTATGAGGGTGGGCCTGGCCTAATCAGGCGAGCCCTTTAAAAGAGGGTCCAAAGGTAAGAGACAAAATGCAACAGGGATGCTCTCCTGTTGGCCATGAAGAAACAAACTACCATGTCGTGGAAAGGGCCACATGGCAGGGAACAATGGGCAGTCTCAGGGCTGATGGCCTCAGTCCTACAGCTCCAAGGAACTTAATTCAGTCAACAGCCAGTGAGCTTGGAAAAGGATGCTAAGCCTCAGACAAGACTGCAGTCCTGGCTGACACCTTGATTTCAGGCTGATGAAACTTTGACAGAGGACACAGGCAAGCTGTGCCTGGACCCCTGGCCCATGGAAACTGTGAGATGATAAACGGGTCTTGTTTTAAGCTGCTAAATTTGCAACTACACAGCAGTAAAAATTAAGAGAGTCAGGAACGACAAACTGGAAAAAATGTTCAAAACAACTTACTAAATAAGTAAAAAACTTCTAAAAATCAATTTAAAAGATTAATAACCTAATTGATAAATGGCCAGAATATAAAAACAGATCATTCACAACACAGACAAATGTTTCTTAAGTATGTGGAAATATGATCAACCTACTGCACTACAGTTACATAAGATGTGACCATTGGGATAATCTGGGTGAGGAGTACACGGGACATCCTTGTCCTATTTTTTTTACAACTTCCTGTGGGTCTGTAATTATTTCAAAATAAAAATTAAAAAAAATATGATCAACCTCATTTGTATTAGGAAAAATATAAATAAAAATGAGCTACCAGTTTTCCCCCGTCAGCTTGGCAAGGATCAAAAAACTTTACCAGACACTGTCAGAAAGATGTGAGTTGAGACATGTTCATACACTGATGGTTATATAAACTGGTGTCACTTTTGTTCACTGCTGCACCCCCAGCTCCTAGTGCTGACACAGAATAGGTACAGTGTTCAGTTTGGTGATATCATAATTTAAAATGAACATACACTTTGCTGAGCAATTCCATTTTAATAATTTAGCCCACTAACATTCTTCACATGTGCAAAATGAAACATGTCCAAGCGCAGTCACTGAAGTGTCTGTAACAACCAAAGACTGAAAGCAATATAGGTGTCCTTTAATAAGGAAATGGTTAAATAAATTATGGAATACCCATACACAATGGAATCCTGCACAGCAATTAAAACAGGGTAGATTAATTTACATTGATATAGATCAAGAGTAGAATATGTTTTGCAGCTTCTCAAGGCCCACAGCGCAATTTCACAACATACCCACATTCACTCATTTTGTCAGTATTTACAAAACTCCAACTATGTACCAGGCTCCATGCCTAGATAAAAAGAACACAACCATCCCCATGCAAGAGGATGGAGCAGGTGGCCACAGGCACAGAGCAGACGCGTGGGAGTCCATAATGAAGGACACAGCTCAAGGTCTGAGAGTGGGTGAACGTCAAAGGTCAGACGGAAGACTCTGGGTGTGAGGCTATGAAACTGGGATTCTGTGCTGTTGAAGAATTTCAAGCAAGAAATTGACAAGACACTATACAAAGCATACATTTACTGTAAAAATAAAGGAGTGGTCCAGTTGGAGAAGTCTTCATAATCCGGAGACCATCTCTGATTTTATGAGAGGTGTCTTACTGTGTCTCAACTTGAGCCCTTGCAGTAAACTGAATCGCCCAGACACACCCCTCCTCATAAAAAACATGAGCACAGCATCCAGTCCTCTTGAACCATGCCATTTTATGGGGTGGATTCAAATGAGATACTTAAACGACATTTTCCTCATCTGGAGAAATATTTACAAGTAGCCCCCTCAAGCCTCTGGACATCCTTCACTCGATCATATTCCTTCACTAGCTCTACACCCAACATTTAAGAATGGAATCAAAGGAGCCAACCACTAAGCTGCATTTCTTCTATTTTCCTCCAGTTCTCTGTGCTTTTAATGGTCGAAGCTTTCAAGTGCTTTGCCTGATGCCAATACACAGCCCGAACAGCTCTTACTGAATGGGCCTCATATTTTCAGATAAATTAAAATCTATGCCAACTAGTGATTCAGTCTCAAATAGAGGCCACCTGTTCCAATTAGTGAGATTTAAATAGTACACGACTGACTCTCTAGAGTTCCAGGCCTTCTGGATTATGACAATATCTTTATGAAGATGTAAAAAAGGGATTTTTGGCCCCAACACAATTTTGCACACACTGGAGTAAATATATTGAGGTATGGGTATATTTTATTTTTGGACAAGTGCTTATATCAAAATTTCTGTGAGAGGCTGCAGCTCAAGGCACCATTTAATTTCCTTATACTACAACAAGCCTACATACACGTCTTAATTAGAACCAACTTTACTTCAGAAAAACACAGAGCTTAAATGTCTTCTCTACCCACTTTCTGTCCTTGCCTGCAATTCCCAAAGAATCCACATCTTCTGGATGTTCCACTCTTTAGCCTAAGGCCTTCCATTGCCTCAGTGTCTCTCAGGTCATCAGAAGACTAGAGACACAGCCTGGAACAGGCACAGCTCTCATTTTCCCAACCTCTTCCAAGTATTCCTACCCAGACAAGACTGTCTTCAACTCACCAGAGTGGGCTTTTGTTCATCCTGAAACATTCAATGACCCAAATTTTCACAATCCATGAAAAAAATATTTCTAAGCATCTTCTAGGCCATGGGTCTAAAAGAAGTATTTCATAAAGGAATGAGGAGAGATGAGAGATTAAGACCAGTGTTTTCCCAAATGGTTCTGGATTATTTAAGGTGGCATAAAATGAAAGCAATAAATAACACAGAATCACAGTGAGCGAGTTATTCCCTTAGAAACAATCCTCCATCCAATCCAGTTGATTTGACCCAGCAGAAAGTCTCTGTCTAGTGCTAAGAACTCTCTAACGGAGCCCCAGCCATTTGCTCATCTTCTGTTTAATCTGGTACCACGGGCCTCAACGGCTCAGAAAATATTTAGTTAGAATAGCAACATTGACACGTGAAAAATAAATTTAAGTTTTAAGAAGCGAATTGATTTGGAAATATTAAGTAAATAACAGTACAGGCGGTATGAGGCTCTGTGTAGGAGGTGTGGGCATGACTGAAGTGTGGGAAACTGTGGCAGACGAGTGACTCAACGTCAGAACAAATGCCCTGACGGGTTTCCTAACACCAGCGGCTGCTAAGTGGAGGAGTTGACATTCAAGTATGACTCCAGAGTCCATACCATTAACCCTTCACCAGTCCTCAAATCCAGAAGTACACTAAGGGAGTGCAGTGAGGGATAAAGAGGAAAAGCTGGTTGGGAAAATGTAAGAAGTGAACCATTGGATGTAGTGGGTACGGGGGATGATGGAGGGAGCTTCCCAGGCATCTGGTCTGGGGATTGGCTGGCTGTACGGGAAAAGTATTAACCAGGAATGGGAGGGGGGATTGAGAGAATGAATGAAGTGTGACATACAGACTCTGAAGTGCTTGTGGAACATCTAGGTAGAAATGTCTTGTATTATGTGGTAAAGCCACACCTTACTCCAGTGTTGGGCTCTCTAGTCAGCGTGTAAGGCAGAAATCACAGAGACTTTCCCTCAGGAGGCACTTCACTGGGGACTGGGACTGGATGTGCCATCTCTCAACAGGCCACTGGATCCTGCTCCTGTCTCCACCCCCACCCCCCCGCCCCATGTCGGAGCAGACGATTGCTTCTTTGGTTAAGAACAAGATGATGTGTTTGGTTTGTGTTCAGGGGCTGTATTGTATGAAAATTATATATACTAAAGACACTCAGCGCTGGAAGATGCTCTCAGTGAGAGATGCACAGGAATAGAGAGCTTCAGAGGCAAGAGAAGACTCCGGTTGAATTCTAGGTTAAATACATACATGATATATTCCTTGACTTACGCATCTGCCATGTTGTTTCTTCCCAATATCCTATCCCAAGAGGGGGAAGGTCAGGACAAAGAAGAACTCAAAAAAATAAATAAAATAAATAATAAAAGAAAAAGGCAAAGAACTCATTTTTCAAAACTATTTTAAAAAAAAAAAACGACAATAAAGGGGATCTCAGAAAGGATAATTTTTTTTTTTTTGTGAGGAAGATCAGCCCTGAGCTAACATCCATGCCAATCCTCCTCTTTTTGCTGAGGAAGACTGGCCCTGAGCTAACATCTATTGCCAATCCTCCTCCCTTTTTTTCCCCAAAGCCCCAGTAGATAGTTGTATGTCATAGTTGCACATCCTTCTAGTTGCTGTATGTGGGACACGGCCTCAGCATGGTCGGAGAAGCGGTGCGTCGGTGTGCGCCCAGGATCCGAACCCGGGCCGCCAGTAGTGGAGCAAGCGCACTTAACCGCTAAGCCACAGGGCCGGCCCAAGGATAATTTTTAAAAAGTGGCAGCAGATCAGTGCAGCTAAATACTCAATACATGAATTGTCACCCCTCTTCGCCCCAGCCCCACCAAAAATCTAGAAATAAATTCAGAAGGATAATAGCTTAACACTAAATCATTCAAATTCACTTTTTTTTTCACCTAGAAAACTCACAAAATTTTAAATCTGTTCATCAACTCTCTACTGAACATAATTTTAAATTCTCATTCTACCTAATTTCAAGATGTTTATCCCACATAACTCAGCAATTAACTTGGTATTTAAAGATATTTAAAGCAGTTTTCTTTTAAGGAATTCTCTTTTAGGAGAAGCTGGTATAATGGTTAGTCTTAATCAGTCTGTATTAGTTACATAATGTCACTGGTTATAGTATGGCTGGATGTCACTTCTCTACTTCTGCAAATGGAATGGTCTAGAGTTAATGTCTAAATTCCCTTCCAGTTTTAACATGGTAAAGCCTTTGAGTCTAACTTTCCAGCTCTCTGCCTTCAGTATGAGAAGCACATGCCTCTGTCCAGTGAGGCTCAAGTCCTACAGGGAGATCTGGTGAGGCCAGACTGTGACTCAACTGTCACCAGGAAGAACCACCCTTGTTATGTCCTTCCACAGACCACTCTCCAGAGACCAAATATCAGGCTAGAAGGTGGTTCTTTAATGATTTCTTAAATCATGAGCTTATTTAATAGCCTTTAAGACTTCCCCAAACTACTGGCAAAATTCTTATATCCTAGGCGGTATAAAAAGTTCATCAATGATCACTCTAAATCATTCATTCATCAAATGTTTACTGGGTACATATGACTACATGCAAAGGACTGGCATAGCGCTATGTCATAAGAATCTCAAACACACAGTTTGGCTAGGTGCCCTGCAGAAGTTGAGCACATCCATCTCCAAGCACTTGACAAGTTTATTAAGACTGAGCTGCTCTCCATTATTCACCTCAGAGGCAGAAGATAGAGAAACGGTTAAAATGTAAGCTCTGGAATTAGATCTAAATACATCAGATCCCAGCTCCACCATTTCCTAATAGCCACAGGACCCTGGACAAACTACTTAAACTGCCTGGGCCTCAACTCCCTCATCTGTAAAATGGAACTATAAATAAGATTCAGTGAGGATTAAGGAGACAGTGCCTCTGAAGTGGAGATAGTGCATTTGAAATGCTTAACGTACAAGCAAAAGTGCCTGGTGTATAGAAAGGAATTAGTTCACGTTAGCTATCATTGTTGTTATTGTTACTGCATTCTTCTTTTCATTTGTCTTCTTTCTTCTTCCTTACAGAGGAACAATCAATTATACTATGTTTTCCTTTAAGTAGCGTCCCTCCCCACTAAGTCAGTGGAAATGGTTGGATTATGCACAGATCATATATCCTGATGTTCCTTTTCTAAGGAATGTAAAGTCCTCACTCTGATTCATAGTACAGTGATTCATGGTTCTCTTCCTTCTTTCTCACCACCCCCCTCCACTGAAAACATAAAAATACAATTAAGAAACAGCACAGCTGAAAGCTGCAGCCTCTCCTGAGTCAAGAAACGGGGCCGTTTCCATCCAGAAGGACTAGGTTGATTTCTGACCTTAACAACAGCCCCGGAAATTCAGGCAGTGGGCCTGAAGCAAAACACAGCCCGAGATCCAACTTGGTAGCAGCTGTCTTGGTGCTCTACAGCGGATGTGACAAGCGGGTGTGCTGGTGGTGGCTGGCAATTTGTTCTCCTCTAAAGGGAGAACCGGTGAGCAGGCAGCAAAGCATAGCTCAAAAAATACACACCACATCAATCTATCCATCCTAAATTTAAGAAAAATCTGACTCAAGACACTTATTATTTACAGTCCCTTTAATTAACTCTTTAGAATAGAACAAGTCACTGATTAGAAGTGTACTCACAAACTACTCGGTTTACCACTCCCCCAGGTCAGTGTCACCTACAACACAAGTCTGCTTCACCCACTCTAGTCCCTGCCCAGGAAGTGAGCATGCGATCATCAGCTTATTACATCGCTGTCCAACCATTTCCACTGTGAGAAGGGCTAGGACAGACTCCTCTCCCTGACGTGGCCATTACTCATCACGCCATTCTAGATCTATTTCCAAATCACAGAACCTAAAGGTGTACTCCAAGTCGCACCCATGCCCAACACAGGTTTTACTTCAGATGTTAGGGACTTTTTACTTGTCATCATCATCCCCTCCTGTAAAACAGAAGGGTATTTCCTGAGGCCACAAGTACAAATAATACATAATCATCAGATATTAAGCTTCTGGAGAGGCCAGACTGTCTGTTTCATTCACCATTATATTCCCAATGCCTAGAATAGCCACTGGCACACAGAAGGTGCTCAATAAGTATCTGGGGAATAATGACGCCTCTTGCTCTCACAGTGCCAGTGTCTATAGTTTATAAACATGTGACACATACGTAAACAATCAATGTGATTAGGAACATATGATGGAGGGAGGGACAAATGCTAAAAATGCCAGAAAAAAGTCTCTATTCACCAAATTAGCAGTCTTTCCATTTTCCAGCTTATGAACACTTCTTATATAGTAATAACAAAAACGGCTATCATCTACTGAGTTCTTACTGTGTACCTGACATTTTATAGTCATTGCTGCATTTATTCCCGGCAACACCCCTACGGTGTGGATGAGGAAACTAAGACTTAGGATGATTATAGGGTCCAAGGTCACACTACTAATAAGCAGCACTAACAAAAGGCGTGTATGGGGGGAGGGGCTAGCCTAATGAAAGGGGTTCTGTAGGCAGAATAGTCTGGTCCTTGCAGGCAGGATGGAACAGAAGTTGATGGAATTATAGAGCAATGAGGAGGCTAACGTATCAGTTATCTCTTCCTGGTCGTAAGTGGCTAAACTAAGGTGGGAGAAGACTGGGAGATATGGGAGGAAGGAACCAATTCCAGAGAAATGTCAAAGAAAGACTCAATGGAATGACTGATGGTTTAGAGATGGGGGAAGGGTGGGCACTCAGGATGACTAGCAGTTCCAATTAGTGGTGGTACCAAAAGGAGAAAAAAACTGTTCACCTTACACATGGATAAAAATAGCTAACACTTGAGGGCACGAAACCATTTTTTTTTCCTTTAACAAATGCTCTCTTATTGAAGACTCACCACCACTCTCAGAAGGATTATTATCACCTCTTTTATAGATGGGGAACTGGAGGCTGAGAAAGGTTAGACCCTGCCCCTGCGTCAGCCAGCTGGGAAGTGTGAAGAGCCAGAATATGATCCAGGCGGGTCTGATCCCGGAGCCCCAGCTGTTCACCGCTATACCCAAGCGGCTGAAAGTGGCATTTTATTTATTTATTTATTTATTTATTTTATTTATTTTTTTCCCCCAAAGCCCCAGTAGACAGCTGTATGTCATAGCTGCACATCCTTCCAGTTGCTGCACGTGGGACGCGGCCTCAGCATGGCCGGAGAAGCGGCGCGTCGGTGCGCGCCCGGGATCCGAACCCAGGCTGCCAGCAGCGGAGCGCGCACCCAACCACCAAGCCACGGGGCCGGCCTGTGAAAGTGGCATTTTAGAATATTTAAAATCACAACCGATTAACAAAAATTCGATTCACCCATAACTGGCTAATAAAACCCAGTTACTGTATAAAAAGCAGATTGTCTGTATTCCTAAAAAGACGATAGGCTTTAACTATCTAGGGCATGAAAACGAAAGTGGGATTCTAATTATGTATGCTTTCTTTTAAAGTAGAGGGATATTACGTGCCTCGAGTTAACATGCACCATTTCTGAGTTTTACCCAGATGAAGTTTAAAAATGTGAATGATCTTGACTTCTCAACTTAGAGACAATCACAGAATTCCTTAGTTACATTAAATTTTCACTGAAGGGGGAAAGAAAATCTAGGTTAGTCCACCTGGCTGTAAAAATAGACTTCTGTAACGTTAAAATAGTACACTGCCTCATTATTATTCCAGTCTCAAAGGCTTAACCAAGCTCAGTAAGAGACGTGTATTTCCCCTGTTATCTCAACAGGGTATCTATCCACTCTGAACTCAGAAATGACCATTCAGTAACTAAGAACTTGATCTTATAGAGTCTTAAGCCCCTTCCTAGGAGAAAACTGACTCTCTGAAAAGTTACTCAACTCTTCACAAGCACTTCCAGTTTTCATCATGGTGTTTTCAGGGGAGCTAATTTACCAAATGAGTCCACAAAAGGGTTCTTTTAAAATCCTATACTAGATGGTTTATTGCCGAGGAGAGGCTGACATCAAGAAATTAAACCCTAATACAGCTTGATGCTTTCCCTTTGCATCACATACTTTCCGAGTGTAGAAAAAATATGTCCTCATAGCTACATCTGAGTTCCAGAAAACAGGTGCTAGAATCAACTACTGCTGATTATCTAATAATCATCTAATTTTCTGCACAGGAAAACTGTTCCTGCCTTCCCTTCATTACAGCAGGCTTATTGCCGCCATAAGGACAGACTCAAAATTACATCAGCCCCACTTGAGGAAAGTCCTTAGGAGTTTACAAAATTTCCCCTAGTTCTCTCTATTCTTCCATGTCTCAACAATGAACTCCGTAAAAGCAGATGGTCAAGAAGCCTAAATGGGAATCTCAGCATCACTGCTGTAGAACTTGTGATCACTGTCTGCTCAAGTTCTAGCCCTCCTGGGTCTCATTTCTTCTAGTCCACATTAGACATCAGTTGCCCAATAAGCTACTTTAAAATAATCAGTACAGGGGCCGGCCCAGTAGCCTAGTGGTGAAGTTCAGCACGCTCACTTAAAGGTGGCCGGGGTTCGCTTCCTGGGCACAGACCTACACCACTTGTTGGCAGCCATGCTGTGGCAGTGACCCACATACAAAACAGAGGAAGACTGCCACAGATGTTAACTCACGGCAAATCATACTCAGCAAAATAGAAAATATATACACATCAGTACATATAACATCTAACTCAGTTTTAATACATGGTCTATTTAAAAACCACGTATCTCCATTCTAATAAAACAATGTAGTAGCTATAAAACTGTCAGTAGAATTTTAAAGAAAATAAGGAACCCCCTTCACATAAGGGTGTGGTACTTTAACAGAAAAGACTGGTGTGGAAATGGAACAACGGCAGATATGGGAAAGACAAAGTCTGCATGCAATTAAGTCACATGTTTGCTTTGCCACTTTCCAGCTAAGTAGCTGAGGTACAAACTTTATCACCAACATTTTACTACAGCTTCTGAAAAGTGAGTTTTGCCAAATTACTCAAATGAGCTCACCATGAGCCATCCATCCCTCAAAGATTACTGATCCTGTTGTTTACACAAAGATGATCACAGCTGTGACAAGAGAAACCAATCTTCCACACTTTCTTCAAGTCTGAAATTTCTTCCGTCAACTGCAACATGAACTTTATAGACTCCCCCAATTACAAATGCATGAGAAAAAGATCACCTTTTCTTCCTTGTTAACTCTGTGTTAACCAGCAGTCATCCTTCCAAATACTTCTAACTGTAGGTAACCAAAGATCTTTCATTAATGTTTTCTTCCAAATGGATTTTCTGGTTCCTTTCATAACGAATTGTTATGAAGTGCAAAAACTAAGAGAATTCTTCTGAGGGGGAGAGGAGAGTGGAGTGGATGTAGGAGTTAGTACTACTCCACCAAATAGATTTAATCTGCAAAAATTTGTAATCATTCTGTTTGACTGATGGATGCTAAAGGAGAAAGGCGAAACCGGTAAACATACCAGGGACTGGTTACTTCACCTCTGGGGGTAATTGAATTACTTCTCCGAACTATGAGTGAACACCCAAATCCTACACAAGGAGCCGCACCACATTTCTGTCACTATGGCTCCTTTTCCCATCCGGTTGGCTTCTAGATCTTGGAGGTGGCAGTCCAGACACTAAGCACGATTCCAGCCTCGTGAACTTTACACAAAGAGGCTGACACCGAAATCCTGAGCCCTCAGATAAGCGAGGAGTCACCGGAGCAACTCCAGGTATCTCCTGCCAGAACAAATGCCAGGGGGGAGGCGGCGCTGTTCGAAACGGCACTTCAATCAGCCAAGGGGAGAAGGGAGTGCCGAGCCTCGCGTCCAGCCTCGACGATTCAAGAGCCCAGGAGGGCAAAGGTAGCCCCGAGAGGGCGGAGGCTTCCTCGGCCCGGAGAGACCAGTGCTCGGGCTGCGGCCTCCGTCTTTATTTTGATGCACGACAGGGCTCGTCTCTGCTGCAGGCTCAGAAGAGCTATTTTCGCCCACAGCCAAAATCAGCAACAGCAAATTACACTGCAAACAATGGAGAGGGCGCCCGCTCGGCACGGCGAAACTCCGGAGAAGCAGCGCCAAGACTGACTTTTTACTCGGGCAGAGCCGGGCGCAGCGCCGCGGGAGACGGGCGGCCCGCGCGCCGCCTCTCTGCGCTCCGGCCACCTGCCCCGAGGGCGGGGAGGCGCGGCGGCAGCAAGGGCGATTCGGCGGGAGCGCGGCCGTCCCACCGGCGGCTCGGGGCGGCGGGTGGCGGCGTGCCACGCGTGCGGGCGCTCCCTGGCGGAGAGGGCGGCGGAGCGCGGGCCGTCGGGGAGACCTGGGCGCCCCGGACAGGCGCGCGGGGACCGAGGAGCGGCGCAGGGTTGGGATACGGCGCGCAGGGCTATGCTCTGCGTCGCACCCCGGCGGCGGAGCTGGGGTCTCGGAGCCGCAGGCCGGGCTCCGACGCCCCCCTTCCCAGCCCCTGCAGTTCGGACCGAGTCGCGGAAGCCCGGACCCGGGCAGCAGGAGAGGGGAGGGAGGGAGGCGGCGGCGAAACGCGGCGGGCGCGAGTTAGTTACCGCGGAGCCAGAGCCCACCCGGCCTCGCCCCTCTGCCCGGCGCCCCCGCTGCTCACCCGCCTCTTGCAGCCGTGCCGGCCCGGGTCGGAGTAGGTCCGGTCCACGGTGAGCGCCGTGTCGCTGCCCGGCATCTTGGCGCCGGCGCTGGCCACTTCTCCGTCTCCCGGGCACGCGGCGCCGCGAGCTGCCCGCCGTGCTCCGCTGGCCCCGGGAGCCGCGGCCGAGGGGGCGGCGCGGGCCGCTGCAGCTGTTGCCGACTCCCGCGCGGCCGCCCTGCGCCGCGCCGCCACCGCCGCGGGTGGGGGGAGGCGGGGCAGGGACGCGCGAGTCTCCTCCCCCTTCCCCTGTGCCCGCCTCCCCCTGCGCGCCCCGCGGTGTCCCCAAGACCCTTCTCCAGGTGCGCGCGCTCTGCCTCCTTCCCTTGCTGAAACCTGATTCCATCCCCTCCCACACCACCCTCTTTTTCCTCAAAAGATGAGCGACATCTACACTACTGGTTGATTTATTTGTATATTTATGACAAAAGATGGATTTTTGGCAAGATGTTGAGGCTTGCCTTAAATGCCTCTTTTATGTTACTCTTTTATTCAACATGCACTTACTGGGCATCTACCATGTGCCAGACCCTCGGTTAGGGACCACAGATTACAAAAAAAAAAAAAGCCTATGTTTTTCTTATGATTCCACTGAGCATAGAACACACTTCCACTTGAACAAAGATCCTACGATGCTGTGTATTTTAATTTTGCATGTCTGGCTCACCTTTATGTTGTAAGCCACTTGAAAGTCAAGACATATCTTTTCATTTTAGTATTCTGTATTTCCAGTGAGTAGTCCCTGCCCACAAGGAATTTGGAGTCTAGAAGAGAAAGGACTGGTGAAAATGAAATGTTACCTAAACCAACATTTCGAACACCTGGTCTGGTTATGTAGGGTGTACTAGTGGAACATGGGGTTGAAATATTGAAAGTGCAGCTGCTCCAGAGAGGAGTCACAGTGCAATCTGACCAGCCTAGAAGAAGAGAGATGTGCTCCTCCCCTTCAAAGCGTTGAATGGGGAGGGTAGTGTAGGCTGAAGGAAAATACTGGGCATAAAAATTAAGGTACATTTGGAAACCTCAAGTCATCAGTTTAGGGGGTGTCTTCAGGAACAGGACATGATGGAAAAAGTAGGTGGAGTCATGTGGTGCTGCCCAGTCTGTGGGTACTGGGCAGCTGCTGGAGGTTTCCGAACCGGGAAATGACAATATCAGAATGGAAATTTAAGAAGATACACTGATAGCTGTGTGAAGCACAAGGGACACTGGTTAGAAGGCCGCTGCAAAGATTGAGAACAACGCAATGTCCTTCAGAAGGAGACTGAGTACGTAAATGATGATACGTCCATCCAGTGGAGTATTAGGTAACTGTACTAGAATGAGGCAGCTCTCTATGAAAATATCTCCAATATACATGGTTAAGTGAAAAAAGCAATGTGCAGAATAATATATATGGTATTCCACTGTTAAGGTAAAAACAGAATACATATATGTGTTTATATATGCACAGCATATTTCTGGGAGGATAAACAAGAAACTAGGGAAACAGACACGAAACTGATGGCAGGAGAGGGGAACTAGGCAGCTAGGAGACAGGGATGGGAGAGAGATTTATTTTTCATTATATATGCTTTTTAAACTTGAATGCTTGAATTGTGTGCATATGTTAACTATTTAAAAAGTAAAATATAAAATATATTTTTAAATAAAGAGGATAAACTGGTAAACTTATTAAAACTAACTTAAGAAGAAATAGAAAACCCCAGATAAAGTCCTAAAACCATTCAAGAAATCAAATCAACACTTTACACAGGAATATTTGCATGTGCATGCGTGCTTGAATGCACACACACACACACACACACACACACACAAATACACGAGGCCCAGAGAATTTTTCAGGTAAGTTCTTCAAAGCAGAGAAGAGAGATAACAAATGTTAGGATGTGTGCGTGCGTGTGTGTGTGTGTGAGAGATTTTAGCTAGGGTGGCCAGAGAGGCCTCCATGATAAGGTGACATTTGAGCAGACACCTGAGAAGTGAGAGAGCCAATGATGTAGATTTATGAACATTTCAGACCCAAAGAACAGCAAGTACAAAGGCCCTGAGGCAGGAACATCTGAAGAGTGGTCAAAAAAGAGCACGGAGGCCAGTGTTCAATGGAAAGACAGTAGGGGATGAAGTCAGAGATGTTTCACAGAACTGGATCTTGTAGGACCATTTAGGCCATTTTAAGAACTTTGACTCTAATTCTGAGGAAACTGGGAAGATTTGGAAATTTTGGAGCAAAGAAGTGGAGTGGCATAATCTACCTTTTCATTTGGGGAAAAAAATAGATCCCTACCTCACAGCATACACAAAAATCAATACTAGATAGATTAAAGACCTAAAGGAGGAAAAAAAACACAACTTTTAAAACTGCCAAAGGAAAATGGGAGAATATCATTACAATCTCAAGTCATGAAAAGCAGGTCATAAATAGCATAAACCATAAAGATTTGACTACATTAAAAATTTTAAACTTTTGCTCATGAAAAGAAATAATAATAAAGTGAAAAGATAAGCCAGAGACAGAACTTGAGCCAAAAAAATCAATATGGATGAATTTCAAAAACAATACTGAGAAAAAAAAGTAAACCACATAAAACTACAGGCAGGAAGATTCTATTCATGTACAGTTAAAAAATATGGAAAATAAACAACTTTTTTGGGAGGAGAATAAAGATATATAGTAAAACTATTAAGAAAAGCAAGAGTGAGATAAACACAAATTTCACGACAGTATTTCTTGCTGGTGGGAGGATGAAGAAAGATTCCATAGAAGAGGGGTATGAGACTATAAAGGCTCTATTTAACAAATGACTATTGGTACACTGGCTATGTATTCATTCACACATACACAATATTTCATAACAATTTAAAATTTTAAAGGCAACAAAGACTCAAGAGACAGATGTGCTGATGGCATCCTTAATCCTGGGATTTAAGTCACTAGTGATGGTCACGAGTCACTTCTCAAATAAACATAATAGCACTTTTACAAGCATAAAGCTTGATATAAAGGCAAGATAGTCTTTTATTATTAACTTAAGTCACTATGTCAATTTAATCTTACAAAGATCCATTCTGAAAAACTGTGAGAGTCCACCTCTGGGTTTTCCCTCTCATTTGCCTGATACCTATTTGGGGTTTTTTTCCAGCTACTTAGGGCTATAGGAAGTATATTACCCAGGTGTGTGTGTGTGCATAACTTTAGAGAGGCCAGACCTAAGTGAGGTCCCTGACAAACCAGGGCTGGGCTTTGGTCGGTGTGCCAATAGGCACCTACTTTCCATTCCTATTACTGCCTTGGTGTTCTTTAGAAGAACTTTATCCTGGAAATGCTGACCCTCAATGAAAAGGATGAATTAAAACTTTATTAGGCTTCAAATTTCAATTAACAGAGGATGTTCTTTTTTAGATCATTTAGATTTATTTCATAAGCTAGCCGCCCAAAAGCTGATCTACTGGGCACTCATACAAAATAATTTTTTTAAAAACACAAATTAAAACAGCACAAGAGCAAGCTCCCCAGAAAACACAGAAAATAAGCCGTGCTGATCACCATTTGGCTCTCCTATTGGGAAGGAGGACCCAAGGGGAAAATAGACCATGTCACTTCCTTTGGAGGAAATGCCTAGGGTTTTGTTAGTCCCTGAGAGAGAGAGAGAGAATACAAATTTCTCCTGTCAAAGTAAGAATTATCTGTGTCTCTGATAATACCTCCAAAAGCCTCTCTCCGCAAAAAGTAATGGGAAAAAAATCACATATTTAAATAACAAATTAAACGCATTTTAAATTTTAAAAAAATCACATATTTAAATAGCAGTGAAAACAACAAGAAATAAAAGGTACAAAATCTAGGGTGTGCAATAAGAATTTACTTCCAAAGTGTAAGCAGCACAATAAGGCACCATATGCCAACCCTCAAGGAAGTGGAACAGGTCATTTGAGCTATAACAGTTTAGAGTTTGGAATGACCAGAAAAGGCTTCATAAAAGAGTAGGAATACACTTGACTTCTGTAGTGCATATTTGTTGTTTTTGCCAGCCCAGCATCCAGCCCCTTATTCTCAAAACAGTGCCTGGATTTTTCTGCTGGGCCCTATCCTACCCCTACCCTCAATCCTAGTGGTTTAAGTGAAGCAGACCACACCCTACCCCTGCTCCAGGGAAAGGCATATGATCCAGCTTTGGCCAATCAGAGTCGCTGTGACTTGTGCAGGGATAGGCACATGACCCAGTCAGAACCAATCAGTTAGCCCTGAGACTTTTGCCGGAACTACTAGCAAAGAGCTGTGCCCTTTCAGTGTGCACTGCTAAGCTGGTACAATGTAAGCCTGCTGCTGTGGTGGACATCCTTGCTACCACAAAGACAGCCTCCCTGAGGAAAGCAGGGCCGTGAAAGGAGAAAGACTCGATACCGAATTGTTAGAGCACTAGATCCAGCTTTTTCCATTATCTATTGTGGAATGACAAATCACCCTAAAATGTACTGGCTTACAACAACTCCCATTCATTTGCTCATGATTCTGTAATTTGAGCAGGCCTTCACGGGGGGTGGCTTTTCTCCGCTCCATGTGACACTGGCTGGGGCTGGAGTATCCAAGATAGCTTCACTCACATGTCAGCACTTATAGGAATGCTGGTGGCTGGAACGCCTCAGGCTGGCCAGGTCTCTGTCTCTATTTGTATATGTTTATATTTTGTTTAACAAAATATTTTTATATTTTATAGTCTCTCATCTTTCAGGGCTCCCCTCTCTCCATCAGGGTAGTTGGACTTCTTTACATAGTGACTGGCTTCCAGGAGAACAAAAACAAAAGCTGCCAAACCTCCTAAGGCCTAGCCTGGAACCAGCAGAGTATTACTTCTGTCACATTCTATTGGTCAAAACGAGTCAGAAGTCCAGCCCAGACTCAAGGAGAGGAGAAACTATCTACCTCTTGATGGAAGGAGTAATGTGGGTATATAGGGATGGGAGAAACTGCTGGCTGCCATCATGGCAGTCAATCCACCACACCAGACATGGCTAGACCCCCTTTCCAGTTATATGAAGTAATGTATTCCTCTTTTTGCTTAAGCCAGTTTCAAGAATCCTGACTACTACAACATTCGATGCTGGCTATGGGTAGAAAGAAGACAAAGAGAAAGGCAGCACTTCAAGAGAAGACAAGAACTGTGGACAGCATGAATAGAGGGGGAGTGAGCGGAGAGGTCTAGTGGGGGCATAGAGTTTTCTCAGGCCACTAGCTAGAGAGCCTTCCTTGCGCAGTCCATGCCAGATGACTCCTGTGGACTGTTAAACTAGTTATAACACAAACTCACTTTAACACAAAAGTTATAATATCTTATCATGCTATTTAAATATTTTATGTGATAATTTATATGTGCTCCTCCCCCAGTAGATTATAGGTTACCTGAAAGAAAGGACTAGGCCTTCTGGGTATGTGTGTATATTCCTGGTGGGTCCTACCACAGTGAAATGTATTCAGCACATACTTGTTGAATGAATGGATGAATTCAACATTTATTAAATGTCTACTTATTTTCCAAACATTGAGGTTTAAAAAATGAGTAAGACACAAGCAAACCGTAGCTTTTGCCCTCAAGGGATTGGAATGAATAATATATAAGAATGAAAATTTGCCGAATGATGAACCTGTTACCAATTTTCAGATACAGACTAGTTACTGAAATTTGTGAATTCTCTATTTCTTGAGCACCGTTGGTGTGACAGGCTCTGTTTGGCGCTAGAAATATGAAAATGAGTACGACATGGTCCACTCCTGAACGGACATCCCACCTAGACAAGGAAACAGTAAAAAAAAAAAAAAAATGTTGCTTCAGATGCAAAGATAGTTATGTCCTTGGTTCACTGGTAGGACAAAGGAAGAAAGTGGTCTCCTCACGAACATCACCTCCTTAGGTGTTTCAAGCTTACCATGTCACTACAGCAGGGAGAAGGAAATAGACATAAAGCAGTCTGATTTTAAAGATGAAAAGGTAAGCCTCTTACAGAGTAAAGGACAATGTACTTCCTTTTATATTCCATTTTGATTTAATAGTACAGGAAAGCGTTCTTTCTGGGGGAAAAATTTATAAGACAAAAAGTACAGTAAGCTTTTTTTCCTGAGGATTTAATGACAGAGAAAAAAGAATAAATCAGATTTTAAAAGTTTATTCAACTAGCTTGAGGTGAATGCATGCTGATCAGATATATATACATATGTTTCTATTGAGGATCAGAAGCTTCCAGGCCTGATACAAATATGAATCTCAAATTTTAACCACCTGGTTTACAACCAACTGGAAATGAGCACTCAACGTTTATATTTAATTTTTAACATTGACTGTAAAGAAACAATCAGTGTTATTTATTTAGCATTAGCAACCACCTGGCACAGAAGCCCAAAACTTCCACTTGGCAAGATTTTGATAAAAAAACGGGAAAGTAGAAAGACTCAACTCAAACTCCACAGGCTGGCGAACTTGCCTTCTAATATTACTTTTTTAGCAAATGCAACAATTTCATGCTATTGATTTCTTAAGAGCAATGAATCTTAAAGAGGATTCCATAGGGAGCCTTCAATTGTTCCGGAAACTGGTGTCTAACATTCGTTTTCCCTGCAGACTTGAGACTACATTAAGAAGTACAAAAATGTAATTTAGGGCTGGCCCCGTGGCTTAGCGGTTAAGTGCGTGCGCTCCACTACTGGCGCCCCAGGGTTCAGATCCCGGGCGCGCACTGATGCATCACTTCTCCGGCCATGCTGAGGCCGCGTCCCACATACAGCAACTAGAAGGATGTGCAGCTATGACATACAACTATCTACTGGGGCTTTGGGGGAAAAAAAAAAAAAAAGGAGGAGGATTAGCAATAGATGTTAGCTCAGGGCTGATCTTCCTCACAAAAAAAAAAAAAAAAAAGAAAAAAAGGAACACAAAAATGTAATTTATCTCATCACAATGAAAAACTTTTGCTTTGTGAAAGACCTCGTTAAGAGGATGAAAAGACAAGATACAGATGGGGAGAAAATATTTGCAAAACCATATATCCAACAAATTAGTTGGGTTAGTATCCAGAATATATAAAGAACTCTCAAAACTCAATAGTTAAAAATAAACAATCCAACTAAAAAATGGGCAAAAAATATGAACAGACATTTCATCAAAGAGGATATACAGATGGCAAATAAACACATGAAAAGATGTTCAGCATCATCAGGGAAATGCAAATTAAAACCACAATGAGGGCCGGCTCCGTGGCTTAGCGGTTAAGTGCGCGCGCTCTGATGCTGGCGGCCCGGGTTCGGATCCCGGGAGCGCCCCGAGGCACCACTTCTCCGTCCAACGTGAGGCCGGGTCCCACGTACAGCAACTAGAAGGATGTGAACCTATGACATACAACTATCTACTGGGGCTTTGGGGGGAAAAAACTGAATAAATAAAATCTTTAAAAAAAAAAAAAAAAAAAAAAACCACAATGAGATATCACCACATACCTATCAGAATGGTTAAAATAAAAAATAGTGATAGCACTAAATGCTGGCAAGGATACAAAGAAACTAGATAATTCATACGATGCTAGAGGGAATGTAAAATGGTACAGCCTCTCCAGAAAACAGTTTGGCATTTTCCTATAAAACTAAACATGTACATACCATATGACCCAGAAATTGCACTCTTATGCATTTATCCCAGAGAAAAGAAAACATATGTTCACATAAAAATCTGTACATGAATGTTCATAGTAACTTTATTTATAAAAGCCAAAAACTGGAAACTGCCCAGATGTCCTTCAACAGGTGAATAATTAAACTGTGGGACATCCATACTATGGAATACTACACAACAATAAAAAAGAACAACTACTGATCCACAACAACGTGGGTAAGTGTCGAAGGAATTACGCTGTGTGAAAAAAAGCCAGTC
Source organism: Ceratotherium simum simum (assembly GCF_057802395.1). Lineage (NCBI taxonomy): Eukaryota > Metazoa > Chordata > Mammalia > Perissodactyla > Rhinocerotidae > Ceratotherium > Ceratotherium simum. The sequence continues at coordinate 27,527,849 of NC_141924.1, read as the reverse complement.
CTCCAAGATTATATACTGTATGATTCCATTTATGCGGCATTCTTGAAACGACAAAGTTATAGAAATGGAGAAGAGATGGGTGGTTGCCAGGGGTTAGGAACTGGGTGGGGAGGGGAGGGGGCTGCAGGAGGGAGGTGGACGTAGTTAAAAAAGGGCAACATCAGGCATCCTGCGGTGATGGAACTGTTCTGTATCTTGACTGTGCTGGTGGACAGAGGCTATTCATGTGATAAAACTGCAGAGAACTAAATACACACACACACTAATAAATACAAAGAAAACTGCCAAAATCTAAGTGAGATTGTGGATTGTATCAACGTTAACATGAGGTTTGTACTACAGTTTTGCAAGATGTTACCTCTGGGGAAACTAGGTAAAGCGTATACGGGATCTCTCTGTATTATTCCTCACAACTGCATGTGAATCTACAATAATCTCAAAATTAAAATTTTAATTAGAAACATTTCAAATTTAGGTGCAATTGCGGTAATTTTCACAGGAAAAACTTTGGCTTTTGGGAGGGAGGGGAATGACACAGCGAGTAGGATAGGAGGTACAGGGATTGTTTTCTCTGGAGAAGTTGCCCACAGAACAAAGTTCTTCCAGGTTCTGGCCCCTTGTTACACCAGAGGAGGGGACCAGCTATAGAAGAAACCGAGGAGCAAAGGCGAGGATGCGGGTGGTACTCATTAATGTGACCACCTCCATCAGTACCTGGCCGCAGTAGTGTTCACGTGTCTGAAGTTCAAGTCAACCGTGAAGAACCTGAGGGCCAAAGGCAGTGTCCTTTCTCCTTGGCCCAGCAGTGCTCAGCACAGCCCCTGGCACAAAGCAGTGATTCCAGAAAGCTTTTGTTGAATAAATGACTGACAATTAAGTCCTGATTTGTTTCGAAGAGCATATTCAAGTACATAGATTTGGGTCAGGTTCAAAATGCCTCATTACATACTGACTTGTTTAGTAAAAATTTACATTGTAAGGTTGAGTAGGGAATTCCACAAATTCGTGTGCTTCGGTCTGTTGTGGGGTTCCCATATTGGTCTGAGTCTTTGTTTTATGTCATGTACACACAGATTATAACGGTAGTGCTTTGTTATTTTTAACTTCTTGACTCGACCATTTACCAGGAAAGAGTTTCACCGTCTGATTACTGTGTATGACTCTTGGCTGTCTGCTATTGCAATTTCCCAGAAGTCCACAACAATGACAGACAACAAACGTAGAGGAAAATGCCTTACTTTGCACTAGGCACGGAGTGTTCCATTCGGTTAAGTCTTTAACTGGAGCTGTGAAACTGAGGGTTCCTACTTCACACAACCACAGAGGAAGCCGTTCCCTGGAGACCTCTAGCTGACTCCACTCTATGCATGGCCAGCCCTGCAGAATTCTTTTCCATTAAGCATACACTGAATCTAAAGGATGAGCTACTACACTTCAGGAACACATTGTCCGTGAATTCACTTTGCATTTTATCAATTCATTTTGCAAGATAAGGATGGTGGGAGATGAAAGTGCCCGAGAAATCTGATGTGATGTCTACCATCAAAAGAGAGGAGGCTGCTTGCTGAAGCCTTCCTTGTCCACTCCGGTCCATGCTCATCTCTCCCTTCCGTGAATTCTGACAGTATCTGCTGCTTACATCACTCACATAAACATAAACATACATAAACTCACATAAACATTTAAGTATAAGTGATCTTGTACTGTTACAGGGAGGCAGTGTGATATACCGCAGACAGGCTGCCTGGATTCAAATCTTGGTGCTGCTACCTACTAGCTATAAAGCTCTGGTTCTCCCATTTGCACGCTGGGGATGATGATAGAATCCACCTCATGTTATTGTAAAAGAGATGATATATGTACAGCACTTCCAAATAAGAGCTCAATAAATGTCTGCAGAAAACAAAACAAAACCTAAAATCTGTCTTCATGTCATCTTTTTCTCCTTACCAGTAAGACTTCAAGGATTTATGCTGTTATCCTACAAAGTGTTCTATTAAGGAAAAGGCAGCATTCCAATGTCTGTCATATCTCATTAACACAAATTTTGGTAACAGAACTAGGAAGAAAGTAGGGCCTCTGGCTAAGCTCTGGGTCCTGACTCTGGACTCCAGCCCGTCCCCTACCCCTGGGCTTCTGCAGATGCTGCTGCTACCACCTCCGAGTCTGTAAACTGGCAGGACCAAGAAAGGCACACTTCCTCCCTTCTCGCTAATTGTCAATTCCCTTTGTCTCCGAGGCACCCACTCCCACATATAACACAGAGTTTCTTTTTGCTTGCACACTTTGACCTAATAATTCCACTTCTAGGCATCTATCCTAAAGAAATAATACAATACTGGAAAAGTTTTATAGGCAGATTTTCCATCACAGTGTTTTATCATTCTGAAAAGTTTGAAACAATCTAAAGGATTGTTTATTAAAAATAAAGGGCTGGGGCCGGCCCCGTGGCTTGGCGGTTAAGTGCACGCGCTCCGCTGCTGGCGGCCCGGGTTTGGATCCCGGGCGCACACTGATGTACCGCTTCTCCGGCCATGCTGAGGCCGCATCCCACATACAGCAACTAGAAGGATGTGCAACTATGACATACAACTATCCACTGGGGCTTTGGGGTAAAAAAGAAGGAGGATTGGCAATGGATGTTAGCTCAGAGCCGGTCTTCCTCAGCAAAAAGAGGAGGATTAGCATGGATGTTAGCTCAGGGCTGATCTTCCTCACACAAAAAAAAAACTAAATAAAATATATCTTTAAAAACAAAAAAATTAAAAAAAAAAAGAGCTGATTATATAAATTATGATACCTAAAGAAAATACAGTACACATATTGCAAATTATACTTAGGAAAAATTTGTAATCATATGGGGAAATGTTTATGCAATGATGTTATACCATTAAAAAATCAGAAAAAGCCTACCAGATTGACAAAAATTAAAAAGTATTATGATATTTAGTGCTGCCAATGACTTGGAGCAGCAGGAGCTCTCACACACTGGAGGTGGGAACATACATAGGTACAATACTTTTGAAGCACAATTTGGCATGACCCCATAAACTTGAAGCCACGCATGTGCACCCTATGGCCCAGCCACTCAAGTCCTCAGTATATACCCTAGAGGACATAAGTCAACCAGAACACACAGACAAGGATGTTCATAGTGGTAATCATCCCATCTGGAAACAACCCAGTTGTTATCCACAGCAGAATGGATAAATAAATTGCAGTACAGTTATTTCCCAATTAACGTCAGGAATCTGTTGCTGGAAATCAAATGTTCTGCATGAAAATGCTAACCAGAGCCTATTTCCCATTATCTTAATTCATTTTACAAAGTAGAGTTTTTCTGTTATATGTAGGCAAACCTAATACTGACTGACACGGGGCCTAACTAAATGCCTGGTACGAAGTATCATCAATGTTGACACTTCCTGCCCCACCCCACCTCCTCCCTCAAATGCTCAGGGCAAAATGGTCAATAGAAGCCCCAAATTTTGCTACTGAAGAATAAGAAAAAAATCTTTCTTCATTTGTTTTGTGTTTTCCCACAGCATCTCTATAGTACTCTATACAGTCAGCAAACAACAATAGTTACTATTTATTTTGCCTACTTCATCTGTACCAGGAACTTGAAATACATCAGCTCTCAGTTATGCCAAATCCCTATCCCGCCCCAGCCTTCATGATGGTAGTGCTATTATTTTCCCATTTTACTGAGCAGCAACCAGAGTCTCTGAAGGGATTAAGTGATTAGACCTAGGGTACCCAGCCAAAAAAAGTGGAATCTAAATTCCAAGCTTATCTGACTCCAAAGCTCATTTACTAGGTGTATATCCTTGAACGACTTATTTAACCTTTATAGGCCTCAGTTTCCTCACCTGTAGAATGGGGATAATTAAACCCATTAAACAATGACTGTCTCTTAATGAAAAGCTAATGCTGACACTACTAAGACTACAAATGGGGAAGAACCTCAACGCATCTGGAAACTCCACTGTTGCACGCCCACTCAAATAACATATAACTGATATGAACCTGACTTGCTCCCACCACCTGCCTGCCCTTTCCCTGTTTCTCCCAAACAGTTTAATGAACATCCAGCATTCCTAATAACCCCATGAAGATGATTTCTATATTCTAAGCCTCTTGTTTCCTGTTCTTCCTCTGAAGAAAGAAAATGAACAGGGCTTTTGAAATTCAAAATTACATGGTTAGAACGTTATCCTCCATCTGAAGGCTCCTTGTAAATCTTTTTTTTTTTTTTTTTTTTTTACCATTTCCAAGCACTTCTAGATTTTCAGTTTTGCATTTTAAGTTTCACAAAGTGAGAAATCAATTCTCATATCACTTTGGAAGTGCAGGTTAAATTTCCTCCAAGTATTTAGAAGAACTCACTATCCTAGCTGATAGTTTTGAAAGGTATTCTATAGTTCTATTATTTCTCATTGCTTCTACCCAGATCAGCTGTGGCTTACTACTCCCAGTTAATATTTCTGACATTCCACTGAAGGAATGTCTTTCACAAACGGAGAAAATTGCTATACCAGGCACAAAATGGAAAGTATCTGATATAATATCAAGGTGTACAGAGGGTACCCAGCAACAGGCACACCTGCTCACACGCATACCTGCTCACACGCATAAGCATGCACTTCACACACACATATACAGGAATTATCAGAAGTTACCAGGAATGCAACATGTAGGTTTTTCAGAATATTAGCAAGGTTTGGTCATTTGGGGTTAAAAACAATATTCATTTCAATTGTGAAAAGGGACTCTTGGAGGTAATAAGAAGAAAAACAAACAAATAAAGGATCTGAGAAGAGACCAACCAGTTTGTAAAGCCAGAATTTCTGTTCCACCCAAAGAGGCAGAAAAATCCATAAGTTTCACTGTAGCCTCTTAACACTCATAATTGCAAAACTATTCTCTAGACAACGCTCTACTGAGATGAGGCTTTCCCGTTCTCCATTATTTCCATCTGATCCTTCTACAAACAGAATTGCATTTTCTTCAATCCAAAAAAACCAGAAATTTTTAGATATAATTAGACTATTGATCATCAATTAGAATATATATTATTCAGAAAACCCCAGCCCAGAAACACCTACTTAAATTGCTGTGCTTTAAATATTTTCCCTCATTTAGATATCAAGATTAATTGTATAATACATGATTGTCTAAAGCTGCACTGTCGATACAGCAGACACTAGCCACATGTGGCCAATGAGCACTTGAAACGTGCCTACTGGGACTGAATTTTTAATTTTAATTTGTATTTTAATCAAATTACATTTTGAAGACAGTATTAAAAAATGCAAAATATTTCATTAATATTTTTTATATTGAGCATATGTCAACATAAACAATAAAGGCCACTTTCACTTAGTTGCCAAAATATGAAAACACAGAGGCTGACAAGTATTCTCTACCTCTCATTATAGAAAATATGAGACAAATATCACATAAACATAGTAATATGCGCATTACGCATAGCTCTTTTCCCTAAGTGATCTCTCAGATCAAAATTAATCTTCCTTCCTTGATAGCAGCATGTTATGTATAATTTTAGCACAGTATTTATGACAGTCTAATGTATATTAAATAAATTGTGTATATGTCTACCACACCCCTCTCTACTAGACTGTGATCTTTTTGAAATAGAAAACTAACTTGCTCATTGTAAATATCCATCAGTGCCCAGCACGCTTCTTGCAATGGAAATCCTTCCACAAATGTTTGGAGATGTAATATAGTGCATATCAGTGTTTTTTAAAAATTCATTGTTCCATAAAAGGAAGCCTAAAACTAATATTGAGGGATTCTATGCTCATGGAGGGAAAGATGCAGTATCAACCAGATGTCAATTCTCCCTAAATCAATTGATAAATGAAACAGAACACAATCACAAAGGATCTTCCTAAACTTCAGCTTATTCTAAACTTCAATGGAAGGAAACATATAACTTTGGGGAAAAATTACGGTGAGTGGGGGCAGGCAGGCTGAGTTCTTCTTTCCAGATATTGATCATTTTATAAGCAACAGCAATTCAGTTAACACGACTACGAATAAGCATATAGACAATGGAGAGATCTCAGAAACAGACCCACGCATGTTTGGAAGTATAATCTATAACAGAGGCAGCATTATAAATCAATGGAGAAAAGAAAATATTGGTAGTTTGCATGGAAAAATGTAAAACTGCAGTAGATCCCTATCTCATGCCAAAATAAAAATGCAGGTCTCTGAAAAATACATCACATTTTTTATTATTAATGATTCATTGAGAATTCGAAGTAGACTACGCAATACACGCATTATACACTGTTAATACATTGTCCCTACACAATGGAAATAAAAAGGAACAGAAATGACAGTTTTTAAGGACTTATTTTAAAGATGCCCACACAACAGGGTACATCAAACACATTTTTTTCTTCTTTAATGTAGTGAATCAAGCCAGAAGTCACTGTGCCTTTACGAAGGTCAAAATTTTAGAACTGAGGTGGAGGCCAATAAACACACGAAGGGACTCAGTTACTGTGCAAAGTACTTCTAAAGACTTCTTTGAAGCTAACTCCATAAAGCTGAAACCAAAATCCAGCTGAACAGTGACAGCGCTCGGGGCTATTAAGCAGCACCTCGCGACTCACCTCCGTCTGGGTTGTTGTTCACTGAGGCAAAGCTTAGTTCTACCCTCACTCACCCAGATCTAAGCCAATTACTCTCAGAGGAAGCCCACGCATCAGACGTTCGGAGTGTCAGCATGGAGAGAGCTCTCTCTACATGCACAGGGTTGCTTACTTCTGTAGTTCTGAGCCTGGGGTGAAATTTCTTCCCCGACTTCAAGGGAGCTCAAAACCCCAAAACGGGGCTTCGACCAAAAAAGGTGTCAAACACGTTACATACTACATTATGTTCCAGATCATCTCTCACGTGAGTTTATTTCCCACTTGAGAATTTCACCCTGTTTTCTAGACTTCGTATCTTGGATTCGCTGTTGGACCCTGCGGTGATCTCATAACACAGATGTGGTATTGCTATGACCGTTTGTATTAGTTTGTAGGGCTGCCATAATAAGATACCACAGTCTGGGTAGCTTAAACAACAGAAATTTATCTTCTCCCAGTTCTGGAGGATGAAGTCCAAGATCAAGGTGCCAGCAAGGCTGGTTTCTTCTGAGGCCTCTCTCCTTGGCTTGCAGACGGCTGTCCCTTGCTGCTTTGCCTCTTCACATGGTCACCCCTCTATGCACGCACCCCTAATGTCTCTGTGTGTTCAAATTTCCTTTTCTTATAAGGACACCAGCCAGACTGGAATAGGGCCCAACCTAATGGCCTCATTTTAACTTTATCACCTCGTTGAAGACTCTATCTCCAAATACAGTCATATTCTGAGGAACTGGGGGTTAGGGCTTCAACATATGAATTTCAGGGAGACAAAATTCAGCCAGTAACACCATTTATGTGATGATTAATTTGGCAAATATATGTAGGCAGCCATGCTGTGAGGCAAGGAGGAACAGCAGCTGGGAAGGGAAAGAAAAGGGATCTCGAAAACTACAGAGAAACTCGATGTCCCTGCAAAGTAAAAGCCTGATTTCTTTTGTGGAAAACTGCTCATTTTGATGAGGCACATACTCTCTTAAACTCCTACTTTAATTTCACATAGAGATAGAGTTATGTAAAGAATTTCATCAAAAGAGATAACTAGGGAGGTAATGATCCTTTAAACATCTTTAACAGCTCCTGCAAAATATCCAGTCTTTTCTCTTTCTGAGCAGCTACAATTCTCAATCTGCCATCCCTCTGTGTAAAACCTATGTGTAGGGCTTAGTGATACATGGGCAGAAAGTGAGAGTGTGGGGAGAGGAACAGAAGAGATGGGAGAAGAGGGAAACCAGGGAATTGAGATTTTAAAGAACGTGCAGTAAGAAAAATAAACACACTATTGGGAGGTAAGAATGTACTGCAATGGTGCCTCTCTGAATGAAACGCAAGGGCAGGATCCATCCAGTGAATTCCTGATGTGCAAAAGAGGTGAGGAAGGAAAAAGAAATAAAAAGTTCTTATAAGACTCAGTGATTCATTTTTGAAATGAGATGTAATCTACTTAGAGACAGGGACTTATCAACAGAGAAAATGCCATAGCAACTGGGGGGCAGGAGAAAGTTCTCCCATTGCTGGGTAAAATGAGGAGTCGGTTTTTCAGGCCAAATAAACAGTATTCCCCAAGAACTGAACCTGAGACTAGCAAAGGGCTCTATAGCCCCAGATTCTGGTGTTAAAAGTCTATACCATGCCTAAATAAATATACTTAAAGAACTGTGGTCATGGATGGGGTTTTATAATTACATATTGATTTATATTGGATTTCTTGGTCTGCTGCCGAGTTTGGAATCTCTCCAGGATTACTTTCCTGCCAATTTCTGGGTAGCTTATAGCAATTTCAAAGTACCTCTGCATATATATTTTCAACAGATGGGATTATTAAATGCTTAGTGCAAACAATGATCCATAGATGTGTTACCACCCACCAGTAGACAAAGCAGATCTCTCCGCTCTACTCTCATTCCAATAAATATTTACATCCTTCCATTTACTCATTTCAAGACTGCAGGATATGGAATTTCACTGCTCTTTTAAGGTGAATGCAAGAAATTATTGACACTTTCTGGATTTTCCAATTAACTTGCTCTCAGAAGAATTTATTTTTAGCATAAAGAACAGACACAGTTCATGGTCTGTAGATATTTTTATTTACATATTAATCATACTTCTAAGCATGGTAACAGTACTTTTTCCAAGTAGGAACCATTTTTTTAAAAGTATTTGTGGGGCCGGCCAGTGGCACAAGCGGTTAAGTGCGCATGCTCCACTGCGGCGGCCCCGGGTTTGCCGGTTTGGATCCCGGGCGCGCACCGACGCACCGCTTGGCAAGCCATGCTGCGGCGGCGTCCCGTATAAAGTAGAGGAAGATGGGCACGGATGTTAGCCCAGGGCCAGTCTTCCTCAGCAAAAAAAGAAGAGTATTGGCAGATATTAGCACAGGGCTGATCTACACACACACACACAAAAAACGTATTTGCACTTTTATTTTTATTGCAATAACATTGGTTTATAACATATAAATTTCAGGTGTACATCATTATATTTCAATTTCTGTACAGATTATATCATGGTCACCACCCAAAGACTAATTATAATCCTTCACCACACACATGTGCCTAATCACCCCTTTCACCCTCCTCCCTCCTCCCTCCCCCTCTGGTAACCACCAATCCAATCTCTGTCTCTATGTGTTTGCTTTTTGTTGTTTTTATCTTCTACTTATGAGTGAGATCATACGGTATTTGACCTTCTCCCTCTGACTTATTACGCTTAGCATAATACCCTCAATGTTCATCCATGTTGTCACAAATGGCTGAATTTCATAGTTTCTTATGGCTGAGTAGTATTCCATTGTGTATATATACCACATCTTCTTCATTCATTCATCCCTTGATGGGCACTTAGGTTGCTTCCAAGTCTTGGCTGTTATGAATAATGCTGCAATGAACACAGGGGTGCATGTACCTTTATGCACTCATGTTTTCATATTAAAAATATTTGTATTTTTATTTATTTATTATTTTTTTGTGAGGAAGATCAGCCCTGAGCTAACATCTGATGCCAATCCTCCTCTTTTTTCTGAGGAAGACTGGCCCTGAGCTACCATCCGTGCCCATCTTCCTCTACTTTATATGGGATGCTGCCACAGCATGGCTTGACAAGCGGTGCGTCGGTGCGCGCCGGGGATCCGAACTGGTGAACCCCGGGCCGCTGCAGCGGAGTGCGCGCACTTAACCGCTTGTGCCACCAGCCGGCCCCCAGTATTTGTACTTTTAAAGTGTAGAATTGTAGAACTTTTCAGAACCTTCAAGAGGGTTTGGTCCACTTTTCTTTTTTACATGAGGAAACTGAGGCACAGATATGTAAAATGACTTGCTAATCATGGCAGAGCTGGAGGAAGAAGTAGGAGAAGAGGGAGAAGAGAGACTTTACAGTTACTGTGGGTACCTGCTGGGTGGCTGGATCCCCTTCTACGCACTTTCACACACACACACACACACACACATACACACACACACACACACACCTCACAGCATCCTTGCCAGTCCTAGGACAGTGGGGCTGAGACTGAGAGAGGCTAGGAAACTTGTCCACCATCACTTGGAGCGCCTGATTTAAACCCAAGTCTGTCTGATATCACACACCAACCCTTTCCCATTTCCCACACTTGCAAACAAAATAAACAGAACCAAGTTACATCATCAAGTTCAAAACTGATATTTATAATGGCATTTACAAAATTAGATTCAATAGCTTCTCAAAACCTTGGGTTTATTTCCTACTATTCAATCTCTGGATTGTTACTGAAACCAGTAACAATTTGGCAGCATAATTGACATTTACTTGAGAAGGCATGAATTAATACATATTTAGGTGTAAATCAAGTGAAATCCTGGCTGTTCGACCTTAATTAATCAGTGATGAAAAATTCCATTAATCTTTTGAGTGTTTTTACTTCGAATGCAATTATTTGAATGAAAATGCAATGCAATAAGCTTTAGTGTGTCTTACCCGAACAGGAAATTTACTGAGTACATCTTACGTACACATCCCCTAATGTTCATGGTGAGAGACAAGAAAAGGTACAAGAATTGGCTAGTAACTGATTCAAACCCAAGACTATCTGACATCAGAAACCAACCCAGGTTCTTCTTAGAACCTTGTATTTGTTTCACAGAACTTACAGTCTAGTTGGGAAATGTTTCATCAAATTGAGCACTGGTACTCAATTTCTGCAATCCTGTTAATTAGAAATAGTTTTATTTGGCAGAAAGAATAAATAATTTATATTTATTTGATATAGTTTGGTAACTACTCATCTCCAACTAAACTTGCTGCTAATCACAGTTGGACGACAGAGCTAATGAGACCTGATGCTTCACACCTCTTGACTCAAAGTGCTATAAACACAAAGGTCATCCTTACACCCCCATATAGTAAGCCTGCATAGCATGAGCAATAGGTGAGAATGTGACCTATTACCACCGCAATAAAAACAGCTCAAAGGAGCCCAGTGGCGTATTAGTTTTCAACAGACTGCGAGTAACATTCAATCGCAGATTTTGTGTGTCCTACTCACATTTAATGCACAAGGTTTGAGTCCAAGGTTAAAGTTGTTTTTCCTTAATAATACTCAACTTTCTTTAGGATCACTTTGAAAATCTAAGTCTGCCCTTGGGTCAGTCAGTAGAATGGAAACTGGGAAGGGAACGGGTTGTTTTTGTTTCCATGTCACCACATCCATAATTAGGCAGTGTTTTTAAAAAGAGAACAACCAAAAAGTTTCAAGCACAACAACCTTGTAACCTTGTGCAGTTTTGTAATCCACAACGGTGTACTGACATACCTTGTTATTATTCTTTGCTAATCTCAGATAGCCTCCTCTCAGTTGCCAAGGGTATACTCAGTAAATCAAATCTACTTCCTCTAGTATTTTAAATCCATTTGTATCCCAGTAGAAACACACATTTCCTGATGAAAAGGAGCCATGTCTTAAAAAAGGAAGTTGAAGTCTTTAAGCTTGAGATAAGTCTTTTCAAAACGGAAAAAACTTCTGGCAGGACTTGAGTGCATCCTACACCAATGGAAATTGGAACCTGTCCCTTATTTCATGGACATTACTATACAAATTGTAAAACACACCGATGCCACAGCAACCAACTCCACAGAAGGTATTTGCAGCTTCAGATAGCAACCTTGTGGGTGGGGAGGGGGGGGAAAAGTAGCTTAATTTTGGATTTAGAGGTTTACGAAGATACTTTCTATCTTCGCTATCCCAGACTCCCCTCAACCCTCAACTCAGGGAGAGCAAATTATGAATATTCATTCAAATTTAGACTGTGAGGAACTCTATTTCACTGGATTAGGCAGATGAAGTCATTACAGTTTATGAGACAGGACCAAGTGAAATGAAGCCCATGAAAAGCTGATACAACAGCCACAGGATTATCTCAGCTTTCCTGCTCTCTTAGGTCACCATCCCTCTGGGAAAATCTATTTCCCTTTTTTAAGAGGTACAGTTCATACAATTAACTCTCCTGTTATTAAAATGGATCACCAAATTAATGAGAGTGGCAATTTCAATCTTCACTTGGAAAACATTTTGTTTTATGAAATACCCTGACATTTACAGCAAAACCCAAGCAAACCAGTCAGCTGATATCTACTGAGGGCCTACTGTGTGTCAGGTTTGGCCAGGCTGCAGGGAGACAGCAGCGGATGAGACCACCAACAGAACCTGGCCGGAGGGAGCAAAGCGTTGATTGGGGAAGACAGACATTAAACAAGTGCAGTGTGATCCGGGCTCTGAGGAAGAAACAGAGGGCATGATGGGAGCGTATGACGAGACCTAACCAGACCTAGGACTTGGGAAGGATTCCCTGATAAAGAGAGACTTAAGTTGAGGCCTAAAGGAAGAACGGTTTTAAGTGGGTGCAGAAGAGGTAGAGAGAGACAGCTGAGGGGAGAGTGGTGTATACTTGAGAAATGGAGACAAATCTAGTGTAGCTGGAAAAAGAAAGGGATAAAGCTGGGAGAAGACAAGTACCAGATCACACAGGGCCTGGTGGGCCAGAGGAGGGGATGGAGAAGTTATTGTCAGCACCATTAGAAACCACTGATCATTGACTGGTCCTGAGCAGAGGTGTCATAGGATCAGATTGTTATTATTATTTGTGGTTATTTTAGGTCACTCTGGCTGCAGTTGGGGCGGGACCAGGGAATATAGTTTCTCTCTGACAAAACTAAATAAAGAAATGAACATGTGTACGTACCACACCTACTTTCTCTCTCTCTCTCTTTAATTAAAAAATTCCCTAATTATGTAGTGGGGTGCTCTGAGTAGCAGGACGTAGGTACAAAACTATTATTCAAAACTGGACAGAAACAGGCTTCCAGTAGCCAAGGGAAGATGGTAAAACTCATATTCGGGACAAAGCATTCTTTATTCTGGGCAGGAGCATTCTGGTCGTGCGAACGTTAGGAGGATGCCTACTGTTCTTGGGTAGCTCTCTCTTCCAGTGATATAATCCAAAAGGAAGCACTTCGGATGTTAAGTGTCCCTTTTACTAACTTAAGAGGCTGTTTGACTGTGAGCAAGACACATCTTTACAGAAATAATTTTTTTCACCGCCCTTCATGGAGTTCTGCATTTCTGTGGAAAGTATCATTTGACCACCCAGCTGGAGCTGGAAGGCAGAGCAGATGCAGAGGCACCAGTCAGGAGGCTACGGCTCTAGTCCAAGCAAGAAGTGATGGAGGCTTGGAGTAGAGCGCTGAGGAGTACATCTGAGGGATGTTGTGCGATAGAAACAACAGGACTTGGTGACCCCCCTGATGTGATGTGCTAAAGGGAAGGACTCTCAGAGAACTCCTATTGGTTGGGCGGTGGTACCATTTACTGAGATGTGGGACCTCAGAGGAGCAGGGGTGCATTCGGACGTACTGAGTGGCCACCAAGTGTAGATGGAAGTAAACAGACAGAGAAGTAAGGCTGGAGGTCAGGAGAGAGATAGGAGCAGGAGAGTTCAGTCTGGGGGTTGTGGGCACGCAGATGCTAACTGAAGCCAAGCACGGTCTAGCAGAGAGAGCAGGATGCAAAGGGTCTGGGACAGACTCAGAGCAATGCTGGACTATTTCAATAGCCTCCAATCCAGCCCCCTGCTTCCACTCTTGCCCCCCAACAGTCTATTCTCCAGACAGAAGCCAGGGTAATTATTTTAGAAGTAACGTCATTCTTTTGCTCAAAACCCTCCAATGGCCTCTCATTTCACTCAGAGTAAAGCAAAGTCCTTACTGTGCCTAAGAAACCACCACATGATCTGCTCTGCCCCTCTCCTAACCCCAGGCTGCTTCCCTGACCTCATTTCCACCTCCACCACTCTCCACTGGACTTGCTTTGCTCCAGCCACACTGGCTTTCTTTCCTTTTTTTTTTTTTTTTTTTTTTTTTTGCTGAGGAAGATTCACCCTGAGCTAACATCTGCTGCCAATCTTCCTCTTTTTGTATGTGAGCCACTGCCACAGGTTGGCCACTGACAAGTGGTGTACATCCACGCCCTGGAACCAAACCTCAGCCACCAAAGTGGAGTGTGCTGAACTTAATCACTAGGCCACCAGGGCTGGCCCTACACTGGCTTTCTTGCTATTCCTCAAATGTACCAAGTACTCCCCACCACAGGACCTTTGCACTTGCTATTCTCTTTGCCTGAATGGTCTTCTTCTAGATACTCTATACATATTACTCCTTCACTTCCTGAGGTCTCTAGTTAAATATCAGCCAATCAGTGAGGACTTCCATGAGCATCCTAAATTGCAATATTCATCCATATCCCTTTCCTGCTTTCCAAAACTTATCATAGGGCTGGCCTGGTGGCACAGCAGTTAAGCGCGCGCACTCTGCTTTGGCAGCCCAAGGTTTGCAGGTTCGGATCCTGGGCACACACTGACGCACCACTTGTCAAGCCATGCTGTGGCGGCATCCCATATAAAGTGGAGGAAGATGGACATGGATGTTAGCCCAGGGCCAATCTTCCTCAGCAAAAAAAAAGAGGAGGATTGGCATCGGATGTTAGCTTAGGGCTGATCTTCCTCACAAAAAATAAATAAATAAATAAAACTTAACATCTGATATATGTCCACTTGACACACAGTTCATTATATATAATATAGTATTATATATATATTTATGTTATATACTATTTTTTTAAATTTTATTTATTTTTTTTTTCCCCCAAAGCCCCAGTAGATAGTTGTATGTCATAGGTGCACATCCTTCTAGTTGCTGTATGTGGGACACAGCCTCAGCATGGCCGGAGAAGCGGTGCGTTGGTGCGCGCCCGGGATCCGAACCCGGGCCGCCAGCAGAGGAGCGTGCGCATTTAACCACTAAGCCACGGCGCTGGCCCACTATTTTTATATTTAATACATATCAATCATCATCTAGTATATTATATATTAATTTTTATAATTCCCCACCCCCAAATGTAACTCACAAAGCCAGCAATTTAATTTTGTTCACTGCTGTATCCTTAGAGCCAAGAAAATTTCCTGGCATGAACTTGCTAAATTATTTGTGGAATGAATAAATTCCAACATTTCATGATACCACAGAAAAGTAGAAGGGACCAAGGGTGTGGGGAAAAACAAGGAAACATAGCGTCACAGAAACCAAGGAAGAGTGTGCTGATACAAGCAATGGTCAACATTTCTTGTTGCTTATCAGTGTAGCACACACCGCGCTCACCACTCCCCACGAACTGTCCACAATCCTAGGAGGAAAGGGCTACCCTCACTTTATAAAAAACTTAGAGAAGTTAAGTAACTTTCCCAAGGTCACAATGTGTACTAAATCCTTCTAAGAGAGGCATTAAACTGAGTCCTAAAAACTGTCCACTGAATTGATTCACATGGAGACCACTGGCGACCTCAACACAAACCTGGGCAGTGGCCAGACTGGAGAAGAGGGACAGGGAGAGGGAGGGGGGCAATGAGGCCTGGGAGCAGCCAGCTCTCTCCAAAGCTGGCCTGTGAAGAGCAGGACTGAAGAGAGAGCTATGGCTGCAGTTAAAGGGAAGGAGGGGTTTATTTTAGGTAACAACAAAATTATTTGAATTTCTAAAACCCAACCCCTTCTCAGAGTTTTGGTTAGCATGTCTGTATGAGCAATCAGCATAGATAAAGTATTTGTTTTCCCTGTTTCCTGCTCCAAAGAAATTCAGATTTTGCTTATAAGCTTGGTTTTAAAAAAAATCCTTGGCTATGCATAAAATTTGCTTCCCACATCCTACAAGGTAGAGAAATCTATTGAAAAGAAGATGTGTAACTGGGTCAACATAACACAGAACTAAAAAGATGACCTACTCCGGTTCTCTTGGGAAGCTGAAAAATCAGGGCTTTAGAAAGATCAATCAAGCCATACTATTATGTGACACGGGGAGGAGAGGCCCATACACGGTACCTGGAGGCAGAAAACCTAGGCGGCTGCTCTTTCTGGGCCATAATTTTTTTTTTTTTAATTTTTTCCCCCAAAGCCCCAGCAGATAGCTGTATGTCATAGCTGCACATCCTTCTAGTTGCTGCATGTGGGACGCGGCCTCAGCATGGCCGGGGAAGCGGTGCGTGCCCGGGATCTGAACTCGGGCCGCCAGCAGTGGAGCGTGCACACTTAACTGCTAAGCCACAGGGCCGGCCCTCTGTTCCATAATTTTGTCACCGGTGCAAGTCGCCCAACTTCAGTGTCAAGATAATATTTATTATGCTTCTGTGGGAGATCAAAATTGGCCACCCTGAAATATATCTCTTTACCTTGATTATTTTCTCTGACAGACACCTGACCTCCCCCAAACTGCCTAAAGGAATTTAACTCTGGGTGTAAACAGACTGGCAGGGTCCTCGCTAAGCCCATTCTTAACAAAGTTCTGTTTACCAAATATTTACATTTGTAAAGGTATCTGTCTCCCTCTGTGTAGTATTGTGTTGAGAAACTCAGTTTCCCTGGTTTCTCCCATGTATACATATTATTAAACTTGGTATTATTTTCTCCTGCTAACCTGTCTTTTTAATTATTTGGCCAGCCATAAGAACCTTAAGGGAAAGGGCGGAGGGGGATTCTCCCTCTTCCCTGACACTTCTCTTGGTTTCTGGGCTGAATCAAATGAGGTGGAGCCAGTAAAAGTGCTTTACACAAATGCAAGCTATTTCCAGTATTTCTTGTGATTGAAGGTAAGCATTAAAAGATCCTTATTATAATGTACACAGCCTGGAAGCAACCTGTTTGGATATGTGTACAAACATTCACCAACTGATGCAAGGGAAAAAGAAATCCAGTGATTGCTTCACAATTCCACATATCACACATTTAGAAACACCAGCATATTTACCTCCCAACTGGTGCTGGTGAAGCAGATTGACTGAGGACCAGGTCAAGCCAGGCCTAAGCTTGAGGCAATGTCTGCTCTCTGAAAATGCTCAAGCGTGACATACTTTCAGCCTGCTCTGGATCTGACAACGTACCCGTTCTGTACTCAAGTCCCGCCACGGAGTAAATGCCCGTCATTTACTAAAACCAGTACAGCCAGTCTAATTATAGACCAGCCAAGCTTCAAGACTCTCCCTTAAACACTTCCGAAATCAGGCTTAGACAAGATCACACATGACGCCAGGCCTGCACCAATTCCCTGCATCCATGTCTTACAAAGACACGGATGAAGCCACCTCCAATTAGAGGGACAAAGACAATGGAGACCCATTAGGGCTTTCCTTTTAACTTTTCAAATTTTAAAACATTCAAGTCTTGCCCTTTAGCTCTCACTGGATATTACAAATATTGAATATCTCTGGATATTACAAATATTGAAAATGTTGAACAGGGGTGGAGGTGGTGGATTAAGTGTTACAGAGACCAAACGCATCAGGCATTTCACTTATGTAACATTCTGGGCTCCAACCACCTCTGAGTGGGAGTGAGTCAATCCCACATCCAAGCAGTAACAGCTAAAATCACCCTCTGGCACAATTCTTCCAGGCAGCCTCTTCTATCTCTGCAGAATGAGATTGGTTCTCCTTTCCCTCCCTGACCCCCAGGGCCTGGAGTCCTGGGCTGCCCAGTGACAGTAACACCCAAATCACACTGTCCTCTGGGGTGGTCAGGCCCCTGGGGCTGTGGCTAGGATGGCCAGGGTGGGCTCAGGGGAGAGTGGAGCTCTGGTAATGCACTCAAGGCAGATAAAGAGTTGAGAGTCCAGTGACTTCAGGAGTAACCCTTGTTGCCTCCTAAGGCTGCCGGAGAATTCTTCTTGCCTCCAAGTCTGGGTAGGACCATGAGTATTATAAACAAAAAAACCCAAAAAGACTGTAATTCTTCTTTACTGGGTATTTGGCACCCAAGACTGAAGTGCGGACTAGGAAATTCATATGATGATGATCTCCATTTGAGACCTTCCAGACTACCTCTGACCAGGCTTCCCCCTTCCGTCTACAGCTCCCCCCACCCTCTGGACCTCAGCCATTCTGCATTACCCACCATTCCCTGCACGTGCCTTGCCCGTCCCATCTCTGAGCTTCTGCAGGTTATGTTCCCACTGGATGGAATAACCCCTCCCCTCTCACAGAGATTCCTCCCTTCTGGGCCCACATCAAATACTCCTCCTCAAAAAAATCTTCCTCAATTACTAAAAGCAATATCTCCTTCCTCTCGCCACAAATATTATTTTGTTTACAACAGTATAAGAGCTAGTAATGAGACTGCTTACTGAGCATATACAATGGGACAGGAATCGAGTGAAGCACTTTGTAAATTTCATTTCATTTAATCCTCATAATGACTTCCATGTGAACATGCTATTATAATTATTCTCTTTTGTAGACGAGAAAACTGAGGCTGAGAAAGGTTAAGGGCAGCGGGGGCAGTGGAATTGGGCCAGGCAGTCTGACTCTGGAGCTCACACCCTCTACTGTATGCTGCCTTACACTGTAATGGTCTGTGCACGTGTCACACGCCCCATCTGCTCTATGAATTGCTGAGGTCGTGTATCTTTGGATATCCCATTACATTAACTCAGGCCTGGCTCAAAGCGGGTGTTTGAATTTGAGCAAAAGTAATTTGGTGTGGTTTTATATATTTCTAGACAGATCGCTGTGGCTGATTTTTCCAGGCATGCTATCTCTTTCTACTCTATCCTTAATCTAGCCAAAAGGCTTTAGGACAAGTCAAGAGCAGCAACTTTAACTGGACTTCCAAAGTCAAGAATCTAAGACCCAGGGAAGTAGGAGAAACCTGACTTCTGAAACTTTCTAGAAGCATCGAAGAGGCCCACAGGACATGGGTACCATTGTGTCCTAATTTTGGTGACCAAGTACCTGAGACACGAAAGAACTGCCACCGTGCACATCAGATGGATTTCTTAGAGTGGCGAGTCCTGTGTGTGTGTGGGGGGGGGGGGTGTCTTTCTTTTCAGGTAAGTTTATTATAAACTTATATGTGTTGCAGTCAATGTTTCTTCAGATTCTCCGCTTTTAGTCTCCTGGAGAATAATACATTCTTGTCGAGAGAATAAGGCAGTACGGCTCATAGGTTAAAAGCAGATGGGCTTTCATGTCAAATGGACTTGTCTGAATGAGTTCTGTAGGGGCAGAAAAGTTGTCCTCAACCCTCTTAGGGTCCCTGGCTGGGTCTGCAAAGTAAACTGACAAAAATAGATGAACAGGAGAAAAGCACAGGCGTTTATTTAATAGACATTTTGCACGACACAGGAGGCTTCATAAGGAAATAAAGAGCTGATGAAGCAGTTAGACCTGCGTCTTTTTAGGCGAGGTTTGATGAGGAGTGGACGGTCATGGAAGGAAGAATATAACAGGGCAAGGAGTATAAGGTAAGTGCAAATAACTGGGGAAAACTTAGCAAGGCCTGTTTGTTCAGATTCTTCTTGGCGGCCCTTTGTCTTTGGAGATAAGGATGTTCCTCTCCTCAGGGTACAGGGAGGGCACCTCTCCCACGAGGGCTCTATGATCTGTTTCAGGGGAGAAGGGCGAGGGGGGAAAGAGGTCAGAGTGACCTTCCTGCTTCTGCTGTTTTCTCGCACTCCTTCAGTTTAAAGCACTTCATATGCCAAGATGCCATATTTTGGCGTAGCATGTCCTGAATCCCATCAGTCCCAACCTTCGTGATGTGGGACAAGTTACTCAATGTGTGTGCCTCAGTCTCCTTGTCTGATAATGGTGATAACATCAGCCCCTATTCATTCGTCAGGTGACTGGGACGACAGAGTGGGATAACGCAGATAAAGTGCTAGTACAGTGCACTCAATGCACTGTAATAATGAGCATGTTAGCTCATTATTTAATGATTGCTATTATTAATATTAATTGCTACTGTTGGTAGTCACGGTTTATAGCTCACAGGAGCAATTTTTTCATCTAAAAAATTCTCTACTGAAGTTCATCAGTTAGTGCTATTCTTTTCTGCTCTACAGAGCTGGCAGTGACATAGACATCGGCACCTCTGAACGTAAAGAACGAGGAGATATCAACTGCAGCAGTGCCAGCTAACAATTAAAGCTGCTTGAAATCTGAGGTTGTGAGCCTCCCCCTTTCCCTACACAATGGAAGTTGCCTCCTATGGTTGTTGCCTTTGGCTCAACTTAGGACCCCTAAGGTCCTACTTCTAGATCCTAGCCAGTTTTCCCCAGCTACTTACAATGACGATTCTCAAACTTTAGGGGACATTATAATCACCTAGGGTGTTTAACAAATGCAGATTCTTGGGCCCACCACAAGGCAGTATGATTTAATAAAGAGCACCCCAGGTGATTCCAATACCAGTGGTGCTGGGAACCACATTGAAAACATGGGCAGTAATTGACACCTTAGAAATAGTCATCATGCATAGGTTTGTTTCCTGCATCAGAAAAAGATTGAAAAACTTTCTTTAATTTTCTAACTCTACATTTGCAGTTTTTAAAACTAATGTTCATTTTAAGCCTAATCCTTGGATTCCACAATATTGGGCGTTTTCTGTTAGTTATGATTTATTCTAGCGAATAAAGTCTCTCATAACTTCTTGTTGCTAACGAAGCACTGAACAGTGACTCTATTGTTCCTTCCCAAAGCTGTGTACTGGGATAATTTTCTTTAAGACAGGCCAGGATCTTGACATGGTTCTCCTGATTCTAGAATAAGGAGGCCTGAGTCTTATTATTCCTAACAAACTCTGAGGCTTCCTTTCCAAATGGCTATGGTCAGAGTGATGTTAGTGACTATGGAGAACACAATGTAGAAATGGTTGCAGTCTTTGAAGCAGAAGGTGCTCACAAACCTTTCTAAAATTCACTAACATCTGATATGATATATATTCATCTGACATATATTTTATACACACACACACACACGTATAATCAATCCTCAAAGGTCTAGAACACAGGGTGTCAGGAGAGAATGTAATTGCAAATATTGGATCTCCTCCAGGAGTAGCCAGTCAGAACATTCCTTTCCCTTGACTCCAGTGACTGGTGGCAGAATAGCATTTAAGACCAATAAAACCACAAACTCTAGGGGCAGACTGCCTGAGTTTCAAATCCAGCTCCTATACTCACTACTCCATGATCCTGAGCAAGTTACTTAACCTCTCTGTGCCTCAATTTCTCCATTTCTCCATCAATAAAATGGGATGCTGTAAGAAGAAAGTTGGTTCATAGTAAGTGTTATATAAATGTTATTATTATTGGATGGTCATGTGACCCAAACCAAGCCAATGACATTCAGTCCCAGGACTTCTGCTGGAGATGCTTTGGCTAGAGTTGCTAAATTGGTAAAAATATAAGCTGAGAACTGCCAGGGGCCACCTGTGGAGAAAGTCTCCTTGAGAGGGAAGCTCCCACAGAGGAGAGGGAGCTGAGAGATGGAGAGAGCATCTGGGGTTTAATACTATTGTTTGAGACCAGAATCTAGTAATGCGTGGACATCTAGTGTGGGACTTTTCAACAACATGGGCTATTAACTCTCCTTTTTTGCTTGAGTCACTTTGAGTTGGTTTCTATCACTTGCAAACAAAAGAATTCTGACCTAGCTTTATCGAGATATAATTCACATACCATACAATTCGCCCATTCAAAGTGTAAAATTCAATGGTTTTTAGTACATTCACAGAGTTGTGCAACCATCGCTATGATGTAGGATTTTTTATCCAAACGTCCTCAGAGATGGCTTAAGAGGCATGGAGTGTGGATGGTAGAGAGGACGGGTGTGTGCAAATCTGCTTCTACAGTTACCACAATTTTGCAACTACTTTTAAAGTTGGAATCATCGACTTTTTTGATTTGGAAATGGCTTAAGGCTCAGCACAATATAACGGAAAAGGAAAAGAACTGGTTTATTTCGAGGGAAATTAGAAAATCTCTATGATCCTTTCATACTCTATAGAATTCTACAGTTTTCGTCAACTGCCCTCATTTTTCATAATAAAACTGAGGGCCTGAGAAGTTAAGCCAATTGCCCAAACTGACAAATACTTGCTGTTAGACACATTCAAGAACACAGTTCAATTTTCTGTGATGTGAGTTTCAAGTAGTTCTTACTTTTCCCACAGGATTTCAGACTCAAGATCCAGGTCAATGTCTGCAAATGCTTGGAGGTTAAGAGAGTCTTTGTAATACTAATCAAATATTCATTCACTCATTTAAGAAATACACCATGATTAAGTATATTCCCTATATTTATGTTCAATTCCAGTGTGTCTCTCTTTAGATAAGATAGTGTTCTACCTACAACCTAGAGGAAAACTGAAATACTTCCCTTAAAGCAAAATATGATAGGGAATTTAAAAAATATCCTATGGTGTTTAGTGTGTTAGGCAGATAACAGATTGGTGAGTTTCTACATATATTTGTGCAATTATCTTGGTTTGCAGGACCAGGAGGTTTAATTACAAAGAAGAACTGCTGGGGACAAGGATGGATGATGGTTAAGCGAATAACTGTACTCTTCATCTAATAAAAATAAAGAGATTTGACAACCAAACAGAAAATTTAAAATAATTTCACTTCTCATGGCCCTTGAGTCTTCAGATGATTTAGCAAAGACATAAAGAACCCTTTAGCTATCACTAATTACATATCTGTATATCTGGGCACATGAGAACTCTCTATATAGGCTTCAGAAATTTATAGAAACACACTTCCTGGAAGAACCCGAGAGGTTTGGATCTGGCCAACAAAGTGTAATACAGTCTGTGGCAGGACGCATTGTCCTTAGCCGTATGCAAGGACAGAAAGGCATTTGCTTTATCAGGGATATCCTGTGAAAACACATTAAGAACACCCAGGGAAATATCATCAGCAGGAATAACTGGTGCTCGTCGTCGTTTTTAATGCGTGTTTTTTCCTTTGTGAATTCTAGACAAAATAATTTGAACTCTGTAAAAGAGCACTGGCTGTTTTATTTAAACTACAAGCAAGAGGCAGTAGAGGTTTTAAACTGAGTTCAGTAGTGAGGTCCCTGGATGGACCTCAAGGCGAGAACAGTGAAAAAGAGAAACAGACACTGTCCATAATTCCATCACCCTTATACAACCAGTACGAGATCTTTGATGTATTTTTGTTTACTTTTCTCCTAAGTATTCATTGTATATAGTTGCACTTGGGAGGGGACAAAGCTCTAAGATGTGCTGGCAAGACCCCCCTCCACCAAACTAGCCTCCCTCCCCTCACTCCCTCCCCTGCACGCAGACATTCTCAGCCTTGAAACCAGCAAGATCCGGCCCATCACGACTTTTACCCCTGCTAAGGTCCATCAGCACCAGGCTGCCACCCCTTACAGTTCTGACAGCCCAGTGCCCCAAACCCTTCTACTCTGTCCTCAGAACCCACGGTCCGTCGTCAGCAAAGTCCTCTCTAACCTCAAACTTTGAATATTGTCTCTATTTTCTTTTTCTAATCGAAACGTGGGTTTTCGCTGAGGACACTGCTCCCTCTGCTGTTTTCTCTCCCACTCCCTTCGGGCCATCGGCCTGAGTCAACCTCCGCAGAAAGCCTCCTTGCTCCTTCTTGTCAAAGATCTTCCTTCCTCTCTAAATTCGCTACCTTTTACGAGTTGTTGTCATCAGACTACACCACAGGCTACCCCTCTTTGTTGCAGTTATTACTAGAACCCCACCCCTCACTATCTCCTCTCATTCCTTGAAGATTTTAGCCCCTGACGCACTGTTAACTTTACCAAGATACATCATGTTATAAAATACCTGGTGATTTCAAAATCCACAGAGAAGCCTCCCAGTCTCCCTGCCTCTATGTTCCTTTCCATCAAATACCTTGTCCTCCACGCTCTCTCAGGTTCCCCCACAGTCATACTCTGGTCCATGTCATTACCATAAACCACACTGCCTCCATCACACATTTCAAGCATCCCAACCACCACTTCCTCGATTTCCAGCTCACTCCCTTTAGTACCCTCCCAATCCAAGGAGACCTATGATGCACTGAGCCTACCATCTTTTCACTATTATTAAAGTTCTCCATATCTTCACTTAACTTTTTAAGCAGCTTATCATCATGTACTTACTTATACCCCTAACTCCCTTGCTTCTCCCTCCCTTCATAATATTCACCCAGCAAAACCTCCACTTGGGTTAAATCTGACTCTCCACTTACTCTGTGTCTGCACCCACGCAGCTCAACATGGCTGGAGAAAAGCGTATACCCAAGAGGCAGGCCTCATTTTAGGTTCATGACCAGAAACCAGGATTGCTACTTGGTAATCCTAGCACATTTCCCTAGTCCATTTACTCTCCTTCTCTTCTAGATCATTAATTCATACTCTTCTCTCCTCAATCCTCCAACACCTCCTCCTCCCTGATCCTCACTCTTGGCTCACAATCTTGCTTTCTACTTCTCTAAAAAAAAAATGGAGCAACCAAAAGAGAACTTCCACAAGTTCCCACCAGCACACTGACTCCCCACCTGCATCTGTGCCCATACACACTCTGCCTTCCCTCCTGCTGCCCAGGATGAACTGTCTGTGATCATGAAGCCAACCCCTGTCCTCCTGCTCTACACCCCAACCCCACTTCCCTACTCAAGGGAATCGCGCCAGCAATTCTCCCTTCTTCCCTGCATCATCACATGATCGCTCTCCATGGATCGTTTCCAAATGCATACAAACATGCTGTTGTTTTCCCCATCCTTAAAAATGCCTCTCTTGACCCCAGTAACCCCTGTTAAAACTAAGTCAAATCTTGTCACTCCTGCTTAAAACCCCTTAGTGGCTCCCATCTCACTCAGAGAAAAGCCAAAATCCTACAAGGACCTGCACAGCCAGACCTCACCTACTACTTTCCTCTCTGTGGTCCAGGCAGGCTGGTGCAACTTTTCCTAGAACACACACCAGGCACGCTTTCTCAGGGGCTCCCTACTCGCTGTTCCCTCTGACTGCAATGCTCTCCCTCAAGATATGTGAATGCCCATCCCTCACTTCACATCCTTAATCCAATGTCATCTTTTCAGTGTGGCTTTCTTTGGCCTCTGTGTGAAATTGCATTGCAGCCACACTCACATACTCCCTATCTTTCCTGCTTTATTTTTCTTCTTAGCACTTATCACTTTCTAACATAGCATATAATGTGCTCACTTGTTAGGTTTATTGACCATTTCCCCCGTCAATATTCATAGAGCCAGGAGATAAGCCCCGTAACAGCAAGAATTTTTCTGTCTGCTTTGTTTACTGCTGCATGTATCCCCAGCACTGCAGTGCTTGGCACACAGTAGGTGCTCAATAAATATCCACTGAATGAATGAATAAGATTAAAGACACAGACATAATGTCTTATAATGTTTCCACAATCATGCTTATTCGTGATTCTTCTATGAGCCTCTGCATTAGAGTTCTCTGAATCAAACATGTGGACCTTGGTTTTATCACGTTCTACTGTAAACATGTCTTTATCTTTCAAATAGAATTTGACTTTAGCACAGGAAAAGTTAAAATCCTGGAGTGTCCTCAACAATTCACTGAGTCTCTTTCCTTGCTTTCATTTTGGTTTATACTAAGTTTGGCCTAGAGAAAGGAGGCTTTTGTGCCTGTCTTGGGGAGGGAGCAGAGAAGGTCTTGGGGGGACTTCAGAAAGAATATTTGGCAACAGAAAGCATCGTTCAGAGCTTAGACATGAAACTCATTCAGAGGCTAAGGGGGAAAAACAGGAGCTGGACAGAGATGGTGGAATCAGTCACATCACCTGAGAATGTGGTTCTCTGGATCAAAGGACACTGTGGCCCAACGCAGCTTATAAGGATCAACGGAAAGTGGCATTCCATACCAGAAATAAAGATTTTAGCTGTGACTAAAAGTAAAAATAAAGGGCCGGCCCTGTGGCTTAGCGGTTAAGTGCGCGCGCTCCGCTGCCGGAGGCCCGAGTTCGGATCCCGGGCGCGCACCAACACACTGCTTCTCCGGCCATGCTGAGGCCGTGTCCCACATACATCAACTAGAAGGATGTGCAGCTATGACATACAGCTATCTACTGGGGTTTTGGGGGAAAAATACATAAATAAAAATTAAAAAAAAAAAAGTAAAAATAAAAACAAAACCAGAACAGAATAGAAATCCCAAGACAACAGGGAGGCAGTGTGCTCTGGAGTCGAAGACACCTCCATTTGAGGCTGGCTCCGCCACTTCCCAGTGCTGGGACACAGTCCTCACAGTGGCGGAGGATTCAACGCAAAGCCCCAGCCACTGTCCAGCAAACAGTAGGGGTTTGATGGATGGTAGCTCCTCCCCACCCCAAACTCTGCTGTGTCCCCAGAGCCCAGCACAATGTAAGACACTGACAGGATGCTCAACAAATACTACGTCAATGAACGAATGCGTGACTCAGGAGGAATAACTTCTCAAACCGAGCTGCGTCTACCTTCACGCCAGACTTCACGGAATTTGCTTGTTTTTTCTCACTTTACTGAACCCTCTCCCCAAATCACTTTCCCAATTTGTTGTTTGTGTCCCCACTCCACAACGGAGCCAGCGTCTGCTACATCAATCCTTGAGCTGCCAAACATTAATTTCCATTTAAAAATGTAATGTTTTAGTAGAGAAAGACGGACCGAGGCGGCACTGTGCAGACTCCAGCCTCCATTTATTACTCAGGCTGACAGATGTTTTAGCAGGGTCTTGTTTTTCTCCCCCGGAGGAAAGCTTGTTTCCATAGAAGGATTTCCCCCCTTTGTGTTCATTCTTTGTTCACAGTTTTAGTGTTTACTTCTGCTTTTTATCTTTGCATAATCCATGCTGTTTCAAGAATCTGAAGAGAGTCTGGACTGGAATCCCTCATCCTTCCCTGAAAATATCTCTGGTTCACACCAATAGGGGCTGACACATTTCCCTAGTTTTCCTTTCACATCACAAAGATGCTCGTAAATCATGTGGACAAGTCTCAGATAACCCGATATTTGTTTATGGAATATTTTTCAAGTCTTCAGCCAAGATTTTGTGCAACAATAAGTTCATTTCAATGGAGTTCCTGCAGAAAGGGTTCCAGATTGCTGTGGACTATGTAACCACTGACCTATTTAGAAGTCCAGCAAAGATAAGGTGGTGAGGCTTTGTTCGCTTGGAAGGCAGGGAAGCTCACTGCTCAGAGGACAGCTGTGCCCACTGAAGAAGTGGGTGGCCTCCTGGACTAGCTCATAAGCAATACGGGAATGGGGATTGGGAATTGCTTGGTAAACACTGGAGCAGTAAAAGAAGAGACACCATGAGGGCACTCCTAGCAGAATATCATCTCCATGAACGAAGGCAGGGGCCTCTTGTTTTGTTCATTATGTCTCCAGCACCCAGCTGTGTGCAGAGGCCATGACTGGTGCTCAGTAATTATTTGTGGAATGAATGAATGAATGAGGTAGAAGGACAGTGGACTACAAAAATCCTCCTGAATAAAAAGGAGAGTTTTGGACGGGGTTAAAACTTCTGTTGTCATGTTTGATTTTACTAGAAAATATCTGCAAGTTCACTGAACTCCCAGGTTGGTGTGGCCTGGAGAATAAAATACGAGTCACCAAAGCTTTTTTCACTCCATATGTGACAAAACAAAAAAGGGAGCTTCAGGCAAAAACTATGGTGCCTAGTTTGTGCCAAACATGGTGCTAAGTAGGAGATGAGAAACTAAGACAATGACTCCTGTAGAGAGCTATATCTACATGAGTTATGTATGTGCATATAGAGATATAGACACACATACAGAGTTAAAACTTACTGAGTGCTGGCCTCATGTCAGACACTATTTAATTCTTCTAATACCACCAAGATGTTGCAGCATTATCATTTACTTTATAGATGCAGAAATAAAGGCTCTGAGTTTTAAAAAATAGCTGAATGTAAGGCAACCTTGAAAATAAGGTGATTCTTCCCTTCCCAATGAAAAAATTACCCTCTTCCAAAGATTTCCAGCTAACTTGAATACAAAAGCTTTTAGAAATGACAGTGCAAAATCTCTTATATACACTGTTCAAAATAGGGAACCCACCAGGATCAGTGACTTAATTTTTCCTTTGGCCAGAAGAAGATGAGACAGAAATAAATTTTTGAGGTTCCCTTTCTTGACAAAATAGTCAAAACTTTACATAAGCTTGGGGAGTTACGTTACCGATTTGAATAATGTTACTCCGTGACAATTAATTAGCATGTAATGTTATTTTCATAGGAGATAATATTAAATTTTAGAAAGTGTGGATGTCTCCAAGTGGGTTTCTTAGAGACAACTCTAAAAAAGATATTTAATGGTTACTAAAATCAGAGTAGGATTTTATTATGGGAATGTTTTCAGCCTTCAACTTTATCCAACAGCTTTCTCTTCAATGGCTTTACTGCTTAGCAGTCAGTCTCTGGACCTACATTAACAGCCTCTCTTAGAGGCCTAGAGCTTGTTTAACCAGCACTATTGCTAAAAAGGAAAACTGCAGTTTCAGGCCACAGACAAGACTGCATTTGCTGAGTTTGAATCAGACGCACAGACCCTAAACCTAAGGCTAAACCAAAGAATATCAGAATAAGTAGAGTCAACGAAGGGAGACATATTTATTTTCCAGGGATGTGAATAATGTGTAATCAAATATCTACTAATATTTATCGATTTGATTCAGTATACGGATTTCAAACGTCTTCATCATTACTAAAGCCACTTTTTGAGTCAACTAACACCGTTTTCTGGAGTCTCTGCTATGTCTATTTTGTTTCCTCAACAGAAACACACATGAATGCAAACACAGCCCCTTTCCCCACTGTTTTTGTTTGTGTGTGTGAGGAAGACTGGCCCTGAGCTAACATCTATTGCAATCCTCCTCTTTTTGCTGAGGAAGACTGGCCCCGGGCTAACATCCGTGCCCATCTTCCTCTACTTTACATGTGGGACATCTGCCGCAGCATGGCTTGATAAGTGATGTGTAGGTCCGCGCCCGGGATTCAAACCTGTGAACCCCAGGTCGCCAAAGCAGAGTGCACAAACTTAACCGCTACGCCACAGGGCTGGCCCCTCCACTATGCTTTTTAAAGAGCTGAATATTAATATAGAACGTATTTACCAATTCTCTAAAATGAACATTGGATTGGTTCCAAATGCTCAATTACAAAGGGCACTGAAATGAATATCCTTATGGATAAATTTGTACGTATGTTGTTAAAGATTTCTAGAGGATATTGCTAGGTGAAAGGTATGCTTATTCCTAAGGTAGTTCATATACATTGGCAAACTCTCCAGAAAGAATGTATTTATGCATACTCTGTAGTAAGGTAAATGCTTCATGGTGTTTTCGTGGTATTATCATTGCTATATTTGCCAGGGTTTGGTTGCAACACTCAATATACTTTTTTTAAAAAAAATTTTTATTCAAGTATAATATACAGGAAGTAAAGTGGTTACAGTACACAATCTAAAGTATACAGTCTGAAGAATTTTTATGTAAGTACACCCTGTAACACCATCCATATCAAAATACAAAAATTTCCAATACCCCAGAAAGTTTCATTATGACTCTTCCAAATCAATACCTCCCCATCCCCACCGCAGGCACAAGGGGTAATCTTTTTTTTCTTTACTTCTATCACCACCAATCAGTTTTATCTGTCCCCAAACTTCATACGAATACTCTCTTTTTGTGTCTGGCTTCTTTTATCCAACATAATATCTTTGAGATTCATCCATGATTTTGTAGGTTTCATTAGTTCATTATTTTAAAAATTAGTTCATTATTTTTTACTGCTGTGAAGTATTTCACTGTATCAAAGTACCACAATTTATTTTCTCCATTTCCCTGTTGATGTCCATTTGGATAATTAGTTTGGGGCTATTAGGAATAAGGCTGCCATGAACTCCCTTGTGCCTATCTTTTGGTGGGTATATGCACTCATTTCTCTTGTGTGTACATCTAGGAGTGGAAATGCTGTTCATGGGGTAGGTATACATATGGTTTTGGTGGAAACTGTCAGTTTTTCAAAACGGCTGAACCAATTGACATTCCCATGAGTAATGTGTGAGACTTCCAGCTGTTCCACATGGTTACCAATATGTCTAAACCATAAGGTACTTAGTAGATATGTTGTAACAGTTTTTACATGTTCAATTTATACTTTAGCAATTTATTCTGGGTTTCACCTGTGGTGCACAGACTACAATAATGAACGAGGGTTTAGACAAGTGATTCAGGTGGTTGATTCTTGGTAAAAACTGTCCTAGTTATCAACCTGGTCAGGATGTCTGAGAACATCTAACATGCAGAGAAAAAACCCCATGACCTTTCAAGTCAAGTTATTTACCTCCAGGATGAACCTCTAAGATGTGATAGTCCAAAATATGCCACAGAGTCGGCAATCTGAAGTCATGGGCACTTTTATCTCAAATCTAATTTAAGAGAATCATGTCTACCTACTAATACGTATGATACTCATTATAATAAGACATATCTCTTTGAGAAGTCTCAAAAAATGTATAGACTTTGACTAGTTGAAGCCTCACATGTCTCTAAGAGGATGTATTACCATGTTCATTTCATGTAAGTGAACTGAGATTTTAAGAGGTATGGCTAACGAGACAGTGAACCAGCCTGCAAGGCTTTGTGGAAGCACCAACTCCAATCCTTTGTCCACCAACTAAATCACTGCGGCGACTTTCTCCACATGTGCACTCATAAAAAGTAACTTGTTACTGTCTACCTGGTGGATCTGGCCATCTGTTAAAGAGCTAGAGCCAAGAATGTTTGAACCTGGACAAATACCAAAAAGTGCGAGAAACTGTACCTTCAACCCACCTCACCATTTCCCAGTCATGCCCAGGGATGGTGGTAGTGCTGAATATCTTCCACTTGTCCCTTAGGATCTACTCTACCTTCTCTGGGAGCCCAATCTACAGGGACTACATCAAGGGCTTCCAGAAGGGCTCACCCTGGGGAACACTGGCAGGGGAGGGAGAGAGAAGAGTGAGGCTGGGATATTCATTCCCCCATTTCCTTCTCTATGACTCACGGTGAGCTGGTTGCACCCCTTCACCAAGAGTCACAGCTCTGGTCAGGCACCCACTCCCGTCTTGTCCCCAGGTTCTGGTAGCCTCTCCCTTCCTCCTCAAGTCTAGGGCTGGTATCGGCCCTTCCATTACCAGCCTGCAGCAGCCCTGTACTATCTCCTGCGTTTTCTCTCCACCTCTGTAAGGAGTTTCTTTATTAATTCTCTTCAATTATCAGATTTGTGTGTATCATCTAGTTCCTCTTTAGACTCTAGTTGATGCTGTAGTCTTGTCAAAGCCCCAAGCCGAAGCCTTCATAAGAAATGAGAAGAAGGATGCCATTAGAAATATCCTAAGGAACACATCTAATCTTAGGAGGCCTGGAGGAGGAAAAAGGAATGAATGGGCTTTCCCTACCAACCCAACAAACCGCCCACAAAGAGTTTGTCCCTCAACATCTGCTGCTATGCAGCAAGGGTGTGGTGTGTGTGTGTGGGGGAGGGGGAACAAAGGGACAGGTAGTGAGCACCTATCATGTGCCAGGCCCAGTGCAGGGACTTTCACACACACGTCATCATGTGCTATGTAACCTTGAGCAGACTTACAATCTCTTTTTGTCACCTGTAAAATGGGAATAATAATAAGTCCCATCTTGTAGTGTTATTGAATTGAATGAGATAATCCATGTAAAGTGCCTAAGACAGACATAATACCTGTTCAATGAATATTAGCCACTAATAATGATGTTGATGATGACAATAGCTACAATAAGAAAAATAAATATCCCTTATAATGATCTTCTGAAGTAGATATCATTTACCCCATTTTAAAGATGAGGAAACTGAGGCTTCATGAACTATGTCACAAAGACAAGGAAGAAGAGAAATTACTCTGACTCCTGACACTAACTATTCCACCATCACCATGTCACACACCCACTCCATTGCCTACCATGTGCCACAATTCACGATCTACATAAGGGATAACATATACATGACCCATTTGTTCCCACACTCTTCTCCCCAGATGAGTGATAGAAGAGGCTCCTCTTTCTAGCTGACTCGCAGAATGCCTCCTAACATGTCAAGCAGCCACTAACAATCGACTAGAGTTGACTTGTGAGGTGAAACTCATTTATTCAGATGAACAGGACAAAATCAGATTCAACAAAGAATGTGTGCTCCACAGATCGGGAACTTTGCTTTATTCACTCCAGTATCTGCAGGGCCTAGAATAACGCCTGGTACATGGGAGCACTCAGTAAATATTTGCTGAATGAATGAATAAATAAAATCTCTAAGATTTTAAGATGAATAAAACATGTAAGAGCCAGTACTATGCCTTCAAGGAATCTACAGAGAATGAATATGGACAAAAAGAAGAACATAAAAACCCTGATGCAAATTAGCCTAAGACAGGTACCATACGAGCGTAACAAATTGTGGGTAAAATGAGGAGAGAGAGTAGTCTGAATCAGTCTCAGAAACACAGCACTTAAAAAGAAATATAGTATTGCTCTCAAGCATCTTCATCTTGGCTCACAATTTTCTCAGGCAGATATTCTAACAGGCCTGCTTTAATAAGCAGATGAAAATAATTTATAATTAGTAACACCATTTGCCTTAAACTGTTTACAATTTAAGTTGATAAATAAATCTCTTTTTAGAGTGAGCCAACAGGACCTTCAACCCAAACTCTGAGTGGGTGAGTGTGAATGAATGAGATCTTTAAGTACTTGACCGTGAGTTCCAAGGGCTATCACTCGTCCTTTTCCCACTGCAACATAACACGGCCCTGTACAGAGACTTTTTTTTTCCTTTTTTCCTAATATGGACGTAGGTTTAATTTTTTTTATTATAAAAGCCACGTATACTTATTCTAAAAAGTTCCAAAAATACAAAAGTTTAGAAAGTAGAAAGTGGAAAGCAAGACACTTCCTTTCTCCCCAGTCACCCAAGTCCCCCCCAACCCAAATGACAATAGGGGTCAGCAAACCAAGGCCGGCCGTGGGCCAAATCCAGCCTGCCACTTGCTTTTGTGAGCTAAGAATGGTTTTTACATTTTTAAATGGTAGAAAAAAAGATCAAAAGAATAATATTTTGTGGGACATGAAAATTATATGAAATTCCATTTTCAATGTCCATAAATAAAGTTTTATCCGCACACAGCCACATCAGTACATTTATATATCATCTGTGTCTGCTTCCATACCAGAGGCGCAGAATTGAGTAGCACTCTTGGTCTAACAGAATAGATCCTGTCAGCCTTTCTGAAAACTCTCTCTCTTTTTAACTCACTATCTATTTTTTTTTAAACTCTTTTATTTTTTTTTCCCCCCAAAGCCCCAGTAGATAGTTGTATGTCATAGCTGCACATCCTTCTAGTTGCTGTATGTGGGACACGGCCTCAGCATGGCCTGAGAAGTGGTGCGTTGGTGTGCGCCTGGGATCCGAACCCAGGCCGCCAGCAGCGGAGCGCACGCACTTAACTGCTGAGCCACAGGGCAGGCCCTAACTCACTATCTCTTATTCACCCATCTATATATCAAACAAATTGCTTGACACAATACCTCCTGTTGGTCTGTCAACCTGCTTTTTTCATTCAACTATATAATGTGGCCATCTTAAGTTTTTATAGACCCATCAACTTTCTAATAGGTATTTTTCACCACCAGCCACAGCCCTACCAAGTTTCTTGTAGGCATTTTACCACCAGCCACACATTCAAGGGCCTTTCTTCCCCTCCTCGCTTATCTTGTCGGGAATACTGAGCACAAGGAGTATGTATTGGGAAGGGCTCAGGAGAAGTGAGAGCGATAACCCAGCGACTTCCCTTTGCAGTAAACACACCACCCTGGTAATCAATCACTCTCCAACTTGGCTGGTCAGGTCTGCTGGAACACACCCTCTGTAATTGTGCTGTCTGGCTGGGAAATTATTTGCCAAGCAAATGTCTAGAGTGAATGGGGAGCTCCAAACAAAAATGTTAGATTTTATCCTTCTGCCCTTTTAGCTAATGTGAGGAACTAACTCCCGACTGTGTAGTTCTTATACTTAATGTCCAGTGACTCACAGATTCATACAGAATCTGATTTTACATTGATTTAGATTCTGCAACTATTTTGATGGCACTTTGTTGATGTTCTACTGGCAAATGTGTTTTTTCTTAGAAGATTCCAATTTAGTAAATCTGTACTAATGTAGGTGGTCTTTGGTATTTGCTTTAGCGAAGATAGAGAAAAAACATTTCAACTATGCAAAAATAGTTTCCGGGATGATTTTCAGGGATGGTTTGAATTAAGAGTTAAGTTTTTTCTAGAGAAGACTTCCTATAACAGCACTAATATTAAAGAAAATGAAACTTTCCTGACCTTACATTTGATTCTAATTTATACTGGTTAAGCTGGTGGGCGTCCCAACCACCTACTGATGCACAACATGCCACGTCAAAAGTTAGTGGCTTAAAACAACAATAGTCATTTATTTTGCTCAGGAAATCTGCAATTTGGGCAGTGCTTGGTAGGGACAGCTCATCCCTGCTCCATGGGGCATTAACTGGGGTCACTCAACTGAGGCTGGAGGATCCACTTGCAAGATGGCTCACTCACATGGTTGGTAAGCTGGTGCTGGCTCTAGGCTGGGAGCTCAGCTGGGCCGTGTCCTTATTTCCTTTGTATGAGGGCCTCTCAACGGGGTTCCTTGGGCTTCCTCGCAGCATGGCAACTGGGTTCTAAGAGTCAGTGTTAAAGAAGTCAAGGCAGATGCTGCAAGTCATCTTACAGTTCACCTCATATGTCATGTAGGGTCATTTCCATTGCATTCTACCAGTTAGGCAAATCATCAAGGCCAGCTCAATGGCAATGGAGGGGAATTTGATCCCACATCTCAACAGGAGGAGTTGCAAAGAATTTATGGCCATCTTTAATCTACCACAGCACATAATAATGTGAACGTGTCTCTGGAAATCATGTTTTGGATACTGAAGTGGCAGCAAAGAGAAGCCATGAATAGAATTAGAATATCTTATGATTGAACCAACTCTCCTGGGCGGAAGTAGACCATAGGAGTCAAGAGCACAGGCCACCTGGGTATGACTCCCAGCTCTGTCATGTACCAGCTGTATGACCATGGACGAACTGCTTGACCTTTCCACGTCCCCACAACCTCATCTAGAACATGGGAAAAATAATAATGTCTACTACAAAGCGTTATCTGGGGAAACCAAGAGTCTGCTTTTTAATTAATTAAAAAACTGACATATACACACAGAAAAATACAAAATAATAAGTGCTCTATGAATTTTCACAAACTGAACCCACTCATCTGACCACCACCCAGACCCAGAAACGAAACAGGATTGGGGAAATAATAGGGAGTGGTAAGGACTTTGGCAAACAGGAGGGCATGTATCCCCTCTAACAGAGACTACAGATTCTTGGCTCTCGCCAGTGGCTGCCATGTAGGGATAAAGGTGGAGTGTGCAGGCCAAATAAAACATGGCAGAGGGCCAGACTTAGTCCACAGGCCTGTCTGGGGCTTTGCGAATAGGAGGTGTTAGCAGAGCACGTACCCTGAGGAGCGTGGGCAGGGTGTGGAATAGTGCTACGGGGATGGGAAGGTGCAAGGGGCAGAACAATAAGGGGATGTCAGCATAAGAGAGCTGACATTTTAGGTATAGCTAAGCATGGCAGGGATAATGGGTATGCAATTAACTGGGCTCAAGGTTCTGGAAGGAATCTTGGCTTGAAGTTGTCCTAAGAAGAAGGCTTCCTGATGCTGAGAAAGACTCAAAGACAAACCTGCCTACAAAGCCAAGTGCTCACCCTTCGTACGCACCACCTATTTTAATCACTAAAGCATCTTAAGGAGCTCCACTCCCATGACCAACTGCTCTAAATCTTTCTCCCCTCCTACTCCTCTTGTTTCTTTCCACACAGAGGAAGAGTTTTACTTTCTCTCTTTTCCTGTCTTGTCTTGCTTTTTTTGTATAATTGCCCTTCTGTGTGGGGTCCCTAAGGTTCTTCCTCTTATGAAATGCCCCACAGCACACATACTGTTGGAAGATGTCAGCACCTCAAATCCTTTTTGGAAAAAGGCAGATACAACTTAATGAAATGAAAACAAAGTCCTCTTCACAACTCTGTCTCTGAAATCTGAAGCGTCTGGCAGACCTCCTCTAATAATCCCAAGTCCTCCTCACCCTGGCTAAGGCGCATGGGTGAAGCAGTGGCTCATGGAGTACTGAGTGTGGTGGGAGGAGGGGAAATCTGGGACCCTTAGCAGCTCACTGCGTAACTGGCAGATCTAGGAATGGCTGCCCACGGGATGCAGCTGGTGAGAACAACATCAGGAAGAGGAGTGATTTATTCAGAAATATTTAGATCACACTACCATCTGAACATTCTACGTGTGCCTGCAGCTTACTAAACGAGCCAGCGCACAGCAAGCATTGACGCTTAGTGCCTGGCAAAGAGCAGGTGATCTATAACCTTTTCCGCTCTCCCCACTCCTTTTCCTCTCTTGTATTGCTGTCAGGCTGGATGTGGTTACGTGAAGCTTTACTTACTTAAGAATCTTGCTGGTTACAGTCAGCTTTTTTTCTTAAGCTCTACCTCCTGACTGATCTGAACTACATAGCCACACTGGTTTTCTGTTGACCTGGGAAGAAAGATGATTTTGAATTATTTCATTCGTGTGTTAAAGGTGAAGTCTCTACTTCAGAGATTCTGAGTGTTTTTGGAAATACATTCTGCCTTTTATAAATCATCACTACCTTGTAGGCAGTACCATGGTACAGCTGGTTTGTTCACGTGTGTGAACATATTTTTATGCTCAGCACACATTCTATGGAGAGATCTAGGTACTTTAAATATATTTGGAAAGAGGCAAGATATAAATTAATGAAATCAAAGTGAAGAAAAAAAATTTTTCCCCGAAATCTCATTTTTTTCACCCTGTATCCTTAAGTATAGTGCTTTTTACTAACTACTGTCTGGAATGTTTTAACTATTGTAGCATAAAATAAAACTAAGGAATGACAACTATTTATTGGCTTCTCTTTGGTTAAGACAACACTAGATTCTTTATACTGTGAATAAAAATCTTTACTCAATAATTTACAATGAGCTATAACTTTTATTTAAGAAAGGATTATTTTGGAGAGGGAGAGTATGGGTGGTGATGGGAACATGTTTTATGTTCTACAAATGATAGTAATTTATGAGACAAGGACACTCTACACCACTCAGAATTTAGCACAGAAAAGACCACACATTTTAAAGCTTGGAATATAGATTTCAAACTTCCCTCCAAATATCATATGGATTTACATTCGCACCAGAGTGTTCTTCCCCATACCCTTGCCAGCACAGGGTCCTCTATGTCTTCACTATCTTTACCATCTCGTTGGCATGTGTTTAATTATATATCTTTGATTATTTGTGAGGTTTAATTTTTCATACATTTACTGCCATCTGAAGTTCTTCTGTTGTGAAGTGCCTGTTCACGACGTGTGCGGGTGTGGGGTCCTGACTGTGGTTTTATTGTGTACATTGTTAATGCACGGCAGACACCACAGGCCTCTGATGAAGGCCTGTGTGCACTTTTGAAGCAATTCTGGCTGTAAAATATAAATAGAGTGAAACAGAAAGGAATGACTCAAACAACACTCTTACTTCTTGTCTGAAGTAAACAAAACACGCTCTCCATGTGGGCCAACACAACTAGTACTTATTTGCTAAAGAAAATGGGCTGGCTCTGGCTAATGAGTCATTTTAACAAATAATGTTCCACTTGGCAACACGACTTTAATTCCCATTGCAAATAAAGAAGCACTTCTAGTTACTCCAAGCTCCAAGCAATGCATTAATGACGACAGGATAAATATATCCACAGAGAGACATGTATATATGAGCAGGAGTCCAGCTACTTATACAACGTCCAATAACTACATCATTATTTAATCCTATTAATCTCTCTTTCTTAAATTAGGACTTAAATGTCACATACTGCAGGGCTGGAGATCATTTTAAACAAAGTGTCTGAAATCCAAAAGTCTTTTTTGAGTATTTTGTCACTTTAAGTGTTAAATGGTACCTCACATTCACGGATGTGTCCCTGGTACTCCAAGTTCATTATTTCCTATTCCAAGCCTGATTTGCCTCCTATATGCATGATTTCTGTCCAATGGCATGGATATCTTCCCAGGTACTCAGGCTGAAGACTCTGACATAATCTTTATTTCTCCTTCTCCCTTGCCTTCCACCCCTAATCAACTGCCCTATCCTGCAGATTTTTTTCTTAGTTTTTATTTTTTAATATGAATAAACATTTTATGTCAGAATAGTTTTAGATATACAGCAAAATTGCACAGATAGTACAGAGTTCCTATAATCTCCTAACCTAGATCCCCCTAACATTAACATCCTTACATTACCATGGTACATGTGTCACACCTAAGGAACCAATAGTGACCCAATACTATTAATGAAACCCCACACCTTATTCAAATGTCACTAACTTTTCCTTTTTCTGTCCCAGGATCTCATCTCCAGGATACTTTACATTTACTCATCATGTCTCCTTAGTTGTCTCTGGTCTGTGAGAGTTTCTCAGACTTTCCTTGTTTTGGGTGACCTAGACAGTTCTGAGGAATACTGGTCAGGTATTTCGTAGAATGTCCCTCAATGTGGGTTTGTCTGATGTTTTTCTCCTGTTTAGACTGGCGTAATGGGTTTTTTGGGGGACGACCACAGAAGTGAAGTGCCATTTTCATCCCATATCAAGGGGACATGCTGTCAACATGACTTACCACTGATGACATTAACCCTCATCACCCGGCTGAGGCCATGTTTGACAGGTTTCTCGACTCCAAGATTATTTTTTCCCCTCTCTCCACACTCATTTTGCAGATGAGGAAACTGAGGTTGGAAGTTAAATGACTATGTCAGCCCAAAAAGTAGTTCCTGAAATTGGAACGTAAGGCTTCTCACTCCTAGTTCTGCGTTTCTCCCACAACACCAGGGTTGGCAAACTGTGATGGTCTGTGGGCCAAATCCAACCACTGCCTGTTTTATGAGGCCCACAAGCTAAGCATAGTTTTTATACTTTCAAATGGTAAAAAATCAAAAGAAGAATATTTCATGACATGTAAAATTTATATAAAATTCAAATTTAACAGCTACGCTCCTTGTTTACATATTGCCTATCACCACTTTCACGATACACAGGCCAAGTTGAATAGTTGTGACAGAGACCGTATGGCCTACAAAGCTTAAAATATTTACTATCTGGCCTTTTAGGAAAATGTTTGCCAACCCTACACTACACCATGATGCTAACTACCCACCAAGCAGCCTCGTTTTTTGTTAGAGGATGGAGGAAAGAAGCAGCCCTTCATTCATAAGAAGATCTCTTAATTGTGCAATTTACAAAGTATAAAACAAGACCCTATAAAATGTTTCTTTAGGGGCCCAGATTTGAGGTTTGCTGTGCTTTCTCGTTCTTAGTGATGAAATCATATATGTGGGGTGGAGGGGGTGGGGGTGGGAGAGAGGCAGAGATGCAGAGATGGGGACAGAGAATAGAGAAACACACATTACCCTGGACGTTAGAACTGAAGAGGGGAGGAGGGACTCCCTCAATTAACAGATAACACCTAAAATTTTCATAATGAGCCAAAAATCTGTACCCTGGGAAACTATGTGACAGACCAGAGGTCTCTAAATGCAAGCACTGAGATCCTCCTCCTACACGTACGGCACAGGCATTCTTAGAAACCTTCCCCGCATGTTTCCAAGTCTCAGCTGCTCCAGTATATTCCAGAGAAAGCCCCTCCCACCTACTCTCCCGCTCAGAGCATGACCTACACCATTCCTATCCACAAACGACAGGGCTGGCTATTCGCCCAACTCCAAAACTGTTCTGTTTATATCTAGCGCTAGGAAATGACAGAGATGCCTCATGATAATTGTATTCTGGGGTGTTATTTTAAGTATCTGATTTTTATTGTGTATAAAACACAGAAAATTACTTTTGATTTTTTCTCAATATCTTTTACGAATAGTCATTTTTCTCTTTCCAAGTTCATATCAAATGCCTATGAAATTTCTTAGTTAGGAGGCCCCTCCTTTTGAAGAGTATTTTGCAAAACAGATAAGAAGCTGGCACTGATCAAGAATCAGGAAAATGGGATCATCTTTGGAGAAGAAAATGCAACTGTCACAAAAAGGCATTTGAGGATAACTTCACGAAAGCAGATAATAAGCAAAACAGCTGATCCTGGAAAGTTCAAGGTTAAGGACATTGCACAGGCTGTGTAACCACGCTGACCTAAAGAACTCTACAATTATTTAACACTTCATACTTTTCTAAACACTCTTGGGGCCGGCCCCGTGGCTTAGCGGTTAAGTGTGCGCGCTCCGCTGCTGGCGGCCCGGGTTCGGATCCCGGGCGCGCACCGATGCACCGCTTCTCCGGCCATGCTGAGGCCGCGTCCCACATACAGCAACTAGAAGGATGTGCAGCTATGACATACAACTATCTACTCGGGCTTTGGGGGGAAAAAAAAAAATAATAAAATTATTAAAAAATAAAAAATAAAAACATAAACACGCTTGATTATCATAGCAACCCTGTGAGGTTAGGAACTAGCCTCATTTAAAAAGTAAAGCCCAGAGAAATGGCTCATTTAAGCTACCTCCATGAAGTCAGGGCTCATCACTATACACCCAGTGTATCGAATTCATCACTATATACCCAGAACCTACCCTCATGCTTTGGAACACAGCAGGTGTTCAGTAAAGAGTTGTTGGGAAAATGTCATTCAGCCAGTTGACGAATCCCCAAATGTTCTGTCTCCTGCTATTTATATTGCTAATGGAGGAAGATGATCCCTCGCTGCAATAAATGACCCCCTCCCTTCTAGTCCACCTTCAAAGTGCAATCTGTTGATTCATGACTTGCCAGCCTGGGCATCATCCAAGGACAGCTCTGCCACTCAGTGAGTCAGCTGTAGATATAGAGAACTCGGGAGGGACTAAACACCCCATTTCTTGAGCATTTTATGTTACCTGAAGGGATGGATATATTAATCTCAAAAGGCAAACAAGCACACCACAGCATTTACAGAGGATCAGTATTTATAGCAGAGATGTTACCTTTTAATAATTAAATCTTAAAGCTGCTTTCCAAACTTCCAGACGGAATTGGCTTTACTTAACAGTTTAGCAATAAGAAAATGAAGTGCAAGATAAGAATTCTGCAGAATTCTCTAGACTAGCCTTCTGGTAAAAGCCAAATCTGTAAAACAGAAGAGTATGAGGATGCATAAAAAAAGCAGAAGAAACATCCAGCTGTCTTTTTGTTATTTTCTCATAAAAATAGCCAAACTCTCAATCACGGAACACTTCGTACAATCAATTCATTAACCCTTATTTACATAATGACGCAAATGTTTGAGGCCACAGTTGTCCCGGCAGGAGGCATGGTTTAAAAGCAAATACCTTCAAATGCTACACAAGGCATGAGGATACCGACTGGACGGTGTCACACGCTTGCTGAGCCCCTTTAAAAAATTTCTTTTCTCCTTTCAGTCTCTGAAATGAATAAGGACGTCCTGGTAATGCCATCTAATTTTGCATTTTAGAGACATATTGGAGATAACAAGGCATGAAATTGCTTTGCAAAAGAAATCATTTTTCTGATTCAATAAATGGTGCTGGAGGTTAGGGGTGGGGGTTCCATTCAATACCTGATCTGAATTAGGGAGAGCAAAGGAAATCTTTAATGCTATTCAAGTTAGTCCTGGACTGAGATACAGGTTCTGAAAGATAAGAAAAGCATTTATTTAAAAAGAAAACCTAAAGAGCAGCTGGCCACAAGAGATACTGATTTTGTTATTCCCAAGCAACAGTATATTGTCCCCAGAATTTACTATCAGGCCACCAAGCTATGATGGGATAACTAGATATATAAAGCCTCGAGTCTGCCAAGGGCAAACTGGTTCCTCAGGCAAAGCACTAATAAGTCACTGGCTTGATGGGGGCAGCAGTGGCAGTTTTTTTCACGAAGACAACAGAGAGCTCATAGGCCCCAGAAGGAAAAGTTCTTTTCTTGCCAACACTGGTCAAAAGTATAATTCTTTAGGAACAATTCAGCAAAGGCTTCCTCCTCGCTCCCTACCAAGACAGGCAACAGAACTGTATTTCTAAAATGAATGGATGTTCTAATGATACTTTTTTTTTAAAAAATAAATGTGATCATGAAGGTGACTTCTCTTTACTTTGCGAAATGGAGACAAACTGGAATTGACTGCTTGTGGAGATTTTGTTTCACATCCTTCTGTATATGCTATGAAATCTCAAAATTCTTAGATTGGAAGGAACTTGAGGAGGTCACTGGATCCACACTATATCCCTGCTTCAAAGTGTGGCCACGGGACCAGTAGCATCAGCATCACCCGAAAGCCTGTTAGAAATGCAGGATCTCGGGCCCCACCTTCGATCAAATGAATTGGAGTCTGCTTTAGTACAACATCTCCAGGTGGTTTGTATGCACATTTGCATCCCTCTTCTTCAGCTGTAACTCTCTTGAGTTTGAGAAGCACTCATCTAGCCCACAGATGGTTAGTGATGGTGTCTGAGAATCAGAATTGCTTTGGCCATTGGTAGGATGGGTGCCTGGGTAGCACGCTCACCCCTGGAGCAAGACAGGGCCCCACACCATGTGGACCGAGAGCTGAGGAAGAAAATCAAACAAGGTGCTATTATCAGAAGAACCGGGGATGGATGACGGGCAAGCAAATCAAAAGATATTCCCAGAAGTGATTATTAGAAATGAGCACCTGACCCAAGCCACGTCAATGAGGCTCATTTGTGGGACTTTTGCTAGGGGACTTTTCCCCCTTTTAAAAGAAGGGGAAGCTCTTGGTTCTTAGGTTATAAAGTAGAAACCTAGAGCTACCAGGGCTACCACCTGGAGAAGGCCTGCGTGAGAATGAAGCAAACCCCAAGAAAACAGGGCTGAGAAGCAGAGAGCGATCAAGTCCCCATGACTTCAACTGTGCCCCTGAATATAGGGCCACTAACTTCAACTCTAATACATTCACATTGTGTTAGAAAACAGTGTGATGGTGCCCCTTGGAATGGATGGCAGCTCTTCTGGATCCAGCTATGTCTGATCTACATTTTGACTTTGGACTTTTGTTATATGTGCCAATAAATTTCTCCATCTTTTTTTTTTTTTT
Organism: Ceratotherium simum simum; assembly: GCF_057802395.1. Lineage (NCBI taxonomy): Eukaryota > Metazoa > Chordata > Mammalia > Perissodactyla > Rhinocerotidae > Ceratotherium > Ceratotherium simum. The sequence continues at coordinate 27,484,533 of NC_141924.1, read as the reverse complement.
TAATTTTTGGTTCTTGAGGTAGATTTTCTGTGTCTTGCAACTAATTGAAAGACTGCTAACACCCATAGGGTGAGTTTTTAAATACTTATGCTCATATCCAGCCCAAAACCTTCTCCCCTATAAGAGACAGACTCTGATACGGCCTAGGTGGGAATAAGGATAGGGAAAGGGGGTCAGGGTGTGCATTCTTACACATTGCTTGGAAGGTGTAAATGAATAAATCCTGTATAGGAGGGCAATTTGGCAATCTCTATTAATATTAAAAAGTACACACCATCTGGCCTAGTTATTCTTCTGCAGATTGATTCCATAGATAAATTAGCATATGTGCCCAAAGAATATGTTCAAGGATATTCAATTAAGTATTGCTGGAGTAACAAAAGATCACATAGCCAAAATGTCCAACAATAAAAGACTGGTTAAGTAAATGATGGTTTAGCTCAACAACAGAACAAACATTCTGTAGCTAGTAAAGAAGAATATGGCAGCTCTACATGTACTATCCTGGAACAATTCCCAAGATAAGTGAAAAAAGTAAGGTAGGGAATAATATGTGTAGTATGCTACCATTTGGGTAAATACAGAGGATAAATAAACATGCATGTATATGTATATTATATGTGTATATATACATATATCATATATGTTTATATATACAATATGCATATGCACATTGATATATGAATAGAATATATTTGTAAGAATAGACAGAATCCTAATAGTGGTTGTTTCTAAGGAGGGGACTGGGTTGAGAAAGCGTTTAAATTTTGTAACTACTATATACATCCATTACATATTTAATCCCCTGGCATATCCGGAACTTTTCCCTCCTTCTTCTTTTAGAACTAGTGGCCTGGAGAAGATGAGGATGCATGTCCCAGGCAGGAGGTCTGGAGACAGTGACCAGCAGCCCTCGCTTCTCTAATTAGACCAGGAGCAGAGTACATCATAGTCACTCAAAAATTCCCAAAAAATCACTGGGAGAACTGAATGGAATCGCGAGGGGGGAGCTGGAGGAACAGGAATGGGGGTTCATTTTCCCAGGAGCAGAAGGGCACAAGGACTGGGCCCTGGGAACACCTGTCTTGCTGTTGGCATGCTGCAGGGCAGGAAGGGTGGCTGTCCCAGCTGCCTGTCCATCAGAGCAACCCTACTGGTGATTTCTTTCTCTCATATAGCCTGACTCCTCAATGGCCTTTGGCCATTTAGAATTGTTGAGCCCTCCTTCAGAATACCATGTAATTTTTGAAGATCTTCCCCTCTAATACACGTACAGCTGGAAACATTTAAAGCTTCAAGCACAGTTTAAATGAAAAGTGTAAGCAAGTCCGTGTGTTGATTCTGAAGCTCTGACTCGCTTGATTACAGGAGGGTCAGATGGTCTCTAGCATGAGCCTGGGAGGCTCTGCAGTGGCCACCGTGTGCTCGTTGACAGTGAAACAAACACAGGAACACATCAGGGTGACCTGAGACACTCACAGCCAAGTCCACCCACACAGTGACAGCTGCTATTGGGGGAGGCTCAGGGACTGGCATTTGAGTTTGCTATCATTTTACTGCTTTAAAATGTGCAACCCAAGCGTGATGATGCTGTTGTTTCCATTAAGCTATAATTCACCCACAAATTAACCTCTGCTGCATTGATTCAGTTAAACGACTTTTTAGAAAACAGTTCTGATCCCAACTTCTGGAAATAGAAACTCATTCTCCCCCTCCCCTCCCCAGCAAAGCCTGTCGCTCTCACTACACTAAATTATACATTTTACCGGTTATAAGAGTCATTGCTGGTGGCCTTCTGAAACCGATGTGTGTTTATGCGTGTACATGTATGGGGCGGTAGGGGGATGAGCGGAGAAGGTACGCACATTTGCTATCAGAGAACACACAATTGATTTTAATGCTTTGTCTAAGGAACACTCAAACTTTGCACTTTCTACCTTTCCAGGCCTCAGACAACTTCCTACCTGCCCACCCTCCCTGGCGAATTAAACAGATGGTCTCAGAGCTTCTTGCACTGCATCAGCGCTTGGACCAAAACCACCCAAAGAGGAGAGGTGGCATCTAAAAGATCAGAGGTTTTGTTGTTGTTTTGACTGTTACTGTTGGATTTGAGGGTGTGTGTTTCCATCTTTCACAATGCCTACCTTAGGAAATGCTTAGTAAACACTCATTGAACTGAGCAACTTTCACCTCCAATCTAGCTGCCTATAGGACTGTGCATTCAGTTTAAACATTAAAAAAACAGTGCAAGTGTGAGATTTTGCAGAACACACAATTTAAATGTATTCAAGATGGACTAGAGTCTATTATTCGTTATTGTTTATTGGGAAGCTGAGAGGAAAACGTGGTTCTTTGCATTTTGGGGGATTTAAAAAACTACACGGGCAGCTCCAGTGTAAACAAACTTGGTAGGTGCCTCGAGCCTGGGCAGCCTGTGACGCAAGCCCAAAGAGGGCTACACATTGTACCCCAGTGTCTGGGGAAACAGCTTTACCTTTGCTCCACTCGAAGCCTTCCCCCGTCCCTCACTTACCCCACAGGACAATATGCAAAGTCAGAACCGGTGCTGGATGCCCCATCTGTCCAGAGATTTCTTTATGCAGGTGAGTCTGGGCAGCCACGGGCAGAACTTGACCCTGTTCGCTTTACATGTGGTCAGTCAGCATGTAGTTGGGTTAGACTGGATTATGAACAATAATCCTAACAAAAAAAGGTCCTGAACAGTCTGTGATGGAGGCTGAGTCATGGTTATATCCCAGCAACAAGGCCAGTGCTTGGGATACAGGCGATAATAAAAGTTATTTGAATGAATGAATGAAGGAGAAAACAGGTGTAAGTCCTTTTTAAGGAACCTATTAAACCAAATCCACAGCAGCATCTAAATTTAATCCCAAGAAAGGAGTTTTAAAAGTTCATGGGAGGGGAAGATGAAAGTACTCGCTAATAATTCCTTACATGTGTACAGTTCTTACTCAGCACTTTCACTTCCATTATCTCATTTAATCCTAACAACAACCTTATAGCGTAGATTAAACAGGTATTATTATCCCCATTTTACAGATGAGGAAACTAAGGCTCAGAAAAATTGTGATTTGTTTAACATCTTTGTATTAAACAGAGCTAGGATACAAACTCTAATGTCTTTCTACTTCACCAGTGCAGAGGAAGCTATAGCTACTGTTGTTTACCTTTTAAAATTAAACTACATACAAACATACCTTCAAACAAGCACACACCACTTGGAACATCTTCCTTCCTTCATCAATGACTGCCTCAGTGTTTCCACACAGGAAATCAACTCACCTTGGAGGCAGACAAACCTGGGTTTATGTTCCCACTTATATCAACATGACTTTGGACAAGTAACTTAACCTCTCTAAGCCTTCGCTTCTTCGTCTGTAAAATGAGAATAACAGGAGCCAGCCCAGTGGCCCAGTGGCTAAGTTTGGCACACTCCACTTTGGTGGCCCAGGGTTCACAGGTTTGGATCCTCGGAGCAGACCTATACCCCTCATCAAGCCATGCTGTGGCAGCGTCCCACATATAAAATAGAGGAAGATGGGCACAGATGTTAGCTCAGGGCCAATCTTCCTCACCAAAAAAAAAAAAAAGAGAGAGAGTGAGAGAGAATAACAATACTTACTTCAAAGGGTTATTCTGAGGACTAAATGAGATAATACAGGTAAAGTGCTTAATACAAAGCTTGCCACATAGTCAACATCCAGTAAATGATGCTCTCATCATTATTATAAGGAAATGAGGGGGAGACAAGGTCATCTGAGACTATGAGTTTGAACTGAGGGCTCCACAGCCTGGCTTGTAATAACATGTAGTTCTTAGCTTCAGACTTGATTCCCAACTGAAAGAGTTTAGAATCGCCAAGTACAGGCCATACACAACAAGAATCTAGCAACGTACAAGAATCTAGCAATGTATTGAGACCTTCATTAAGCAGAACATGGATACATGCATATACACATCTGTGTACACACTTAGGCACGCTGGGAAAACACACACTTTCACACATTAAAGCAAACTTCATGAGGAATAACTGAGAGTCATAAAAGTGACTTAGCAAAAACAACAGCTCAATGGACATCTTTTCACCACAAACAGCACTGCAAGCGACAGAGTACACTCATTCTGATGTGTCTCTAGACTCTGAAACAGGGAAAATTCCATCCCCTGAAAGCACCAGCACACAGTAAACATTTGATCTATTTTCTTTACATCTAAAAATTAGTTCTCACCCCCAAGTGCAATGTGATACTGTGTATTTGCTGAAAGCTCTTCAACGTGTTTCACAGCTTGAAAATTCAGTCACTCCAGGGATATTGATGGTTAACAATAATTAACCTTCTTTTTCTTTTTTAAAAACTGGAAGCCACTAATACAATATATCAACGAGCCAATAGATTCCTTAGTAATAATTCCTTGATGAGCACAGATTCTAGAGTTGGACTGTCTGAGTTTAAATCCAGATTGTATCATTTTTTAGCTGTGTGACTTTGAGCAAATTCTTTAAACTCTCTGTGCTTCAGTTTCTTATCTATAAAAGGGGAATGATAAAAGTACGTACTTCATAAGGTTTGCTGTGAGTATTAAATGAGATAATTGATATAAAACTTTTAGAAAGGCACTTAGCTTATGGTCATGAATCAGTAAATGGTACCTATCACTACTGCATAAATACACAAACATGCCCATTTAACAAATACTCACCCCTCTACTCACAGATCCATCCTTCCCCAATGCCCAACCTCAGTACTTCCACCCAGACAACAATGATGTGAAAACTGGTGTATCTTGCATTCCCTGCTCCCAAGCACCTGGTACTGCGACTGGCACAGAGTAGCTACTCTAAAAATATCTGATGAGATAATGAAATGATCATAGCAATATTTCAAAGCACTTGGAAAATATGTCATGAAAAGCATATTCACTGTGTTTCTCAAGGGTAAGGGAGAAAGACAAGGTATTCTAAGCTTAGATTGTCTTTCTTTCTCCCATGGGGATAAAAAGGGAATGAACAATAGCAGATACTGAAAGGTGCACTGGAATTAAATTGTGTCAATTTCCCAGCATGATAATAACAGAAAGCTCCATCGTGGAGCCAAGGTTGGTCACCTATTCATCCACCCTATTCTTTTTTTTTTTTTTTTTCAGTGAGGCAGATCGGCCCTGAGCTAACATTTGTTGACAATCTTCCTTTTTTTGATGAGGAAGATTGGTTCTGAGCTAACACCTGTGCCCATCTTCCTCTATTTTGTATGTGGGTCGCCTCCACAGCATGGCTTGACAAGCAGCATGTTGGTTCGTGCCCGGGATACAAACCGGCAAACCCTGGGCTGCAGAAGCGGAGCATGAGAACTCAACCACTGTGCCACCGGGCCAGCCCCCAGCACTCTGTTTTTAAATGTGGAAGATGCTGCCGATGCTGAGATTATTTTCCAATATGTAGAAGTTTGGAGGGAGGAGGTCTTCAACAGACCAAGTCCAGGATGATGCCTCACATTCGGTAGGGACCAAAAACATTTGTTGAGCTGAATGTAAAATAGCTTCAAAAGGTTTAAAGGCAGAATACCCAAAGATGCTTCCCGAAGTGCAAGACCAAGAAATGTAAACTTACAGACTCTCCATGTCCACTCCACTTGCACTAAAAACAGCCCTTACTCACATAAATGTTTGAACCCCCTGGTTGGTTATGCACACAAGTAGCATTCAGTTGCTCAATTATTTGTCGTGGTTTCCTTCCTTGTAATAGAAATCAAAGAATCATAACAATCCAAGTTGGGGAGGGGGCATAACCCTTTAAAAAATAAAATCCTACAACACACCACACCACCTTATCAAATAAAAGTTGAGCTGGGCCTGCTGAAGTGTGAATGCAGGACCTGAAGCCTTACACTGCTCTAGTCCCACTAGACTCCCTTCACAATGTCGGCCTGAATAGGCCCAGTGACAGCGAGTTTACCATCTCACAAGACGTCATCTTATTCTAATTACAATTCCTGATGCTTAAACAATTTCTCACTATTGAACAAAAGTCTGATTCCCTGTAATGTCTAGCCAGTGGTCCAAAACATTCTCCTACAAGCTGATATTTCAAGTATCTTAAGACAGCTCTCACCCCGCTCCACTATCCAGCCTTCTCGAGGCTCAACATCCTCACTTCTTCAACCACTGTTCACGGGACATGGTCTCTGCTCCTTTCATCATCCGGCTCTCCTTCCACTGGGTGTTTTGTTGCTGCTTTAAGAACATGCCCTTGACCCAGGGAAGTGTGCCAATTGCTCAGTGCCAGTGGACTTTATTTCTCAACTGGTTTTTAACACTACATGCATGTTTTATCTCTGCCAATCAACCTGGTTTCTCCCTCTCAATGTTCCTATCTCAGCAGCCTGAGAGAATGCTCATTAAAATTCAGCTCTTGACCCCTTGCTCTACTTCCTGAACTTGAGCATCTCCTCCTCTCCACACACTGCGCTCTCCCCAGACTGCTAATTCACAGCGAACACCCTACGCCTGGGATCTGGTCCACCAGACAGTGACGCCGGGGCATAGGCTGCCCGTCTTGACACTACCATTCCTCCCAGCTGAGTCCAAAGACAGTGTCCGCTCTCATCCGTATCCCTCCTAAAACAACAGTGCACGTGTGCCTTGATCAGCTCAGAGCTCAGGACCTGTTCTTTCCCCACTCCACACACTGCTTCTTTTCAAGTAGATGGGTGGTACTGGTGAATGTGTTTATGGGTTTGGGTTTGGTTTTTAGCAGCTTCCCTTCTCTGTCGGCTCATCTCAAGCTCAAGTTGCCTGTCAGTCTCCACTGGCCACAGCCCCAGCCGGGCTGCCTCATTGGAGACAGCCACCTGCAGACTTAGTGAGGTCCTGAGCCAATGACAACCAAGATTGATGACACATTAAGATGATGATTCTCAATGCTGGCTGCACGTTATAATCACCAGGCGAGTTTTAGAAACTGTCAACGCCTTGTTCTAACTCCAGAGATTCTGATTCAATTGATCTGGGTATCCTCTTAAAAATCAGTATTTTTTAAAAAGCTCTTGAAGTGATTCTAAGGCACAGCCAGGATTCAGAGTCACTGCAATAGGAAATCCCTCCTAACAGGTACATATGTTCTGGAATTCATCTGCAGCTCCCTATCTGTAAATAGAGCCTAAGATGCCTGACAGAACTACTATACAATTCAGGAACTGCACTAAGCATTTAATAAACCACATTTAATTCTCCCAACAATTCTGGGAAGCAGATATTATTATTATCCCCATTAAACAAATGCAAAAACTAAGCCTCAGACACATCAAGTAACCTGTCCCAGGAACACACAGGAAGGAAGGGCTGGGTAGAGAATATTTTGGCAGACTCAAAAGACAGTGTCCTGAACCCCGGTACACTTTCCTCAGTGTAGCCCTATTCCTTGGCCTTGCTGAAATGCTTGGCACTTCTTCCCAGAGCCCTGAGAGCTGGGCTCCCCTCAGTTCTCAGAGGGGACTAGAGTCCAATCTTGAACCTCTACCTACTTCCTACTAGCCCTTCTCATCTATTGCTTCTGATAGCATTTTCTTTGTCTTGAAGGAACTCTGACCATTATAGCTTGGACACCTCACATCCAGGCACAGGTCACTCCCCTGAGTATAACTCCCTCTGGCCACTGACCCCCTGCCCCCTCCCCACCTAATCCAATCTATCACTTTCTGCCAGACTCTGCCCATGGTCAGTCCTGGTTTACTCCCAGATGTTTGCATGCTGTGTGGCAAGGACTGGTCACTTACAGCATTAATTAGATCCTTCTGATTTTTTTGTCCATGTGAACCGCCACGAATCTGTTTCTCTTTTTTTCCTACTTTGTAGTGAAAGGAAAGATAGTTTCCAATATAAATAGTTACGGGCGACCTTTCATTTGAGTAGTTAACTGTAACCAGCATCTGTAGCTATTTTCATGTTTTAAAACACCATTTCCCCCAGTAATCTCTTTGAGGAATAGGATCACTTCCCATACTCCTTTTGTAGCTAGAGTGGCTGCTGTGCTCCACTCTCCAACCCCCACACATCCCAGATGATTAGTCTAAGCCACGGATGGCCCTTTTTCTATCAAGGGGCAGAGAGTAAAAATTTCAGGCCTTGTGGGCAAGACTGTCTCTGTTGCAAGTACTCAACTCTGCAGCTGCAGTATAAAAGCAGCCACAGGCAACACGTAAATGAACAGGCAAGGCTTGTGCCACAAACACTATAAAACAAGTGGCTAGCAGTAGTTTGCCAACCCCTGGTCTAAGTCAATCATGGCAATTCCATTTCCTCAGCCAGTGACTGGTTTACAAACAGGCATGTGACCCAATCCTGGCACCCGGGATGTGAGAAAAGTCTGCTGAGGGGCTTCCAGGAATGATTATTTCACATTTAAGACCCACAAGGAAGAGATAATCCTTCTTTTTCCTTTGGATGTTACCAGATCTGGATGCGATGGCTGGAATCACTGCAGCCATCTTGCCCCTGAGCTAAAGATGAAGCCATCAAAAATAGGAGGGCAGAGCCACGAGAACCACAGAGGAGAGCAGAAACTTGACATACTGTGCCTGGAGGCCGCCCTACTTCTTCTTGTGCAAGATAAATTTCCTTATTGCTTAAGCCAATTGGCCAAAAAGCATCCTAATTACTGTACCCCCTTCAGCACTGAGCAAAGTACTTCACAGACAAAAGATGTTGAGTAAACAACATTTTGTTGGTCTGGCTCACAATCCGAACCATAAACTTACGCAAATCAGAATTCTTTCCACCGTAGACAACAACCTAGCTCCTCTTACAAGTTCATTTTTCTCAAAAAAAATAAATAATAATAACACCAATGAGAGAAAATAGTAAACCTTACATTATTTAACATGGATAAAGTATTTGATAAATTTTCATTTTTCTAAAAATAAATGTGTTTCAAGATTATCCCCTCCCTGCAGTGTTCCTCCTCTTACTTTCAGCCTGTCTCTCCCTGGCTGGCCCTCGGAAGGCCTGCTGTATGCAAATGTGTGTACACTCATCAGTCTTATTAGGCATCGTTCCAACTGGCCACCCCACATGAACACAATTAAAAGTTAAACATCAATTAAAATTCACGAAATCCATTTAGCTCTCCGAAAAGAGCACTGAATAACAGTACACATTTGGGGCACAAATTAATCTAAATTGTTTTTCATCACTCTTTGGTTATCAAACATACTGGGCCTCGTTTTAGACTCTTAATTGCTCATTCAGCTTACACTGAGTAGGCAATAAAAAATGAGCCCAGGACAAAAGATAAAAATATGGAATAAAGTGCCACACAGGGTCAAGTTTCTTCAGCCAGGGAGTCTGTTAGGGACGGTGGCATCAGGGAAATTCTGTGCGAGGGCAAGCAGTGTCCGAGGTGAGGGGACATGCAGGTGATTTCTCTTCTGAAACCTCTGCTGACAGATTCATCTGCTTCTTCGACACAGACTTGGATGTCTGACAGGCATCTCAAGTCTTACGTCCAAAACAGAATGCATCATTTCCCCCTAAATCTCTTCCTTTTCCTGTCTTCCCCATTTCAATAAATCGCACCCAACTGCATGAGCCCAAATCCAGCATCCCCCTTGATTTCTCTTTTTTCCGTACCTCCACAACCATGCCATCAACAACTCCTGTTGGCTCTGTATCCAAAATCTGTTCATTCCTCTCCATCCCACGCCACCACCTTAATCCGGGCCTCCATCATGTCTCTCCTGAGATCACTGACACAGCCTCCTAACTGGCCTCCCTGTAACCCCTCCTGCCTCCCAACAACCCGTCCTTCTAATAACTAAATACGCGCCCATCACTTCCCTGCTTAAAACCCTCCAATAGTTTCCCAGTGCATTTTAGAATTTGAAACCCGTATTGGTTTCCCATCGCTGCTGTAACAAATTACTACAATTTAGGGACTTACCACAAATGTATTCTCTTACAGTTCTGGAGGTCAGAAGTCTAAAATCAAGGTGTCAATAGGACTATGTTCCTCGTGGAGGCTTCAGAGACGAATCTGTTCCCTTGCCTTTGTTAGCTCCTAAAGGCTGCCTGCACTCCTCCGCTTGTGGCCTCTTCCTCACCTTCTCTGACTCTGATCCTCCTGCCTCCCTCGTACAAGGACCTTTGTGACTACACTAGGCCCACTGGGTAATCCAGGATGATCACCCCATCTCAAGATCCTTAAGCACAGCTGCAAAGTTCCTTTTACCATGTAAAGTAATATATTTACAGGTTCCGGGAAGAGGACACAGCCACTGCGGGGATGTCCTTATTCAGCCTACCACAAAACCAAAACCAAAACCCAACACAAAAAACACCTCCTTGCCATGGCTTACCATCTCTCTCACCCAGTCTCCTACTGCCCTCTCCCCTCACTCATATTCTCCTCTACACTAGCCTTCTGTCTGCTTCTTCAAATGCCAAGCTCTCACCTTAGGGTCTTCACCCTTGCTGTTCCCTCCAGTTGGAGCATTCTTCCCCCAGAAGTTCACACAGCTGGTTCGTTCTCGAGAGCTCAAATGTCATTTCCTCACTTATCACCATCCGAGATCATCTCGTTGACTTACACTCTCCTTGTCAATATGTAAACTCCAAGGGGAGATTCCTTGTCTGTATTGCTCACTGTGCCACCTAGAACAGTGACTGACACATGGGACAACTTAGTATTTGTTTAAGGAATGAACTTTAAAATGTTAGTGACTTCCCCACAGCATGCCTTTGTAACCCATTCTGGCTTACGATCCACAGGTTTATATAAATGCTCTTTAAGCTCATCAACATTTTCATTCTAGATCAGCTCTCAGGGTAAGATTAAATAAGATGAAATGTAGTGAAAGCAACTGTACAGCCTACAAAATATTGAGAGTGGAGGTGGAGTGAGGGGATAGGGTTGAGAAAAATATAAATAATATAAAGTATATAGAAGACTCTTACAGCGATTAATTACAGTTGACTCAACTCAATATGACTTGTCAGTGTGATGCAGCTGCCCAACATATGACCTCTGTACAGTGGAGGTTTTCAAGCAAAAAGAGGAAAACTACTTCTTGGACACAGTTTATTAACAGAAATAGCTAGCATTTACTAAGAGTATAATGTGAATTAGACACTGTAGTAAGAGCTTTACATGAAATATCTCATTCCCAAAATACTGTTATGGAGGAGACACTATTAATATTTCTCATTTCACAGATGAGAGAAGTGTAGTTCAAAGAAGTCAGGTAATTTGCCCAAATTTACAGAATTAGTATATGTTAGAGTCAGGATTCATGATTCCAAAGCCTAGTTTTTAAACTTAATGCTCTACTGCACCAGTTTTTATTGATTATACCGGATGCAACTAAGGGTTGACAAGAAAACACTAACCTGCTCTGGAGAAGCTGTGGGATTTAGGAATCCAAGCAGCCCTATGCTGCCTGGTGAGGCTGATGACCCGTGAGCTGGAAGATGAAGCCCTTAATTTATAACTGCAGAATATCAATGTGTTGGTTAGCTCCCCAAACACTATCATCACCCAGTAATTCAGGCTTCATGTTTCAAAATCATCCGACCCTTCCTTCTACTTCATTCTCTGTCTCCAATGAGTCATAAAGTCCAGTCACCAATTCTTCTAATAGTTCTTTTTATAATTATTGTATTTCAAAATTAAAAACACATACTTGTGGAAAGACAGTCTAACACTATAAAAAGATATGTAATAAAAAGTAAGTCTCCTTCCCATTCTAGACCCCAAGTGCCCTTTTCTGGAGCAGCTGCCATTAAAAACACAAAATGGGAAAGAGAGTGGAAACATCAGATGTGGTCACTCTAGAGTGGAGGGAGGGTTAGTGTAGGGGAGGCTAAGTGCCAGGAGACCAGCATAGAGGCTACTGCAATGGTCCTGGTGAATTATGATGAGATCGTGAAATAGGATCATGACAACATGAAGAATTCGTGGGGCCAGCCCTGATGGCCTAGAAGTTAAAGTTTGGCACACTCTGCTTCGGCGGTCCAGGTTTGGTTCCCGGGTGCAGACCTACACCACTTGTCTGTCAGTGGCCATGCTGTGGCAGTGACTCACATACAAAACAGAGGAAGACTGGCACAAATGTTAGCTCAGGATGAATCTTCCTCAGGAAAAAAAAAAAATTGTGAAATATTTAGGGGGACAGGTCAGTTAGATACAGCCAGTGCTTGGATTTGGGGATGAAAGAGAGTGAAGAGTTTGGGATGATTCCTACATGCCTGGCTTGATAATTGTGCTGTTTCACTGAGAGAGGAGCACAAAGAATCCGTTCATGAGTTCAGCTTTGGAGGCATTCATGGATGTGGGAGACAGAGTGGACAGCTGGAAATGAGAGTCTAGAGCTTGAGAGAGGTCAGGCTACAGGAAAGGGGGCTATGGAAGCCACGGACAGGATGAGTTCACTCAGAGGGACCCTGCTGCGTGAGTGGAGTGAGAGCATCACTGTCTTGAGGGACGGGCTGGTGGAGCATAGCTCAGGTATCCTCGCCATTGCATGGACCACAGAGGACCTGCCCTTTGTGATCTGCCAGAAACCTATTTTTATCTGGAGACACACTTTGGCACTTGGTTATATTCAGTCCTGTTTTGCTCTTCTATTATTTCATTTGTGTATGTCCTGCTGTCCTGTAATATTTGCCATCCTTTCAAAGGTTCAGATCTGGCAGGTTTCATAAGGGATGCAGCTTTTTTGCATTTTAGTTACATTTTCTTAAATTAGGATATGTAGCCACTTGCAGTCAGGCTGCGTTTGAGCAATATAACATGTGGAAGACTGAAATGTGCATGCACTGTTCACTTTGCTGTCTGTGCTTCTGCCATTGCCAAGAGAAGACATACCCTGTCCGTCCTGGAGCGCAGAATAGGCACATGATGGGGCAGAGCCACCTCAGCCGACCTACAGACGTGCAAGTGAGACATAAATGCTCACTGTCTATTACGTGACACTGAGACTTTGTGCTTGTTATGCAACATTTGTTCCTTTTCTTCTTATTGAAGTAAAATTTATATACAAAGAAATGTTCAGATCTTAAATATATCTTTAATCAGTTTTGACAAATGCATTCACTCATGTAACACACACCCCTAGCAAGACACAGAACATTGCTATAACCCAAGAAAGTTACCCGCCGGCCCTTTTGAGTCAATCCCCACCTCGCCCCCAGATGCAAACACTGATGGACTGCTATCATCAGAGTTTTATGACCTCTCTCATTATAGCCTAGTTTTCTGGTAAGTTGATGAGGACCAGGGATCAGTCAAATCCAGCCCACTGCCTGTTTATGCACGACCCATGAGCTAAGAATGGTTTTTACATTTTCAAACAGTTGAAAGAAAAATCAAACGAGGAACAATACTTTGTAACGGGAAAATTTCATGCAATTCAAATTTCAGTGCCTATACTAGTTTTTCGGCACACAGCCACCTCCCTTTGTTTACACATTGTCCATGGCTGCTTTTGCACGACAGCTGCAGAGTGGAGTAGCTGAGATAGAGACCATATGCCCACAAAGCCTAAAATCTTTACTACCTGGGCCACTGTAGAAAAAGTCTGCCGATCTCTGACCAGGAAACTTGCCTCTATCTCCATCACGCACATGGATACAAGAGCTAGAGCCAATGCCGAGAACTAGGTATTCTGAGTGCTGTTTTAATTATATGCATGCAAACCATACATAAAAACATACATATTCATGAAAAGTGTAAATATTATAAAAATACACAACGTGGAGAGAGTCTCTGGTAAGCCCTTAGTGAGAACACTCTACACTAAGACATCAGAGAAAACTAAAGCTAGGTTACAGCTAACGCAGAATTGTTACGTCCTGTATCATTTTCATATGAGAGTCAGCGTCACTAAGATCTGTTATTATTGAAACAAGAGTAGCGAAGCTGTAATAGGAACAGGCCAAAATCAGATGGAAAAAGTAGGGAGAGTGTCAACATCACACCTGTGAAATGCAAGGAGAGACAGGGAACGGAGTCAGATCCCCAGACTAACGCTGCATTAAATGTCCAATTCAAGCCAGCCTAGACTCAAAATCAGGCAAATCAGGCATCCAAGGAAAGAGGCAGAGGTCCCGCAGGGGGAGGGAGCGGAACCTGAGCGCCATACACTGTGCTGGCTTGGGTGTGCCCGAGTGGAGGTGTGCATGGCCACCTTCTAAACAGCTTGGGTCTCACCCTGAATGCAAAGCACGCTCCCTCTTGGCCAGTAAAGTGCAAGGCTATTCCTCTGCTGGGAACACTGACAGCATTTATAGAAGGCTTTTAGGAATAACACCATCTGGAGACATTCTCGAAGACTACGGCTTTGGTCAATAACTCTAGAAGCCCATTTCTTCGAGATTTGCCCAGCTACCAGAGCCTTCATTAATGGAAATACTACCTTTTAAACATTTCTCCTCTTATTAAGAACTATTTCAATACAAGAAGGGAAGGCGGTGTGGAGGTAAGGATAGATCTGGATATCTGCAGGGTTTCTGTTATGCTAACCGGCAAACACAAGTAGGGATCAGAGTTGAATTTTTTGGGACGACAGTGGAAAAGCTGAGTGCCATCTTCCATGCCATCCCTTTAAGTATATGCTGCACAAATTTAAAAAATATCACTTCAAAGGGCGTCAAATTATTAGCCAGCTGTGGATGTACACATGCTTCAGGGGTTTTTTTGGTTTTTGGTGAGGATCTCATGAAAACCATGGCTCCTTTCCCCAGAGAAATACACATGTGCACACACACCCCCAAATCTGTGGGGCTCTCAGACTCCTGGTGCAAAGTCAGGGATCCCAAGTTTAAAAATCTTACTACAGTGAGTGAGTGCACCTTGAGGGGCTGTAGTAGAGACATTCTAAAATGACAATGTTCTCACTGTGGAGTTTGCCCTAGATGGGATATGACCTGCCTGAAGACCATGGTTTTTTGTAAGAATAAAATGAAAAAAGCCCTTTTTTTAGGCTTTCAAATTATAACTTAGCTTGTCTTTGCGGGAAAAAATGCAAATATTTAACTTGAGAGTAAATTAATAAATTTCGGTATTTTAATTTTGTGTGTTTGTGCATGCGTATGTGTACGTTGTGTGTACGTATTTATGGGAGTCTTCCCAAGAGATGAATCACTCATCTCTCCTGGTGCCACATCCTGGTTCACCAGACTGAGATGAACTCACCCAGGTAAGAGCCAGCCTCTGGGTCCCCAGCAGCTTTCCCCTGGGGACTCTGTTAACCTCTTCCTGTCTACAACTGCCCATCTTCACCACCACCATCAGGTTGAGGACGCTAGCCCACAGTGAAGCCTTTTCACAGCTTTGAACAGTTCCAATTCCTTCTTATCACGGAGGACTAACCTGCTTCTTATCGCTAAACCTCCTTAAACTACATCCCACTGTGAGGCCTAAAGGGGATTACCAGCTGTCATGTAGCTTTTATCTTTCCACCTACCCAGCAGCAGACAGGAGAGCTCAAAATGTGACAGAAATAAGAACTAAGAGTCAAGGAATTCCCAAAGGGGTGAGTCTGTGTCTCTCTGAGGCACTGCAAGCATCCTACTCAAATGTAAAACATGGATCTTGGGTTTTCCTGAATTCTCCTCTGTCTTTTCTTGGCTGAAGCAGGAGACTGACAAATAAGTGTCTGCCAACTGCTGGCTCGGACCAGCACAGAAAATCAAATCAGGAAAGGCAGGCTTCTGAGCACGGGCTTGCACATGGGCAAACACGTGCCTCAGACCTGGGGAGAGAGGAAAGAAAAGGCCACCGCCCTTCCTGAACGTTCAGAAACAGACCTCTAATTGTTTCTGAAGGTGGTCCAGACAACGCAGGAACTCCTGCGAGTTCAGTTAAGGAGAGAGAACATTTTCGTTTCACAGGATCATCAGACACTGGTTCTATTTCCGTGTACCAGTATACACAGAGACTAGCAAACAATTCTGCTCTCCTACGGCAGTAAAGGTCAGTCTGTGACCAGCATTCTAGTTTATTTTCCCAGGTCTGATATCTATCCCAGTAACCCTTGAGACCAACAGAATGATCAGGAGAGTAAGACAAAAGACCTTTTTGTTGTGCAAAGCCTAGTCATTTGGGCCCAAGCCACCCCAAATAACGTTTTTAAATGTGCATTGTGTAAAATCTTTCAATGGACTCCCACTTCCCTAAGGATAACTTCTCAGTTCCCTAGGTTGGTCTTTAAGTAGGGTGGACCATATACTTTAATGGTCCAAATAGGGTCACTTTGGAGAGTGAAAGACAGTGCTATTAATAATAATGCTGGGACAATAGCCTTACACCAGGACTTCCACACTGAGAGACAAGACTATGGGCACCCCACCCCAAGGTAATCTGACTTAGCCCTGTGGTCCACCCTCTTCTCTCTCACCGTCCGTCTGCTGGCTGTCTCCTCCAGCCACAGTGACTTCTCTCAGGTTTTTGGAAGGGGCAGGCTTTCCCTAGCCTCCTGACCCTTGGCATGTGCTTCCTCTACCCGTTCCATGCATCTGCAGCTTCTTCACCTGGCTCGCTCCTACTCATCCCTTCCTCGGGTCTCAGACTAGATGTAACATGGGTGGGGAGGCCTCCTCTGATCCCCAAGACTAGGTTGGCTCCCTCTCATGGGCTCCCACGGCATCCAGAACACCCTGCATCACATCTGCTATCTCTTATTTAGCGGCTGCCGGTGCCTTCTACAACGTACAGTGTTCTGCCTCTGGGCTGGGGCAATGCTGGCTTTATTCATTGCCTAATCCTTAGTCCCTTGTACTATATCTGACACAAGGAGGCACTGGATTCTTCAGTCTCACCTCAGGCACCCGCTCTGAGCTGCTTTCCTCAATCCCATCACCTTCCCCACATCACGGTGAGTTCAGGGCTGTCCCGAGTGCTCCCTGGACCCCAGGCGGCCTTTGACCTAGCCCCTGACACACACCACTGACATTAATCTACTTGGTACTCGGAGAGCTCCTTCTAGGCAGAGACTAATCCATTCATCTAGTGTGGCTGATGAGGACGATGCTGGTAAATGATAATACAGGGCTACAATCCCTCATCTGAAACCTTTGAAACACACACAACAGATGTGTTTCGAAATCCAGAATTTTTCATTTGAAAATGACAATATTATGTAATATTGCCAGTGGAGCTGGGGCAGCACCCTGTAATCTGCCACTCTGATATTTCTGAAGCATACTGTGTGAATATTCACACCAAGTGGCTAAATAAAGCCTTCAAATATCCTCACATCCGTTCAGGTCAGGCTTTGCAAGTCATTTAGTTCAAATCAGGTTAGAATTTTCTGCCAAAGTTATGAAGAAATTTTGGTTGTCAAGAGCTTTCGAACTTTTAGAATTAATGTAAAAGGGATTGTGGACTTGTAAGAGTTGACATTTCATTAATACCCAGGTGCCAGGCACTGTTCCAAGTTTATACACAGTTATATATAATGTAATAGATATTCTATACATACTACATTAACAAATATTATCTACAATATATATAAGATGTATATATAAAATCTCATTTAATCCTCAAAACAATCCTATAAAGACGTATCACTTTATTTTTCAGATAAGGAAACAGAGGCACAGAAAGCACAAGGAAGACACAGAGCGTCACTGGCAGACTACAGAACTGGACCTGTGATCCACAGCTGGTACCCGACGATCACTGAGTAAATGAATAAATGAAACGCGCGTGGGCGTGTGTTACACATAGCGAGGTGGGCTTGAAGCAGTTCAACAGGAGAACTGCTGAGGCAGCCTTCTCATTCCATGCGATTGTCTGTCTCAAACCTCTTTTCTAAGCATTGCTTCCACCCCTACCTAAATGTTTACAAGAAAAGCATTACACGTGGCCCACCCTCCCAGACACAGATGTCCGGTGCAGGGGTGAACTCCTGCTCCAAGTTAGGGCAATCCTAACAATTCCCTGGGACTCGGGAACTGGAATCACAAAGTCATTCTCTTTCTGGGTGCTTGGACTATAAAACACAACCATATCCAACCATATGGTTGGAAACACAGGAAACAACCATATCCAAATATCCTAATACAGCTCAAATACCCAAATACAACCTAAACATACAACCGAAATGTTCAAATACAGCCTGACATATTCTAGCGTGTAGGCTATATTTTCTAAAATAAAACATTGGTTGGCGCACAGGAACTAGCAGGCCAGTTGGGACTGCTTCCGTTGCCGATATGTAACTGATTATTGTCGAGTTACCTGGTAATTAAATTATTCAACCAAGGTTTACTGTGTACCTACTACGAGCCAGGCACTCTGCTAAGCAGATGATAAACAAGACAGACACGGTTCATGCCCTCCCCGATTGCACAGTTGTGGTGGAAAGTAAAATAACAACAGTGTGTTGTGATCCAGCAAATATATGGGGAAAAGAGAGAATACACAGCAATGGGTTTAAATCAATTGGTAACTGGAACTGAAGGGGAAAAAAATTAATTATCCTATTTATGAGCTGTTCAAGTTTAATTCCAACAAATTTATATCATAAAATTAAACAATTGTGAAGAATTACTGACACAAGCAGTAAAGACACGGATGAAGTCTCCATGTGCGCACTGAGTCACCCTACTGTTCCTACGTCAAGCACAGACCATCCGGACTCACTGTTATTAACAGAAGATTAACAAGATTTGCATATATATTATGAATGTCTGATTAAATAGCTCCATAGTGGAAAAACTGATACAATTTAGGAGTGTGGTTTCCAGAAAACACTTAGTCCAACCAATATCTTTTGCCACTTTAAAGCCAGGTTATTCAATGTAAAACTCCATTCTGCAGGAAGTGTTTTGCAAAAGTAATAGAACATGAGGCCAGCCCGGTGGCGCAAGCGGTTGGGTGTGTGCACTCCGCTGCAGCGGCCCAGGGTTCGCCAGTTCGGATCCCAGGCACCCACCGACGCACTGCTTGGCAAGCCATGCTGTGGCAGTGTCCCATATAAAGTGGAGGAAGATGGGCACGGACCTTAGCCCAGGGCCAGTCTTCCTCAGGGAAAAAAAAAAAAAGAAGAGGATTGGCAGATGTTAGCACAGGGCTGATCTTCCTCACAAAAAAAAAAAAAGGATTAGAACACATTTGAATTTCAAGAGATAAAAGAATAACACTAAAGGGATTTCCACAATAGTAAATATGATGAGTAGCTATGGCAACAAAAACACATTTGATGCAATATATGACAGACACTGTTAGCTGTGAATGCACTAACCCTTACTCCTTTCTTCCTTGTTAACCCCAATTTTGTTCAGTACTTTAATACGCCCTGCTATATATACTCTTTCTCGGCCTCCCTTGAAGTCGTTGATGGCCATGTATCATGGTTCTGGTGAATAAAATGTAAGTAAAAGTCTGTTTCTGGTTCCTAATAAAAGGAGACAGTTGGCAAGAAAAACTCTTTTCCTACCCTTCTTCTCCCCTTGAATGACCTGATGCCTGGAGCTGCAGCCACCACATTGTCACTATGAGGATGAGAGCCAACATGCCAAGTGGCTCTGATGAGAAGCTGAACCAGCCTACCTCTAGACTTCATATTATGTGAGAAAAATACACCCTTATTTGTTTAAACAACTGTTCTTTGATTTTTCGGTTTTGCAACCAAACATTACTAACAGAATAGTACAAGATAGAAGGTTGTACTTAAAAGTATGAACCTTGGGCAACTGTAGCTATAAAGACAGAGAATCTCTATAATTAGTGACTCAGTGCAGATACCAGGAAGTAACCAATCTGGTGTGGAGCAGCATAAAATATGGATCATCACGGAACACAAATTGAGATTGTGGCAGAGGCTGTTGGTTGTTTACGCAACATATGTTCCCCATCTTCTTTCACACCATGTCCTTTCCCAGGCCCCAAGCAAGACCCATTTCAGTCAGCTGGGCAAAGCCTAACAGAAGATAGGAAAATAAGTCAGGTCAGGGGCTGTGCCAATTGTGCAGACAGTTAAGCTGCTTCCAGCCTCCACCTTAGATGCAAGAGATTTTGATACGGAATACAGATTTAACGTGGTTCACCTTAGGGCATGTCCAATTATGTTGTCAGAACCTTCAGACCTTTTTTGGTTTTTTGACAGAAGTAGGTTTCTAGGTGCCTGGTATATTTGATACATTACTATTCTTGGTCTAAACAGCAGCTTTTTAAATAGACACCACAGAGGTAGATATATTTCCCCTGAACCCAACGACCTCATCTTTCCCTCTTTCGTAATTTGAGAAGCAGTCTATGCCTCTTTACTCACTCTTACGTTAATGCTTCATTTATAAATGACAAAACCTATCTATTTATTCTAAAAAAGAACACATGGAGGGGACTCTTAGAGAACAAGGCACATTCAGAAACTATAAGGCTGGAGAGAACGCAAGAGGTGAACTTGCACAGATAGGCAGGGAGGTGAGGGAGAGTACTGTGTATCACACATTGAAGTCTGACTTTTATTCCAATGGCAATGAGGAGCCACTGAAGGAGTTTAAGCAAGAGACTGACATAACCAGATTTTTTATTTAGAAAGATCACATGGGCTGTACTATGGGGAAGCAAATTGCAAGGTGGCACAAGGAGGCCAGTTACAAGATAGTAAGAAATGATGCAGGCCTGAATTAAGGCCATGGCAGCGGACAGGTTTGAGAGGTTTTTAGGAGGTAAAAGGGAAAGGGTTGGTGCCAGATTGGATTCACACAGTACAGAACAGGAAGGCATTACAGTGACTCCAGGTGAGCCGAGGGTGATTGGTGATACCATTCACAGAGATAGAGACTGCAGGGGGTCAGGTGAATGGGGGTGTCACGGAGGGTGACAGGCAAACGGTACACGCAGTTTTGCACACTGTGGGACACCGCATGGAGATGACCACTAGACAACAGAACATAGGGGTCAGGCACTCAGATCTGAGCAGTAACTATAATTTGAATGCAGACAGTTAGCTGTTGAAGTCATGGGACTTAATGAGATCATCTAAAGAAAACGAACAAAAGGGAAGATGCATAAATGAAATCATAGAGAACACTAATATCGGGGACGGATGAAAGCAGCAGCATCCACAAAGAAGACAATGAAAAAATGGCCAGAGAGGCAGGAAGGAAACCACAGAGAAGCTGGGGTAGGAGCAGGGTGGGAAGCCCAGGGAGGAAGCTGGAAGGACTGACTGGTCTGTAGTGTCCAACGCTGCAGAGAGTCCACTCACACTGACCCTTCCAGGGCTCCTCTTTCCAGCGTACAGGGGCTTTGGCCACCCCATGTGTATGTGTGATCCTGTTCCCTTGGCCACAGTTAATTGGTCAAGAGGTGATCACTGGCCCGAGCAGAATAGAAACCACCCCTGGGAGCCTGGAGTGCCATCTGCTCCTGCCACCTGGCCTGGGAAGCAGGCAGAGAAGAGGGAAGCAGGAACAGAGACAGCCAGGCACTGTCTTGGTCTGGGAAGGCACCCCATATTCTGATAAATGACTTTTCTGCTAAGGCTGGCTGCAGTTGGTTTCTTTTACTTGGAATTATAAAAATCCCAATATATATCCAACAAGAGAGGCAGAACTATAAATGGCTGTATTACCTGACAGAATGAAATATGTGCTAAATGGAGATATAAGAGGTGGCCGTGGGAGTTCGAGAGGAGGGGAGATTAATTTTGGCTGGATTGAAGGAACGCTTCCAGAAGGGAGGCGGCATCTGAGCTGGCACTTCAAGGACTAGGAGGATTTTCAGGGAAAGAGTGCACTCTAGCTGAAGGACCAGCACAGCAAGCACAGAGCAGCACGGAAGTAAACGGAGCAGGGAAGCAATGCAGGCGGTGGCCACGCCGCTGCTGGTCTCCTGGTCTCGTCAACTCTGGCTCTGGCACAGCCTTCAGGAGCCTAGAAAGCCTTCCTGCCCCCACCCAGCACCCCGGCCACTCCATCACAGCCCTCCCGACACTGCATGGAAATGCTCCGTCTGTGGGTCTGCATCCCTCACCAGACCGGAGGCACTGACGCCATCCATTTATCTGTGCATGTCCTGTGCCTGGCGCAGAGCCCAGCCCAAGTGGGGGCTCACACAGACTTGGGGATCTCAAGCAACCTCTACTCAACCAGTGCATTTAGAGGACGGGGGCATGTAAGACTGGGAAGGTTGGGGTCCCGTTCTAAAGACCTGTAGTGAGGGGCCGGCCCGGTGGCGCAAGCCGTTAAGGGCGCAAGCTCCGCTGCGGCGGCCCAGGGTTCGCTGGTCCGGATCCCGGGCGCGCACTGATGCACTGCTTGTCAAGTCATGCTGTGGCAGCGTCCCATATAAAGTGGAGGAAGAGGGGCAGTATGTTAGCCCAGGGCCAGTCTTCCTCAGCAAAAAGAGGAGGATTGGCAGATGTTAACTCAGGGCTGATCTTCCTCACAAAAAATAAAATAAAATTCATCCTTTAAAAAAAAAGACCTGTAGTGGTGGGGAGGCCAATATTCAAGGTTGGCTTCTAATGACTCCTGGGTATGGGACACTAAAACAGGTATTTTTTAACTGTGGTAAAATATACATAACATAAAATTCACCATTTTAACCATTTTTAAATGTATAGTTCAGTGGCATTAAGTGCATTCATACTGTTGTGCAACCATCACTACTATCCATCTCTAGAACTTGATCATCTTCCCAAACTGAAACTCCGTGCCCATTAAACACTAATTCCCATTCCCACCTCCCTCCAGCCCCTGGTAATCACCATGCTTCTTCCTGTCTCCGTGAGTTTTCTTAGTATAGGCATGTCAATAGGTGGAATCATACAGTATTTGACCTTTTGCAAACAACTTACATTTAAACATGCTTTAAACTGTCAACATTCACCAAGTGTTATCACTTCCTCCCCGTGAGGTGGGCAGGTCGATGTCTATCAGTCTGGTTTTGGAAGCCGAGGAAGCCAAGGCTCAGGAAGGTCAAATGATTCATCCAAGCCTCAGCTTCACGGCATCACAAGCGCCCCATTCTACACGAGGTACCAGGCTCAGCTGACCCTCCCACACACTCCATGGAGGCCGCTTCAGAATCTGGATTGCTGGAGGCCATTACCCTAACCCATACCCCACACCAGCTGGCTTCCTGTGCACTTCACTATGAATTAGCAATCGGAACAGGAAATGACTGATGCGCCATGGTGGAGCCAAACAAGGATTTAACCTCACGGAAGCTCAGCCAGAGACCAGGGTGTGTCCTCCCAGGGCTGGGTGATCTGCTCATCAGGAAGACGGCTCAGGGAGGTCAAAGCCATTGCCAGCGTGAACTGTTAACCTGCACAATTGTACGGAGTCCACCAGAACAGGCAGCACAGTAGAGCCACAGCAGAAAGTACTGAATGATTAATTCTCCTCCTGCCCGAGGACCCGGCTCCTGGGCCAGCTCTCTTTCTACTGGACATCAGGAGAAAGGTCTTGCTTTCCACACTCAGGTCAAAAGGTTTGCTCACTTTTGTCTTCTGCAGAGTAATGGCCAACACTAATGACCTATAGGCAAGCTGCCAAGAGACTTCAGTTTCTTTAGGTTTGTTTGATTGCTGGAATTAGAAATGGTTCAAACTGCACTACCTTCTAAATCAATGTAAAAAGCTCTTAGGAAGCCTGAAGAAAACAATACTCATGCGTTTCATTCTCATCAATACCTATAAAATAATTTATCAGGTGTCTGTGTGTATATATGATCTAATGTTAGAAGCTGCAGACGTTAAACAATTGTTTAAACATGCTCATACTTTTTATTTATCTCTAAATTTACCTGCTGGACAGAATCAAAAGCTAATTAGTTTAACCCTATGTGGCTCAGGTGTGCTTAAGCCCTAAGAAAATGATGTCTTAGAATTTAAGATTTTCCCTTTGGGCTGATTTGAAGTTGGAAATCCTGTCTCACCTTAAGACTCTGTAAGCGAACTGGAACGGCTGGGAGACAGGTGTGGAGGAGGAACAAGGAGACCCAAGAAGCGAAAGGAGCCTGGGAGCTGGAGCAGGAAGATCTAGATTCAGAACCTGCCTCCAGCGCTCATGACACAGTGCTCTCGGGCAAGTCACTGTATCTGAGCCTCGGTTTCCTCATCTGTGAAAAGGGATCAAAACTTTAACTTTATCTAACAAAGAGGGACAGTGCAGAGATTAAAATAACGGCTACGATAGCAGCAACAATTCACTGAGTGCCTACAATGAGCCAGGCACCATGTTGTGGAAAAACTACTATAAGGCACTTTACAAATGTTCGTTGTAATAACAATTTATTATTGTTGTTTACTGACAATACCTAGGGCTTCAATCAATTTAGAGAACATGGGCAGTTTTCTTCTGCCTTATTATTTTATTTAAAAAGTTTAAAATCCCATATTGTTTGAGTACCAAGTGTCTTATCTCCCAAACGCTTCTTTGAGCCTATAAGGATCTCCCTCCCTTCTATGCCCTCTTCAAGGGAAGAGAGGAGAAACGACCAGAAGGACGAGGAAGGGGAGCTACTATATATTAATTGAGGCACCAAAGGTTTGTGGCCAGAAACTATGCCAGATGCTTGGTGTACAAAGATAATAAACGGGAATAATGTTACAATACATCACTATGCTCTTCTCCTCTTTTGTATTTGAGGGCCGATGGACTAGCAGTGTGTGGAGACTTGGAGGTCAGTGGTGAATGGCCAGCCCCAAGGCCTCCACTGGTTGTTGCCCACACGACGCCCTGAAAAGCCAGGCAGCACCAGACGCATTTCAGCTGCTACGCTCCAGGGAGCAGCCCAGACCCGGCATAAACAAGACCCAGAAGGGTCATCGCTGCTTTGAGGCCCCATTATCCCTGCCACTGTGCAGTCATGCAAACCTCTCTTGCCTGCTATCCTCAGGTACCATCCTAAGGAGGAAGTGGAGTGAGGACAGTGTTCTGAAAGACAGGGCTCTGAGACACCCAAACAAAAAACTGAGTTACCTACAGAGCCTATTTCTTTTTTTTTTTTTAAAGATTTTATTTATTCATTTTTTTCCCCCCAAAGCCCCAGTAGATAGTTGTATGTCATAGGTTCACATCCTTCTAGTTGCTGTACGTGGGACTCAGCCTCGGGTTGGTCGGAGAAGTGGTGCCTCGGGGCGTGCCCGGGATCCGAACCCGGGCCGCCAGCATCAGAGCGTGCGCACTTAACCGCTAAGCCACGGAGCCGGCCCTACAGAGCCTATTTCAGTTGTCGAATGAGACAAAGTTACCAGATTGGAATAAAACTTGGTTTTCCACTGCTACCCAGCTTGGAGGAGAGGAGGGGCTCAAAAGAAGATGGGGTAAGCTACAGAAAAATAAGCCACACTTTCCGTGGAAATATGAGTAGTGTGAGTAAATTTTCTGCCCCATTATCGGACTAGTGGTTACTGAGTACCTACTATGTGCTGGAACCTTTACATATACATTCTTATTTCATCATCACAACAACTCTATGTTAGGAGACACTATTATTTCCCCATTTATAGATGAGCAACCTAAGGCACAGACAGGTTACGGTTAAGCAGCTTTCCCAAGGTTACACAGATGCAGGAGTCTAGGCCCTTATAGGAGCTTACAGACTAAGGCAGCATAAACCACATAGAGAGGAGACACTTATGTGCTGAGTGCAATGGCACAGATGTGTGCAGGGAATAAGGGACCCTAAAGAGAGGCTTAAACCCAGCCTCGGTAGCACAGGGAAAGCTTCCGGTGGGGGGTGGGGGGATGTCCATACCTTTTTTTTTAAGGTATTAATATATAACAAAATGCACAGATGTTAAATATTCAGTTTGATGGGTTTTGACAATTGCATACATCTGTGTAGCCACTATCAAAAACAAGATTTAGAACACTTCCATTGCCCTAGAAAGTTCCCTCATGCCTCATTCCAGTCACCCTCTCCCTCTTTCCCAGTTTCTGACTTCCACCACCATAGATTAGTTTTGTGTGTTCGTGGACTTCATAAAGACAGAATCATCTGTATGCTGGTTTTTGTGCTGGCTTCTTTCACGGAGTTGTAAACAAGAATGCAACTTGAGCTGAGCAACGGGGCAGTAAAGCAGATGGGTGACAGGTGACAAGCAGCCTGGTGATCTGGCTGGAGTCTGGAGTACCGGGCAGGAAGCAATGGGGGCTGGATGGAAGACAAGGGGAGAGGGCAGGTCATGAAGGGCCTAAGACCCCATGGTCTAGAGTTTTGATCTAAAGGGCTTGGACTTTATTTCAAAGGCAAAGAGGAGCTAACGAAGCCCTAAGCAGTTACTGGACACCTATAATGCACCAGGTTTACACACTGCTTTGCACATGTTACCATGTTTCAAACTCAATAATCTTAGGAGAAGGATATTAATAATCCCCATTTTATAGATGATCAAATTGAGGCTGAGAGAGGTTAAGTAAAATGTCCTAAGTGATAAGCCAGGGTTCAAATCCAGCCTGATTCCAAATACCCTGCTTTTCCACCCAGAGAAAGCTACTTGGGAAGCAAAGGGAGGAAAACCTGCTGCAACTCTGAAGAGCTCCAAGAGAAAGGCATGAAGAGGCTGTGGAAGATTCAATGCTACTCCTCATGTGGCAATGGGAACTGGAAGAAGCCAAACACCCCAGGGAGGACGAAAGGCTGGAATCCTGGCACATCCAAGGTGAGAAGGATCCAGACATTTCCTGGCATTCCTGCTTCTCGTCTTTGAGGTGCTGCTAATTACTCAACTAACCATCCTCAGAGAGCAATGGGGCTGGCTCGCTGGGGTGGAACAAATTGAAAGAGATGCCACCATCTCTCATTTTTCTGGATTCTCCTAGTGATCAATTTGAAACCCGGTGTATGCTGCCCTTATGTTGGGTTTAAACAACTCTCTCCTGACCAAGTATACTCTACAACCAAGCAGACAAAAATAAAATCCCTAGGATTACTAAAAATTCTTTCAAATCCATAGCTACTAAATTTTTAAAAACCAATTTACCTTCTTATCCCTCCTATCTCATGTCTTCACATCATTCCTTCTACAGTGAACCTAAGGCAACACCAGGAGTCAGTTTCCAGTAAATGTCCTCAGAATTACCCCCTCCCCCCACTCCAAACTTCAAATCTGCTTCAAGATGTGATAAAAAGTAAGAGTGAGGAAAAGAACTGGTGATATTTTTAAAGTAAAAATTAGATAAAAATATGAATTCATCTATATCACAATTCAATGACAGTCAGTAGAATAACTAATCCTTATAAACCTCGAGAGCTCTAGAGAGAAGTGGTCTGGTAATACGGTGTGGGGAAAAAAAGAGCTGAAGAAAGTTTGGGACTTGCTGCAAACCTGTTAAGCTTCTTTAATCTTATTTAAGCATAATACTTCTTTTCCAGGAAAAATACTAATATCTGCAGCCCTCAGACATGCTTTGGGAAAGGCTGTAATTATTTTCCTTTGCCTGAAAAGCTTCCCCCCCATTTTTCTGCACCTGTCTTCCTAGTTAGTACCTATTTCTTTTTCAGATCTCTGCATGGGGTGGCCATGTGACATGGTTTTGGCTAATAAAATGTAAAGAGACGTCAGCTGGGGCTTCCAGGAAAGCTTCTGCATTCCTGATATAAAAGGTAGAGAAGTAGCAGCTGCCACCTCCACTCCCTCTCTGCTCCAGAGGTGGACTCTCTGCCTGAAGCTGCAGCAGCCTTCTTGTGACCATGAGGTGTCAAGTATTAGAAAGTTCATTGGAACTGCAGAGAGGTAATCCTGATGTTGCTGAACCACTGAACCAACGGAAGCAGCTGCCTACATCCCATCTTCTTATGTGAGAAAAATAAATCCCTATTTATTTTGGTCACTGTAAATAATGATTTTTTTATTAGTTATAGTCAATGCCTGACATAAAATATAACGTAACATGTAACGTAAACAGCTTTCCATTAAACTTACTCTTGTACAATATCATTTAAAATGTCTATAAAGTATTCTATCATAGAGATGTAATACAATTCATTTAACCAGTTTTCTATTATTCAACATTTAGATCATTTCCCATTTAACCCTTATAACTCATATAACCCTGTGATGAAGATTTTTATAAAAAAAGCTTTGTAAAACATCTCTGACATTTTCTTCGATTAAACTCCTACAGATGCAATTTCTTGGTCAAAGGGCGTGCACATTTTTAAGGCCAATACCAATTTGTACTCTAACCAGCAGTATATGTGAGTGTTCATCTCCCCATTCTTTCAATACAGGGAATTGTCATTTTTTTAAATTAAAAATCAGATAAGCCAAAAAAAATACCTCATTACTCCATAATTTGTAAGTTTCCTTTTACAACTGAACATCTCTGGTTCAACTTGTGAAAATGAAAGATTTGAATGTGGGCTTTAAAGGACTGATGGCTGAATTCAGACTTGCAATTCATTACAGCAATGAAAACACTGCTGACGGTGTGTTACAGTTCTAATCCATACAGGTCTTCCCATCAGGGTGAGCCTGGTCTCCTCTCAGGGCTCCCCAACCAAAGTCAATGCAGAACACCTGCGGGGGCTCAGAGACGTGCCACAAAGACAAATGACTGGAAAATGGAACCCAGGGAGATAAGTTGATCTACGTGAAGAAACAAATTTTAAAATGAATAAACAGAGACAAAAGGGAGTAAAGAAAAGGAAGACAGCTACCAAAGGCAATGCCCACCCCTCACCTTCCATATGCTCACTTTCCACCGGGTCAAGGCTGCCTCCCATCTCTGCAGTGCCCCCTGTTTGGAAACCTGGTCCCCTAGATATTAGCTGCTGGTTCTTTCTCATCATTTGTGACTCAGCTCAGACAGCACCTCCTAGAGGGGTCTTTCATCACCCAACCTAAAGTAGCTCTGGGTCTTCCCTGACCTTCCTATCGTCCTGGGTGATTTTTTTCATGGTGCTCACTTCTGCCACCTGAAATGGTCGTGCTTGTTTATACGTGTACGTGTTTATCTTCAGTCTCCCCACAGTGGAATGTATCCTCAACCTGAGCATAAACCTCACTGCTATATCCTCAGCTTCTAGAACAGTGCTCAGTCAATACTGGTTGAATAAATGAATGAGCAAACAAACTGACAGTTCCCTAACCTTTAACCAAATGCACCATCAGAGATCATCATGGAAAGCAATGGATGAATTAACTGCTCTGGGGAGGCAGTAAGTTTGCATTAACACTCCAGAGAGCTGAGGGGAGCCCAGTGTGCATGGAGAGTTGCCACCTCTGCTTCGCCTGGCTCATTAGCTCCCATTCCCCTGAACTCTAGGGCCCAAGGAGGGCCGTGGCATCTGGGGTTGTCTGTCCCCAAAGGGATCAGAAGGGATACTGTCACATGGGGCTTTTCACATTTGTTTCCAGTATTTTGTAGTCAGTCTTTTAAATGTTATTTAAAACTTTTTCTCGTGAAAATTTTCAAACATAAGGTAAAAGGAATCGTATAATGAGCCCCATGTACCCATCACCCTTCTTATTTTATATCTTCTCACACTTTGTGACTGAGTGCTGGAGCATTTTAAAGTAAATACCATACATCACATCCTGAACACAATTTTTAACTGTCCCTGTGTCCTGAGGTTGCCTTCAGAAGGCACACAACCTTAGAAATGCACAGAACATATACAGAGAGTACGAACAGGTAAAGGTCGCTTGCAGACACCCAATCTAAGAGCAGCATGCTGCTTTTTCCTCTCACTGACCTGCATGAAAAGGAAGGTTTCCAACTAACTGCTTAGAAACACATTCAGAGCAAACAAAGCCTTTGATCCCTGCGAAAACTTGGAAGGAGCCACGCAATTTTCCAAAAGCACCAGACTCCAAACAGTAATAAGCCAGGTCAAACGGACATTCCTACCTGATACCCAGTTATTCCAGTTGTCACCTCTCTGGTTACTTAATTTCCCTGTTTTGTCCCTTCTGGATCCTGGAAGGAGCCCTATTCGCTAACTGGCATTGCCTTTTCTTTTTCCTCACACGAACAAGAGGGGAGTATTAATTAAGGTGTCTCTGAGCACAAGTGAGAGAGCAAGTGATTTCATCCAGCCCTGGAGGGAGGAGGTCTCTGAGGAGTCGGGGGGCTGAGCTCTCTGAGAGGAGACCCAGTCAGGGATGGACACACAGACACAATTCATACCTGCTCAAGCATAGTGCCTGGAACAGGGCAAGCATGAAATGAGCTAAAGAATTAATGAATCAAACCAAAGAGGCTGCAGGCCCAGTGGAATGCTGGGACCCTGACCATGTAGGCCATGTAAAAACAGACAACTAAAACAAAACTTACAAAATAACACCTTAAAATGAGTTTGAAAATGTATCACCTTAACACAAGAGTTATTTTCCTTCTTCCACTTAACTCTTAGTCTTTGTGCTTTATAGATTCATTTTTACACTGCGAAAATCACGGTATATGGGCCATTTTGTATACCCTCTTCCTCACTTAACATAGCAAAACACATTCCCACATTGTTAGTCTTCCTCGGAATTATTTTAAATGGCTGCACGGTTTGTAGGTATGTGGGCAAATCCAAACTTACTTCTCTATTCCTTTCCTTTTTCTTCAGACATTCATCTCTTTGGGGAGTGGGGCGGTACCAGGAAACTGCCCTTTTGTCTTAAGTCTGGGCTCATCTCCCACCCCCTGTTGCCAAGAGGCGCCTGACCCCTGACGTCTCCCTGCCTCCAGGAACTGGCACGTGCCGATGCCTCCACACACAACACTCTTGCAGCCCACTCCTCCGTGGCCCATTCCTACCTACGATTCAGAGCTCGGATTAAGTGTCACGTCTTCCAGGAAGCCTCCCCTGACACCCCTGACTGCCTTAACTTCCGGAACTTCAACAGTCATGGGACTCATCACATTCTGTATTGTAACTGCTTGTCTTATGACCTGTTTGTCTTCTAGACTGCAAGCAGGATCCTGAGCCTTCTTAGCTGGGTGATCTCGGTCTCTCTTGAGCCTCAGTTTCCTCATCTGTAAAAAGGAATAGTTATACGGTCTTTCCCACCTACCAACAAGGATGCTGTGAAGATCCTTGAGGCAGTCCTGCCAAGACTCTTTGTACAGCATAAAGGGCTGTAAAAATGTTGGTAATTATTACTAATATATCTGCTTATTCTAAGGAATAAAAGGCAGTCACATAATTTTAACCTTTGAGGATCAAAGATTCAGACAAATAATGATAACTAACATTTACTGATTGCTTAGGGATACTGTACTAGGCAGTTTATATGCATTTTCTCATTTTATTTCCATTCAAATGAACAGGGTAAGATCTAGTATTATTCTCATTTTCCAGTTGATCAGAAGACTAAATAGATTTCCAGAGGCTACACTGCTTTAGAATATGATGCTAATAACCCAGTGGAAGCCTCTCCTCACAAAAAATGTCCATACACTCGTCCATACAAAATAGTGCATACGATTTCCAGAAGATCATGGATCCCCTGAAGCCCATCTTCTTTGGACCTCTGTTCAAGGCCCTGCATGCAAGAAAGTAAATTCTGCAGAAAAGTGCAAAGATTTATACACCCCACAGAGCTGGGAGGTTATGGGAGTAAACTGTGTCAGCAAGAATTCTAGAGAAAACCTGGCAGCTTGGGAACAGGTTGTAAATCCTAAGGTCTCACCAGACCTTGTTTCCTTGGCAATTTAAGTCACCAGGCTGATTGAAGACTCTTGGCCCAAGGAAGAGCCACATGGCATGAATGCTGCATTCTGATAAATCAGGTACTGGGAGAAGTTGATGGTACCAGCTGTCAAACTCCAGCCACCAGCAACAACAGCCATGGTATAAATAGCTTCTGAAGACACTCACTACTTGATGTACTCTGCCAACTGGAAAACCAATAGCTAAACAGAATGTAAGAGGCCTAAAGGAACCAAAGGGGGAGCAGGAATAAGAGATTGTCAAACCGTCTGGCTTTGGCCTGTCCTAATCTCAGAAGGGCTCTGGAAACCAAGAGGCATCATCGTGGGTGTTAGAAGGGCGTGTGTCTCACACTGAGCAGGGTGAGAAACAGCAGCCTGGTCATCAGGCATGGCGAAACCCACCCCTCTGCAGAAAAATCCTTGGGATCATGTCGTAAGCCAAAATAAGCTATTAAAACATGAAAAGCAAACCTGTGAGCCAGACTGCATTTTTCAGTGTGGCACTGTGTGGGCAAAGCCTCAGGGACCACCTGGGAATGGAATGAGATGAGCCAAAATGGTTTCCATGGTGAAGGCTCCCAAAACCAAGGAACAAAGGCTTGGGGAGGGTGTGGCATCCAGAAAAGCAGCCTGCTGAGTACTGTGAGGTGTGATCGGTCCTCACAAAGACGATGGAAACTGACTGTTCTCCGGATCCACTCAGGAGAGGACAGAGAGAATGTGGCTGAAGGAGCTGGTTGGGGTGGGGGTCAGGGAGAGCACCCTGAGAGAATTCCCCACCCCAGAGAACTGTCAAGCTTGGAACTAAGCTACCAAGTGGACATACACACAGGAATGGAGCCAAGCAGACCCTAAATGTCAAGGAGGCAGATCCCTCCATGAAAACAAAGTTTATTTTGCTTTTTAACAAGGGGCATGAGGGTGCTCTCTCAAACATATTGTTGGTGGTCCATGAGTTAAACTTCTACCAGCACAAAGAAGAAGAAAATTCTAGGTCCACAATCCTTTATCTATAATCCAGAAACCCCAAAAGTTCTGAGAACTGACAGTTTATTCCTAAGTGTGTGCAAATTATTTAGTAACAAAAATCTGACCTGAAAGGACACGTACTTATTATAGTCTTTATCTAAGAAGAATAATCATATGTCTTACTGCAAATATATTAACATGTCTGATTGCAGAGGTGTTATGCAATATAAGGTGTAATAAGCAAAGAATTTCCTTAAAAATTTCAGATAAGGGATTGTGGACACATATCCCCTTTTCTGTAGATGAGTAAAAATGAAAGAAATGTTTGACCATTTGGGATGGGGTGAATAGAATCAAAAAGAAACCTGCAAAATCTTCTTTAGCCTCTTGCTAGGAACATGGCTTTGGGGCAATGTGTGAATCCTCATGGGGTCCATGGACGAGCCTACCCTTATATTTCTGGTTCTAGTTTACAGTTTACCTATGATGTTTAATTCTGTTCAACTCTAGCTCTGCACCCATAGAAGTTCGAAGCAACACCAGACTTTCCATTCATGCAGCGAAATCTGGACGCTTTTCTACTGCAATGGTAAGTGAGACTGGGTAACACAGTCACGGGCTCGCCTGCTCCTCCCCCAGAAGAATGTGAACTGGTGAACTTGATCCTTTCATCTGCAGGGGTCTATGATTTTAGAAGAGGAGAACAAAACAAAGTTAAAGATGAAGTGTTTTCTCGAGGATTCACATAGCGTTTTCTTTTTTTTTTTTTTTAAAGATTTTATTTATTTATTCTCCCCCCAAAGCCCCAGTAGATAGTTGTATGTCATAGCTGCACATCCTTCTAGTTGCTGTATGTGGGACGCGGCCTCAGCGTGGCTGGAGAAGCGGTGCGTCGGTGCGCGCCCGGGATCCGAACCCGGGCCGCCAGCAGCGGAGCGCGCGCACCCAACCGCTAAGCCACGGGGCCGGCCCTCACATAGCGTTTTCAATGAACAAGAGAAGGGACTCCATGCTTTTCTATCAGATGACCTACTTTTCCTGTTTCATAACGGAAGGACCATTTTGGGAGCTTGGGGACAAGGAAAGAGGATCAAAAAAGGGGAGTAAAGATGGTTTATGAGCAAAGAGACTCAGATTCAAAGCCAGACACTACCACTGAATAGCCGTGTGACCTTGGAAAGCTGACCTCCCTGAGGCTGAATGTCATGTGGAAGCTGGAGAAAAACAATAGGGCTTTATAAGGATTAAATGACATGTAAAACATCCAGTACATGGTAGGCACTCAATATATGGGAGCTATTATTGTTGCTGCTGTTAGATTCTGGAACTTGAACAGTGCCTGGCTTCAATTCTTATTTCACCAGATTGTCTGGCTCAGCAGAACGCAGGGAATATTGACTTCAAGAGCTCAGAGCCAGTGGATAATAAATACACATAGCAACAAAGCACATCAGTAAACCAGTCTCCCTCAGCTAATAACTGCTGCCCAGGCTCCTGCATTTGCTTTGTTAGAGGAACGAAATAGGTCCTAAGGGCTTTGAAACCAAATCATCTAGAAGAGGGTGACTTTCACCAGCATTAGAGTTTCTGTTGAGAGCCTGGTACTATGGGAGAATCTGTGCAAAGCCACCCCTTTTAAAGGAGGCTAAGCAAAAACAATCCATAGGTCACACCAGTATCTATTAGAGGTGCTTATGTAACTCGGTATGTTTTATAAGGCTTGTTTTAATCCCTGTGCTTTCAGGTGACAAATATTTACTAGCATGCACTGTGTACCAGATGCCATATTAAGTGCTAGGGCACAAAGATGAAAAGACACGGTCCCTCCACACTCCAGGAACTCAGGCTGGTGGGTGAGCGAGGTGTAGGTAAGTTAGTATGGTACCTGCTGTAAGAGCTAACAAGAGAGGTATGTGCGAGCAGCATAGAGGAAGACTATCTAAGACAGACAAAGATCTTTTCTATTTCCTGAATGTAAAGTATTTTCATAATGTTGGAGTTTCATAGAGTGAACACGGGTTACTTCTAAAATCAGAAAAAAATTCAAAAGGAAAAATAAAGATGGTGGTGTGGTGGACACAGATTATTTAACAAATATTCAAATAATAGGATGAGTGCCAAAATTCGAGAATGTAACAGTACTTTGAGGGGACACTTGAGAAGAAGGGAGGGGCACCCCACGCTGCCTGGAGTAAAGATGATGCTGAGTCAGGCTTCCCTAAGAAGGTGACACTTAAGGTGACACTTGAAGACTGAAGGATGGTTTGCCAATGGGAGTATAAATTAGTATAAGCACAGCCTCTTTAGAGGGCAATCTAGGAATATTTACCAGTATTTAAAATGTGCGTACCCCTTGACCCAGATGTTCCTCTTCCACTGAAAGGAATGCCAGGAAACACACAAAGGTCTGTGTAAAGAGATGTTTATTGCATCACTGTATATAACAAGATGACACTGGAAACAAACGTCCATCAACAGGGGATTATTTACGTAAATTATGATGTCACATGCCAGAACAATATAGCCATGAAAAAGAATGAACTAAAATTTATATACAGCATATTAAGGTTTAAAAGGCAAGTTACAGAATAGTGCAATCTTATTTTTGTAGCAATAATTTTATATATTTTTTACACATAAAAATGTTTGTATATGAATAGGAAAAGTCTGAAAAGATATATAACAAAGCACGTTAGGCATATTAGAACTGGCAGGGTGGGGATGGGGAAATGGAATTTCATTTTCTCATTTACTCTATATTTACATTTTTTACAATGACAATATATTCCTTTTATATTTTAAAAAGTGTTTCTTTTTTTTTTTTTAAGTTTACTATCGGGACAGTTATAGACACA
The DNA here is from genome assembly GCF_057802395.1 of Ceratotherium simum simum. Classification (NCBI taxonomy): domain Eukaryota; kingdom Metazoa; phylum Chordata; class Mammalia; order Perissodactyla; family Rhinocerotidae; genus Ceratotherium; species Ceratotherium simum. The sequence continues at coordinate 27,449,083 of NC_141924.1, read as the reverse complement.
AAAGAACACAGATTTTAGAGAAAGTGTGTGTTCAGAAATAGTTTAGCATTGCTTGAATACATGAGACACATGAGTCCAGGAGATGGAATTTAAGGAAGACTTGGAAGAAGAAATGGAAATGTGGGGTTTCGGCTTGGAGGACGTGAGAACAGCAGTGGGGGGAACACAGTGAGAGAGGTGGAACAGCGAGTAAACAGCAGAAGTACGAGAACTGAAGGATATGTTCAGAGAGACAGGGACACTGCAGAGAAGAGCAGATCAAGGATTTTCAAGGGTGGAAAGTAGCTATTTTACTCAGGAGGAAGCAGCTGAAGAGCAGACGTACATTCTTTACAGGTGGGCACCTATTAAAGAATTAAAAACCAAATTTTCACTAAATACCCACTATAACTTTGTTAGTGTGGTCACAGAGAGGCAGAGGGAGAGAGAAAACTCTTCTAAGCCACAGAACAAGCTAGGTGAAGTAATTAAGATGCCAATTCACTCACAAATAGTTCCATTACAAATACCAGTGTCGCAGTGGAAAACATCCCTGAAAAGCAAAGCTGTCATCCAAGGTGAGTTTTAGAGCAAATGTGCTGCTCTGTACCCCAGCTTCCCCTTCTGGTTCTTCCTTCTTGGTGGAGCTCCCTTACCCATCCCCTTTTTGGAGCCCAATTCTTCTCTCAGAAAGATCTGACGTAAATCATTTATACTTCAATGTGAATTTACAGTCATTCTTACCTTTCAACGTATTTTAATTTTAGGCCCTAGCTCTAAATGAAAATCATTTATTTAGAAGGCCTATCTTTTTAAAAGCAATTTTGGGCATCACACAACAGGTGGAAGTGGAAAGAGGGAGAAGGTTCTTGGTGGCCATGAGGTCGAGGGCTGCCTGCATTTGGAAGCAGAGTCCTCTTTTCCTGTGTCTAAACAACTTAGAAACATCTCTCTCAGATCGCTATTTTGGTCCAGGATCCACAAACTGATTCCAAAACAGTGATGGGGTGGAAGGAGAAGGAAATATTTCCTTATACCACCTTCCCAAAACACGGCAGCAAATGAACTGAAGATAGAGCAATTTTCTGGTTAGTTGAGTCAATTGTAGACAAGAAAACTAGATAATTCTGCAGAAAAAGTATCCCTCTGCTGTTTAAATGGTCTTTCTGGCTGTCTACATCCATCAAATTAATTCAATAACTTGAAGCTCTCATTTCATATTGTGTTGTATGAGTATTACTTTGGTAGGTTTAAATGCTGACGAACTAAGCATCTCACCATCGTCTCTGAATAGCCCAGCTGCTAAAAAGTATCTTCATCCCTTCCTAAAGGAGGGTCTAAAACAATGCCCAACTGATCCTAGGGGGGGGTACCAGAAATGGCACAGTCAAAACATTGCCCCACTTTTGGACAAGGGCGTCAATTAGGAAAATGTGATTTAAAATGCTTTAAGTTGACTTTATGTTTCCCAGTCTAAAAAATAAATAATTTTAAGGCATCCTGGCAACTGATAGGGAGAGTAAAAGTATGGAGGGTTAATTTTCCTACACTACCAATATTTGAAACAATAATAAAAGGAGAACTTCAAATAGCAAATATATTTTTTAAAGTCCTAATAAGTCATGGGGATGTGATGTACAGGACAACAACTATAGTTAGTAACACTGTATTGCATATTTTTTTTTTTTTTAAAGACTTTTTTTTAATTTATTTTTTGCCCCCAAAGCCCCAGTAGATAGTTGTATGTCACAGCCGCACATCCTTCCAGTTGCTGTATGTGGGACTCGGCCTCAGGATGGACAGAGAAGTGGTGCCTCGATGCGCACCCGGGATCCGAACCCGGGTCGCCAGCATTGCAGCGCGCGCACTTAACCACCAAGCCACAGGGCCGGCCCCTGTATTGCATATTTGAAAGTTGCTAAGAGAGTAAATATTAAAAGATCTCATCATAAGAAAAAAAATTCTGTAAATTATGTATGGTGATGGATGTTAATTAGATTTGTGGTGATTATTTCGCAATATATACAAATATTGAATCATTATGTTGTACACCTGAAACTAATACAATGTTGTATGTCAATTATACCTCATTAAAAAATATATAAAATGTATCATCTATGATTTAAAAAAAGAATTGTGTAGGAATAAAATAAAAAACACTTGAAGTAAAAATAAATAAATAAGTCCAATTTCTCTAATAAGGTTAACAAGTGACCTTTTTTTTTACCTATCAGATGGGCAAACTTTTTTTAATATTCTTCATAGTGTAGGAGTGTTTAAGAAAGCAGATGCTGGTGGGAGTATAGATTGCTGCTACATTCCTTCAAAGAGCAATTTGCAATTTTGTTTAAAACATTTTTTTAATGTGCATCCCCTATGATTCAGCAGTTCAATTTCTAGGAACGTATCCTAATAAAATAAACAAGTCCACAAAGAAATAGGAAGAAAGACAATCTTTATAGTGATGCCTAAAATAGCACACAGTTGTAAAAATCACAAATGTCCATTAATAGTGAGCTGTGAGTAAATTATATTATAAAACGGAATACTATGCAGTCATTAAAACTGGTAATGCAGAAGTATACATATTGATTTGGAAATATATTCATAATGTTATTAACGACACAGGCAGGTTATAAAACCACGTTACCATGTAATTCCACTTTTGTTAAGCAATATACACATAAAGAATATAAATTGAAAAGTGTTAAGCAATTTATACACACACATTCTATACACACAAATTGAAAGTGTCTCTAATTCTCTTCAAAATACTCCAGGATGAACAGTGTGATACATAGATGTATGAATTTTAATTTATACCCTTGGAGCAGTTATTTAGCATCTGAAAGACTCTAGTCAAAAGTCGACACTCCAGAGGTAGTTATTGTAAGGCTTCAACTACCTTTATCTTTGATCAACATCAGAGGGTTTGTTAAATAAGCATAATGGATATCAGAAATGATTTTTTTTTTTTTTGGTGAGGAAGATTAGCCCTGAGCTAACATCTGTTGCCAATCCTCCTCTTTTATGCTGAGGAAGACTGGCCCTGGGCTAACATCCGTGCCCATCTTCCTCTACTTTTTTATATGTAGGACACCTGCCACAGCATGGCTTGATAAGCAGTGCATAGGTCTGCACTTGGGATCCGAATCTGCGAACCCCGAGCCACAGAAGCAGAGGGTGGGAACTTAACCACTACACCACCAAGCCAGCCCCTAGAAAGGATTTTTATTGATAAAAAGATGTGTTCAAAATATATGCAACAGCCTGAAATGTTATACAGGCAATTCTGCATTCTCATAACCAGCGTATGAGAATTAAGCGAGCCCAGCAGCCTAAGTCCCTCCAGCCCTGTGTTATGGCGGGTTGTGTGTCCTGAGCCAGTCTCTGAGGTTAGCTGACTCCAGCAGCTACCATGCTGCACTGCATGCACCACAGTGTGTCAGGCAGGTGCTCTGAGTGCCTAGAAGGCCGGGCGCCGGGGCCCACCAGCAGTTCCCAGCACTGCTGCGTGCCTGCCTGATGCAGGTTTGTCCCTGTAGCATGGTCCGGTTCTGAGAACTGCTTTTGCTTTACCCTTCTGCCTCTTCAGGAGGTTGTGGTGGTGCAGACCCATGGTTCTCACCTCCAAGGATCTGTAATCACTGGAGGCTAATGACACTACCCAAAATGATCTTATTAATCGTGAACTACTGAACTGGCTTAGGTCAGTTTGCAACAAAGGCTGTCATATGCCAGCACTTCAGCAGTGATTATCTACGGAGAGTGGGATTGTGTGACTCCCACCCACCCATCTCCAATGTGCTTCCTAATTTTTCCTACAATGAACAGGTGGTATGTGTTTTATACATAACAAATACACAAATAAAAGGAAACAAACTGCACAAACAGCACGGTCACTGCCTGCTGGCAAACACAGACGGACCACTCAGTTTCATGCAGACGATTAACAGCAGAGACAGTGGATTTGCAGTTCTGTTCATTGGTTTCAAGTTGTTTTTTTTTTTGTTTGTTTGTTTGTGAGGAACATCAGCCCTGAGCTAACATCCATGCCAATCCTCCTCTTTTCTGCTGAGGAAGACTGGCCCTGAGCTAACATCTGTGCCGATCTTCCTCCACTTTATATGGGACGCAGCCTCAGCGTGGCCTGACAAGCGGTGCGTTGGTGCGCGCCTGGGATCTGAACCTGGGCCGCCAGCAGCGGAGCACGCGCACTTAACCACTACACCATGGGGTCGGCCCCTCAAGTTGTTTTTAATTTAAAAGTCTATCATTTGGATTATTTTGGAAAAAGATTATCTCTTGCGATGGAAAACATACTTTAAAGTAGGAAGTTATCTCTAAGCATGTTACATTAAAAGAATTCTGACTTTCAAAAGCAAAATATAGTTCTGTTGACCATAGTCTAAGCATCAGAGAAAATCATTCTCTGCTGGATGTAACATTATTCATTTGGTCTTATGTCAAACAGTCTGTATGTTCTTAAACACATCCCCTGAAATATCAATATGTACAGCAAAGGATATGTCTACCAGAACCTTCTTTACAAAGACATTAACTGATGACCATATATCAGGTCTGAATTCTTCTAGTGTCAATCTGCACTGCCTCCTGACTTCCTCCATTGCCCTGCAGCATTCACATGCTTCCATCAGTCCCATCCACTGCCACTGCTAGGCAGCCTTCCTGGAACAGAAAGTATAAAGACATTCCTTACCAACACTGTTATCCACGTACTGTGTGAGAACCTAAGGGTGTACTTCACAGGGCACCATTCCCCAAACAAAATCTTTCCCTTCTCTTTACTCATGCTTTCGTTACCTCAGGCTGGCTTATCCTTACCATCTCCCCTCCACCCCGTGCCCTCTTCCTGGGGCCCAGATCAAACGTCTCTTCAATAAGGCCTTCCTTAATTTCTCCTCCTAGAATTAAATGATTCTTCCTCTGGGATCCTTGAGTATTTTATTGATTCCTTTCCTACAGCACTTGTTTCACCTTAACTTACACGATGCTGCTGTGAACGTGAGTTGTACGCATGAGTAGACATGGACACATACCATTCACAGAGCAACCCCCACGATACACAACAAATACCAGGTGCTCCATAAATATCCACTGAGTATTTCTTGAGTTGCAAGTGTTCATCTTTGATTACATGGCTCAGATCTGAACATTAACGGGAGCCACTGACCTGGAGATGCATGAGCACACACGTGCACACACATAAACACACACATGCACCATGGATAACCAGCTCAGACGGTGAGAGACGATACTGACCAGAGTAACTATGTCACCAAGGGCAGCAGCTTCAAAGGCAAAGCCAAAACACTGACCACAGTTTACATCCAGTTTAAGTCACTTTAAGGGTCTAGTTCTTTGGATGTGTCTAAGCAGTCAGTTGCCAAAACTGATTCTATCAGTAAAGCATAATGTCTGCAGTCTGAATATCTCCGCTGAATTTCTAACAGGGGCATAAGAGTCTTAGCCCCAGGGTTTAGTTCTATAAGCAAAGCAAATTCAGCACAGACAGGAACAGCAGGGAAAGGTGACAAAGCTGCAACAGCTAACTTCTCTCAGGCCACTGTCTGGGCTTAGAGGCCTCCTGGTGCTCAGCAGCACCTAACTTTTGGATCCTTCCACAGATGACCAGCCTGTCTCTCTCCACCAACCCCTGCTCTCCTCCCTGCCCAGCCTCTGACACCCCACCTCAGGAAATGCAGAGGCTGCTGCCCTCACAAGGTCCATCCTGCCCTCTAGGAGCCACCACCCTCAGACCCCTCCCACCCCCTTCCTCTCTCCAATGGAAGAAGTTGCTACAGGACTCCCCACCCTCAGCCCGTGCCCCAACCATCTCTCTCTCCGATTATAGTCCTCATACACTACTGACCATTTCTATAATTATTTACATCCTTTTTTATAAAGATGGTACTTGGAATCGCTATTTGAAATAAATGGAAAACACACAAATCCTTTTAAAGAAAGGGGGGTATAATACATCTGCATGTACATTGGGAACCAACACACACATACAGTGGGATTTGGTGCCTCCATAGCTATGCACAAAGAGGGCAAACAAGATTTTTACCTGCAACCATTAAATCCACTCTCTGCACACAAAGGTCCTCTAACAGCAGTAAGCCGCAGACTTTCTGGATTCCAGGGCAGTTGAAATTGCCTCCCCCACACTATCATCACTACATAATTAAAAGGGAAGGAACAACATGGGGCTGCCAACATTTTATTTCGCCAAGTTGAGGACATTTTTTAAAAATCACCATCTATTTTGGAAAAGGATACTTTAATATCAAAAAAAGACATGCTATCAGAATGACAATGAATAAATTTAGCTTTATGAAACTCTGAGTTCACTGCATTTCCTTTGTCGTGGATCTGCACTGGTTTGGGGGGGGCTCTTAGGAACCAGTGACCTTCTATGTGGTTCCAAAATTTCAGACCCTTCAAGAACCAAAATTTAGGTCATTCAAGAACCACTGTCATATCATAAAGGTACTATTATTTCCCTAATATTTTTCATTAAATAAACTCACATTTTTACTTGTATAGTTTTATTTTAAATTGAAAACGGATCACTTCCATCAAGAAAAAATCAATATCACTTGCCACAAATAAAAGGTAACCAATGAATGAATACAATCAAAACAAAACATATTATTAAATTCTAGCTAGACAGTGTTGCGTAGTGAGGCCTGATCTCTCTCTGCCTTGACAAAAGAGATGGGCAAGCATTACAGAGGCGATTAAAGACAGTCACCAAACCACACTTTTCTCTTTGACAAAATCAGAAGGATTGAAAGTAAACTGAAACGAAATTACTTTCACCCAAGGTGATGCAATATTATTTAGTGCTGGATCCAGGCCCCACCTAAAATCATCTCTAGTGGTTCACGGCCCACCCGTAGAGGCATACTAATCCAGACACTGGCGCTGGAATCTCATTACTGCATTAATCCATTTAACATACGTATTGAGCACCTTCTATGTTCTAAGCGCTGTACACAACAGAACAGAGGAATGAACAAAACAGACACGTTACCTCTTGCAAAGTTTACCTTCTAGTGGTGAAACACACATTAAACAAACGGTCACACAAACTATATTTGCGTTGTTTTATATAAACGTGTGTGTATATGTGAGATATGCACGACATACATGTGATATATACATGTGTGTCTACACGCATACACACGCACAAATGTGGTAAGTGCTATAAAGGAAAAACACAAGGTGTTATGGTATAGTTTTAACAATAAGACCTTCTTTAGATAAGGGAGCCAGGAAAGACCTTTAGATAAACTGTCAGGATGTGACAGTTAAGCTGAGACCTAAGAGAAGAGCAAGATTCAGCGGGTTGAAAGGGTGCCAGGGGCATGGGGCTTTCCAGGTAGAGGTAACAACAGTGTGAAAAAGAGCTTGGCTCCTTTAGGGAACAGAAAAAAAGAAGTGTGGTGTGAGTGTAGCAACAAGAGGGAGAGTGGAATCAGAAGAGAGCATAAGCGGTCTCGCGGCCTCTGCCTAGTAGCCAGAAACTTTCTACCTGTCTCTGCAAAGATCTCCATCTTCGTACAGCTCCCTAGAAATGTCTTCTTATACCAAGCAGAAGTCTCTCTCTCTATAGTTTTCACACACTAACACATCAGTTCAACGCCTTTGCATCACACACAGAAAAAATTTAATCCCTCCCCCACATGGCAGCTCTTCAAACATTTGTAGACAGCGAGCATGTTATTCCTGAACCTTCTCTTCCAAGCAGAACACCACTGCAGTTCCTATGCTGCGTGTTTTCTGTGTCACTCTGACCAGGAAGGTAGATTTTCCAAGGTCCGTTTCTGTTATGAGATTTGAATTTCCTTCTCCACACATAATCCAACACTGATTTTCAGCCTTGGAGGTTGTTTTATTTTTCTCTGTTTCTCACCGCCTTTCTCGATGACGCCCAAATGAGTTACGGTCAGGCCTAAATTCCTTGAGAAGGAGGAAATCTCAAATGCACGCCATTAATTAGTAATCATTTAGTAATATTTATTTCATCTTTCCTGTCTTTTTCCTGCACCTTGGAAGACAAATTCCATTTGTGGAGGTGGGCTAAAGATCCTTTTCAAATAATGGAATGGCAGTGGATATTTAAGCTAAATTCAAAGCAATAGTAGTCATTGTGGTAGAAAAAATAAATACAGTATTTACTATTCGAACTAACCTTCCATTGATTTGGAGGGGGCGTGGGAATGTTACATTCAGGGAAAGCGAGTATAATGCAAGAAAACTGCTCTTAATTGCTTCAGCTGCAGACCCAGAGTCCCCTGAAACCAGGGCGAGGTCACAGGGCTGGTGCTGTGTAAGCAGGGGCTGCTGCCAGGCAGGGATCACATATCTCCACTTCAAAACCGGAGTGGAAAAACAGACAAAAAATTTCATGAATAAACATAGCATCTCTGGCATGATGGATGCAAGTTCAGTGGCCTTTATTAACATGTTTTATCCAAATAAGTCTCTCCATATTCCTACCCTTCCTCCCTGCTCTCTCCCCTCTTCCATCATATTAGGCCAGATTGCTAGGATTTCTTGCTGCTTCCTGTTGCAAGGCGAACTGTCTCAGGGAAGAAGGGTTGCTTCCAGATGATCCGTTTCTCCCAAAGTTTTCTCCTCCTCTGTCAGCCTTCCTGCTCCGTGGCTGTCGCACTGCTCGTTATGCCTTCATCAGAGGTGGCGGTGTGGCCTGAGACACAAGCTGCTTCTCCCCGGCAGCTCTGACACGCTTGGGGTAAGTAGTCAAAGGAACTGAATATAATGGAGAAAGTCTGTCCTTTCCTCATTAGCCTGCCTACAAGAGCACTACTTCTGCACATAATCAGAAGACATGACATTCAGAAAAAAAGCCTCCAAATATGAGCAACGTTACATCACAAATGCCATTAAAACTCGGCAGACGTTAAGTGACAGATGGAATAGCTTCTCTCTCTCAAGGGAAGTACCTGACGTACAAAGATGTTGGAAACAGTATTTGCCATTAAATTATCAACTCCTGGAGGGCGGAGACCACGTTTACTGATCTTTATATTCCTTCAATGGTTGACACAAACTACAGATTAGTTGTTCAACAAAATACACTACATGAATTTGATTCTTAAGAATGATAACATGTATAGGCATTGAAAAACATTAAGAGTAATCTTCTGAGTAGTAGATCTAAGGTGATTTTTATTTCTGTTTTTGCCTTTTCCACATGCTTCTGATTTTCTCTTGTGAACATGAATATATTTAGTCAGAAAGTCATCATTAAAAATAAAATTTGGGGAATTGGAAGGGACTAGAGAAATTGGTCTGATCCTCTTACTTCTTACACACGGAAATTGAGGCTTAGAGAAGCTAAATGACATGTCGAAAGCCGCACAGCCTGTTGGTGAGAAAGCTGAGATAAACCCAGGGTCATCCACATTTCTCTGAGATAAACCCAGGGTCATCCACATTTCTCAGCCCCGTACCCTTGTCTCTACTACACCCTTTGCCTTCCCTGAAAAGGCACATGTTTTGGTGAGACTCTAATCTAATGTTTTTAAAAGCCTCCAACCCAATCTAAAAGCAAACTGCCATCCAATGAGCTTATCCCCATAGAGGACATTATTTTAGAAAATACAAAACAGAGTATAATTTAAAACATCCTCTGCTATCGTTATAGCTAAACACTTTGCCACTCCTTGGTGACAGATGACCCCAAAACAGCCTCTGAAAGGAAGTCTAACATCGGTGAGCAGCTGAATAGTGAACATCACAAAGAAAGGAAGGTTATACATTAGTTTGCTTCTCAAGAAGTAAAAAGACTTGAGACATTTACTGGGGGCTCATCTTTCACCAAACTTTTATTGGCAGGTGAACTTCAAACATTTTATTATAAAAATTTCAAACATACAAAAGAGAGAGAACATTAAAATAAACTGGATTCCCATGTAACTCTGATCTAGCTTTAATAATTATTAATTTATGGTTAAACTCCCAGCCACTATCTGCCTCTTAATGGATAATTTTGAAATCAACCTCAAACATCCTATTTCATCCAAAAATACTTTAGTATGTCTTTTTTTCTTGTTTGGTGAGGAAGATTGGCCCTGAGCCAACATCTGTTGCCAATCTTCCTCTTTTTCCTTGAGGAAGACTGTCCCTACCTAACATCTGTGCCCATCTTCCTCTATTTTGTATGTGGGTCACCACCACAGCATGGCTTGATGAGCGGTGCACATGTCCGTGCCCGGGATCTGAACCTTTGAACCCCAGGCCGCCAAAGCAGAGTCATGAACTTAACCACGATGCCACCCGGCCAGCCCCTATTATGTATTTCTAAAAGATAAAGACTCCTGTTTTTTAAACATAACCACACAACTATTATCATATCTAAAAAATGTGATAATAAATCCTTAATAACCAAATAGCCTGTTTGTGTTCCAATTTCCTCGATCACCTGGAAGTGTCGTCAAATGCCTCAGCTTGCCCAGCCCTCAGCTGGGACCGTGGCTGTCAAAGCCTATTCTGGAAATTCCACTAACTGAAGCTCTCACTGAGGCCACTCTGGGCTGTGGGCTCCTGTGGAACAGCCCCTGATGCCCTGTTCGGTCAGAACATCCCAGATCCCACCAGGAAGAAAGTGGATTATCAGATAGAGCACCTGCCAGAAATAGATGCAAACTCAAATTGTGTAATTTGAGGTGAGATTAACAAAGGGATTGTTTGCAAAGGTGAGGGCAGGGTGTAGGGAAACCTCATGAGACGGTGTGGTACCCCAGGACTTATAACCATAGGGACTGTCACCACCCTAGGCCTGAAAGGGTGAAGGGAGAGAACGTTTACCGACACTGGAAGGAGGGAGTAATGTGGAGAGTCTCCTTGACAGGAGCTGAAACCGGCGGCTAAGGGACACAGGAGCCAGAGGCGACCTAACAGGGAGGAAGCTGGGGAAACCTACCCCAGTACCACTCTTCTCCCCCTGACCCCTTTCGTTGGCCTCCCCACTGACTGAAACCAATGGGAAACCAGAGGGTGACCTCCCAGGGCTCAGAGCAGAGTAGAGAACGGGCATCTGGAGCAGCCAATGGAAGCCATCCAGCACACAGGCGCTCACAGCCACCTTCCTGACTACACAGAGCCACAGCTTAAGTGGACAGACAGGTGGCAATGCCAAGAATTCCAGCTCTCCAAACACTTCAACGGGCAGCCCTCTCTCCACAGTTACCTCCAACCGTGGGGGTTCAGAGTAGTCCAAGTGATCAGATCATGCCACGCCTCAGTTTAAAATTCTCCAACATTTTCCATCTCATTTAGTATAAAATCCAAAGTCCTAACATGGCCTGCACAGCCCTGTATGATCTGGCTCCTGCCTGCCTGTCTAACCTACCTGACTCACATGTGCAAACACTGGTATCTGTTGAATGAATTAATGTACACAGGCAAACATCTGAAATAGAACAGCTTGGTTTCAGCTGAGCTCCACTCCTGAACTCTCATCTCGGTGCCCCAAAGCACTTGGCCAAGCCCCTTAGCCAAGCTGCACTTGTATTACATCTATTATTAATGGCTTCTCATACCTACAAAGGTAATTCATGTTCACTGTAGAAACTCTGGGAATCCACAAAGAACAAAAATCTGAAGATTAAAGTAATTCAGAGATAGCCACTATCAACATCATTTTTTATGCATATATTTATTATACAAGATTGGAATACTATTCTTATTGTTTTATGACCTACTCTTTTTATTTAACAATGTGGCATTGACATTTCATAGATCGCTTACCTCTTTCAAAATACATTGTCTCAAGACTGCATTATACTCCAATTTATGTCCAGACAAGGCTGTCAGTAACTAATCCTTTATTGCTGGACATTTCATTTGTTTCCCTTTTTTTGGTGGCGGGGGAGGCTATCATAAAAAACAACATTCTTACACATCTATGCACATTTCCATTATTATATGCTCCAGATAGGTTCCCATAAGTGGAATTGCTTGACAAATGGAAATACAAACTAGAGCATTTAAGTATTACCAAATTGCTCTCCAGAACAACTGCATCACACTCCCAGCATCAGTTTTAAGAAAATTCATCTCCTTTTTCCTTTACACTGGGTACTAATATTTTTTTAAAACCTATAATACCATGTTGTAACTGTCTGTTTATTATCTATGACTATTAGATCACAGCTTTCTTGAGAATAAGAACTGTGTATTTTACTTCTGTATTACCTCTGATGCACAGCAGGCACTCATTGTGGATGGATGGATAGACGGATGATGGATGATGGATGAGGGATGGGATGGGATGGATGGATGGGATGGATAGATGAATTTTGTCAAGGAGTACCAGGAAAGACACTGAGCTACATGAACCAGTTGTCTTTTTCCGGTTTCTAGAACTCTCCTGACCGGTTTGTGTGTTTACCATAGAGACAGTCCCTCCTCCCTGGTTCAATTCTGCCCAGCATCCCTTTGGCTTTGGTTTGGAACATGAGGCTCACATCCCACCAGATCTGGTTCTTCCTCTCATTTGGCTTCAGCAGAAGAAGTGTTAAAATTACTAATTTTGGCTTACATGATGTTTACTGTCTCAGGTATAATAACTAATTAACGTTTTAATAGCAGAATAACAAGTCTCAGATTTCCCTTAGCAAAGCAAAACTAAAAGTAAACACACACTGGACTGCTCCACAGCATCCAAGCATACCAACTAGAAAGATACAATCACTAGGGGCTGAATCTGACCCAGAATTTGTGCTAAGAGAAATTTAACCCAATAATGCCATGCTGGAGAGCTGCCTGGTACCCGTTCACACCGTGTGTAGACACCAACTTGTCAGTCCTCAGGAACCCCTAAGGGGTAGGACCAAGGTCTTGTATATTGGTGTGCCCAGCACTGTTTGGCATATGATAAATATCTATTAAACATCTAAAAGATAAGCAGACAGCAAAGAAAGGGAATATGGGATGGGAAGATTCATGGAAGCCTGGCTAGGGGTAGGGTGGGGTGAGTAGTATTCTCTGATGTTGTTCACTGTCATCCACACTGAGTAGAACACATGGACACTCCGGGAGGAAACAGTTGGGCAGCAACATAGCTTGTAAATTCCGGAATCTGGTTTTGGACCAAGGTTAGAAACAGTCCCACTCACTTTCCCTGTTCTATGCTCCCTTCCAACATTAGAGAAAAATGTGTAATACCCTCTATATGAAAATTTGTGTTGCAATAAATAATTGGAATCATAGTTTCAAATTTAAAATGCCTCAAATAATCAACTGTATTTCAGCTATTGTGAAGAAGTTCTCACAGCAACATTCCCCTAACTTTCAAAGGGCCCCTATATGCTAAAAAAAAAACACACAGAAGCGAGAACAATTATCTACCCACAACAAATCAGCAATAAAATCATAGGTTTCTTGGGCTGGAAAGACAGAGAGCAAAATGATCAACAGACTCTCCAGTTTACTTTTGTTTTTTAATAGGTACTCTCTTTGCCTAGAGGCAAGAGTTAAGCATTTTAATGACATTAAGTGCCAATAACAACTTATGTGCAAATACAGCAGAGGATGCTGTATAAGTTATCCATTCATTTATTTGGTGTTAGGCATTATGGAAACAAAGACAGTGGGTTCCTCCCTATCCTCATGAAGCTTATTGTCCATCGGAGAAATCCCATAAGCAATCTATCATAGTACAACATGGTAAGAGCAAAAAGAGACCCACACCCACAATATTATAAGAAGTTCTTGACCAGGTTTCTCAAGGAGGTGAGAAGTTGTGGCAGTAAGAGAAAAGAATGGATTGTTAAAAAGTAAGAGGAACCAAGAATTACATTAGTTGAGAATATATTAACAATACTAGCAGTTACTGATTCATTGAGTGCCCTACTATGAACCAGGTACCCATAACAATTCATTGAGGTAGAATCTATTATTATCCCCCTCTTAGAGAGGTAGAAAATGAAGCTTAGTTTAAATAATTTACCCAGCTAGTAAGTTTCTAAACATGAGAACTGGAAGTAAAGTCATGAAAATTAGTGTATAACAATCATTGCCCTAAACATCACTCAAAATTAGGTGCAGACCTATATTGATTATCTGTTGCTACATAACAAGTTACTCCCAAAGCTTAATGCTCTAAAACAACAAACATTTATTATCTCACAGATTCTGTGGGTCAAGAATTCAGGAGCAGCTTAGCTTAGCTTGTTCTGGCTTAAGATCTCTCAAGAGTTTGCAGTCAAGATGCCAACTGGGGCTGTGTTCATCTGAAGGCTTGACTGGGGCTGGAAGATCTACTTCCAAGATAGCTCACTCACATGGCTGTTGGCAGGAAGCCTCCACTTCCTTGCCATGTGCGCCCCTCCATAGGATTCAACATCCTCATGACATGGTAGTTGGCTTCCCCCAAAACTAGTAATCCAAAGGAGAGCAAAACGGAAGTCATGGTGCCTTTTATGACCTAGTCTCCAAGATCTAACACCATCACTTCCTCAACTTTCTAGTAATTAGAAGTGAGTCATCGAGCACAGCCTATACTCAAGGGGAAGAAAATTAGTCTCCACCTATTAAATGGAGGAGAATTTGTGGACATATTTTAAAACCATCACTATACCTCAGACTGGAGACCAGAACTGATTGTGAGAACCCTATCTAGAGAAAAAGGTTTGCATTTCAAAAGAAATGGGTGGCCAACAAACCAGATCCCAGGTGCTGGGAAAATAAGATGGCACCTATAGGCCAGGCAAAGGGCTGGGAGGTTGTTCACATCTACTGAGTGCTAAAGGGTAATAATTATTTTAAGGGAAAGGGTTAAGGGCTCAGTAAAATTCATAGTTTTAGAAAGAGAAACATGCAATTAAAAAATACTTCTTTTCTATTATTAATTTCTTTTGGTTTTCCCTGCCATTGAGCCAACATTCTTTTGAAAATGTCAATTTACTTCTTACATGTGCCTCAAGAAAGGGGTTTGGTCTGAAGACGAAGAGGGGAATTAGGATCTTCATAGGGAGAGGAGTGGAGGCAGGGATCAAAGGGAGGGAGACCAGGAGGCAAAAGAAGGGAGAGCAGGCTCCCCTTGGGAAGCTGCTCCCAGCAGAAATGCTCTCTCAGGGCTCTCCGCGGCACGTCCCAGACTTCTGAACATTCCGTGCTCTGCGAAAAAGAGGGAGGCTCCTCCTTCACAGGGCATAAAGAAACTGAATGGAAATGAACCTCCTAGCACAGAAAGCTGAATGTTAAAAAATCAATTTACATGAATTCACCAATGCAAAATACAGACCATGAAATGGTGTTAACATATTGCAGGCAGCATTTGCACTACGGAGTTAGAGAAAAATAGAGGACGCAAAGCCAACAGACGACCGAGCATCGTGGCTAAACGGATGACGTTGCAGTTGGACTGGGGTTCAAATTCTAGCACCATCTCTTACTAGCTGGGACAGTGTGGGAAGTTAATTTTTCTCAGATTTGGTTTCCTTTTCATAAAGATGAGGGTACTAGTAATTTCCTCAGAGGACTGTGAGGGTTTAATGAGAAACGTAAGAGCCCAATGAATGTCACGTTATTAATACATGACAGAGGCTAAGACATGAAGTTGACCTTTAGGAAAAAAAATGGAGAACATTTGTTCATTTTCTGCATCCCAATGAACGGTTTACAAGAAATCCTCTTGAGCACTGTTCAGAGAGCAGATGGTGAGGCTCGGCACCTCCTCTCCCCACCCAGCCTCCCTGACCTCCCTCCCTTTGCTCTCCAGGGCAATGGGGGGCCCCACCACTCCGAGCTGGCAGGGAAAACACAGAGTTGCTGGCCCTCCCTGAATACCAGCAGCATCTCCAGCTGCAGGAAGTCTTGGGAAGGAGCTGCAGCAGGGACTTCCCATGGCTCTTTCACCCTATCTTCCTGAACCACGGCATTCTGTACGGCAATAGCCCCATTCAACAGCAGCTTTTCCAAATCCCAGAAATTAGGGACAGGGGTGCCACCGTGAGCCTCCTGGAATTCTAAGGAAAGGGACACTGGGACAAGGGTAAAGGTTGGTGAGGTTCCCTCTCTGGAACGACGGGCGTGAAGTCACCCCCACAGGGCTACTATCCACGAAGCTCATGTCACAGCCACAGAGCAATATAAGCCCATGACCAGTGGGGCTGTGCACGTGCAGCTAGCAGGACATGTTCTAAGGCCTCTATGAAGAGGAAAACAATCACACAGGTACTACAAGGTGCTATAAAAGGAAGCTGATGAAAGAATAATTGCCATTTCCCACGTGACATGACCAAACGCCAATAGGTTACAAGACCATCTTGGTCTCTCATTCCCATTTTCCAGTGGGGAAGGAGAGTTGCTGCTGCCCAGGGTTGGCCAGAACACCGAGATCAGAAACAGGCTAAGATTCCCTTTCTAGATGTAGTCCTTTAACACTTTCCACATCTCATCAGGGAAACAGTCCTTCGTGTTCCTAAATAGCTTGCCAGCCAAACAGGTGCCTTTAGGCCCACACAGCCTTACCCAGTTAATAACTGAAGCACTAAAAGCAGGCAAACTCAACTTTATTAAGGATCCAACCGGCAAATAAAAAACCTTCATAAACTATTCATGCTTATCTTCTGGATTCCTGGAGGAAAAACAGAGTGTGTTGCTATTTACTTTTAATAACAAAACTGCTCAGCGCCTTAAGCTTGTCTCTCAGAGAAAATTATTACTGTTATTGCAGGGCGAGGCCTGACTCAAGGTGTGCCTTCACTGCACACACTGCCAGGCACGCGTGTGTGGGAGAACCCTGGACGGACCCTCCACGGGGTTAAGAGGGACCTGACTGCACACCCATGAGGCTTCTGAGTCTGATTCTAGGCCATCAGCTTCCGGCCCTTGCTGAGCAGTAGGAATTTTGAAGTTCTCTGTACAACACTCTCCTTAGCCTCGATAATAATAACAATAGCAATAACAACCAACACTTACTGAGTCCTTATTACGTGCCAGGCACTGTTCTAAGTCTCTATGTGTATCACCTCTTTTCTTTTCACAACTACCCCGAGGGGTAGGTTCTATTATCACCCCCGTATTTTGCAAACGCAGAAACTGAGGCACAGAGAGGACAAATAAAGGAGCTGGCCAAGGTCCCCCAGCTGAAAGAGCTGTAGAGCTGGGACCCAAACCCAGTCTGGTCCCCGAGGCTGGACACTTGCCACCACGTTATTCAAACTCGCTTCCTGCCGCATTCTACAGGATTTTCTGGTTTTTTTCATGACATCTGAGGATGAGCCCCTCTCCCCTTCTTTGGAATCCTACCAAAACACCGATTTGGCATCAGATGTGGCCATCTAATACCTGTTGCTCAGTGTCCACGCCTCAGCTGTTTCTACGCTGGAGAAGACTGCCGTTTCACGCCTTTTTCTTTTTTTTTTTTAATTTAACATTGACTCTTTCAGATTTCTTACCCCAAATGCTATTTTCTAGCAATGATTAAAACTTCATTTCCCTTAAGAAGGAGAATAAAATAGTGGAACTTCGGTTTTGAAGACAAAGAGAGAGGTTTCAATTGCCCTTCTACTACTTCTAAATGACTGACCTTGGGCAAGTTATTTAACATCTCTGAGTCTTAGGTTCCTTGCCTATAAAATGTGAATAACCACACTATGTTTTAATATTAGGAGAAAAAAGGATATAAAGTAGGAATAGCAACTATTTTATGCAATAAAGAGTAATTCCCTAAGGCTCTTTTCTGTTCTAAAAGTCTATAACTATTTATTTTGGGTGGTTATATATCCTCAAGGAAGAAAAGGTTTAGTTTTGCTTGCTTGTTTCATCCTAAAGCATGTCTCTTGGGTGTGGAAAATCAACAGAGTTGCAACCAATCATTCCAAGAAGTAAACAACTGAATAGGAGACTAACAGGAGGAGAAGACACTTTCCACTGGGCCCTGTGTGAGGTGAGACAAGAGAAATTTTTAGGAAAGAGCAGATCAGGACATGCAGAGAAGTTGGAAAAAAATTTCTAGGAAGGGCTCAGAAAGAGAGCACAGTGAGGTCTGGGATGTAAAGAGGGAACATCACCCAATATAACCAGTCAACAGTAAGACGGGAGGCTAGGCAGCAGAGTTAACGGCAGGAAGTCAGGATCAAATAATTAATTGATGGTGGACACATTATCATTGCATTTTGCTTACCACATACCAAGTGCTTTACATATGTGACCCTACTTAACCCTTACAAGGGCTATGCTAAACCGGCATTATCTCCATTTTGAGGAAACACACTCAGAGAGACTCAGATTCACATTATTTCCACATTTGATCCTCAACATAATTCTGAGAGATTGGTAGGGCAGGCATTATCTCCGTTTCAGGAAAAAATAAAGCTTAGAGAGCCCGATGATCTACTCAAGTGGTTCCCAATGCTCAAGCTAAAGATCTACTACCCTCTTTTTATAATACTTATAATGCCACCTTTATTATCCTGAAATGAAATCAAACTCATAAATCATGTAACACCCATAATTGTGACAACCTAAACTGCCCCTACAAATATCCAAAGTGCCACTTAGGGGATAGGATGCCCTAGCCTAACACCCACCCAAAGTGAAAGGGAGAGCCAGGTCTCAAACTCAGGTCTCTGGACTTTTTGGAGCAAGGCCCTTCCTCCTTGAAAATATGGGAGGTGGCCAGAGAAGAGGATACAAATCACCAGAGCTATGGATGGAAGGCTGAACATCAGTGAGATGAGGCCCACAGCTTCCTGCCCCTCTAATGTTGCCACCAATATCGAGAAGATGGAGACATTTACATCAATCGCATTCACTCACATCCTCAGTTCTTCAATCTCTCAAACTCATCTTGCTGAAATGGAAATTAAACTTCTGTCTTCTACTCTGCTATGGTAAATATTAAAACATCCTAGTTCTAACAAAAATTTTAAAACACACAGCAACTTGAGAAGACTCACTTACATTCTTCATGGCCAACTCGAAACAAGTCATAGTACAAAAGAAGACATTAGGAAACAAGATTTTTGTTTTAAAAGTCTGTGCATGGTTCTGGATTAGATTTATCTTCCTCTTGGTCAAACCACCTGACAGGACCGATGCTTCTGATCAACCCCGACAAGAAAAACCAAAAAGACATCCAGAGCTCGCATCCCAGAGGCACCTTTGGGAGATTCTGGACTGACAAATTTTGTGCACAGATTGTCAAAGCCAAACATTATTTTCATTCTTGTGGTTTAATTCATGTGCTTTAATGCCATGTTAGCATGTTTGTAAACTTATGTCATGATTAATCAAACAGTAAGCTGTATGCATTTCTCTCAGCTGGCTGTGTAACTTCCTTTTAGCAGACATTAAACAATAAAACAAAGCTACCGCATAGGAACTGTTTTTCTGCAGCTCACATCCTTAAGTTTTATCTACCCAGAATTATTTATTCAACAAATGATTACTAAGCATGGACAGAGCGCAAGGCACTATGGGAAGTTTAAAGTTGTCCCAGGTCCTCCAGGATTCCACAATCTGGTGAAGAGAATGAGCCAGGTTCCCAGACACAGGGCCCTGTGTGAGGGGGACCATAAAGACAATGGGAGCAGAAAGTGAAAGGAGATGTTGCCACGTGGAAACCAAAGGGAGGAATGGTGTGGATAAATAAAATCTACAGACAACCCCAAGTTTAAATTAACTTAATGGGTAAAACGTTTTCAAATGATTAACAGGTAAATCTCTCTCAACTAGCCTTCACCACACCTACTGGTGGCTAACACTGACTTATTACACAGAGGGAACAGGGATTCTTGGTTTATCAAAGGTCAGTTGAGTGGCAGAGACTAAACACCAACTGAGGAAGAAGAGAATCATGTGCATGAAGGAGACAACTTCAGGTGGGAAGTCTAGGCATATAGGGATCTGGGTGGACGATGCCTGACCTGCAAAGTCAGAGAGAGAGACTTGCACACTGAGGGTAAGACAGAACAAAAATATCTTCAAGGTTTGTTCAAGTCCTGTGAAGCAAAGCTCAATTTCATTAATTCTGTCCTCATTTGGGAAAGAAAAAAAATGCCACATTTTTTTAGGAAATGGATAACTATTGCCAAAGTTTTATTTCTTACAACCTTGGGAAATAAAATATTTTAATTTTCTTTCTCCCTCATGTTCTCAATGGCAAATTCCCTAATTTCTTCTCCAAAAATAGTATAGCCTTCTATTTTAGGGTACAAAAATTGCTTTCATGGTATGATATTCTCATCTTGTGGAATGACGAGATATTGCTGCTCAACTTCTTTTTAATGGCTTAACTGAGATATTATTTACATACCTTAAAGTTTACCCATTTAAAGTATACAATTCAGTGGGTTTTAGTATATTGCAACCATCACCATAATCTAATTTTAGAACATTTTCATCATCCTAAAATGAAATCTTATACACATTAGTCATTCCTCATTCCCCGCTGCAACCTGCCCCCTCCTTCCACTCTAGGTAACTATTAATCAACTTTATGTCTCTATAGATTTGCCTATTCTGGACATTTTATATAAGTGGAATCATACAATATGTGGTCTTTTGTGACTAGCTTCTTTCACGCAGCATAAAGTTTTTGAGGTTCATCCATATTATAGAATGTATCAGTGCTTTATTCTTTTCATTGCCAAATAATATTTCATTATATGATTATACCACACATTGTCTATCCATTTGTCAGATGAAGAACATTTGCGCTGTTTACACTTTTTTAGCAATTATGAATAATGTTGCTATGAGCATTTGTGTACAAGGTTTTGTGTGGACATATTTCATTTCTCTTACATATATACCTAGGAGTGGAATTGCTGGGTCATACGGTAACTTTATGTTATCATTTTGAGGAAATGCCAAACTGTATTCCAAAAGTGGCTGTACCATTTTGCATTCTCACCAACAGGATATGAGTTCCAATTTTTCCACATCCTTGCCAACACTTGTTAGAGTCCATCTTTTGATTACAGTCATCCCAGCTGACGTGAAGTGGTGTCTCATTTGGTTTTGATTTGCATGTCCATGATGACTAATGATGGGCATTTTTTCATGGGCTTATTGACATTTGTATATCTTCTATGGAGAAATGTCCATTAAAGTCCTTTGCCCATTTTTTAAATCAGGTTATTTGGGGTTTTTTGTTGTTACTGTTGAATTGTAAGAGTTCTTTATATATGCTGCATACAAGTCACATAAATGATTTGCAAATATTTCCTCCCATTGTATGAGTTGTCTTTCCACTTTCTTCTTGGTGTCCTTTGAAGCACACGTTTTTAATTTTGATGATGCTAAAGAATTTTCAAGTTCCTCTGGGTACATATCCCATAAGGAAGGTGAAATTAAGATGAGGGAATATTTGTGCACCTAGATTCATAGCAGCATTATTCACAATAGCCAAAAGGTGGAAGCAACTGAAATATGCATCAACGGATGAGTGGATAAATGAAATGAGATATGTACCTACACTGGAATATTATTCAGCCTTAAAAAGAAAAGAGCGTCTGACACATGCTTTAACATGGATGAACCTTGAAGACACTGTGCTAAGTGAAATAAGCCAGTCACAAAAGGACAAATACCATATAATTCCACTTACATAAAGTACCTAAAGTGGTCAAATTCATAGAGACAGAAAGCAGAACGGTGATTACCAGGGCTGGGGGTTGGGGGATGGGGAGTTGGTGTTTAATGGGGACGGAGTTCAGTTTTGGAAGATGAAAAGAGCTCTGGAGGTAGAGGGTGGTGACAGCTGCACGACAATGGTAATGTGCTTAATGCCCCCGAACTGCACATTTTAAAACTGTGAAAAAAGAAGAGGGCAGCAGTCAGTCCCCTGTCCTTGCACTTCGGTTTCACCACCTTACTCCTTCCTGCCCACTTCTATGCCAACAGGTAAAACGGGCCAAAAGCACAGAAAGCAAAAGGTTCCAACAATCCAAGACCAAGCAACCTTCTGAGCTAAATGAGGCAGAAGAGGTGAAAGGAAATGCCTCCTGCCGACTCCCACATTTGAGGAGGGTCTACACCACGTCTGGTGGAGAGCGAGTGCTGGAGACTCAAAGATGCCTAAAGAGGACCCCGCGTCCGGCAGGAATTTCCAGATTAGGAAGGTACTTTCAATCCAATGAATGGGATTCGACCTCACCCCACCTGCATATCTTCTGAATGAGAATGCTGCAGGCTGGACTGAACAACACTGCAATCAGTCTGACTATACCCAGGGAAGCTCTAGTTTCTTCCCTGCTCTGACACAACAGCACATCTTTCAACTCTCTGAAAAGCCAAAACCTCTTATTCATCCATTAAATATAAAAAGAGAATGATTACGCCATTTAGAATCCAGACAGTCATTTTTCTGAATGAATTCATGCATATGCTTGTTTACAAAGATCTCATTTTTTTCCTGACTGCAGTTTAATAGTATGCAAGTCTATTCACACTGTGAAATCATTAACAGCAGAGCAGGCCTGCTGAGAACTAAGAGGAAATGCCGCATATGACCGTAGGCTAAATTATGTACCAAATCAAGTCTCTGAAAATTACAGACACATTTCACTATGGCACAAGGCTATCCCAGAATAAGAAAAAGTTCTAGCAGAGGGATTAGTTAGAATAATCTACGCCAAAAAGAGCTTTAGAAAAGTAGCAGAAACATCTTTTGGATAGCCACAGGAGTTCATTTAATAACTCAACAAATATTTACCAAGCCTCTATTATGTGTCAGGCACCATGCTAGGTTCTAGGGAGAAAATAAAGAATAAGACTCAACCCTCTTCTGCCCTCCCCAGGACCTCAGTGTCTACCATGGGAGACAAATAAGCAACATGTTCAATAAGATGCGATAAATGCTGTTATAGAAGATGTATAAGGAGCTATGAAGGCAGCAGGGTTATGGAATGGCATGGACAAATCAAGGAAGGCTTGCTGGAGGAGTGGCGGCTTAGGGTGCAGAGACGTAACCAGGCAACAAAGGCAGAGAGAGGGTCAGTGTTTCTGGGAGAGAGGTCAGCATATGTAAGGGGATGGCTTACCTACATGGGAGGACACTGGGCCCTGGAGTCCAGAAGATCCAGGTCAGAGCTGCACTCCACCACTATTAGACAAGTGACCCTGAGAGTTAGTTAATCTTTTCCAGCTTCAATTTTCTTATCTGTAAAATGGGGCCAGCAAGTGTCCCACCTCATAGGGGATTAAATGAGATGAGCACAAAAGAAGAGTTCAATAAACATAGCTGTTTATCGTCAAGATGACTTTTTTTTAATAGAAAGGAGTAAGAAAAGAATTGAGAAAGCATTTGAGCCTTGCAATTTGCTTTTACTTTGGTCTCAACTTTCAGCCTAACCATGAAATATTCATGTCCAATAAATAAATGATAACATCTGAGAGACTTAAATTGTAGATGTAGCCTCTTTTATATGAACACACCTTAACAGTTAGGGTAAGATTCAGCTGTGAGTAACATAGACCAAAATTATGATTTAAACAAAATTAAAATGCATTTCTCTTGTATGTGAAAGTCCAGAGGCAGGCAGCACAGGGCCAAGTAGGCTAGCTCTGGTCCTTCAAGTCCTCAAGAACCAAAACCCTTCTAGGTTACTGTTCCTACATCCTTCGAGTATAGCCCTTGTTCTCATGATCTAATATGGTGGCTAGAGCTTCAGTCATCATAACTGTGTGCCAGGCAGAAGGGAGGAGGAAGGGGTAAACAAGAAAGAGAGGGGGAAAAGCACACAACAGTTTTTTCAAAAGGATCCTAGAAGCTACCAACAACCCTTCTACTCACATCCTATCAGCCAGAACTAGTCACCTGGCCGCCTCTGGTTGGAAGGGAGGCTGGGAAACATGGTCTTTATTCTGGATGGCTATGTGCCCAACTAAAACATGTGGGTTCTGAAAAAAAGAGAATGAATGTTGGGCATAACTAGCAGTCTCTGCCACAACATTCAGTATGCTAGAAACTCAAAATATAATAAATGGGTATTTTAAAAGAAAACCATCACTGATGTCACTAAGTGCTAATTAAAAGAAATTTGCAGAACTCTAGCTGCAAAGATTGACAAGAACGTCAGGAGAACTGGTACACAGAGGTGAGCCACAAAGGAGATGAAAAGAGCTCTTGATAAACTGCTTGGAGATAACCAAGAAGAGGCTAAATGAGGAGGATGTGACAGAATGTTAATTGATGCTTTCAGAAAGTAGTACAATGGTAAAGGTGGGCATATTCTTTGATCCAGTAAATCCATTTCCTGCATTTTCTTCAATAGCAAAACAAACTATATGCATAAATATGTTTGCTGAAGAAATTCAATGAGGAGAAAAAATAGATACTTAACTCTACAGTAGGATTGACTGAGTAGACAAAACACTGTAGTATACTATACAGCCATTAAAATGAGAACCACGTACAAACAAAAACTTTATCCTGTGAAGAGAAAGTTTTTATTGATTATAATTAGATATACATTAAATATATATAAACGAGGACACGAATTTAACTCATTCTCACTCATCAGATCTCAACTCAAACATGGCTTTCTCAGGGCAGCCTTCTAAGTACCTGGAATAGCTCGGGACTCCCCGTGTAAGCGTAACACCATCGTGTACCTTTCCTGAGGACACTTAGTACAGTTTGTGACTATGCAGTTCTTGTGTGAGCTTCTCCCATCATAAGCTTCCTGAGGGCAGGGACGTGTAGTGGGCACCAGTGGTTTTCCCTAACGCGCCTTCCTCCTTCTTCAACAGAACCTTGATTCCTCTTGGGAGATCCACTCCCCGGGCTCCAGTGGTGGGCATGTCCCAAGCCTGAGTAATCAGCACACTACACGCCCCAGTCACAGGACTGATTCAAAGGAGGACGTGTGACAAGTTAGTGTAACCTCAGGGTCTTCACGGGAACTTTTGGGAAAGCAGCGCTCATTTCCCATCAAGTTCCTACACTGGTAAAATTTAAGTCTGGAGTCGCTGGGGGCCATCTTGCCAAAGTGTGACCTGCCTGAGAGTGAAAACCAATCAAGGAAAGCAGAACTGGAGAGGAAAGTCGTGCGTCTCGGTGGCTGTGTCTGTGGGCCTGGATCCAGCCATACCTGACTTTTTAAGAAATACCATTTTACATAAGCTAACATGAACTGGGTTTCCGTCACACCAAGAGTCCTGAATAATACACATTTTGTCTATTTTTTTCCCCTTACCTCTATATTCTAGTATCTAGCATGACACAAGGCAAGCATTCAATAATTATTTGTTAAATAAGTCTGTGTGAAAAAGCCTGTATAAAAGAAAAATGGAAAGACGCTCAGTGTATTTTTTTAATAAAGGTTTTACCATTTTTACAATGAAATTAAAGAAAAAAGCTTTTGGATTAAAATAAAGCAAAACACAAAAGCAGATGGTCCTGCATGACATAACTTGAACAAGTGTCCCATCAACGTGGAGGAAGTAGGCTGCTATAATACCTATGGACATATTTCTGTCTCTTCTTTTATCACATTGTTTAAAAATTATATTTGTGTGTCCATATCCCCCATTCTAGACCTACACCATCCAATACGGTAGCCACTAGCGACACATGGCTATTGAACACTTGAAATGCAGCTGGTCTGAACTGAAGTGTGCTGTAAGTATAAAATATACCAAATTTTGAAGTGTTAGACAAAAAGAATTTAAAGTATCTAATTTTAAAGATTTTATATTAATTACATGTTCAAATGATATTGGGTTAATTAAAATATATTATAAAAATTAAATTAATCTTTTTTTAATGTGGCTACTAGAAAATTTATAATTCCATACGTGGCTCACACTCTACTTCTATGAGACAGCATTGCTCTACACCACGAGGTTCCTAAGGGCTGAGCCCTTGTGTATCTTTGTCTTGCCAGGGCCTAGCAAAGAGAAAGCCTTCCCTGAATGTCTGATGTCCATGCTATGGATGAATAAATGGACGCTCTTCTATCAAGTGAAGTACTGAGCAGAATTTGATCAAACAGATGTGTGGGTTGAGGCTTTGAAAGAAAAATGTAGTATTCAATGAACAAAAATATTCAAAAGTAACATTTTATTTTATTCAAGTTGGATTGAAGGGTCATTCAGACCTGAGCTTTGAATCCCAGCCTTGTCATTTGCTAGGTTGTGTCCCTGCATAAGTCACTTAATTCTCTAGGCCTGTTTATTCATGGGCAATGAAAATTACAATATCTGTTTTACATGATTCTTTGCAGATCATAGGAGAGAACACACGCAGAGTTTAGCACAGAATCTAACGTAACAATCTCTCAACCTCAGTGGTGCTATTATTATTACAAGTGGTATACGGTACCCAGGGTAGGCCAAAGGCAAACACAGATTGGTGGGCGGGGGGTGGGGAGGGTTCTGTTTGACCCTTGTGTGTCTAGCATTTCCCCTGACCATGTGCAGTTATGCTTAATTTCTCCTCTCTCATTTTCTCCGGAAATCTCCCTGAGCTGCTGCTCTCTGTTTCTTGGACGACAACTATTTATTTTCCAAGGTGATTCCTGGATTTTCTTTTTTCTTCTTTTTTTACCAGGCCTGGCCTGGACAATTTAGGACCCATATAGTAACCCCCTATTTGTGACTAAGGCAACTGACAGTACACTGAGGGGGGATGTTTTTTTTCCTTCGCAGATAGATGGATAGCAGTTCCAAAGCCAGACGGATTTGCAGAATAACCCAGGGAGCTTAAAATCAAAAGAACAAAACAAATGAAAGCTACATACCTGGGGCCCACCATCTGGACATCTAATCCAGTCAGTATAGGGTGGGGCCTGACAGTCTGCATTTTTTAAAAAGCTCCCTCGGTGATTCTGAACCTCCCCTCAAGCTTGGAAACGACAGGAACAACAGGCCCTCAGTCTTCTTCCAACTTATGGTCATCCTCCTGAATTAATATTTGCTTACTTCCAGACCACACACAGAACTCTTCACTTTTTAACACTGACTGACTGGTTTGGAGCTCCAATCCCCAGCCCACTGCACGGCTAGATGGTCACAGGTATTTTAAAAATATAAGTAATTCTCTGTTCTTTAGTCTTGGAGAATAAAGATTTTTTTAAATCAACAGTGCAAACTGAGTTAAAATGACATATCATATATGACTTTAACCAGAACTGTAATCAGCTACAAAGCTGACTGTTTACCTCCTTTCCTTCTCTGTATCTCCTGACAGCACTAACAATGAATAAATCACTGACAATGTGGAGACTATGAAGCAAAGGAGTACTATAATAGTTAAAGAAACAACAGGAGAAAGAAGCAAGCAAACTGAATGATCATAATTAAATCATCAGCTCCAGAATAATAATAATAATAGCTGCAATGTTTTAGAAAACGTTTACCACCTCTAAGAAACTGCCATGCTCTCTCCTTTCAAAAAGTGAGAGTTATGTACCTTATCAGGTTTCCCTTTTTGCCACGGCTGCCAGGAAGCTCCACATAAAATCAATCAAAAGATCTATTTTAATACTTATTGACAGTATTTTGACATTCTCTTCCTTAATTCTGATTTTCAGTTTCCAGATCCACTTTACCAGTCTCATTATTATACATCTGTTGAAAGTCACTTCATATTCTTTCTAGGAAGGAGCAGCGTAAGTCAAATAAACAAACTACCAGGAATCTTTTATATCCCATCAAAAATAGCATATAGTCTAGGTCCTCCTAAGCAAGCTCATCAGAACTATCCACTGCTCAAAGCTCTCATGATAGGCACTTCTTTAATGGGGTTAAATTGGTATTCAAAGGCCACAGTAAAAATTTTACTTATTATAAAACAGACACTCTTGACTCTGCCATGCCAGCTGACACCTTCATGATCCTCAAGAAGACATTTTGCCTTAAAACACAACACCATGTTTCATCCTGATAAAGAGCCTGTGGTTAGAAAGTGACTGCTATCATTTTCTATTCATGTTTTCTCATCAGAAAAAAGTACATTCTATTGTAATTCTTCATCACAGCTATTTCAGACCATCTAATGTATGCCCCTTTAAAACACTGAGCTAGCTGCCTTTGTAAGGACTATCGATCTTTGTCCTGCATACATTATTTTACAAGATAGAGTACAAAGGAAAAATACCAAGAGATCCAACAGCTCTGATTCTATTTAAAGGAAAAACTATTCTCCTCCCTCTACAAGGCCACACTGTTTTTCCTTTCCTAACCATGCCATTGTTTCATGGTTTGAAAATCATATAAGATATAGACAATCTCAAACCCAGCAAAACACAACAGGGTTCTCATGAAAATTGATTGTTCTTTTAGCACATAGGGAGGATTTCCAATACGTCACTTGGGGGCACATCATTTATGAATTCTTTCAGTAGATATTTATCTAGCACCTACTATGCACAGGCACCAGGCCAGGAGAGACCCTCCCTGCCCTTGCCCCCTACAGCGTCATTTTGGGGAACACAAAGGGTCTTGTTCAGAGGTGATTTTCTGCCTGCATGCTGCTGCACGGTTGTGCCAGTTCTCCCCCTCTTTAAGTTTTCTTGTACCTCAAGCCTCTTCAGTGTCCCCCTGCCAGCTGGGCCCTCCTCCAGCACCCAGACCTCCGTGAGGTCAGGACCGACACAGCTCCAGCACCGTGGCCCACAGCCAGGTCCGGGGCAGCACTTGTTCTGTACCAGTCGGTAAACATCTTTAACAGCACCCCTGGCTCGCTCCTCCTTATTTCCCGTCTGGCCCACAGATCCAACACTGCAGCCCCATTCAGAACCCACCTTCTCACGTCAACTCTTCCCCTCGCCTGGACACGGCAGCTCTGCAGGAGATCAGACCTTCCCTCCTCACCTCTCCCAAGGGGATCAGGGGCTCAGTTTCTCCATTTTTCCATAATTGAAGACGACCAGCTGGGGCTCCCACCGCTTCCCCTAAGGTGATGTTCAAACGTCCACTTTGTCAGTGGCATTGAGCAAGTTAACAGTATTCTTTCTCTTATCATAACAAATTGGGAATCATCACAGGGACTCTGCTTCAAGCAAAAATGTGCCATGAAGAAAAAGCAACTGTGGGTGACTAGACAATCCACACCACGGCTTGAAATGATTAAAACCAGTCACTAGAACTTTGCTGGGGCAGAATCCCAAACCAGGGCACTGGAGGGAGAGAGTGACAGACGCAAAATCCGAGGGATAGTTCCAGCAATGATTATGCAAAGCCCTGGCCTTTCACGCTTTGATGGTAATACACTCATTTCTCCAACTTCCAGCACACTAAATGCAAGTGCAGTTTAATGACGGAAACTGGATTGAAAGGTAATTGGGAGCTGAAAATAGAGACTTTGCTTCATTATAATAATCCTCTAGCGGAAACGTTGTGGTGTAGAAAAGCACTATTCCCTGGGCGCCTGTTTAAAGGAACAGCCATTAAAGATTTTAAGGGTGTAACCATTTACAGTGTTTTTAAGGCATGAATGCTAATAAGCCTATCAAAAATAAATACATTTGCATTTATTTAAAAAATTTTATTTTGATCAGGGACCCAGGATGACTGAATCCCATTTCAGGTAAAGAAAATGTGAGAGCAATAAATTCAAACTATGAGCCTATTCTGTTCACCAGATTTCCCTCTAATGCCATTTTTTTCTACTCCTCTTCTTTCCATGCCTTCCCAGATATTGGGCACCCCACCTTGTCTGTACAACCTCTTGTAAGAGACCGGATGTACTGGGGAAGGGAAGAAACAAAACCCTTCAACATATCCTCTCTTCTGCCACCCCTGCAGTCTGACCATCCTGTGGAGATACCCTGGGGGCAATGGTGATGGTAAGGATGATAGCAACTACAATTACATACCTACTCTGTTCCAGACATGTTAAAAATGTATTCTAATTCTCGCAAGAACCCAATAAGGAATAAATACTTTTAAAATCATTTTTTTATTGCAAGTAATAGAAAATACGGCCAACAGTAGTTTACATAAATAGGGGTCTATTTTCCTCGCATAACAAGAAATCTGGATATAGACAGTTCCAGGGATGCTTAGGGGGTTCAATGATGATAGGATGGGGTTGGCATGTCTGTGATTCTCCTGGTCTTCCCCCTCGCAGTCATGAAATGGCTGCAGTGGTTCCAGGCATCGCATCCTAGCATGGCTGCATTCAAAGCAGGAAGCAAGGAGTAGCACAGGCAGAGGTTCTCCTCCTCCTCTTCCCTCCTACCCAGGAAGAAAATCTTCTTCCAGAAGCCCCCCAGACTTACCCTTATGTCTCATGGACCAGAAGGCACTCACATGCCTGCCCCTAAGGCCAGGGGCAAGGCCCACCTTTCCTGAATTTAAGTGACCTCTGCCTGGTTTTGTTAACAAGGAAAGAAAGAGTAAAGGCTTTGGAGCAAAAAGCAAACAGTGGGACATAGTAATACCATCTCTAACCTACAGATGAAAAGACCGGACCCCAGTGAGGCGATGTAACCAGCCAAAGGTCACCGCTAGTACGTGGGAGAGCAGGGATTCTGAGCCCGAGGCCAGGCTGTTTTTCACTCCCGAAAGGCCTCTCTCTGCCCGCAGTGGCCCCTCCTGCTGGTATGCAATCAACTCCGTCTACAATGACCCCCTCCTTTTTCTTTCATTATATATACATTTCTTTCTTGAGATAACCATACGAAGTCTATGAATTCATCTGAGGAAGTATTCAAATTCACTAGGACTGTTCAGGTCAGCCCTTCCCACCCATTTATAAGATCCAAGACCAAATCAGTCAGGTCAAGGGCACCTGAGGTACAGGCGTTTCTGCTCTTCAGAAAACAGCACACCCTAGTTACCCTGTATCCGGGGCTGGAAATGCTCTCCGCAGGGTCACCAGCGGAGCAGCCATCCTTTTAACGGAGCCACAGGCACTCGCTGGCAACTGGGACACGGGGCAGGCAGAGCCTGACAAAGACATCATCCTCGAAAATACGGAAGGGCAAAAGCCCTTCCTAAAACTGAGAGTGCCAGGAATCTGCCTCCACCCGCGTCCCGGGTGAGACGGGACGAAGCGTTTCCCCAGCCAGCCCCCGAGGCAGCAGCGGCCACAGAGGAGGACGGTTCGACTCCCAGCGCAGACACGCACTCCGTGCGATTGCCTAACCCCTGTGCGCCACTGTCCTTAGCAGGACAACGGACTCTCACAGCACCTTTTTGAGAATCAAAAGACATAACATACGTTAAGGGATTAACAAAATGGTCGTTCGACGAACACTGGTGCATTAGTAGGCAGCAGCGCGACTGGCAGGAGAAAGAAACGAGACCAAATGCTCGCCCTGTAACCACCAGTTTTTTCAAGATTTAAAGGTATCAAATTGCCACTCGCTTATTAGCTCAGAGCTTGAAAGCCTGGCTACCTTCTCTCTAAACTCACTCAACTATGAACAATCACTCCAAAACAACACACACACAAATAAAGCATAAAATCTGATATCACACAACATCGTGTTTTATTTTTATTTTATTCTGTGTATATGTTTTTCTTGTGTATCTTTTTGCGAGTGAAATATCCCAAGGAATCAAGAAAATGTATATAATACATGCGCACATTTTAAATAAAAGAACAATAATGAAATACCCACGTACCCATCCCACAGTTTAAGAAATAGAATAAAATCAGTATCTGTGAAGCCCTGTGTCCTTCTTTGATTCCTGGCCCTTTCCTGCCCCCACCCAGTGCAGGTAAACACCAATCTGAATTTTGAGCTAATCATTCCTTTGCTGTTCTTTACAGTTTAAGCACATATATACATATCCCTAAGCTATAAATCATATAATTTTGCTTTATTAAACTTCATGTAAGTGAAATTATACAGTAGGTATTCTTCTGCAACTTGCTTTTTCATTCAATATTTTTTGAGTTTTATCCATGTTTACACACATAATTATACTTCATTCATTTTCACTGCTATGTAATAGTAATCTGTTGTAGGAATGTACCACAATTTACTTACCCATTTTCCTGTTTATGGATATTTGCCTTGTTTCTAGTCTAAGACTCCTAACCTTAAGACAGGCTTACACAGATCCTAAATATTTAGGGTAACCATGTAACTTATTGTCCAAACTGAGACACGTTTGAGAGCGAAAGGGAACGCTATTAATAATTACACCAGGACAACAGGCATAAACCAGACCGTATGTCACCCTATAAATATTGAATATTATCTCAGATTTCTTAATCACTCCCCTAAAGTGAAGACTGAGGCATTTAAGTCCAATCTTGCTTAACTGATGCTTAGTTCACATTTCAAATGCTTCTGCATTTGGAGAATAACCCTGAAGGAAAGCCCTATTATTCTTTCTATCCTGGGAAAAAGAAAAGCAAATTCTTTAAGAGGTAAGATGGAGAAAACGCACAGCTTCCCAGCCTCTGCTGTCTCAGACATTCACAGTTTGTCATCATTTGAAGAAAATTCCAGCTACGATAACAACAGCAAAGACAAAACTTAAAAGGCCTTAAAATCCAAGTCCTTTTTCTGAGTCAGAACAGGCTAAGACCCTGGCATCTACTGCCCCATTTAATCTTTACTCCAACCCTGTGTGGCAGGTGTGGAAAATGAAGGTCCGAGACGTAGAGCAACCGTCTAAGGTCACAATGCACGTAGGTGGCAGAGCCCCAAACATCGTGTCTAAGTGGGCGACCATGTGACCTATTACACAAATCAGGACGTTTCTGGTGCTATGAGCCACTGCTGCAGGAAAGCAGGTGTGAAGTGGGGCGGCCCCAGGCACACTAGGACATGTGAACACCTGGGTCTCACTTTCCCATATGCTCTGACGACCTTCCAAATTCAGATACAACCTGTTTGGGGACTGACCAGATTTTGGACCCGAATCTCTGCTGTTCACACTCCTTTCGGGCGGAGATGCACCTCCCTGGAAGGAATGCACAGGCCCTCACCCCTCGCTCTGCAGTACACCTGGAAGACCTGAGGCACATCCCAGCAGCAGCTTTCCATCCAGCACAGCAGGTTGGAGAGGCTCATCATTTGCTTCCCTGAGATGCATAATTAAATTAGAGCAACATGCCTCTTCCCCAAGCACCTCCTGTTCAGAGCTGCCGGCAGCAGAGTTAACGGCCCCTTCACTGGAGCAACCATCACCCGGAGAGGCCACGACCACGGTCTCTGACGGGAGGAGCTGCAGCTCTTTCCTCCAGCAGGTCCCTTGAGACCCCCGGCCTTGCTTCTTTCTGCACATGTGTGTTCTCTCTCTCTCTCTCTCTCTCTCTCACACACACACACACACACACACACACACACACACGTGATAGTTTTTATAAAGAGATGTTTTAGACATGGAAAAATAGAGAACAACATAACAGTGTCCCCTGGGCCTGAAGCCCATGTGTGTCTTTTGCTGTACAAAAATGTTCACAACCACACTATTCATAGTAGCTCTAACCAGAAACAACACAAATGTCCAACAATGGTAAAATGATAAATTGTGGTATAGTCATACAATAGGAATGCTCTCCAGTAATAAAAATGCACAAACTACTGCTACACACAATACATTAAACTCACATTCAAAATGTTGAGGGAAAGAAGCAAAAAAAAAAAAAAGTATATACAGTATGATTTCATTTATATAAGGTTCAAAAACGGGCAAAACTAACCTACAATGTTAGAAATTAGAATGGTGGTTACTTTTGCAGAGGAGGTGAAGAATACTGATTAAGAAGGGCCACCGGGTTTGCTCCTGGGATGTTGATAATATTCCATTTCTTCATCTGGATGGTGGTTACAGAGGTGGTAACAGTGATACTTCAACAAGTAATACCATTGAAGATGTGTGCACTTTTCTGTATGTATGTTACACTTGAAAAGGTTTACTTTGTAAAAAATCGAGAACTAAAGCCTCTTTTAATCAAGTACTCTGTTACTTGAACCAAAATTATCTTCACTGTTAAACTATCTGTGTGACCTTGGGCAAGCCACTTAACTTCTGTGGTCTATTTCTTTATCTGTAATAGCACCGGACATGTAGAACTGATGTGAGAAGTACTTGATATAAATATGCAACATGTTTAGCAAGTGTCTGGCACACAAGCAAGCCCTCAAAAACGTTAGCTGTTTGAATTAGTGGTATTCCATCTATGCCTGCCCTCTTCATATTTGGGACCTATATCTCCATTTATCATATCCTCTGGACTGGCTGAGGGCTTAATGAAATGGATAAGTTTGCCTATCCCTGGTGGGGGGCTAGGGAGAGGAATGGGTAAATCCCTTCCAGAGGACAATCTGACCACATGTACCAAGAGCCCAAAAAAGTATGCACCCAGTAACCCCATTCCAGGAATCTATCGTAAGGAGATGAGACATGCACACGAGATTTACGTGCTGCGATGCTGTTATTTATGTGTAATTGCATGTTATTTATAAAAGTGAAAAACTGGAACCAATTTATTATATGAGGAAATAGTTAAATGGCAATGAGAACTTTTAATGACATGAAAAAGTTGAATATAAAAGCAAGAGGTTGGGCCAGCCCCAGTGGCCTAGTGGTTAAGTTTGGTGTGCTCCACTTCAGCGGCCTGGGTTCGGTTCCTGGGCACAGATCTACACCACTCATCTGTCAGTGGCCGGGCTGTGGTGGCGGCTCACATACAAAAAGAGGAAGACTGGCAACAGATGTTCGCTCGGGTGAATTGTCCTCAGCAAAAAAATAAAATAAAATAAAAATAAAAGCAAGAGGTCTATCTATACCCATTAAAAAAATAAATAAATACACATAGAAGAAATTAAAACAAAATTTAAGCTAATTATCTCTAGATAATAGTACTACAGGAATATACATTTTTCTTCCTTATATTTTTATTTTTTCAATATTATTCTATGAGTATATATTACCTTTTATAATAAGAAATATAAATGTTAAACAAAGAATTTGTGTTGTCTTCTAAGGCCTTCGTCTCTGTTGTCAAGGTGACAGCCAGCTGCAATCCAACATATTTTAGGAAGGGCACCACACAATGGAAGGTGGCTGAAGGAAGGTGACTGACAGGTTGGCAGGGGGCTTCAACAACAAGCCCCATGAGGAATGGCTGAAGGAATGGGGATGTGGATCTTGAGGAAGACTAGTTAACACGACAGCTGTCTTGGAACATCCAACATGTGGGAGAGGAATTACACTTGCCCTACGAGGCTCCAGAGGCCAGAACCAAGACCAACGGATAAAAGGTACAAGGAGGAGAGAGAGAAGGATGAATATTTAGCTCAAAAAGCAAGCATGCTGTATGATCACATTATAAACCTCAGGTATCCTTCCTGCCCAACAGCAAGGAGCTCCTCTTGAGGTGTCCAGGGAATTATTTTGTTAGCATTTGGGCAACCACGTGGCACCACTCTGAGGCCATCCTCCACTGGCCTCCCAGACCAGTCTCTTCTGTGGACAACCACATGAGTTAGGATCTCTGACATTCATAACCAAACACCAGCCTGGGCGTAAACACCTGACTCTCCTTTTCATCCCTCTCCCTTGCTCTGTAGCAAGTTCTTCAAATTTTATGCAAATCAGACCACTTCTCTCCATTTTTTCTACTCGACTATCTTACTCCAAGCCATCATCACCTCTCTATTCCTTGGACCACTACAAGGCTTCCTAAGTGGTTTCTCTCTGCTGCTGTTGCCATCCCTGGCCCTAGTCCATTCACTACAGAGAAGCTCAAGTAATGGTTTTCTTAGGCTAAAGTAAAAAATCATTATGACTACAAGACTCAAAGTGGAGACTCCAGCCTTAAACAGGGCCCTTCCCCATTGCTCCCTCCACTCCAGTCAAGCTGGCCACCTTCTGGGTTCCTCATTCGCACTCAACTCTTCCCACCCCAGGGCATTTGCGCATGCTGAAACACTCTCCATCCCCCACTGCCTTGACCCTTCTGCAACTCAAATCTCAGATGTCATTTCCTAGTTTTAATCCTCCAATAGCATCTCAATGCCCTAAGGATCCGTTACGTGGCTTATATGATTTTTGTGAGCTTGCCAAGACTGACTAGTCTGCACCCACTGCCTCCAGTCTCTCAACTTAGTAGAATGCCCCTGAGTCCCTCAAAGGCACCAGCCTTCCCTTCATCCCTCGGTGTTTATGCAAGTTGCTTCATCTGCCTGGAAAAATCTTCTTGGGGCTAGTTCCTATCACCTTCAGGGCTCACCCTGAATTTACTTCCTCAGGAAGCCTTCCCTTCCCTCCAAATACTGGGTTCGGTACCTCCCCCATGAGTGCCCACAGCACCTGCAATTATTCCATCACAGCATTTAATATATTCAATTGTAATTGTACCTCCTGCCATGTGGTAAACTATATGGAGGCAGGGATTGCATCTATATTGCTCAGAACTGTTGAGTACATGACTTCATTTAAAAAACATGACTTTCTCCCATGAATGAGCAAGTTAAGGTAAAAAAAAAAATTGAAAAATAACAGATCTCAACAGGAATATTCTAATAAGCAGTATTTTCTTCCTGGAATAATGAAGCAAATCTAGACTTCACTCGATTCCCCTGTCCTAAGCAAAGGCTCACGTGTTGTCACTCCTATTTCCACCAGCTGGCATAGTAATTATTCTTTGCCAGCATCTGAATGCCTTGGGGCAATCTTCAGTAGGCACACAAAAGGATCGATAGTTACTAAATAGACTGAAAAGATGTATAACATTGAATTCATAAAGTGGCAGGATATAAAAGAAAAGTAAATCAGAAAAACACCACAGGACATAAGACTAATAAGCAAAAAATAAATCTTCCATAGTCTGCTTCCCCAAAGGCATAAACAGTTCCTTCTAATTTGACAAAATTGCTGTATGTGGGGGCCGGCCTGGTGGCGCAAGCGGTTGGGTGCACGCGCTCCGCTGCGGCGGCCCGGAGTTCGCCGCCTCAGATCCCAGGCGCACACCGATGCACCGCTTGGCAAGCCATGCTGTGGCGGCATCCCATATAAAGTGGAGGAAGATGGGCACGGACGTTAGCCCAGGGCCAGTCCTCCTCAGCAAAAAAAAAAAAAGAGGACGACTAGCAGATGTTAGCTCAGGGCCGATCTTCCTCACACACAAAAAAAATTGCTGCATGTGAAAGACCTTCAGAATCCACAGCCAGAGCCCCGGTCGGGCCTTGTGGATTCAGGGTAGAAGTACAACAGAGCTAATGCCCTGTGCCCCTGTCCCCAGTACCCTCAGGAGCCATCATAACTAACTCTGGACGGCCTACCACCCAACTCCTTTACATTCCAGAGAAACACCCTTCTATCTCATTTCGTATTGGACAGCTTCCTGAGGAAGAGTTCCTTCACATTTATCCCAAGTCAGCCTATTCCCACACCCTGATCCTGGCTCTCTCCTCCGGAGCAAGACATTCCAGCTTGTCCCCCTTTACACATCAGCCCTCCAAATATCTAGAAACACTGTGGAATTTGGTGTAAGAAAACCTGGGTTACCATGTGATCTTGGGCAAGCTGCTTAAGGGCTCTGAGCCTCGTTCTTTGTCCACAAAATGCAGACTCCTTCCTTCTTTCTTTCCCCAGAAATACTGTTTAGAGGAAAGAGCATAGGTTTTTGAATCAGATACAGATTCAAATCACTTAACAGCTATGTAATCTTGGGTAGCTACTTAACCTCTCTGAGTCCTAGTTTTCTCATCTTTACAATATCTTACTTCACAGGGCATTCTAGGGATTGGATGTGATATCAAATGTGAGGCACTTAGCATTGGCAAGAGGCTGGCATTTGTAAGCCCAGTAGCTACTAGCCAACTCCTTTTCCATTTTGCAGTGCTGTAAGCTATGGTAACAACAGCTAACAATTACTAAGCACTCATGTGTCAGGTACTGTTTAAGCACCTTTCATGTATTAACTCATTTAATTCTCACAACGAGGTAAGTACTATTATTATGTCCATTCTACAGATGAGCAAACTGAGGCAAAGATGTCAACTACCTTGCCAAGTTCACACAGCTAGAGAAGCGAGCCCAGGCCATCTGACACCAGAGCCCCTGCTTATTGCCAGGATACTCCATATTGCTTGCCGTCTGGAGGTAGCGTCATGTCCCCCCAAGCAACTTGAGAGCTCCCTCAGGGCATAGCCTGCATCGTATACATCTTGGTGTCCTCCATGGCAGCTGGCAGGGAATCTTACCCATCACGAGCCCTCCAAGAACCTGTGATAACTGATTGGCAGACAAGTCACAAGTGAACCAATTTCCAAAACACTGATAGTGAAAGTGGCAAACAGTTAGCTATCGATGATCAACCAGCTAGTAACTATGGGCGATGGAAATTGGCCACCTCAAAATATGTCTGCCTGAAAGACACTTTGACCCCCACCCCCACTAACTGACCAAAGGAGTTTGGAATGGGAGGCCTGCCTCTAGAACAGGCCATCAACATACACTTCTCTGGGTATCTGGGAGGGTCCTTGCTAAGCCCATTCTTAGATCTGGTTACCCTTTGTAAGAGACATTTACATTTGTAAAAGAAATCTCCATTTGTAAAGGTATCGTCTTCCCTGTACCAGGAAGAAGGAGGGGATGGCCTTACCTAGAAACTTATCAGAACGGAAGGCGGAAGGCAAGGCGAGGACTTACATCTGCATGATAAACTTACCGATTGTTAACTGTGCTGTTTGGGCAATATGCTATCTGACTACCACTAAGTTCCCACGGATGACATCTCCCTTGAGCCTGGGTCACCATGGTAATGGGCATTTGAGCTATTTTTTTCAGGAACTGGAACCCCTTGTCCACTTCAGGCCAGTTGAGACCACCAACCCATCAACTGGGCCCAAGTAGATATATGTCCAATAAGCCCTCAGGACATGCTAACGCCGTCATTCTGTGAACATGTGTCCTATGAAGAGGCGTGAAGCCTGACTACGCTTGCGCAGATCATCAATTACCTCATCTCCCCTCAGCTCCAATTATTTCACACCACCTTGCCCCCTACCCTATAAATATCCCTGAGTCCCAATATTCAAGGAAGCGGATTCGAGATTCATTCTCCCGTTTCCTCACTTGGCTGCCCCGTGATTAATAAACCCCCTCTCTCTCTGCAATCTTGTCGCCTCGGTGTTCAGCCTTCTGGACAGCAGG
Source organism: Ceratotherium simum simum (assembly GCF_057802395.1). Taxonomy (NCBI): domain Eukaryota; kingdom Metazoa; phylum Chordata; class Mammalia; order Perissodactyla; family Rhinocerotidae; genus Ceratotherium; species Ceratotherium simum. The sequence continues at coordinate 27,410,017 of NC_141924.1, read as the reverse complement.
CAAAAACAGACCTGGTGCGGTAACAATATTGTCAGATGACCTTGAAGGAGACCATTTGTCTGCTGAACCAAGATGTGCCTGAAGTGAAACACAAAGGGTCTCTGCCTCAGGAAATGGAAGACCATCCCCCCTCAGCACTGACAGACAGCAGAACTATTCATGTTATCATCAGGGACACTTCCTGTGCAAATGAGGTGCTAGGGATGCAGATGGTAAGACACAAGCCTTATTAACACTGACTCCATTAATTTGGAATATGTGATAATTCTTAGTTCTGAATTTTATTTTTTCATTATCTATAAACAGTATGCATAATAAATAAATAAGATCAATTCATCCATTCCACTAATATTTCTTGTGAATCTATTATGTGCCAGCACTAGAGCAGCAGGCATAGACATTATTTCATATAATTTTAAGAGAACTCTGTAGTGCAGGAACTAATGTCTCCATTTTAAAATAAGAAGTCTGGAAAATTAAATTATGGTAAAGTCACATAACGCTTAACGACGGGGATATGTTCTAAGAAATGCATCGTTAGGTGATTTCATCATTGTGAGAACATCATAGAGTACATTTACACAAACCTAGATGGTACAGCCTACTACACACCTAGGCTACGTGGTACTAATCTTATGGGACCACTGTTGTGTATGCGGACCATTGTAGACTGAAACACTGTTACGCAGCGCATGACTGCACGTGCAGACGATGCAACGCTGTGCAACTGTAGTAAAACCGCTGAAGTGGATCAGTTAGTGCTAACGTATTAATAAGAAAGACTGCTGAATGAAAAAAGCAAGAAGTGGCATGCTCTCTAAAGTATCCTATTTGTATTAAAAAAAATAACAAGAGAATGAAGAAGAAGATACATACGTAAATGAATATGCAGTGAAATTCTCAGGGAGGACAGTCAAGAAAACCTGATAGTCTGAGATGAAAAGAAACTCATTTTTCATTGTACTTTTGTAACATAGATTTCTTTACCATTTCCATGTTATTTTCATAATATTAAAGCTTACTAAAAGAGTTTAGTATTAATTATTATTTATTGGCCCACGCTGAGTGCAGTGTCCGGCACATAATTGGAATTCCACTATTTATTGCATGTATGTAAATAAATGAGGTTATTAATTACCAATTAAACACATTTATCTTTTCTATTCACTGCATCAGGTCCCACTCTAATAATAAAGGAAAAAACACTTTGGAGTGGGTTCAAGTCCCTGTGTGTGGTTAAAGAAACACAAGTGCAACAATTTCGAAAAATATTCTATAACTCACACTTTCCCTTTATGCTCCCTGCCCTCTTCTTTCTCAAGCTCTGCTCTACACACACACACACACACACACACACGCACAGTCAGGAAAACAGCTCACTGACAAAAGAAAAAAAAAGAAAAGAAAGGACTGGAATTAAGAAATGCTTTGCTGCTGTTACTAAAGGTTTGTGTTGGTCAGGAAATTTTTTAACCAGATGCTGATTTGAGGAAGGCAAATCTATAAACACATTAGCACTTAATTGGCCTTACCCATGAATTTTTGATGTACATTTGGAAAAGAGTTGGTGCAGATTCACTTGAAAAAACCTGCATTATTCCCAACAGGAACCACCAAGATGTTCTACACAGTGAGAGTAACCCTTAAGCATCTTGAAGGCCCATCAACACTAAACTCCTGGCTAAGAAGTTCTTCGGTATACCCGACAGGTCCGGCTGTCACCTCCTGCTGCTGCCTCCCTGCACGGGTGATGGCAAGCCAGGGAACTGGAAACTGACAGTTCTGCTTTTTCAGTGCTGATAAAGCGGGAACAAATTGTGTATTTCCCCTGAGTGTGCAGTATGTTGTTTTAGGTTGTTTTGTTGGAGTTTCCCCCCTAGTAGCAGCAACTAGGGGGAAAAAAAAAAAAAAGACATCTGGTAACTTCTCTGGGAAAATCTTAACAGATTTGTGGGTGTAACTCTACTCAATCTGTTTCGTAAATAAACCCCAGGCAATGGCAGCAATTAAAAATATTTTTAAAGATGGCTTTCACAAGAGCAATGCCCTGGAAACTAAAGTCCTAATATCCTAATAATCGTAGGAACCACCATGTATGGAGGAGCCCTGATTATGTACTGGCACTGTGCAAAGTGACAGTATAATCCTCACAACCTATGGAGTGTCATTATTATCCCCATTTTGCAGATGAAGAAACTGAGGCTCACTGAGATGAATTAATCTGCCCAAAGTCATACAGCTAGTGAGTGGAATAATTAGGACTTAAACCTAGTTTTGAAGAACTCCAGAGCATTCTGGAGCATAATATTCTATCTATGCTCAACAAGCTTAAAGAGAGAGAACAGTAAGAATTAGAGGGGCAAAGAAGGAGCTGCTCTCTCTATGCACTAGACCTTCCATGACTTGGGCACCTTTAAGCAAAGCAGGCGAAATGCGGTAGACAGAACAACAGGCCCGGCACTCAGAAGCCTGGGTTGTCCTGGTTCCACCATGAGCAAACCTGTTTGCATCATTTAACCTGTCCAAGCCTTGTTCTCCACAGCCACAAGGCGAGGTGGCTGGACCAGAACATCCCTCAGCCCTAAGACTGCACATTTACGAGGACAGGTGTATAGACACAATTTTGCTGGGATGGTAAAGTAGAAAAAAGTTGAATCTAAGCCACAGAGCGTACGCTGGACTGCCTCACGTCCACCTTGCCAAGGAAAGCCCTGCGAGATGGCGTTAATCAGCAGTCAGCCTCCAATGTAACTGCAACAATGACCTCCAGTGGCCACTGCTAAATCCAGTGGTCAGTTTTGGGTCATCTTAGCCGACCTATCAGTAGCATCTGATAGAGTTAACACACTCTCCTTTTTGAAGCCTTTTCTTCACTTGTCTTCCAAGATGCCACCCTCTACGAGATTTTCCTCTACCTCGCTGGCTGCTCCTTCCAAGTCTCCTTCGCTACTTCAGCCTCCTCTCCCCACCTCATGCAGTGTCCCAGGGTTGGGTCCCAGACCTCTCTGTCTACACTAATTCTCTCGGTCCTCTCATCCAATTTCATGGACTTAAACACAGTCCACATGCTGATGATTCCTGAATGTGCATCCCCATCCCGAACTCCAGACTTCACGCTCACTGCCTTCTCAACATCTCTGCCAGGGTGTCTAATAACGGACATCTCCTGCCCCAAAATGAGCTCCTATATTCCCCTCAATTCTGCCCTTAGTAACGGGCAGTAATGGGCACCTTGCCCTTCTAGGTGCTCAGACCAGGGACTCAGACTCCCACCTTACTGAGGATTAAAGCTCAAGTCCTTACAACAGCTTACAAGTCCTTCCAGGATCTTATCCCCACTCATTTCCAATTATCTCTCTGACCTCATATCCAATCACTCTTCCCACCCCACCCACCTCCAGCCACTCCAGCCAGCCCTCGTTTATGCACTGACTATCCTCTCCACTTGGAACACTCCCGCGGACCCAGAGGCTCACTCCCTCACCTTTCTCGGGTATTTGTTCAAATGTCACCTGTTCAGTGAGGCCTTTCCCTGATCGTTCTATTTTAAACTGCAACCTTCCCTCAGTGCACTCTCTTTCCCTCTTCCCTGCTTCGTCTCCATAAAATTTCACCATCTACAATATTTTATATTATATTCATGTATCTCTTTACTGCCTGTATTCCCCAACTAGAACGTAAGCTCCAGGGAGCACTGGGGTTGGTCTGTCTTGTCCACTGACGTATCTCCAACACTCAGAACAGTGCCTGGAACAGTGCAGACATTCTTGGTGGAAAAAATGATTTAACCCATAATCATCCATGCATAGCTTGTGAAGAGTAGAATATACCACCCCAAAATATGCTACTTTAGCATAAGGATTATTTTGAGCTGAAGACAATTGAGGAGAAGCAGATACTAGAAAAATTCTCTGCCCTTCCCCTATTTACATAAAGCAGGACAAAAATTTGTAAAGGTGTCCCCCATCCCCTCTCTACCAGGGAGGACAGAAGGTAATCATGGAGACACTCTAGACCCTTATCAGCCCAAAGAAGGCATCAGAGGTTTCTGTGTAACAGTCCTTGCTAAAACTAGCCCTCATCTACCATTAGTTTCCCCACACACATATTTGCCTTCCCACGCTTTGCTGCCCCTAGATGCTCAAAGTCTTGTCTTGTCACTTCTCTAGAAAATTACTGTTCTTTTGTTAAGATGCCATATAAGGCCAAGTTCTAACCATCCCTCCCACTTACCCATCTGAGCGCTCTCAAATGTGTATGCAGGATGTACGTGTTAGCAAACTTTTGTTTTTTGCTTGTGAATCTGTCTTTTGTCAGTCTGATTTACAGGGCCTCAGCTGGAGAACCTAGGAGGGTAAAGGGAAAAAGGTTTTTTTTCCCCCCTCTTCCTACATTTGGGTACACCAGGGCATGCACAGTAGCCATTTCTCTGAGAGAGAGGAAAATGATGAAATGCCCGTCTCAGTTTCTTTTCCTCTCGTCTAAAAACAGTGGTCACTTTTGGATTTAAGGAGAAGTGTATATTGTGGTGTCCCATTTTAGACTTCAGAGTCCCAAAGAACAAAGAGGAAACATATCTTTAAAATAACGTTTTACAAGTATCTGAATTAGGATCAGTGTGTCGTTTTCATATGTAGATTAACTTTTAACACATATATGATATAAAATATAATATATATATTGTTTTTTAAGTAAAGTAGGGGAACTAATTAAGTCAAGATTCCTACAGTAACCTTGAAACTGTCTTTACATATCAACAGCCTATGATGTTGTTTATCCGTAGCAGGTGGTACCAATTGGTATTTCTCTTCTTTCTTGTTTTTGTTTTTCAAATTTGAAATCTGCCTCTCACCCATCACGATCCTGTAACGGCAAATGATGGTCACCAAGTGAGTGTCAAAGCTCAACACTGGCCTGAAAGAGCCTGGGCTAAGTCACAGACCCACCACTTACCATCTAGAAGACCCTTGCCAAGTCACTCCACTTCCCTGATCCTCGGTGTGCTGCTCTGTAAAATGGACAGGTTAGCCATCCAGTAAGATTTCTGTGAGGACCAATGAGATTCTCCACACAAAACACTTAGTACAGTACTTGGCAAACAGGAAGCACTCGATACATAATAACTGTTTTTTTATTACTAGTAATCTTCAGACTTCATCTGAGGCTTTGGCTCTCAAAATCTGAAGGTTTTATAGATCCCAAACTTGAATCCTACCAGCTGCAGTAAAATATTCCCTTCTTCAGTTTATGCCTAATGAAAACGCTTCCACTTTCTAGTAAAGACAAACCAATAAAACCACCTTAAACATCCTAATAAGATAGGTGAATGTGGGTTTTAAAGACAAAATTCTTGAGGGGTTGAGAACTGGCTGATGGGTAAATGAACCAGCTGTTCCCAAATAACAAAGAGGAAACATGATGATATCTTTAAAATAATGTTTTAAAAGTATCTGAATTAGAATCAGTGTGTTGTTTTCATATGTAGAGAGGAAGGCAGACAACAGGAAGAAAAGAGGAATGATAAGAAAAAGACACTATGTAGAAAAAGGGTGAATCTGAAAGGATTACTACAGCATTCAGGACAGTGTCAACCTTATTCCCTTTTCAGGGTTATTGTACAGATAAATCAAGAGAAAGAGAAATATTCCACACTTACCAATGTCCTCTTTTATAACAACAATAATAAACAGATCACATAGATCACACTTACAATGTACCGGGCACCATTCCAAGGGCTTCACGTGCACTGGCCCATTTCGTCCTCACAACACCCTCTGAGTGGGCAGGAAACTGGGGTACAGAGAGTAACGTGCCCGAGGTCCAACAGCTGGCAAGTAGCAGAGGCAGGATTTGAACCCATGCAGTGCAGCTCCACAGCCTGTGCTCATAACCACTATAGTACACTCTCCCTGATGCATTTTCCCTGACTTCAGAGAGGCAGGCATCTTTTGGGAATCGCTCCTCTCCCCCCACCCTATGTGATTCTGGAAGAATTGAATCTGCCCCTATTCTACCCTCAGCCACAAGGGTGGGCATATGTGACCCAAAATAACCAGGCAAAGTCCTCCTCTGAGATTTATTCTACTGAAACTAGGAAGAAATTGTCCTTATTCTCCCTTGGACTGACAGCTTCAAGGCTATGACCCCCAAGTGGCCAGGGCCCTCATACCCCACTACATGGAGGCACAAGGAAGCACTTACAGCATAGGGTCAATGACGGAGAGGAGCCAAAATGAGAGAAAAATAGATAAAAAGGGATGGGGTAGGCTGTGTGAGTCCCTGGATCCAGCTATACCTGAGGTACGCACTACTTCCTGCCTTTCTAAGTTCTGTTTACATGAGTCAATTAATTTCTACTTTGTTATTTAAGCTATTAGTTTCTGTAACTTGCAGCAGAAGAATCCCAAGGAATACATTTAACACCTTCAGGATGAGCTGGACAGTTTAAAAACAAGCTGCATCCTAAACAATAAGGTAGATTTACAGCTAAAGGAACATATTAAACATGCATCTTCTAAGCACCTATTCTGTGTCAGGTACTGTGCTAGGCACAGGGGAATAATGACAAATAAGACACTGTCTGTGTTCTTGAGGAGCTCACAGTCTAAGGTAGGAGGGCACATATGGAAACAAATAATTACAATACAGAGAGCTAGGTAGCTGGTTAATATAGTTCCTGCCTCAGGGCCTTTGCACTTGCTTTTTCCTCTGCTGGAAACACTACACTCCCAGACCCATAACTTTCCAAGGCTGGTATATTAGTTTCCTAGGGCTGTTGTAACAAAGTATCACAAATTAGGTGGCTTAAACAACAGAAATTTGTCTCATAGTTCTGAAGCCTCCCCTGACCACCCAATTGAAAGTGGCCCTCCCCTAGCCACCAGTCACTCTATCTCATTGTCCTATTTTATTTTCTTCATACACTTACCAGTACCAGAAGTTATCCTACTTGTTTATTTGGTTTTGGTCTGCCTCTCCACACTAGAACGTAAACCCCAAGAAATCAGGGACTTTGTCCACTTGTCTCCAGAGCCTAGAGCAGTGCTGACACGTGGTGGTGTTCAGTCAATATCAGTTGAATAAATGAATACGTGCATTCAATGAATATCATTTGCCCATTCATAAACATAAGGTCAGGGAGTGCCACAGCTATGAAGGAAAATAAAGCACGGTAAGAGCATAGAGAAAGACGTGCCCTATTGAATAGGGTGGTGGGGGAAGGCTTCTGAGGAGCTGACACTGAAGCAGACAAGAGCGGTTTCTGTGACAGTGAGGGTGACAGTGAACGGGAGTGAGACCCAGGCAGGAACAGGACATAAGGAAGCAGAGAGAGACCAAGGAGACCACTGACTACCCTTTGTCTGGACCTTCAGTTAACAAGTACTTTGATAAGCCTGGAGAATAAAGCTTTCCCTTACTCATGCAGTTTTTACAACCGCCCTGAAGCCCTCCCTCCACCCTCCCCTGTGTCTCCTCTGTCCCCTGGGCATTTCCTTCCTACTTCTGCTGCAGCATTTACCGCACTTCTGCGGAATTGTAAGTTTTCCATTTCACACGCCTCTTGCCCCCTCCATGAGCTCCTCGAGGGCGGGGACCCCAAAAGGTACCCAAAAGATATGGGAGGAAGGGAACTTCTGGCTGGTGCTTCTCCCTGTGGATGCTCCTGCTATGAAGACCAAGCTTTTCCCATTTAAAAAACAAGGCTTTCGGAAGTGATGTCACGCAAAATGGCACAGCAGGAAGCTCTCAGAGTCTTCCCTCCCCTGAGGTAATCACCGAGGTGGAAGCAGTGAGTGGATTCAACTGTTCGGGAACTCTGGAACCTAACATAAAACAAGCAGGGGTGCGCTTGATGAAGGGCGAGGCTGCTGATCTTTCATAAGCGAGCCGTGTGGGTGAACCAGCTACCACGCCCCATCACAGCTGTGGGGACAGCAGCCACACTCCTAGAACGGCCGGCTGGTGCCCGGGTGGGCAGTGGGGACCTGTCCTCTAAAACCTGGGAGAGTCTGTGTCTTTCCGTCGTTGCTGTTGCCACAGGATTTACAACAGGATGTAAACTCCCATGTTGCTACCTAGAAAGTCAAAATGTTTAGCCACATGAGATTTATTCATTCATTTATTCATTTTTTTCAACAAACCATGAGTACCTTTTATGTGCCAGGCACTGGGAATACAGGAATCAAGACGACAGATAAAAGTTCGAGTTTACATTCTGATAGGTAATCACAGATGGGGAAAGTGATGGTCCAGTGAAGCGTGCGGGGAGGCAGAGGCAGGAAGGGGTTTATTCTCAGCTTGAGTCATTCCAGGCCCCTCTGATTTGGCACTATATTATATCATATTTTTTTCACGTCAAGGCTCCTGACCTAGAGGTAAAAACCATGCAAGTTAATTCCTCAGGTCTCTGGTCACTTCTTACCATCACCCAGTCACCCAGGCCAGAGACCTGGGAGACAACAATGACTCAAAGTCTCTTGGTCATGTCCAGAGACAAATAATCACATAATAGCTACAATAATCAAGATGATATTTTTGTGTCTTTGTTTAGAGCTGTGTACCTCGATGACTTTTTTTTTAAAAAAACGATCTCCATCTTCCCCGGATGATTTAACTAGCTCCTTGCTGGAGGCAGAAGCCAAACCACTGTCCTCCAAACCAGACTTCCTGATTTGAGTCTCGGTTTGGACAAGTCATTCAGCCTCTCTGAGTATCAATTTCCTGGTCTGTTACGCGGGGATAGTGACACACACCTCACGGGGCTGTGGGGAGACTTGGATGAGTTAAGGACATAAGAAATCCTTAGAACAACACCTGGCACATAGAGAGCACTCAATATACATCACTGAAAAACCACAACTTCCCAACATGCCTTTCAGTCAATCATTTTATCTAGAGAACATCACGACCTGTGAAATCATACAACCCAACAGACGAATAGTTAATTATCACAGCACACCAAGCAGCAAGGTGAATTTGGGGGCGGGGAGGCACATTTCAGGTTACAGTAAGGTCCTGGGTTGGCTGTCAGATGTGGCTTCTCCAAGAGCTCAGAGCCCTGCCAACCAACTTAAAATGGAGCTTTGTGCAGAATTTCCAAGGGAGACTCTGCCTCCTATTCCCTCCCTGGTTTTCCTTTAAAGCTGATTCAAGCAAGGGAAGCCTGGGCTTTTGGCCAGGGCCTAACATGGGTAACAGGGCCCTGGCCTGGGGCTCACCGTGCATCAAGAATAACCCAAATCCTGTGTCGAAGGAGGCCCATGATGACCAAGCACATGGCCAGGCTTTCTCATTTTCAAAAGATTTCTCCCAATGACCTTGGCTTTCCTCTCTTCATTTGCATTAGGAAAAGTACAGCTGACCCTGCCCTGGAGAGGGCATTTAGGACTCACCAAGGGGTCCTCTTCTATTCCTTTCACAGCACGTATTTCCCTCTCCCCGCTAAACCCTTGCCCCAGCAGTCAGAAGCCTGGGTGAGGAGTGGCGTTATGCTACAACTCAAAGCTGACTGTCCTGGGTGAAATCTAGTGAGGGCTGCAGAACAACTCAGCAGTCATCCGATGGATCCATCATGCTGAGAGAAATAAATCACACTGAGGAAGGCAAAAAGCGTTATGTTCTCACTTATATGTGGAATCTAAAAAAGCCAAACTTACGGGAATAGAGAGTAGAATGGGAGGGCTGGGGGAAATGGGGAGATGTTGGTCAAAGGGTGCAAACTTCCAGCTATAAGATGAATAAGTTCTGGGGATCTAAGGAACAGCATAGTGACTACAATTAACAGTACCGTATTATATACCTGAAAGTAGTTAAGAGAGCAGATCTTAAATGTTATCGCCACAAAAAATAGTAATTGTATAAGGGAATGAAGATGTTAACTAACCTTATTTTGGTAATCATTTTGCAATATATACACATATCAAATCATCACATTATACACCTTAAACTTACATACGTTATATGTCAATAAAACCTCAATAAAGCTGGAAAATAAATCATCCAAGACCTGTAGCTTCTCCCAGACTTCCTGTCTCACTGCAGGCTACAGACTTTTTCTCTTTGACTTCTTAAAATAAAATGCAAGAATCACTTGCCCTATCACAACTTAAGAAATGATAACTGTTTGGAGGATTACACCTCTTCCCCATTTGATGACATCTCTACGAGGACAGAGATGTGGCTCAGTCAGCTCTGCCTTCCTAGAATCAAACACAGAAACTGGTCCAAGAAAAGGCTGTTGAAAAAATACAAGTAAATTCTATTTTTATAGCCTCTACTGACATCTAACAATTCCAAGTCAGAAGTTATAAAATGTATGATACATATCTTAAGAAGAACAAATTGATCACAAAACCAATTCTGTACTACACACTACCTAGGATTTTATGAAAAGTACTACTTCAAAATTAAAGAAAAGGTACTATAGAATATGTTTTGTTATTCAATGATATGAACACAGACCCAAAAATTAATTCTAGTCTTCACTATTATAGAACGCCTACGGTATTTTCCCATTAATAAAGTGGGGAAACTAACAGGGACATCATTGCATTTTTGTGACGATTAAATGAGTTCACACATGTATAATACTTAGAATAGTTCCTGGCAGATGGTGACCACTTTAGAAAAGTTAGCTATTATTACTGCTGTTGTTATTATCAGGCACTATCCTGGCTAACACTATTAGACCAAGTTAAACAGAAGTTCATTTAGTTAATCTGCCCAGAAAAGTATTAACAGAAGCAAGATGTACACATAATCTATCCCCATGACAACAAAATTTGCCCTTAGACCTCTAGATGTCTTCTAAAAGCCATTAATAGATTCTCATCATACAAGAATTGCCTATAAATTGTTTATTTCTTAGAATGCGATTGCATCTTGAAGCAGAAATATATATTTAGCAGACCCTAAATGTATGCCAGAAAGAACTGAATTAGCAGCTTCATTAAAGGTTCCTTTAAAAAAAAAAAAATCAGAGAGCAATTTTTACCTTCTCTTCAGGCCAGATGATGCTCCTGGTTCCACAAGGTCTGGGGCACTTTTATCTGACAAGGGCCCAAAAGTTTATGAGAGCTTCAAATGACTACTGTTTGGGTTAAAAATAACCACCGAGAAACAAAAACTGAGAAACGAAAAGCAGAAGTATTTACCAAATTGCTCCACTGGCTCTCTCCCACAGTGGGCGTTTTCCTGTTTCTCAGAACACCATCCTTCAGTCTAGCAATTCCTTAACAAGTGTCCCACAGGCTGCAAGTCCCCAAGATGCTGGGCCATACGAGGGTTCTAAGATCAAGTAAGTTCGGGAAATACACACTATACTCCCCTCCTGAAAAGCCATAATGCCCTTCAACATATTAAAGGTCCTGAGCCCCTTTCAGGAAAGAAACCTGTTTAGTTGAGCTTTACCCATTGTTTGAAAACTTATTCAACCACAGACCGCCTTTCCTAAGAAACACCACTAGAATCTAGGTTTTGGAAATGCTGAAACAGTCTAAAACTAATCACTTCTTCCCATGTAGGATGACTGTAGGTTCATTCACCTGGCCTGGCAAAGGCAACACTTGCCTAAAAGTAGATGGGAAAGAATGCTAACCCTCTGCATTCCCACAGCCCCTTATTTAATGCACGTTTTCATGTCTTGGATCAAGTCAAAAAGAAACCATCCTCAGCATTCATCTAGGTGTGCCCCACACCCAGAAATGGTACCCATGAATTCTAGGAATGGCTTATGTGAAGCATGATTTCAGAAGATTTGGAGGATAAGAGGAAGGAAGAAGATGCGAGAGTAAACCTGTCGACAAAAAGAATTTAATTCTCCTCCTGCTTTTTTAAGTCAAGGAGAAGGATGCAGCTGCGTTACAATCTAATTAGAATATGTCCAAAGTCATCAGGAAGAAATCCACTGATGTCAGTTTAATGGGGTCACAAGCAGAGAGGACTTCAGGGGTTCCTTGTCAAACTCTCTCCAGAGACTCCAATCTCTAGAACGTTATCTTAATTCTATAATTGGAAAAAATTTCCAGAACCTTAAATATCCGTTTGTAATATAGGTTTTTTTCTAGCCTCTGATACCTTACAGAAAATTAAGGATTTGGGGAAGCATCTTGCCTCCCCCTCAGGTCACTAGGATATTCACCCAACCATAACTGTCCAAAAGAGCCCCCTACTGGCCTCCCTAATGATCAAACTTGCTTGAAAAGGCATAGCCTCAGCAGAGAAGAGGTTGAAATTTCTAAAATAAGGAAGAATAAAACCATCCTGGGTTATGTAACTCTGTTTCCCAGGGTTCTAAAGCACTCAAGTCCTTGAGCCTGAGGACCCCCTAATGGGGCAGCAGAGGCGCTGGGAAGGGGCCACTCTGCTGAGTGGACAGAAAAGCCTTATCTTACAGGCTCTGCCGCTGAACAGATAGTCATATAAAATTGTTCAACAGTTTGCTCCAGTGCTGTCCAACAGAACTTTCTGCGATGACGAAAATGTTCTGTATAAGCACTGTTCAACATGGTAGCCACTAGCCACACGTGGCTATTCAGCACTTGAAATGTGGCTAGCACAACTAAGGAGCTGAATTTTTAATGTCAGTTAATTTTAACTTGACCACGCATGGCCTATGGCTACTGTACTAGATAGTGCAACCAGCTTATACCCTCAAAGTTCCTTCAACATGAATTCTACAAAAACAGAGATGGTCAGGAACCAAGGAAGGTTCTCCTGAGGTTCTGAGAAATGGACTATTTTATTTACCAAAGGAAGCAGGGAAGAATCTAGTCCAGTGTCTCATGAATCTTCATGTACATGACTCACATGGCTAAAGATGAGCATCATTCCCATTTTACTAAATGGAGAAATGAGATACAGATCAATTAATCGATATAAACAGTAACTGCTATTTGTGGAATCTCTACATGTGCAAAGGGTTTTATATGCGATCTTGACAAGAATCCTCCAAGACAAACACTATTGCCTTTCTTTTACTGATGTGGAAACTGAGGTTCAAGGAGGTCAAGTGGTTTAGGAAAGGCCACATTGTAAGTGGAGCTAAGATTTGAACTCAGACCTATCTTCAAAGTCTGAACAAACTACAGTTTAGGTCTTTGGCAAAGACAAATTTTCCTTTCTAGATTTAGTCAACAAGTATTTTTGTGCGTGTGTGAGGAAGATCAGCCCTGAGCTAACATCTGCCAATCCTCCTCTTTTTTTTGCTGAGGAAGACTGGCCCTGGGCTAACATTCGTGCCCATCCTCCTCCACTTTATATGGGACGCCGCCACAGCATGGCTTGACAAGTGGTGCGTCGGTGCGCACCCGAGATCCAAACCGGCGAACCCCGGGCTGCCGCAGCAGAGCGCACACACTTAACCGCTTGCGCCACCGGGCCAGCCCTGACAAGTATTTTTTGAGTGTCTATCATATGCACAGTGTTGGGGGGAGGGGATACAAAGATAAACAAGGAAAACCATCAATACGCTGAGTTGTGTGGGCTTGTTATTCTTCGCTAACAAAGTACATTAATTATTCAATTACTCACAGCTAGCTCCTCTTGTGTATTATAGCAACCAACTGGCCCAGAATAAAAAATAAGCTAATATTTTTAGCACTTCAAAAACATACAGGGGCCAGCCCCGTGGCTTGGCGGTTAAGTGTATGCGCTCCGCCGCTGGGGGCTGGGTTCAGATCCCAGGCACGCATCGACGCACCGCTTCTCCAGCCATGCTGAGGCCGCATCCCACATACAGTAACTAGAAGGATGTGCAGCTATGACATACAACTATCTACTGGAGCTTTGGGGGAAATAAATAAATAAATAAAAATTTAAACAAACAAAAAAAAACATACAGAACCAAAAGCACAAGTGACAAAAGAAAAAACAGATAAATTAGACTTCATCAAAATTAAAAACTTTTGGGCATCAGACGCCATCAACAAAGTAAAAAGACAAAATGGGAGGAAATATTTGCAAATCATATATACCTGACGAGAGACTTGTATCCAAACTATATTACAACTCAACAATAAAAAGACAACCTGTACATGTTTTTGTGTGGACATATGTTTACATTTCTTTCTGGTCTAGGAGTAGAACGCTGGGTCATATGGTAAGTCCATGTTTAGCATTTTGCGGACGTGTCAAACTGTTTTCCCAAGTGGCTGCACCATTTTACAATCCCACTAGCAGTGTATGAGGGTTCAAATTTCCCCACAACCTTACCAACACTTGTTATTGTCTGTCTTTTTTATTTTAGCCATTCTTGTGGTGCGAAATGGTATCTCATTGTGGTTTAATTTGCATTTCCCTAACAACTAGTGATGCTGAACATCTTTTCATGTGTTTATTGGCCATCTGTACCTTCTTCCGAGAAATGCCTATTCAAATCCTTTGCCTGTGTTTAAATGGGTTGATTTTATTGTGAAGTTGTAATAGTACTTTATATATATATATATATTCTGGACACAAGTTCCTTGTCAGATACATGATTTCCAAATATTTTCCCCTATTTTGAATCTGCCCTTCTATGAGTTAAGTCAGATTCTCCAGGGAACAGCCCATTCCTTGCTCAGAAAAGAAAATACCATTTGAAAATACAAACTACAACATTTTTGAAAAGAGCATCTCACTTCCTGATGAGGAGCAGTTGAGAGACTCTCAGTTCACAGCATGGAAGGGGCACTAATGACTTGAAAGTAATCATGAGGACCACAGGATGGAGCAGATTGGGAAAGAAAGGTTAGGGCTGAGTTGGTTAAGTACAGATTTGAAAACGAAAAAACTGCCCATCTTTTTTCTTTCTCTATTTTGTTTTAAATCCATCTTTTTCACTTTTTCTCTAAATGGATCTAGGTACTTCATAATCATCACTATATAAGCCATGTGGGGCAATGATCTGAAGAATCTGACTTGATGCACAAAAGAGCAGAAATGTGTAATAATGAGCCATGTTCCCCCAGGACCAGGGGCGCCATGGAGGAGTACACGGACATAAGTACAGAAATCCAGGTGGCTTTAATCCGCCCCCACCTGGATCTGCTCCTACACACCCATCATCGTTATAAACTAGGCAAAACCAAAACGTATCTGGTAGGGAGGATACTCAGATCGGTAGGAACTAGATATGCAAACTTCTCTCTCAACAGATAGAGAGAAGTTTCTTGGGAAAGAAACAAGAAAAGGCAAGAAACAAGATTCCAATGATCCCAAAAGGCAAATCCTGAGTAAAATCCAACAAGATCAACACAGTCAATTCTCAATAGAAGCTAGTTATTAGTGTTATCATTAATATTTAAATAATAATAAACTGTAAAATCCTGCATTTATGTTTAAAACAGAAATTATATAAAAAGAGACTAAGGGAGGACTAGCTTGGCCAAAATCCACAAGACGAAAAAAAAAAAGTTGGGGTTTTGGTCAGCTACGTACTTACACACTAACAGTGCAATGCAGTTGCTAAATAAGTCTCACCCCTGGGCAGCCCCTGTCCACACCAAAGGAACTGACAGGCTCACTAAACGCTACCAGTCACCCATGTCTGATGTGTAGGTTTGATCTGGGCACAAAAGATGCAGACAATCTAAAGCACATCTACCAAGAAGTAACCCGAATGGCCACAGGTCTGGAATCCAAATTCAATACAAAATTAAATACCCCCTGTTGATGGAACAGGACCTGCAGATGTGGACCTGCAGAAGTGAAGGTTTAAGGTAGCTACTCTTAAATATGTGAAGAATTGCCAATCAAGAACGGCATTAAGGGGCCAGCCCGGTGGTGCAGGTGGTTAAGTGCGCACGCTCCGCTGTGGCAGCCCAGGGTTCGCCGGTTTGGATCCCAGGCGTGCACCAATGCACCACTTGGCAAGCCATGCTGTGGCAGCGTCCCATGTAAAGCAGAGGAAGATGGGCACAGATGTTAGCCCAGGGCCAGTCTTCCTCAGCAAAAAAAGAGGAGGATTGGCAGATATTAGCAGAGGGCTGATCTTCCTCACACACACAAAAAGAATGGCATTAAGTTGTTCTGTAGTGCCAAAGGGTGAAAATCACAAGGGAATGTTATGCTCCACATATGAAATAATTTTCTAATACTTAAAATTATCCAAGAATTGACCGCATGGGCTTGAGGAGTTATAAGCTCTCTTTTGTTGGGCATGTCTAGTAACCAAACAGAGGGTTATCCACCAGCAAGAGTAATCTGAGGATTCCTGTGATGGGCGAAAGAATGCACCTTAAAGTTTTAAGGTCCCTTCCAACACCAAGAACCCGCAATTCTAGGATTCTGACTATAGCTGAGATTCATCAAATTAGTAGATAAAGCCCACTGGTATTCTCTCCTCCAACCCATCTTTATGCGATGAATGGTGAACACTGAAAAATATTCTTGAGGGCCGGCCCGTGGCTTAGCGGTTAAGCGCGTGCGTTCCGCTGCCAGCGGCCCGGGTTCGGATCCCAGGCGCACACTGATGCACTGCTTCTCCGGCCACGCTGAGGCCGCGTCCCACATACAGCAACTAGAAGGATGTGCAACTATGACATACAACTATCTACTGGGGCTTTGGGGGCGAGGGGGGTGGGAAGGAGGAGGATTGGCAATAGATGTTAGCTCAGAGCCCGTCTTCCTCAGCAAAAAGAGGAGGATTAGCATGAATGTTAGCTCAGGGCTGATCTTCCAAACAAAAAAAAAAAAAATGAACTATTAATACACATTATAACATTGATGAATCTCAAAATACGTAAAGCCAGACACAAAAGACTATATATTGAATGATTCCACTCATATGAAATGTCCAGAAAAGGCAAACCTACAGAAACAGAAAGCAGATTAGTGGTTGGCTGGGGGTGGGAGCAGAGACTGACTACAAACGGGGACGAGGCCACTTTTTTCAGGAATGGAAATATTCTAAACATGGATTATGGGGAGGTTTGCACAACTCTATAAATTCACTAAAGGTCACTGAATGTATAATAGAAGAATTTTATGATATGTAAATTATACCTCAATAAAACTTTTTTAAAAATAGCATATAGCCCTGAGACACATGAACTAATAGGCCTGGATCAGAGGGCAGATTTTTTAGTCATATCCATTATATGTCATATTCAGTTCAAAGAAACCTAACAGCAAGGCAGAACAAATTTTTTTTCTTCTGTTTTACTTATCAAAAGCAATTTCTTTAGGTATCTCAGAATTTGAAGCTATAAATGCACAGATTCTCTTATGATGTGATTTTGGAGGCAGTTTGCCTAGAGGTTAAAGGTGGAAACCGTGACTCAACCTATGTCTAAAACCCAGCCCTCCTACTTACTAGGTGACCTTGAGCAAGTGACTTGACCTGAGCCTCAGTTTCTTTTCTTTTTTTTTTTTTGTGAGGAAGATCAGCCCTGAGCTAACATCCATGCTAATCCTCCTCTTTTTGCTGAGGAAGACTGGCTCTGAGCTAACATCTATTGCCAATCCTCCTCCTTTTTTTTTTCCCCCCAAAGCCCCAGTAGATAGTTGTATGTCGTAGTTGCACATCCTCCTAGTTGCTGTATGTGGGACGTGGCCTCACCATGGCCGGAGAAGCGGTGCGTCAGTGCGCGCCCGGGATCTGAACCCCGGGCCGCGAGTAGCGGAGCACGCGCACTTAACCGCTAAGCCACAGGCTGGCGCGAGCCTCAGTTTCTTGTTCCTGTAAAACAGAAATTCACACATACCACAGAGTTGTTTAAATGAGCACACTAGCTAGCACACAGTGAGTACTCAACAAATGCTGATATTATCAGTTTTATTATCAACACATCATCATTACCATCAACCCTCGTTCCCTCAGGAAGCTTGAAAACATGACTGATATATGTATGTCCTCAATGTCCACTTCGTGCTTCATGATTGCTCTGTTCAATTTAATTCGCGCTCCCGCTGCCCAAACACAACAAGGGTAACTTGGAACCCTGATCATCTTAGGGACTTGGACTTTGAGATAAAGTCCCCAAATCATTTCACTGGATAGAACAAAAGCTGTCCCATCCCCTGGCAAAAGCAAGATATTTTCCAAGTCCACAATAGAAAAAAATTTTAAACAGGTACACTTTTGTTGTTTGTTTCTAGGAGAACTGGACCAAGACGAAAATGTCAGCATCTCCTCAGAGATGCCTGGCAAACACGGGAAAATGACACCAGAAAAATAAAGCCATCTGCCAGAGGAGCTGGCACAGGAACACGATCACCAGGCCCTGCCCTAGAGCATCCTCGAAGCTGCAGATTAAGGCCAGAGGCCCTGGGGCAGCACTGCCGCTTCCCGGGTAAACAGCTGGGACCCGGCCAAGTTCAAAAGCCCTTTGCCTTTTTTTTTTTTCTTAAGTCTATATGAAAAGAGAAGGGAAACTGCGCAGGAGTCAGACAAGCGTCTTCCGGTTCTCCTTTTCTTTCTGCCGGGCAGGGGTGAGGGGACAGGACCCTGGAAAAATATCTGTGGTACCAGGCAGATCACACCTCATCAGCGATGCCAGGAAAAGTACACTGGTCACCTCTGGCTTGCCCAGCCCACCCCACTAGCCCACCAGCACACACTGCCCCTAAAGAACCCCAGTCTTCTAGCACATCCTTCTAGCCACAGTGAACCTCAGAGAACAGCTGGGAAGAGACGCCAACAACGTGACAGGGGGCCAGACACATGCCCTTCAGTCCCTACACTTGCTGGTCAGCCACAAAAGCCCCAAGACGTCAAAATATTCAAAGGAAGTATGTCATGGGATTCACCTATCATGAAGACCACTTGAACTGCGCGTCCAAGGAAACCTCACGGCCTCTGTGGGGATTTCTCCTGGGCACCACCCACTCCCTGCTCAGTAAAAGAGAAGAAAAACAACTCCCTCACAGGAATGTCTACTGGGGCCAAATGTAAGTGCCCCTGAAATCCAAGTGGATAATCCAAGTTCTTGTCATTCTGGGTCTGTCCTTGAATGCTGCCTCTGTTCTGCTTCTTCCACTACAGTCTCAGAACTTGAGAGCTGAGAAGGCCCCCGGGGGCCCAGAGAGGTAAAATAACTTACTAAAGGTCACAGAGCATGAAAGTGGCCAAGCCAAGACTAACACCCAGCTTTACCCAAAAAACTAGAAAATATTATTGTTCTGGATTACAATCCACCCTCTCCATTAAGGAGCATGTCCCTGACCCAGAAAGAAAGTGCTCACGAGGGCGGAACATCAAGGAAGTTAGGAATATGGATTCTGAGCTGATGACAAGGTTCAAAGCCAGTTCTGTCCTTTCTCAGAGTGTGTGACTTTAGGCAAGTTCCTTAACCTCAGTTTCCTCATCCATCACGAGGGGTTAATAAAAGCACCAACTCTGTAGTCTATTCCGAGAATTAAATATGCCAACATAGAGAATTTCTAAAATAGTGCCTGATATAATTACTATGTAACTCATCATAACCATCATCCTAAAACACAGGGGAAAGGAAAGTGAAAATGTTGGGGACTATACGAAAAAAGAAAGTCAGGGTATGGTCATTAAGTAAGTAGAACATCATTTAACTTCAAAAAATTTAGACACACCGAGAGGCATGTTAACAGCGGCTAGTGGGAAAATGAAAGCAAACAAGAACATGTTATAAAACATTAGGTACGATATGACTCCAATTATATTAAACAATCATACCCACACATATACATACTTCAAAAAGAGAGTGAAAGGAAATAAATGAAACATTAACAGCCTTCTCTGGGCAGTAGGATTATGGTTGACTTTTAATGTCTTCTCTATTTCCCAAGTCTTATGTAGCAGACATGTATTACTTTAGAAATCAAAATAAATGTAGGTTTTAAAGATTTTTTTTTGCAGGAATCAAGAAAAGAATTTTATTTTATTTCCTTATTTATTTTATTTATTTTTGTGTATGTGTGAGGAGGAGCAGACCTGAGCTAACAGCTGTTGCCAACCCTCCTCTTTTTTGCTGGGGAAGACTGGCTAACATGCACGCCCACCTTCCTCTACTTTATATGTGGGACGCTGTCACAGCATGGCTTGACAAGCAGTGTGTAGGTCAGTGCCCGGGACCCAAACCTGCGAACCCCAGGCTGCCAGAAGTGGAGAGCACAAACTTATCCACTCCACCACCAGGCCAGTCCCTTATTTTTCTTTTTTTACTGAAGTCATAATGCCTTTTAACGTTGTATAAATTTCAGGTGTAGATTATCATATTTCACTTTCTGTATAGACTGCACCATGTTCACCACCAACAGTCTAGCTTTTGTCACCATACACATGTGACCCTTCACTCCTTTTGCCCTCCCTCCCCCCACCCCTTTTCCTCTGGTAACCACTAATCTGTTCTCCTTATTATGTGTTTGTTTATCTTCCACATTTGAGTGAAATCATACGGTATTTGTCTTTCTCTGTCTGACTTATTTCGCTTAGCAAAATACCCTCAAGGTTTATCCATGTTGTCGCAAATGGCACAATTCTGTATTTTTTATGGCTGAGTAGTATTCCATTGTATATATATATACACCACATCTTCCTTATCCATTCATCCATTGACAGGCACTTGGGTTGTTTCCACATCTTGGCTATTGTGAATAATGTTGCAACAAACACAGGGGTGCATAAATCTTTTTGAATTGTTGATTTCATATTCTTTAGATAAATACCTACTCATGGAATAGCTGGATCATATGGTATTTTTATTTTTTGTTTTTTGAGAAATCTCCATACTGTTTTCCATAGTCGCTGCACCAGTTTACACTCCTACTAACAGTGTACAAGGGTTCCCTTTCCCCACATCCTCTCCAACACTTGTTATTTCTTGTCTTGTTAATTATAACCATTCTGAGGGGTGTGAGGTAATATCTCACTGTAGTTTTGATTTGCATTTCCCTAATAATTAGTGATGTTGAACATCTTTTCATGTGCCTGTTGGCCATCTGTATATCTTCTTTGGCAAAATATCTGTTCATATCCTCTGCCCATTTTTTTGATTGGGGTGTTCATTTTTTTGTTGTTGAGTTGCAGGAGTTCTTTATATATTTTGGAAGTAGCCTAGGAATAAATTTAACAAAAGGAGGTGAAAGACCTATACACTGAAAACTATAAGACATAACTGAAAGAAATCAAAGAAGATATAAAGAAATGGAAAGATATTCCATGCTCATGGATTGGAAGAATAAACATAATTAAAATGTCCATATGACCTAAAGCAATCTACTTTAGCAAATTAAAGCAGTCAATGAAATCCCAATCAGAATCCCAATGACGTTCTTCACAGAAATAGAACAAAGAATCCTAAAACTTACATGGAACAACAAAAGACCCCAAATAGCAAAAACAATCCCGAAAAAAAAGAACAAAGTCAGAGGTATCATACTCCCTGAATTCAAATTATACTACAAAGCTATAGTAATCAAAACAGCACGGAACTGGCACAAAAACAGACACACACAGGTCAATGGAGCATAACTGAGAGCCCAGAAATAAAACCACACATCTATGGACAGCTAATCTTTGACAAAGGAGCAAGAACATACAATGGAGAAAGGAAAGTCTATTCAACAAATGGTGCTGGGAAAACTGGACAGCCACATGCAAAAGAATGACAGGAGACCATTATCTTACACCATACACAAATATTAACTCAAAATAGATTAAAGACTTGAATGTAAGACTTGAAACCATAAAACTCTTAAAAGAAAAACCAGGCTCTTTGACATCGGTCTTAGCAGTATTTTTTTGAATACAATGTCTACTCAAGCAAGGGAAACAAACAAACAAACAAAAAACAAATGGGACTACATCAGATTAAAAAGCTTCTGCAAAGCAAAGGAGACCATCAACAAAATGAAAAGACAACCCACAAACTGGGAGAAAATAGTTGCAAATCATATATCCAACAAGGGGTTAATTTCCAAAATATATAAGGGCTGAAGGGCTATCATAGAGCAGGTTCACAGTGGGAGGTGGGGGGGCCGGGGGTGGGGGTTATGGACACATGACATGACCAAGAGATGGAGTGCAGGGGAACCTCGAACCACCAAGCAAATGTGAAAAATGATGCCTGAAAGTATTGGGTCAGGGAGGGGCAGCGCTCAGTAAAATAGGAATGAATTTCAAAACGAGAAAAAAATGGAAGTGATGATTTCAGCAGTCTCTAAATGAGAGAGATTATCAAGGCCTAGATAACAGGAAAAAAGGGAATCCTGGAGAAAGCTAACCAGCAGCCTACTTTCTTTCTCTGGCTGAGACAGAAGACTAGTCAGCAAAACTAAAAAGTAAAAAATCAAAATGGCTGAAAAAAGGAACTGTGGGCCCCTACTGGGGGCATGGCTGGGACGAGCCATCTGGGCTTGGTGCTCCCAGCTACTCTCCAAGTCTGAGACCATCCCCTGTTCCCAGCGAGGACCACGAATTTGCTTCTTTTCAGCATCCAGATGGCAGGAATAGATCTGCTGACACTGGGGCCGCTGACAGACTGAAGCCAGAGCCCAGAAAGAATTCCCCATGGGGTCTAAGAAGATTGAGTTAACCGGGACATCTTTCTCAGCAAATCTTCCTGGCTTGTCTTCAGTCTCCACTTCCTCCAACTTGAGTTCTCAGCTTACCTCTTGCAGAGATTCCTTGCAGCCCGTATGAAGGGGCAGACAGACAGCAGACAGAAAAGCAAGACAGACAGAACAGAAGAACAGAACACGCAAGAACAGACAGCAGCATCAGGGCCCTCCCAGCTCCGACCAGGCCCCACTCTCCTCCACGAGCCTCCTCCCCTGTGATGAGCTGAACAAGCACCCTCTCCCCAACCCCCAGCACCTCTGCATCTTTCCCACCAGCTGCCGTTCTTGAGCAGCAAGCTTCTTGAGCAGATCACTCACCCAGTTCCCCTACTTCCCAGATGAGGAAAACGAGGCAGAAGAAAGACGGCTGTGTGTCTGTGCCTATCAAAGTCAGACGAGATACTCACTACCCCAAGACCATCTGATTCAGGACCCTGCCCGAGGTCACAAATCTCTGCAGTGACAGAGCCAGGACAAGAAGCTAGTTATTCCGATGGGTGCCCCTTCTTCTGGCTCTCATTGCTGCCTGTGAACGGGACTGCACTCTCCACTGCTCACTGTAAAAGCTCCAGTCTAATCCTCAGGCTCCTCCTGGGCAGATGTAACATATAAAATAATCCAGAAGGCTAATCAAATTCAGGTATAATGGGCAGGGGCAATTATAACAGGAAACGTCTCAATCCAAAAAGTGACCCTGCAATGGCAGACTGTTAGCAACTATGATGACCTATGGGTGAAACTTTATGGATATTTGCATAGAATATCTATGCATTTGCATAGAATATTAAAGTATCTTCCCCAAAATATTAATAAATATGAATAAAAGTATTATTAATTACTGTGATGGCTTTAAGATATGCCCACAAATTCTTTGATACTCCTCCCTCCAGCAAGTGGAATTTAAATCCCCTCCCTCCCCTTGAGTGTGGGCTGGACTCAGTGATTCTCTTCTAATGAACAGATTATGGAAAGGGAAAAATAGTACCTTTACAGTAGCGAAACCTGGCAGACACTACCTTATAACCAAGTGATTAAGGTTAACATCACAGTGGTAAGTCATGTTTATGCCGTGTGCTCCCCGATACGATGCAGTGACGAAGACATATCGCCTCTATTGTACTCTTCCCCCAAATCCATAACATCAGTTTAATCATGAAAAAACACTAGACCAACCCAAATCAAGAGACATCCTACAAAGTACCTGACCACAAGTCTTCAAAAGTGTCAAGGTCACGTGAGACAAGGGAAGAGATAATATTGCCATACACTGGAGGAGAATAAGGAGACATGACGCTTAAATGCAACATGAACTGGATCCTGGAACAGAAAAGAACATTAGTATAGTAGAAAAACTGGGGAAATCTGAATAAAGTCTGTAGTTAATAATTAAAGTTAACAATATTGAACCAAGGTAAATTTGTACTTTTGATAAATGTACCATGCTTACGGAAAATGTTAATATTAGGGGAAGGCAAGTGAAGAATATACAAGAACTCTATATTTGCAACTCTTCTGAAAATCTAAGATTACTTCAAAATAAAAAAGTTTAAAAACGAAACAAAAGTGATGCTCCAGGAAGATGCATCATGCTTATCCTAAGGCTTCAGGTCTGCACAAAACCCTTAAGTGTGCCCTATCACTTCCAGTTTGAGAAGCATTACAGGATCTCTCAGTTATCAACTATTTACTAATCCCATAGCCGTGATGATTACACATCAAGAAGGAATGGCATGTATCATCTTACTCAGTTGAGTCTTTACACCAAGGACCTTTTCTAAATTCCATTCCTATGGGGAAAAAGATGAAAACATTGACGAGGCTCTGAGCATGGCAAGGTTCCAGCCTGTTGCTTCTGGCTGTGGTCCCATCACTCAGCACTTTGCTAAGACCTACAGAGGATGAGTTGCGGACACACCCAAAGGACAAATTCTGAGCATGTACCAATATTAATTCATTTACAGAGAGGATTTTGCTTTCCCCCCTCTCCTTCGAAAAACAGCTTGATGGGCCAGCCCCGTGGCTTAGCGGTTAAGTGCGCGCGCTCCGCTGCTGGCGACCCGGGGTTCGGATCCCAGGCGTGCACCGACGCACCGCTTCTCCGGCCATGCTGAGGCCGTGTCCCACATACAGCAACTAGAAGGATGTGCAGCTATGACATACAACTATCTACTGGGGCTTTGGGGGGAAAAAATAAATAAATAAAATCTTTAAAAAAAAAAAAAAAAGAAAAAAGAAAAACAGCTTGATTTCAATGCTTAGTGCTACCACAAGAGGTAAGCTGTCACTCAACTCTCCACCAGCCATGAGTGAGAAGAAAAGATAAAAATCTTCCCGATAACCTTGAAGGAAAACACTTTAAATATTTATTTATTTTGTGTGTCTGTGAGGAAGATCTGCCCTGAGCTAACATCCATGCCAATCCTCCTCTTTTTGCTGAGGAAGACTGGCCCTGAGCTAACATCTGTGCCAATCTTCCTCCACTTTATATGGGACGCCGCCTCAGGCCCCAGGATCCGAACCCGGGCCGCCAGCAGTGGAGCACTCGCACACTTAACCGCTATGCCACGGGGCCAGCCACCAGGAAAACATTTTAAAGTTCTCATACTTCAGTTTATTTCTGTAATCAGTGGGTAAGGTTTTCTTGTTTTGTTGTTTCTTTATTTTTAAGATGCATTGACAAATTGCTTACAAAAATGGCCCCGAATTCTCCACCCCTATATCCATATCCCTTATTCAACGTGATTTTGTAACTTCATTCATTGAGGGCATGGGGGTGGGAGATGTTATTTCCCTACTTAAAGTTGAGCTGGCCTTGTAACTTGCTTTGGCCAACAGAATGTGGCAGAATTGACAATGTGCCAGTTCTGAACCTAGGTCCAAGAGGCTCTGTTTACTTCTGCTCAGTCTCTCGGAACCCTTCTCTACTACCATGAGAACAAGCCAGGGCTGGCCTGCTTTAGGACGAGAAAACTTGTGGCATAAAAATGAGGTCCGCCAGCTAGGCTCCAGTCAACCCAGCAGCTGATTCAGATACACAACCAACTCCAGCCAAGAACAGAAGAACTGCCCACCTGAGCCCAGCGCAAACTGGTGATCTGTAGTTCTCATTTGTTCAAATTTTTTAAAAAAATATCTCCTAGTAAATCTCTTTGTTTACATAAATCCAGCAATGTGCTGTGCGAGTTTTTCTATGGGTTTTATGCTTTTTGCTGCTAATGTGAATGAGAGCATTTTTCCCATTATAGCTAACAGATTGTTGCTGGTATACAATATAGCTATTATTCCTCATGTATATATGTATCCATAAGTTTACTGAGCTCTCATTAATTTTAGAAGTGTTACCACACATTTGCTTGCTTTTTTTGTTTTGTTTTGTGAGGAAGATCAGCCCTGAGCTAACATCTGATGCCAATCCTCCTCTTTTTGCTGAGGAAGACTGGCCCTGGGCTAACATCCGTGCCCACCTTCCTCCACTTTATGTGGGACGCCACCACAGCATGGCCTGACAAGCGGTGCATCGGTGCGTGCCCGGGATCCGGACCCTGGCCACCAGCAGCGGAGCGGACGCACTCAACCGCTATGCCACAGGGCTGGCCCTTGCTTGCTTTTATTGGTATGTAATTACATTGTTTATTAAAAAAATTTTTTCTTCCTATTATCAGCTCTACTTCAAATATATGTTTCATCCTTTATTGTACTAGCAAGCAATGCCAGAACAATAATGAATATTACCTTGGGTTTGGGGGATTTTTTTTATTTTAATGGAAACCTCTAGTGTTTTCTACTAAGTATGACGTTAAATGTTGGTTTAAGATATATGTAGGTGTGTAGATACATGTACACACATTTTTATTTTTTGATTTATACTACACTTAAATCATGCTACAGAAATATTCTATTTTTCTAAGAATTTTATTTTTAAAAATAAGAATGGGTGTGCATAAGGTCTACCTTACTGGAACAATTGATTATAGGCTTTATTTACAGACTTACTAAAAACATGTTCATATTCCTGGGATAAAATGTTATGCCAACATCGAATGATTCTTCTTTTAGTTTCTTTTCTAACTTTTTCATGTGCTTTATCAGGTTTTTTCAATCATATGATTAGGGTAGCTCTTTTGTTTGAGTGTGATAGCAATTATATAACACGGGAATTATCTGATATTTTGAAATTTTAATAAGTTCATTGGTAAAATTGCAATAGCAACCCATTACCCCATGGTAAGAGGAGGAAAATCCCAACAGATTAAGTTAAACAGTTTATAGAGAAGGAAGGGAGGACAGTCTCTGAAATGCTAGTACTATAGCATACTGACATTTCTGCAGCTCCTGCTAGATACACTCCTTGCCTAAGGGTTCACTTTTCCTTGGTAGTATTTCATCAACTATGCAATCCTTTCCTGACGCTGGGACTTAGCCCTGCCTTTTTGTTGCCTTGTTTTGTTCTATCACGCCAGAAACACTTCTCCACGTTTCCAGACAAGAAAACCTTGGTTTCTCCATGTCTGACCACAGACCAACACCTGTCCATTTCCCACCCCTGTATGTATCAGTTACATATTTTCACAATAATGTTGCAGAAAAAGCAATCCGGCAGCATTACCGGCATACAACAGTAAGTGCTTATAGCTCATGTTAGGTGTGGCGGTCAGTTAGGTGGCTCTGCTGATCTTGGCTGGGATGACTTACCCTGGTAGAATTCCCACCCTGGAATCAGCTGGTTGTCTGCTGACACAGGAGATCCTTGGCTGGGGAAACTAGGGTCATTTGGCTCTGCTCCGACAATGTTCTCACGGGAATGGCGGAAGCACAGGAGAGCAGGCAGAAACAGGCGATGCCTCTTGAGGCCTAGGCTTGGAACTGGCACACCATTCATCACTACCACGGCACCCCACTGGCCAAAGCCGAGGTCCCAAGGCCAGACTCAAGGGCGAGGAAACAGACTCTGCCTCTTTAGTGAAAAGAACTGAAAAAGGCATGATCCGGGAGAGGGGCAGAAGTGGCCACCCTTGCAACCTACCACACTACATCTCCTCTGTCTTCAGCTCACTTTGTCTAAACATCAGTGACCTGCGTCCTTTCCTCTCACATCTTCCCCCCACCACAATGTCTGGCCACAAGTCACCCTTTCCCTCCAGAAGAGACAGGGCTGTTTTTCTGCCCAAACACTTTAGCTCTCTCAGGAACACAAGGAAGCAGTCGGGCCTTCTCGGGTCAGGGTAAGGAGCAAGAACTGCTGAGTGAGCGGTTTAAAGATGTCCCAGGTGGGAAGGCAGGGAAGAGAGAGAACAGAGACTCCATGGCAGACCACAGAGACGTGGCTGGGTATGACTCAGAGGAGAATGCCTGTTCAGTGATCTCTGCCTTTTAGTGAGTCAGGAATATAGAAAAATAACGGTTGGGACTATACAGAGTAACACCCACTAGAGGTGCAGCTTCTCCGTGTCAGCGTATGTGTCAAGTTGGGCAGTCTGAGTGAAAGGCTTTGCCATCAAGAGCTGCCTGATCTTGGGCAGGCTCTGTACCTCTGAGGACAGGATAAAACCAAGAAGCTGGACGAGTCTCAGTGACCCTTCCAACACCAACATTCCATGGCTATCGATTTTATTTTGCCACCAACCTAAACTCTCTTCATGTATACTCATTCTTCAGGTCAACTTGTAGTATGACTGCTCACAATTTTAAAAATCAGAAGGAACACGACCAACAGCATAACCTTAGACCCAACCTCTCGAGATGGGCATTCTACCACCTTAGATGATGAAATGCTGACAAAGGATTATTATTCTGTCCAAGTACCTTCGCATGAAGGGAACCAAATGTGTACATTGTTCAGGGCAGCGCAGGTTCAACTGTGATTGAAGACTCAGATCTATTTCAAACAATAATGTCTTTACATTTGCTCACAATGAGAATTACCATTATTTCCCTAATTTCAGTTCTTTTTTAAAAATTCAATTTATTTTTTTTTCTTTTTTTTTGGTGAGGAAGATCAGCCCTGAGCTAATCCGATGCCAATCCTCCTCTTTTTGCTGAGGAAGATTGGCCCTAGGCTAACATCCATGCCCATCTTCCTCTACTTTATATGGGATGCCACCACAGCATGGCTTGACAAGCAGTGCATCAGTGCACGCCCAGGATCCGAACCTACGAACCCTGGGCCACCGAAATGGAGTGCACGCACTTAACCGCAGCGCCACCAAACCGGCTCCTCAATTTATTTTGCGAATAGATGATAGACGCACATGGCACTAAACTCATAAGTTACAAAATACTATAAAGTAAAAAGTAAGTTTCTCTATCATCCCTATTCCTAAGATACTCAATTACCTTCCTCAGTGACAACCACAGTTACCAGCATTCTATATGTATAATAGGTGCACACATTTGTGTATGTGTGTGTGCACACAGGCATGAACACACACACACACATACTATTCTTCTTAAACTAATAAATGGTATTATACTAAAAACATTGTTTTGCACCTTGATTTTTCCCTCTTAATGGTATATCAGGCATTATTCCATATAGAGCTGCCTCATTCTTTAAAAGACTATCCCATATTCTGCTATGCGGATATTCTATTATTTAACCAGTTCCCGTCAGTGAGTATTTAGGCTGTTCCCAGCATTTTGGATTTGAAACAATGCCACTGTGAGTAACTATGTACACAGGCCACTTTGCACAGACGCAAGCACATCCTCCTGCAAGTGGAACCGGTCAGCCCACGGATAATGCTGCATTTGTCACTTGGACAGATAAAGCCAAAGCACCTTCCAGACACAGCGGATCAGGGGTTGGCAAATTATGATCCCAGGCCAAATCCAGCCCACGAACTAAAGATGTTTTTGCATTTTTAAAGAGTTGTTTTTAAAAAAAGGAGGAGGAAAAGCGAGGAGGGGAAGAATAAGTGACAGAGACCTCACGTGACCCGGAAAGGTTAAAATATTTACTATCTGGTCCTTTTCAGAAAAAGTTTGCTGACCCCTCCACTAGGCCAATTTACACTCCCACTAACAATGTAGGACAGTATTTCTCCACGCTTTCAGTTCTAATCTTTGCTCAAAGGAAGATTTAAAGTAATGCTCTGGATTTTGTTTCACCTGAAGCATCTATAACACTAATGTACTGGCACTAGGATTTTTCCAGGCCTGTTTCAGGAAGCAAACACAAACTGACACTTGAGCTTCTCACTTCACAGTCACGAGCGGCAAGAAAAGGTTAGAATCCCCAACTGTCAGAATTGAAAGGAACTTAAAAGGTTGTCTGGTCTGAGCATTATGAATTTTGTACACCATTAAAATTTCAAACAGAATTTAAAGGCTTAAAACAATGTTGCCAACTTTTCATTTTGCCAAGTCAAGTCATTAAAAAATAAAAACAATCCAACCGCCATCTACTTTCACCATCACCTCATAAAACAAAGGAATTTAATACCAAAAAAGTAGGACATCTCCAACCTCAGAATAAAGGAGAATCTATTGAATTGAGTACACTTAGCTTCACGAAAAGCCAACCACAGTCATTTTCTTTCTGCTGATTTTGCTTCAGATTGAGGAAAAGTCCACCTCAAACTCATGTTTGGGAACCAACCTCACTGTTTCCTAAACAATCTAAAGCCCCACACCCAAATGACATGCTCCGGATTCAACTCTGGTGACGAATCCGTAGCAGATTCAGGACCAGAGCCCAGGACTTCTGCCTCCCAGTCTCACATCTTTCCCCCAAACCACATTCCTCACATGTCCAGAATCTGGAAAACAAACAGCACAACTGGTCCAACCAACACCCCAGCCCACTCTCTATCTCCCCCATCCCACTCTCTATCTCCCCATCCCACTCTCTATCTCCCCAGCCCACTCTCTATCTCCCCCAGCCCACTCTCTATCTCCCCCAGCCCACTCTCTATCTCCCCAGCCCACTCTCTATCTCCCCAGCCCACTCTCTATCTCCCCAGCCCACTCTCTATCTCCCCAGCCCACTCTC
Source organism: Ceratotherium simum simum (assembly GCF_057802395.1). NCBI lineage: Eukaryota > Metazoa > Chordata > Mammalia > Perissodactyla > Rhinocerotidae > Ceratotherium > Ceratotherium simum. The sequence goes on along the minus strand of NC_141924.1, from coordinate 27,379,512 downwards.
TATCTCCCCCATCCCACTCTCTATCTCCCCAGCCCACTCTCTATCTCCCCCAGCCCACTCTCTATCTCCCCCAGCCCACTCTCTATCTCCCCAGCCCACTCTCTATCTTCCCCATCCCACTGCCCTTAGGTCTGATCTGCTCATCTCTCCACCAAAACATGCTTTTCAGTCCTCTTCATGAGGTGGGGGGTGGGGTGGATGACAGACAACAACAAAAAAATAGGAAACCTCCTCTCTTCTAAACAGCTGGAGAATTCTCAAGTCTTGCAGGCCCAAAGAACAATCATCCATCCAACCATTCTAAACGTGTCTTTTTTCCACCAACCCTTATAAATAGGCTCCACTTCACTCCCTTCCTCTATGTTGCCAGAGCCTGGCCTTTTCCGTAGTGCCCGTGGTGGAGAGGGAGAGGGGGCTCTAGAAATACATACTTGAGTCTTTACAGGCACTTAAGAATTAATCAGCTGTGATGGTTAACTTTACGTGTCAACTTGACTGGACTAAAGGATGCCCAGATAGTTGGTAAAATATTATTTTTGAGTGTGTCTGTGAGGGTGTTTCTGGAAGAGAGTAGCATTTGAATTGATGAACTGAGTAAAGCAGATGGCCCTCCCCAATGTAAACAGGCATCATCCAATCACCTGAGGGAATAAAAGAAAAAGGCAGAGGAAGGGCAAATTCGCACTATCTGCTTGACCTGAGACACCCACCTCCTGCTCTTGGACATCACATCTGCCCTCCTGATCCTCTGGATTTCAGACTCAGATCAGGACTTACACTACATCAGCCAACTCTTAGGCCTCTGGACTCCGACTCAATTATACCATTGGCTTTCCTGGTTCTCCAGCTTGCAGAGAGCAGATCATGGGACTTCTTGGCCTCCAAAACTGTGTAAGCCAATTCCTATAATAAATCTCCTCATATATATATATATATTTATATTTATATTTATATATTTATTTATATTTATACATATCCTATCGGTCTGTTTCTCTGGAGAACCCGGACTAATACATCAGCTTCCCTAGAATTTCAGGGCCAAGGAAGCTTCAATGGCCTCGGATATGCAGCAAGAGAAACACTACATCTATTTCAGATTCAAGCCCTCGCCTTCCTCTGCCCTCTCTGGTCCTCTTTCATTTAATATTCAGCTTTCTTCCGTGTGCCAGGCACCATCCACTTGCCCTGTGACTGCTCACCCACGTCCTGACAAGAGTCAGCCTCGTTCTGCACCACCTGCCCCGTGGGCACAACACTCCTTCTGGCACAGCTCTGTCAGCTACACTCAGACTATAGCTGTATCCACCACAACTTAAAAATAAAAAATTACTCAGATGAACTGTAGTATATTTATAAAATGGAATACTACTCAGCCATAAAAAGGAACAGACTACTGTACATGCATGAACCTCAAGCTAGCCACAAAAGAATACATACTGCGTGATTCCATTTATATGAATTTCTAGAACAGGAAAAACTAAATTATGGTGCTTGAAATCAAAACAGTGGCTGCTGGGGGGGACTGACTAGGAAGGGGCATGAGAATTTTCTGGGGTGATGGAAATCTTCTTGATAGGGCTGTGGTTTACATGGGTGTATATGTCAGTCAAACTCACTGAACTGTACCCTTAAAATTTCTATCACTATATGTAAATTATACACCAATAAAAGACTCTAATCCAAAAAAAACAATAAAGATGGAGCTTTCCTAGTACCTTTCCTTCCAACCAGACGTAGACTCCATCCCGAATTTAACGTAATCAATGCACTTTAATACTTTTATTATATATGCATATACCCTTAAGCAATATATATTTTTATGCCTTTAAACTTTATATATATTACACACACGTGTGTATGGATGTATGTATTCTTCTGTAATTTGTTTTTTTGCTCAACATTATACATCAGATTCATCCATCTGATACCAGTAGCTGATCATGCATTTTTAGAGCTAAGTATATTCATGTAATAGAATACTACATAATCAAGTCATTCTTTTTTTGCCATATATTCAGGTTGTTTCAAAGCAGTGCTGCTATGATTTTCTCTATCTGCTTGTATGTGAGTGCTAAGGCATTTAGGGGCGGGGTAGTGAGGCTGCAGGATGAACAGACGGTCTGTTCCAACCGTCTAGACCGGTCTATCTACCAGATACTGCCATATTCTTCTCCAAAGAGATCAACAGTTGATGAATAACCTATATTTTTACCAAATACTTAGTAGTGTCAAACTTCAATTTTTTTGCAAATCTGACAGGGCTGAACTATTATCTCCTTATGGTTTTAATTTGTGGTTCCCTGATTACTAGTTTGGTTGAACATATTTTTATGTATTCATGGCCATTTGAGTTTCCTCTTCTATGAATTATTTGTTCATATCTTTTGCTCATTTCTCTTTTGGACTGTCTTTTTCTGAGTTGCAAATATATCTTTCCACTTTGTGTCTTTTTTAAATGGAATATTTTGATAAATTTTAATGTTTTTGAGGTTATCAATCCATTCTTCTATGGTTTGTGCTGTTTCATAAGGAATCCTTGCTTGTCTGCAGACTAAAGATATTTACATATGTTTTCTAATAAGAGTTTAAGTTTTGCCTTTAATATTTAGAACATTAATCCATTTGCAATTACATTTAGTGTATTAAGTGAGATAAGGATTCAGTTTTTTCCCCATATAGATAACCAAATTTCAGCAACACTTCATTCCCCCACCAATGCGCAATGCCACCTTTGTCACATATTAAGTCTCCATGCGTGGATGAGTCTGTGGGCTCCTTATTCAGATCTTAGTTACTACTTATTTATACTAAGTCTTGATAGCAGATAGCCAGAGTCAACCCACCTCGTTGTTCTTGAGAATGTTTAAATGATTTGGGGTATTTTTTTAAATTATTTTATTGAGGTCATATTGGCTTACAACATTGTGTAAAATTCAGGTGTACATTATTATATATCAGTTTCTGTATAGACTGCATCGTATTCACCACCAATAGTTTAGTTTTTATCCATCACCATATACATGTGCCCCTTTATCCCTTTCGCCTTCCCCCCGCCCCCTTCCCCTCTGGTAACCACTAACCTGTTCTCTTTATCCATGTGCTTGTTCATCTTCCACATATGAGTGAAATCATATGGTGTTTGTCTTTCTCTGACTTATTTCACTTGGCATAATACCCTCAAGGTCCATCTATGTTGCCACAAATAGCACGATTTTGCCTCTTTTACGGCTGAGTAGTATTCCATTGTATGTATATATATACCACATCTTTATCCATTCATCTGTTGATGGGCACTCGGGTTGCCTCCACGTCTTGGCTATTGTGAATAATGCTGCAATGAACATAAGGGTCCATAAATCTCTTTGTTGATTTCATGTTCTTTGGATAAATACTCAGTAGTGGGATAGATGGATTGTATGGTATTTCTATTTTTAATTTTTTCGAGAAATCTCCATACTGTTTTCCATAGTGCCTGCACCTGTTTGCATTCCCACCAGCAGTGTATGAGGGTTCCCTTTTCTCCACATCCTCTCCAACATTTGTTATTTCTTGTCTTGTTAATTATAGCCATTCTGATGGGTGTAAGGTGCTATCTCATTGTAGTTTTGATCTGCATTTCCCTAATAATTTGTTTAAATGTTTTCTTCATTGACATATCTAGTGCCTAGAATAATGGCAGGCCCATAGTAGCAACTCAATAAATATCTACTGAATGACCGAAGGAATCTCATCTCGTACCAGCTAAATAAATAGTTCAGCAGTTTCCCGACATGCTGGACAGTGTTTTACCTTCAGGGAGAGGAAGAGGAGGCAGTCAGGGGCACTGTCTCCTGCTTCCACTCTTTCTTGCTCTCTGTCACCTTTTGTCCCTTCTCATTCAGACCAGAATCTTGAAGAACGAATCCTCAGCAAGCCCAACAACTACTACTCGGTATGGCTACAGCCTGCACGTACAGGGTTTAGTGAGAGTGGGACTGCTGCTAATTGCGACCTTGGAGGATTCTGATGACAAACTGTAGACGGCTCTGTGAGGTCTTCTGAAGTCTGGCCAATATCTGGGCCCCTAAGCCTTAGAAATAGGACAAGGGGTCATCTAAAATTAGGTCTTCTATGCAGTTGAACATCTTTATTCTGTAGGCTAGTGTTAATTCAAAATAGACTTCTCTCCGCAGCAGAATTCTTGGCGTGTTTTGTTAATAATATAAAAAGAACCACCATTTACTTACTACTCGCTACTCGAAAAGGCATTGTGCTAAGCGCTTTGCATATACACATATATTTCACTGACTCTTCAAAACTATCACTTTTTTTTTTTTTGCCTTTTTGCAGTGAGCAATATTGATTCATTTTTTCATTCATCCAACATTCTTGAGCCCTTGGGCTGAGCTGGGTCTAGGACTGCCAAAACGCAGTTTCAGGAACTCACAGTTCAGTGAGCAGACTTTTAAAGAAATAGTTACCATGCAGTATGATGACTGCATTTACAAAAACACATCCAAAACACAGTCTAGAAATGAGCATGACTGACTCTGAGGGGCAGGGGAGACAAGTTGTGGCGTCAGGGGAATCCAGGAAGAGGCTTTTAAATAGGACGTGACCCCTGAAGGCACTCTTGAAGTCCTCTCTCTCCTCCAGCTTGATCTGGTTACTCCACCCTTCCTCTGGTCTCTCCTTCTCAGCGAGCCTGTCTTCCTTCTTGCTTTATTCACCAATGGTTTCTTGCCAATGGCTTCCTCCCTTAACTACGATTTTTTAACATTAACTTTTTAACAACTTTATTGAGGAATGATTCACATATTATAAAACTGACCCATGTCAAGTGTATAATTCAATGAATTTTAGTAAATGTACTGAGTCAAAACCATCATGTAAAGTACCAGTATTAACCCCACTGAACAGGAGGAATCTGGGGCTCAGGGAAATGAAGTGTCATATGCACACACCTCCCAATAGTAACTGGCCGAGCTGGAATTCGGATTAGTGTAATGGCTCACCAAAGCGTCTTCAAGTGTTAAACAGGGGAAGACCCCCACGGAGTTCTTCAGTGTGAGGGCACCTTCTTTATTCCCTTGAATCTAAGGACTAGGTACGTTATGAAACTGGAAAGTGTTGTTTGCAGAGGGTTTAGGCTGGGAAAGAAGGCTGGATTGAAATGTTGTTTGAAATGTGAGCAAAATACTTTAAGAGTTGAACCAATACACACAACCAGCCAAACAAAAACCCAACGTCAAACACACACACACACACAGAGTTGAACCAACAATCAGTGCGTGTGATAAAGCCACAAATTAAAAAATGTATTTGCAATGTTAATAATAAACCACTCTGGTTACTTTTATTCTAAACCTTTATGCTTATTATTTGGCTTTCCAGGGTATTTACAAACAATAATTTCCCAATGGAAGATATTTTCTTCTTCCTCCCCCCAGGCAAGCTGTGACATGGAATAGTCTAACAGGCAGTTCAAAGGACCAAGGCTCCCCACTTTTTCCAGGCTAAATTACGGGGTTTGAAACCTTCTGACAACTGAATTAGCTGACTGGTACAACAACAGCAAACGCTTTATAATTTGTGTTGCCTTCAGAGATGGCTGAAATTAGGCTGCTGATAATGGACGAGAAGTGCCTGGACTACTGATAGACCACCCTCCCACATTCAGCGGAAGGGAGGACAGGGGCTCCCGCCGTTTCAACTTGAGTTACACGTCACATGCTGCATGCCCAATTTTTGAATAGTAATGCTGGGAAAATGGCAATAGTGCTTGAGATATTTGTTGACAGGGTAAAGCTACCCATTCCTCAAAAAAAAAAAGGAAGGCTCAAACACAGCCCATGTAGAAGGCCTTGCCAGATTAATATGCTCGGCTGTCTCTCTTTATGCAGCCATCATTCTAATAACGGAATTGAATGTGCAGAAGCCCCTCTCTGCCCCTACTCCTGGATTAGGACACCAGAAGAATAGTCTCAATTCAATATTGGGACACGCAGGCAGAGGTAACTAGACTGTGGTATGCTTTTTAGGTCAATATTAAAGAAAATATATCTGAGATTACTCTAAATTCAATATTTTATTTCATATTCAGCAAACGAAGGCTAGATCAGAATCAGTTTTCAGGTAGCAACCTAACACGTCCCCTAAAGCAGCGATTAACAAACTTTTCCTTTGAAGGCCCAGAGAGTAAATATTTTAGGCTGCATGGGTCACATGGACTCTTGACACAACTACTTAACTCTGCCATTGAAACGTGAAAGCAGCCATAGACAATACATAAAATGAATAAGTATGATTGTGTCCCAATAAAACCTTATAGACACTGAAATCTGAACTTCATATAATTTTCACATATCATATACTTTTATGATTTTTTCCAGTCATTTAAAAATGTTGAATCTATTCTCAACTTGTGGACCATAAAAAAATCAGGTTGCTAAATTTGGCCCACGGACCATAATTTGCCTACAGCATTAGAGATTCCCTGTGTTCCAGGTATGTCTGCAATTTGTTTTCCAGTATGTGAACCAGCCTCTTCCGCCACAGCCCATCCTCAAACTCAGTGGGTCAGGCAGAGCTATAAGAGCAGAAAACCAGAAACCCACCCCAAACCAACCGAGATGTTTCAGTCCCCTGCCTGCCTCAGTTACTGCCCCCCCCCCACACACACACCTCGACCTACCTTTATTTGATGTTCACGGCGCCCTTTCCTAATTACAAGGGATCTTGTTCCTATTCTTTGGGATCCTGGTAAGTTACATTAACTAGAAACTTAGAACTACGCATTGAAATAAAAATAAAGCAACTGGCATTCAGCAGAAGGTTACAGAAATTAGAAGTGAGGGTATGGACATTGCTTTCTTTGCAGAAGTGGATACATTTGTTTTCTTTCTTTATCTTCAGATAATTTCTCATTACAAGTTATAAAATGAAATTACTTTAGAATGTTACAAGGTGTGTATTCTACAAATTTATTAAAGTTCCATTTGAATAGGGTTTTTTTAGTGCCTATGTAGCGAAAAGTGGTTTACTAGGATGCAGAGGGTCTTTCTGAACTATGGACCAGAGCAAGAATTGTCCAAGCGCACCACAGTTATTAGCTGGTCGGAGGCATGGATACTCTGTGAAGTGAGAACCAAGATCAGATTAGAGCTCACCAGTGCTCGGAAATTTGGTGCTTGAATAACGGTGCAGTGGAGGCAACATTATACTGTGGCATCTGAACTATCTAACACATAGACTTGCGACCTTGGACCACTCTAAGCCTCGTTTTCCTCATCTGTGAAATGGGGATGAAACAGTTTACGTGAAGGTGCTTTTTGTAAACTCTGAAGTGCTGTCCACATGAAAGCCATTACTGTTACTTCCCAAGTCTGAGTGCAGCCTCTTGTTCACGGTTCACAAACATTACTTGTGGGAGTAGGTGAGGTGGGGGGAGGCTTTGGGAAAATACAGATTCCCAGTCTCACTCAGACTTACTGAATCCGAATTTCTGTGAGAGGACCTAGAAATCTATATTTTTAACAGGTTCCCTAGGTAATTACAGTGTGTCTGGAAAGCTCCATTTTGTTCATAAGCCTCGGTTGATGGATTTTAAAGAACCAAATATTTTCTTCTTAATCCTAGCTTGGACTTTCCCCCTAAAAGTTCATGTCATTTGTCTTCATAGACAGTGAGGGAATCAGAAGAGACAGAGTCAAGAAGAACAAGAATTATCTCCACTTGACCTTCTTGGGAATGTCTGTTCCAGCAAGTGGAAATAAAGAGAGAACTGGTGTGTTGATGTCCACCCCAGCATATGAACCCCAATTGTGTTTCTCCTTCTCCAGCTCCCCCTCTGTGGCCCCGAGATTTACAGCGTTGTCTTCACTTTCTTCTGTGCATTGAAACACGTTTGCGAAAGAGCGAGCGTGCGATTCAGCACACCATGAGTGCACAACAGATTGACAATATCCTTTCCAGTTTTGCTACTCAAAACTCATCATTGAAAACGTTTTTTCATGTTATTTCTGGAAATAACACAATTGTAGTGTTGGCACACACAGATCACAAACACAAAAAGAATCTCAGTCGTACTAAAAAGATAAATTGATTCTGAATTTCTCACATTTTCTGCACTGCCACTAATTTACATATGAGTAATTGTAGATTTCAAATGAGTGAAAGCATCCACCTCCACATTGGCAGCCCAGATTGTTTTCAACAGAACTCAGTAGTATGTACACACACACAAATGCTCTCTTATAGTACTGTGCACCTTCCTAATGTTTGGGAGCCATACAAAGTGTTCCCCTGTTTGCAGAATTCCTTCCACAAATATTAAGTATTTGCTATTTTCCACACACTGTGTTAGAAGTTTACATAAGACATAGTCCCACAGTCCTGACCTCAGAAGTTCACAGGCTTGGTAGGAAGATGGTCATGAATATCTCACTGGAGAAAATCTTAGCTTTCATGTTAATTATATTAATGAAATCATATTTCCAAATTATACTCATTATAAAAATAGAGAATATTTTCCCATGGAAAAATATGAAATCAACATATCTACTCTGTGTGTAGCCTGATCCTTTACTCCATAATTTATTATTTATTATAATTTATTATTATCCTTTATTATCTATTCCACATTTTATTAACTTGATGGAGATACTGCTTTGAAAGTAAGTAAATGCTTAAATATTTGAGGGATTAAAAGGGGTACATCTTCTACATTTAGTAATGTTAGTTAGATATGTTCATACGTATTGTTCAGCATCACTTCTAGCTTCAACTTTCTTCAGAAGATGACTGGACGCTGAGTCTCCACCCTATGGCTCCAAATCTCCAGAGATAAATTTCCAGCAAAGTCTTGAATACCTCTACCTTTCTTCTTCCAAATGTTCCTCAAACTCAATAAGTCAAAAAGGGAACTTATTTTTTCCTCTCCAACGTGAGCTTATTTCAGGGAGCCCTGCTGCCATTCTCCCAGATGCTGAGGCTTCCATTTTCGATGTCATCTCTGACCCTCTCTCTCTCAGTCCTCATCAGGAGCTAAATACTGTGGGGAATCTTGGTCTTCTTTCTCTCCCACTCACTGCCACTCTCCTACTTTTAGTTCTTTGTTTCTCAAACCAGGGTCCAAAGACTCTCAAGGGGCTCCATGCAAATATTCTTGGGGATTTGAGAGTTCTGCATCATAAGTTTTACAATTTCTATCTTCATGTCCAGGACAATCTAACAAAATTAACAGGTACATGTTGGGGTCATCAAGATTTGTAACTGAGTTCTGCCACTCATTTTAACATCCATGTTTGTGTGTTGGCTCTAAGTTTGGCAAGTCCTCTTCTGGGCTCTCATGGTGCCCAGCTTGGTCTAGAACTCCTTGCACTTACAACTGTGTGAGTCTCGCTTTCCCAGTGGACTATGAGACCTTGGAGGACAGGGACTGTGTCTGCCTTATTTTTGTGTTCCGAGAACCTAGCATTGGGGCCGACACATAGTAGGAACTTACAGTTGTGGTCATTGTGTGTATATTGTCTTGGAGTCTTCCTTTTCCTCTCACACACATTCCCATGTATGGCTATAGTTATTTTAATATTTATGTAGCATTTGGTCATATTGATAGATGACATTCAGCTAACATCTCTTATTTTTAGACGTTAGGATTATTTTCGTTTGTTGGTTATTTGAGTAGTACAGTTAAAAACATCTTTGAACAAAGTTATTTTTCTCTCATCTAGATTGTTTTCTTGAGAATCCTTTAATAGAAATACTAGGTCAAAAGGCACAAGCAGTTTTATTTCTCTTGTAATATGATTCTAGGTTGTTTTTTGTTTGTCTTTAAATGAGGAGACCAGACTGAATTGTAATGTATGACTTCTTTTTAGATATGTTTCTTTCCTTTTCAATTAAATTCTCTTTGATTTGGAATCAAACTAGAAAGAACACACGATGATTATTATCCTTCTGCCACTGCACCATCATTGCTTACCTGGACCTTCCTCCCTTCCTCCAGTCTTTACACCTTCAGCCACACCTTCAGAAGTGCACAGTACTTCAGCCTGACTAATGTCTCAACAGGCAAATCTAATCATTTAATCCAATCATGCTTCAAACACAGCAGAGGCTTTCCATCGCCTGCCAGATGAAGTCCAGCTACATTGTCAGGGGCATATGAGCCCTTCAGGACACGGGTTCTGTTTCCCTTTCTAGTTTTATCTTTGGCTGCTGCCCAGATGCACTCTCCGCGCACCCTGAAGGCACTATTTTCAGTTGGGAATGTACATGATGTTCCCTCCATCTGAAATGAACTCCCCAGCCCCTTGCCTGCCTGGCATGGCCCTACTCATTCTTCAAGACTCAGCTCCAAGTCCTAAGTGCTGCCCTACTTCCAACCTTATTACCTGCCCTGCCCCTATTCTTCCAGATTTCTTCCATCCTTCATTAACCATTGTCACCTATATTGAAGCTCTTTGTTAATTTTCTCATCTTCTCACTTAGACTGTGAGCTCATTAAGAAGGAATTTTGTCAGTAATTTTTGTAACCCAGTTTTTAATACAGTAATGAGAGCATAGCTGATCCTCAACAAACATTTCTTTTTTTTTTTTTTTTTTTTAAGATTTTATTTATTTACTTTCCTCCCAAAGCCCCAGTAGATAGTTGTATGTCATAGTTGCACATCCTTCTAGTTGCTGTATGTGGGACACGGCCCCAGCATGGCCGGAGAAGCGGTGCGTCGGTGCGCGCCCGGGATCCGAACCCGGGCCGCCAGCAGCGGAGCGCGCACACCCAACCGCTAAGCCACGGGGCCGGCCCTCAACAAACATTTCTGAATGAACAGAATTGTTATTTTGGCTTACTCATTTATAAGTAGACTAGTTACAGGTAAGTCTACTTATTTGTAAATTGAGAATCCATTTATGGTAAACATGGTAATTCTCAATCATCCAGAATATTAATGTGTTAAAACTCTCCCTCTTTCCCCAACTATTTGGTATTTTTAATGAGCAGCAGTTGTAATTTTGTTTATTAACTAAGCTGTAAACCCTAGACTGCAAGCTACACAGGAAACATCTAGTTCACCATCATATCCCCGGTGCTTAGTACTCATACCTGACACCCAGCCAGCACTCAATAACTATTCGCTGAATGAGCGAATAGATGAATGAATGAAATTTTGAGAAAAGGCACTAAACCTGTGGCATGTCACAAACCTGGACAGCTGGGAATTTACTGCATTTATGTATACATGTCTCCCCTATTTTATTCATTGTTGAGGTGTCCATTAACTCACTGCTTTTCTAGGTAACCTCTATGGCGTCCTCTACCTCTACCAGTACATGACTCCGAGGGCCTGTTTGAACCATGCCATCTCCAGCTCATCTCTTTAACAGGAGATGCCTTGTAAATGTCAACTACAAGCCAGGAAGCCAACACCTTGGTGTAGTAGGCAAGACCGTCCCTTTGCCCCTGCAACAAGAAGGCAAGCAGTCTGTAGGGCTGGCCTCTTCATTTATCTCCCAGCATCAAATCTAAATCAACCAACATCCTGTTGTTCTGGGGGATAAATAACTAAATCACATCTCACGGCTGAGCTGATTTACCGACACACGATGTTATCCAGAGCCTACTGCCAAAACCTGAAGCTGTGCTTTTGAGGGAAGCATGAAGTATCGGCACAGAGAGATCACATCCCCTTCCCCTGTGTCGAAGCTCCTTGGGATGTGTGTCTTATTTCTTGGTATCCTGGTGACAGTGTGTGTGTTTGACCACAGCCTATTACAAAGAACAAACATTTCCAGCTACTACGTAGTTTCTCTCTTGGATTACCAGTCCTATTAAAAAGCTTTATAAGGGAATAAAAAACTAAGGTAGTAATTAATGGAGTGGAGGGAACAACATGGTGTGGCAAGGGAAAAGAATTATCTTCAGCTGTGTATCGGAAAGATGAGAGGCAGAGGAAAATTAAAAAAAAAAAAAGAAACCTGGAATGACAGCAAAAGTCCTGCTATTTGGTTCATTGAAAAAGGTATTATACATTCTCAATGACTCACTCCCAGGCTTATAACTTCTATTAAAGCCCTGTTGTGTGAAAGCTAAAATCTTAATTGAAAATAGAACAGACGGAGCCAATACTGTATTTACGAAAGCTGTTATCAATGCTGACTGCTCTCAAATGCATTCTTTTTATGAGGCTGGAAGGACTACGGCAGGCTCTGCAGTCCTGAGCATCGCTTAGCTTTAGCTGCAGGGCCAGCTGGAAATAGTGCCCAGCAGGCACAGACCAGGGTCTGGGTGTCTAAGTGTCAATGTATTATCTTTACACCTTTTTTATATATTAAATATTTCTTTTTTTTTTTTTGAGGAAGATTGGCCCTGCGCTAACATCTGTTGCCAATCTTCCTCTTTTTTCTTCTCCACAAAGCCCCAGTACATAGTCGTATATCACAGTTGTAGGGCTGTAGCTCTTCTATGTGGGATGCCTCCTCAGTATGGCTTGACGAGCGGTGAGTGCGTCAGTGCCCAGGATCCAAACCAGAGAACCCCGGGCTGCTGAAATGGAACGCACGTACTTAACCGCTACACCACCGGGCCAGCCCCTAAATATTTCCTTTTTACAAAAAGTGTAAGTCACAGAGTGCTAGAGGTTCTCTAAGACATATACCTAAGGGTGAAACAGCTAGGGTGTAGATCATGCATATTGTCAATTCTACTAGATACTGCAGATTCCAGTGTCTCACCATGGACGTACTGAATCAGCAGCTTAGGTGTTGCCCACAAATCTGCATTTTCAACAAGCTCTCCAAGTGCTTCTTATGTACAACAGACTTTGTGAACCACTGTTTATAAATACATTCTCTGGGTGGTGCTCTATAACTCCAATGGCTTCAATTACTATTACCTATATGCCAATAACTCATAAATTTATATCTTTAAATAAAACTTTCTTCTAAGCTACAGACCTCAATAACCATCTGCTATGGATCTCTCTACTCGAATGGCTCACAGGTGCCTCAAATTCAAAGTGCACAAAACAGAACCAATCGTGCCAAGTCCCACCCCTTGGATTTTTCTGCAGAGTTCTGTGTCTCAGTTCATGGCACCACTATACACCCAGTTTCATCAAGCCAGAAACCTGAGAGTCTGTCATTCTTAACTCCTCTCCTCCCTTATCCTCCACCTCCTATCATTCACTAAGTCCTACTGATTCTACTACTAAAATATCTCTTGAATAGAATACATCTCTCCATTCCCTTTACCATCTCCCTAGTCCAGGTCATCTGGATTACTGTAATAGCCTCCTCACCAGTCTTCCTACCTCCAGTCCATTCTCTACCTCGTGGCCAAAGCAACCTTCTGAAACAAATACTTGATTTTCAAAAATCCTCTTAGAACCTCTCGATACGACTTACACAGTCTTTCACGACCTGGCCTCTCCCTACCTTTCCAACCCTCAACTCTTGCCACTACCCCTTGACTCTACCCATTTAGCTACTCTGAATGCATCTCATGTCCTTACACGTGCCATTCCTCTCTCCTCTTTTGCATAGGCTGTTCATTCCACCTGGAATGCAATCCTCCTCCTCTTTCCCTGGCTGCCCTTGCTGACCCTTCAAGTCCAAGCTAAACAGTCATCCTGTCTGGAAGGCTTTTATGAACCCCCAGACTAGGTGAGGAACTCCCATTACAATCCCCTAGCAACTTCTTTTGCAACAGCATACCACAATTCGCAGAACTGCTTAACCATCTTCTCAGATAGACTACAAACTCTATGAGGAGATCCAGGCCATGCAGGCTTGCTGCCTCACAATGGATTCCCAGCACATAGTAGGAGGTTCGTTTTAAATATTTGTTTGATGAGTGTTACCATGTTACACTTAGTCTCCATGCAAACAAAGCTTATGAAACAGCCTCAGCTGTTTCTTTCAACTTGAAGATATGCACAATTCTAAATTCAGAAAGTCATGTATTATCTGCAGTGTTTATGTTTTATTCTCCTGTTGCTTTGGCAAACATCGTCTGCCACCAGAGAAGCAGTCCATCAAAAGGAGCAAGGGATGGCAAGACTCAGAACGAGCCAATTTGTCAAAGCTTGAAAAAAAAAAGCCCCATGTATTTTAACAGTGTCACACCTCAACTACAAGGGAGGCACAATGCCTAAAATCTCATTAGGATTACAGTGATTGAAGTGGAAAGGCTTCTGGCAAAAGGCTTGAAAGTTAATATTTTTTTGGGCTGGGATTTTCCATCTAAGGCACAGCTGGGTATAATCAGTTGCTGCCAAGGATGGAGGCTGCATGCGAGTTCACCAGCAGTTTACCTAGAGCACAAGCTCTCCATTTTAAATCCCCAACATTCCATCCTCTTTTTTTTTCTTAGCATAAACGTTAAGAACACAGACTCTGGTGCCAGAATGTTTGCTTTAAAACCCCTGCTACATCACTTCTTAGCTAAGGTATGCTGGGCAAATTACTTAGCCATTCAGTGTCAAGCTTCCTCACTTGAACATGGGAATACAACAGCACTTATTTCACAGGTTTGTTGTGAGGATTAAATGAGCTAATTACATGTAACGCACTTAGAGGAATGGCTCAAGAAACACTAGACATATTCAGGCGCATAGGAAAAGGTTTGGAGGAGGTTTGTGAAACAGAGCGGAGAAGACAGAAGCAAAAGTAATCTGCTATGTAATAACAATCGAGCACTTTGAACAGATTATCATTCGGACCTCAGAAAAACCCTTTAATGCAGGTTAACCAATCCAAGTCACAGAGCGAGCAAATAGCTGAGCTGGATCTGAATCCAGGCAATCTGTCTCCAGAGACCAAGTCCTGAGCCATCAAGAAATAATGCCTCCTACCTTCACATCTGCCCCTTGGGGAACGGAATTGCTGAGTTGTAAAGGAGGAAGTGAAGCAAAAAGATGTAAGGAATAGAAAGGAAGAAAGAATAAACAGAATAAGGCCAGACTCAAATATTTTCTCAATTTCAAAGAGATAAAGTTTCACTTTATTGTCCCTTCACAGACATAACAGAGCCCACTACCTTTGTGGACACGTTACTTTGAATTCAGTAGACCCGGAAATCAAAATCACTGTTAAATACTTCAACAGATTGACAGATCCTTCTCAACCTAATAAGATCCAAATGTGAAATGGAAATGAGGGATATGAAATACAAGGGAGGGCAGGAGAGCAGTTGGGGGGCGGAGGGAGCAGGGAGCACTAATGACACAGAAATCATACCTCTGTCTAGAGTGGCCAGACCAGCTAATGTGCTCTAGAGTCAGATAGATAAAGGATTCAAATTCTTGTGACATCAGAAAAACAACTTAACATCTCTGGGCATCACTTTTTTCATCTGTGAAATGGGAACAAGAACATCCCCCTTTCCAAGGATAAATCATTTTGATACAGTATGAGGAGACAGGCACACTCACACATTGCTGGAGGAGGTATAAAGTGAGGGCAATCTGGTAATCTCTCTCTCTCTTTTTTTTAAATTTAACAAACCTATAGCACTCACAACGTGCCAGGCACTAGTCACTTTACAAATATTAACTTATTCAATTTTTGCGCTAGAGTGTCTACAAAAATGGCAGCAATGATTCCCCCCACTGTATCCTGGTCCTTGGAGAGTCTCCTCTCACAGTCTCTGAGCCTGGCCATGACACTTGCTTTGGTCAGTGGGACAACGGCAAATGTGACACAAGCAGAGATCTGAAAAACGCTTGTGTCGGGGTCTGTCGTCTCTCGCTGCTCTCTGGAATCCTGAGACCACCATGTGAAGAAACCTGAGGTAAGTGACAGGAGCACAAGAGACCACATGCCATCCCAAACGAGGTCCCGCAGACCAACACAGTTGTCAACTAGCAGACACATGAGTGAGGCCAGCCTCCATCCTCCAGCTACCATCTGACCCACCAGGTGACCAGAGACGCACGTGAGAACCCAGCGGAGTTGAGCTGGGCTGGCCCAGACAGGAAGAGCCTCCCAGCCAACCTACAGGCTCATGAACTAAGTACAACAGTTATTGTTTTAAGCCACTACGTTTTGGGGTGGTTTGTTATGCAACACTAACTTATACAATCTTCCCAACAATCCTATTAGGTAGGTACTGTTATTATTCCTATTTCACAAATCAGGCAACTGAGGTAAAGAGAGGTTAAGTGACTTGCACAGCTTGTAAACGGCAGAGCGAAGATTCAACCCCAGGCAATCCGGCTCCCAGTCTGTGCCACACTCGGAGAGATATATGTATCTCCCCTATACTGTGCTGCTGCACCTAACAAAAGTAAAGATGTTCCTATCAGTTGATCCAGAAATCTACCATACGGATATACTTGCACACATGTAAAATCACGTATGTTAAGATTATTCACTGTAGCACTCCTGATAATAGCAAAAGACTAGAAACAATCAACTCTAGTACATCCATAGAAGGGTCTCCCATATGCAGCCATGAAAAGAACCAGGTACATCCACAAATACTGATCTTGCGTACAAGGGAAAAAAGCAAAGTGAAATCATATGCTACATTTACATTTGTGTGTGAAAAACGGGAAAAAGTATGAATGTATAACTGCTTATACATACATAGGTTATTTCTGGAAGGACACAAGAAAAAGGTTCAACATTACTTCTGGGGAAAGGGAACAGCTGGCTGGGCAACAGAATAGGAGGAATAATTTTCACTGTAAACTTTCTCACATCTTTTAAATTGATTGTGTAAATGTATTACCTATTAATTTTAACTTAAAAGGCTGTTATGATCATGAAAGGAGACAACAGATGCTTGGCACAGAGAATGCAATCAATAAACAGTAGCTACCATTATAATTATTTTTCCACAACTGATTTCTAACTCTTTCTTTTAGGTAATCAATCCTGAAACTCCTGGCTCTGCATAGGAAAGAGCTCATTTTGGATGCAAAAATAAAGAACAAAACATTTAACTGGCTGTGTGAAGAGCTGAGAGAGGAATCCAGCACGTGGCTTCCCTGGTGGTTCACAGCACCGGGCAGACTGGGAACGCACCATTTCAGCCTCTTGTCAGAGAAAGCCAACTACTGGGCATCTGGGCTCCTGCTTTCTACACTCCCTCTGCACCTTCTCTTTCATTCAGGAACACCAAAGGAAAGTCATTACTTTCTATTCTCATAGTGTGTCTGCCCGTCCTCTGCAGTTACTGATCCACAACAGTTGAAAGGCTGCCACATGCATCTGCCAAACTGCCAAATTATCTGCTTCTCCAGAAGCAGAAATGGTCTGGGGCAGGAGCGGGCGGTGTGCAGGCAGCAGAACGTAATGGCAAGAGCCAGGGCTCCAGAGTCAAGCAAACCCAGGTTCAAATCCCAGCTCCAACACTTAGCTGAGTGGCCTAGAGCAACAGACTCAACCTTTCTGAGCCCGTTATCACATCTGTAAAATGGTGACAACAGTTGTTATTTCACGGGATTCTTGATAACACATGTACCACAGGATCAGGTACACAGCAAATGTTCACTAAGTGTTAGCGATTTTCACATTATCACTGGGGGCATTCCAACTGAGACCCAACCACCTCTTTTCTCCATCTCTCTCTCTCTCAATCTCTCTCACGCGCACGCACACTCACTCACACACAGACACCCCAATGATTAGCAACCTTAGGTGTACATGAGAGGATTCCCACCTCTCCCTTCCTCCCACAGCAGCAAGTTCAGTTGACTCTACCTCCAAAATACACCCCCTGTCTCTCCACCCCTCTCCATCACCCCTGCATACAAAGGTGGTCTCCCTTTACCCTACCATCCCCAATCCATAATCCATTCTACACACAATAGCCAAGTTGATCGTCAAAAAAGTAAACCAGATCACATCATTCTATTCCTCTGCTTAAGATTCTCTAAACAACATCCCTTTGCATTTAGGCTAAAATCCAAATTTCGTACCATGGCCAACAAGGCCCCACAGAACTTGGCCCCTACCTCTCTCTCCAACCTCGCTTCATTCTACTCTCCCCACCCCGTACACACTCCGTTCTGCTTCAGCCTCGGGGTCTTCTTTCTGTTTCTCATACAGGCCAAGCCTCTTCCTGTCTTAGGGCCTTTGCACTTGATGTTCCTCAGTCTGGGACACTTTCCCGGAACTTTCACAGAGCTGACTTCTTTTCATCGTGTAATTCACAGTTCAGATGTCAACTCCTTAGAACTGTCTTCCCTGACCATGCAAACTGAAATGGCTTCACTCCCCAATTCGCTCCCCATTTCGTTATCCTGCTTTATTTTCTTCATAGCACTCAACACTATCTAAAATATTTGTATATTTGTTTACTTCTTTATTGTCTAATTTCTCAACTTGAATGTAGCCTCCAAGAGAACAGGCTCTTGGCTGTCATCTCCCCACTGTACTCCTAGAGCTTAGAAAAGTGTCTACACAGCGTAGGTGCTTAGTACATATACCTTATGGTGGTGATGCTGGGTGTTTAAAATGCAAATTGCTGAGCTCCAGTCCCAGAGACTCAGATTTAATAGGTCTGAAGTAGAACTTAGGAATCTGCATTTCTATCAAGCATCCATCTCTTTCATCCTAGAGCAGGTAGTATGCAAATCACATTTTAAGATACTCTGGTCAATGCCCTCCATCTCCAAATCTTGATTCTCCCTCTAACACATCTTACTTAGGCCTACAGATCTCATGCCAACTGCTTTCCTTAATTACCCCAGTGGCACTGAGCATAAAACAAGGTTGCTGACCCCTGAACTTGGAGTTCAAACAAATAACCCTGCCAGTTTCCATTTCTTCTGCTCCACCAATGCCAGGCATGCCAAACTAGCTGGCCAGCCTGGCTGGAATCCTGTTCGCCCCAGAAACACCTGAGCAGGTTTGGACTCACTCCAAAAGGGAAGCCAGGTAAATTTCCATCTCAGCTCACTATCAGACCTTCCAGAGGCAGCTGGGGCCAATTCATACTTGCTCTACATCCCCTCCAAACACCCCTACCTCCCACACACAGAAGACTTAATTCTGCAAATTTGCATCCGCAAAACGACAGGCCAGAGCTCCCCCTTGAAGCAACCGAGCAGCTAAGAGGAAGAGATCTTTGAAAGCCATCAGGTGACCAAAGTAATAGGCACATACACATCTTAGTGACAAGGCAACCCCAAACTCCAAACCAGAGGAACTCCCAGGCTCTGGTTATAAAGAGTCTTATTCTGTTTTTCCCATTTCTTCTCAGCCATGTCTCTTCAGAAAACACCCAACACCCCTTCCTAAACTGTCACCAGGGTTGGCCATAGGAGGTCTGGGAGAATGTCAAGGGCACCTACTTGGATTTCCTTAAGTTTCCTCTACTCCCCTTCCACCCTATAAGTGCCGAGATCCTGCACTTGATTAAAGCAGCCTCCATCCCCAAGGTTAAAATCCACATGGCACAGTGGGACTGGCGACTTACGAAATCACCAACACTTTCGTGTAAATTAGCTCCCCCCCCCCCCCCCGGTAAAATCAAACTGCGCAGGGCCTACGTGGTGCTCTCCGAGGCTGACAATAAGCAGCACCAACCTCCCCGGGTGCTCCTTGAGGTGGGCTAAACCCTGCAATTCAGCCTGCAGACTCGAGTTTTTCCTGAGAGCTCTGGCTGGAGGCGGAGGGTGCGCGCAGAGGCCCCTCACACCTGCTGTTTCGGCAGCAGGCCGGCCGAGGGCGCCCCCCGGCGCACGTGCTGGGAGCCCGCCTCGGGGACTCGGCGCCTCGGGCCGAGGGAGCAGCTCCAGCTCACACTCCGTCGCGCCTTCCCAACGCCGCGCGCGAGGGCGCTTCTGGAGGCGAGGGGTGAGGACCACCTCCCCGAAACACACACACTCATACCCTCCGCCTGTCACCCACCCTCCGTGGGGTGCGCACCGAGGGAGCCCAACCGACGCCCGGCGGCAAAGTTACGAGGCTCCAGGAAGGAGCGAGGCGCCGGGCAGCCGAACGCCCCGGGAAAGGAGCAGAGCGCGCGTGCGGGGCGCCGGGGAAGGGGCTTCCCTAAAGCTGGGGGCGGGGGCGCCGGGAAGAGCCCACCCCGGCCCCCGGGAGGCGCAGCGCTCGCACACAGCCCCGACGTGTCCGCGCCGCCGCAGGGCGCGCGGGGCCTGGTGCCCTCTGGGGGCGGAGACCCCACAGCTCCCCTGCCCCTCCATCGTGCGAGGGCGCCCCTCCCCGAGCCCAGGCTACTGCCCCGCAAGACCCCGCCTCGCCCTCAGCCCTTCCCGCCCGGCTCCCCCGCGAGGCTCTGCCCCGGCGGCGGCGGGGCGGAGGGACGCGCTCTCACGCTCGCCGGCACCCTCGCCGCCTGCCCCCTCGCGCCTCCGGGGCGACAGCGCACACTCACCCTCCGCATGGTGCCGGACCGTCCGGGCCGGGGTCGGTGACGCGGGCGCGAGCGCTCGGCGGGCAGGGCAGGGCGGGCGGCGGCGCACGGCCGGCGGGGAGCTGCGCGCTGCCCCCACCCGCACACGCGTGCGCCACGACCGGCGAACCGGAGGGCGAGCAGGCGGTGGCCTCGGCGGGGGCGGGGCGGGGCGGGACGGGCGGGGGCGCGCCGGCCACGGGGTCCCCGGGCCCGCCCCCGGCGTGCAGAACTCGGGGAGCGCCGGGCGTCCCCACCCTCCTAGGCCGCTTCGCCCCCTCTCCTCCTTTGGAGTTCCCGCCCGACCCGGAGAGGGGCTGGTCCCCAGTGCCTGCCCCGCGGCCCCCGCAGCTCGAGGCTGGAGAAGTTGGAGTTTGGGGCCGACCCTGCAGGTAACCAAGTTTGAGGAGCAGGAGGGGATTGGTGGAGAACTGAGGTGGGAGTTCTCACCACCTTGAAAGTACTTCTCTTCTCCCCGTTGGATGGGAGGATGGCCCATTAGTGTCCCTTCCTACTCTGTAGATTCTGTGATTGTCTCTTGGAAATCCTGAGCATTCAAATCCTTTTGGGGGGAGTGGTGGGGGTGAGAGTTAAGAGTGGGAAACAGCAGATCAACCCAGGGCTGGCGGAAAGACAACCTCGTGCAGCAAACAGGGTCTAGTTTTATCCAGACGAAGGAGCTCAGCAGGGGAGGGGTCTGCATTCCCATTGCTACAGAACCCACAGGTCTTCCCGGCAAACCCCTGCGTGCAAAGCTTCCTCTTCACAAACGGCCTCCCTACCCGCACTCCAACTTCTTCAAACAGCAGGGAAAGCCCAGCCCCAAATGCTATTGCTTCTGGGGAAAAAAGGAGGGAGGGGGTATATATTCCTCTCGATCATGAAAACACTGCACACCCCTGAGCCAGCGGAATGCAGGATCCAAACCCTCCAGAACAAGAGTAGGATGGAATGATATGTGGGGGTCTTCGGGAAGAAATCTGGCCTTTCTCTATTCGGCTTCTCCTGCTAAGCAAAGTAAATCAAATAGCACAGAATTCAAGGCTGCCTGAATTCAATGTAGAAAAAAATATCCCTTGTTTACCAAAAGATCCTTTTTTTTTGTTTTGTTTTGTTTTTTTTTTATTGCAGTAACATTGGTTTATAACATTGCAAAAATTTCAGGTGTACATCATTGTACTTCTATTTCTGCATGGACTACATCATGTTCACCACCAAAATACTAATTACAACCCATCACCTCACACATGTACCGAATTATCCCTTAAAGCGTACAAGGACGCTTGCGTTTTCAAACTGGGCTGTGACAGGTAAGGGGGCAGACAGCAGTGGGAATGCACAGGCTGCTGCTGGGTAAACACTTCTGAGGAATGTTGCAGCTTTTACATTGCCTGGCTGCCAATTATCCTGGCAGATCACCACTGTCAAAGAAATACCGTTGTAATTTTCCAACATTGATAGAGTGTCAGCAGCACCATAGAGACCAAATATTAAACAGACTAAGTACCTATATGATCTAATGAATAAAAACATTTTGTCTGAATTTCTCTTTGGTG
The DNA here is from genome assembly GCF_057802395.1 of Ceratotherium simum simum. Taxonomy (NCBI): domain Eukaryota; kingdom Metazoa; phylum Chordata; class Mammalia; order Perissodactyla; family Rhinocerotidae; genus Ceratotherium; species Ceratotherium simum. The sequence continues at coordinate 27,357,606 of NC_141924.1, read as the reverse complement.
TCTACCAACACAGATAGGAGGGGTGACTGATGTTTTAGGAGAAAAAGTAAAGGAAGGAAATTAATAAAGCCTGCTAACCCCCTTTTTACTTTAATTTATGATCTGTACACAGTGGATTTTTTTCCTCCTTTGATATGAATCTCTTCAGGTTGGTCTTTGATGTTTTGCCTTTGGGGAAATAGCAATTTAGTAAGTGTACTTAGTTATGCACAATGGGCTTTACCTATGTTATCACTTTCAATCCACACAACCCTATGAAGTGAGTACTATGATTTTATGGTTTTTCAGAGGGAGATACTAAGGCTCAGAGAGGACAGGTAATTTGTCCAAGGTTACACAGCTTGTGGGTGGCACAGCCAGGATTTGAACGCAGGCAATCTGACTCCAGGGTCCACCCACTTAATCCCCACACTTTATTGCCCTTCTGTGCCCTGATTCATATAAAAGGTACAGCAGTAGAAAGGTGTTACTCAAAGGAAAAACATGAGCTCTTGTCATAGATCAAATTAGACATTTCCGATCTCTGGGCTTTAGCATCCTCATCTGTAAAATGAGAACTTGGGCTAAATAGATATGTTAAGGACCTGTCCAGAAATAAAGTTCTAGCTTTAGAGTATTACCATGTGAGTATTTTGCGCTCAGCATTGTGGGAAATCTTAACCTAGAGGTACAATGTTAGCAACTTCATTGGTTTGTATAATATCTCAGCCCCTTGTTTTCCACTGCTTATGCTGCTATCTACAACACTACTTGCAATATTGTGATTTATAAAAAACATATATATGGTCATTCAGATGTCCGAAATATATTTCTCAGATATATTTGGTCTACATCCACACTTCCCGGCTTACAGCTCCCAAAACCCTTGGAATTTCCTGAAAGATAAGAGCAATGGGAGCGTCTTCTGTTTTGAAATTTGGTCTCTTGTCCTCAGTTCCTGAAAACACTTCAGGGCCATAAGGGTGAAATGGGTGTCTTGTGAGGTGACTTTTGGACTCCACCCAGGAGTGGGGAGTAGTTGCTGGAGAATCAGCTGTGTGGTCAGAGGACTGGAACTTTCAGTCCCACGCCCTGATTTCGGGGGAGGGGGGAAGAGGTTGAGGTTGAATCAACTGCCAATGGCCAATGACTAGTCAATCATGACTACGTAATGAAGCCTCCATAAAAACCCAAAAGGACAACTTGTCGGCCTTTTTCTCAGAGAGCTTCTGCATTGGGGCACCAGAACACTTCCTCGTGCCCTCGTGCCAGACTCCAAGAGGACAGAAGCTCCTTTATCCAGGACCTCACCCTATATAGCTCTTCATCCAGCTGTTGATTCATGTCCTTTATTTTTTTTTTAATTTATTTTTTTCCCCCAAAGCCCCAGTAGACAGTTGTATGTCATAGTTGCACATCCTTCTAGTTGCTGTATGTGGGACACGGCCTCAGCATGGCCGGAGAAGCGGTGCGTCGGTGCGCGCCCGGAATCGAACCAGGGGTGCCAGCAGCGGAGTGAAAGCACTTAACCGCTAAGCCACGGGCCGGCGCGATTCATGTCCTTTAATATCCTTTGTAATAAGTTGGTCATCTACTGAGTACAGACGTAGTCTTGAGTTCTGTGAGCCTTTCTAGCAAATTAATCCGACCTGAGGAGGGGGGTCATGGGAACCTCTGATGGTTCCCATGTTTTTTATAAACCTCGTATAGCCAGTCGGTCAGAAGTACAGGTAACCATCTGGACTTGTGATTGGCATCCTGAGTTGCAGGGGGAAGGGTTGGTGGAATCTCCAGTTTGTAGCCAGTCTGTTAGAAGTACCGGTAACAACTTCAGCTTTCGACTGTCATCTGAAGTGGAGGGCAGTCTTGTGGGTCTGAGCCCTTTACCTGTGGAATCTGATTCTATCTCCAGGTAGATAGTGTCAGAATTGAGTTGAATTCTCAGACACCACTGCTTGTTGTTGTGGTGAAGCCCCCAGACACACTTCGGAATTGGGTCCAGGAACTCTTTGCACTACCTCTTTCTCCTCCTTCTAATTAATGATCTTTGCTTTGTGAATGCAATATCTAATCCAATTAATGTTAATTTCTTACTAAACTTGAATAAGACCCCTGGTGTGAGGGAGGCTGTTTCAGTTAAGTAATTATTAGGGTGATCTTCAAGCATTAGTTAGCCTGAATAATTTTTAAACTCCCTTCAGAAACCAAGACAATTATTCAACTGTACCAAATAATGACAACACATCAGATGCTAATGGACCACAGTCATACTGCTCATCTGCGGAAATCCCCATGTTTCCAATGCTATCATTTACTGACTTGAGGAACCAATTTAAAAGTGAAACTAGATTGAATCAAATTTTCCTCCTTTTGGGGGGGAGGATGAGGAGGAGAGTCTTTATTTCTTTCATGTATTTAAAGGATCTTCAAAGTGTTTTAATGATAAGAGTTGTGTCTCATATTATCACACCTCCATTAGTCTTCTAAACTCAGACATATTATTTGTTTCCTTGAAAACTACCTAATATTTGAGAACATAGTATATTTTGTTTCTGTTTTCTCAATTGTGTAACAACATTTCCACCAGTCACAAACAGTGATGTTCAGCCTCTTGATCCTCAGGCTGGATTCATAGGTCTCTGACTTAAATACAGCAGGAAATTGACTAGAATCGGGAGGTCAACCTAATTTCTTTAACATAGTCATTTGATATAAAGTTGAGCAAAAATGAACCAGTTTACAATTTCACATAAATAGTAAAAAAGAAATCAATAATTTAGTCTACTTTTTATAGACAATAAATGTTTCCAATTAGCATAACTTCTTACCAGTCTGTCATCCTCCATTTGGAAATGCATTGGTAATGAAATATTGTTTTTCTTTGCCATGTTCTTAAATTAGAACCCTTCAGAAGGCATCTATTAAATACCTCCTATGGGGGCATACTTTATTGGTTGAATCAATTCATCTTTCCCTGAAATGGATCAAGAATAATTTCAAGGAAAAGAAATGGTCACAACTACATGTATTGAGCACTTCATATGTCCCAGGCACTGTGACAAGCCATTTTACATGTATTGATCTGTTTCATCCTCACAAATCCCATCAGATAGTTGTTATTATCTCCATGGGATAGATTAGGAAAAAAGATTTATTGAGATTAAACACTTTCCAAAGTTTGCATGGCTAATAAATGGCAGAGATCTAACCCAAATCTGTCTGACTTCAGAGCCTGTGAGATTAACCAATGACAGGTGGATGCGAATGTATCACAGACTTTCCTTTCTCTGGAACTTCTTCAAAGCAGTGGAAATGTGAGCCAAGAATTTTATATCTAGTAAAACTGACTTTCAAGTATTTATACTAGATTAGGATGGAGTTAACCAAGAAAGGGTGCTTGAAGAAGATGAGTCCTTAGCTTAAAAAAAATATAAGATTTGAATTAAGAGTGAAGAATATTCTTGTTAGGCGACGGCATAATGACCAACAACATGGAGGTGTTGACAGTGGAGAGACCAGATCTGCTGGGGATCCTGGGGCACATAACTGGGAGGTAAGCCTTGTGGCCAGTTAATGAGGGGCTGGGGATACCATCAGGATACCATTATACATATTCCCTCCAATTTTATTATTGCATTATCACAGCCACTCAGAAAATATTCATTTATTTTGTGGTAGAAGGTCTGCATGGCTGCTGTGCCATTTCTTTTCTTCTTGCCCTTGTCAAGGCCTATTTGACTTCTCTGAGCCACAATCTGGCAACTGGGCACTCCATTGATCCTTTTTTGTTGTTGTTGTTGGCCTGAAGATGCAGGAGTGGAATGGGGAAAAGCTTACCTGGAGCTGTGTGTAGCCTTTGTCAGAAGAATTTGATTCTGCTCTCTCCTCTGAAGTTCTGTGCCTGGGTTCACTCCCTAATGGATTTTTTTTTAATAATTTTTTTTTTTTTTTTGGTGAGGAAGATTGTCACTGGGCTAACATCTGTGCCAGTCTTCCTCTATTTTGTATATGGGATGCCACCACAGCATGGCTTGATGCGCCATGTGTAGGTCCGTGCCAGGGATCCAAACCTGTGAACCCTGGGCCACTGAAGCGGAGCGTGCAAACTTAACCCTATGCCCCAGGGCCAGCCCCCACAATGGAATTTTTTTTTTTTTTTGGTGAGTAAGATTAGCCCTGAGCCAACATCTGTTGCCAATCCTCCTCTTTTTGCTGAGGAAGATTGGTCCTGAGCTAACGTCTGTGTCCACTTTCCTCCATTTTATGTGGGATGCCTGCCATAGCATGACTTGATGAGTGGTGCCTAGGTCGCGCCCGGGATCTGAACCTGCGCACCCCAGGCCGCCAAAGCGGAGTGCATGAACTCAACCACTACGCTACCGGGCTGGCCCCCCCAATGGATTTTTTCAAAGACAAAATTCACCCACACTCCTACCCCTAATACTATTTACATATTTACGTATTTCTTCCTAGTCTTTGTCCAAATACATATCTGTTTGCAATCTGTTTACATGGCTGTCTCTCCTGCTAGACTCTGAGCTCCTTTAAAGAAGGGACTGTCTTAATAATTCTTACATTTCCAAGGCCTATCACAAAATAGGTACTCAATACGTGTTCAATAAATGAATGATGTTAAAACTATATTGCAGTCTTCTATTTTTCCTCAACAAATGGTTTTCTATATTTTTGCATGGCCTTAATAATAACCTTTATTGGCTGCTTAATATACACATCTCATTAATATATTATCATTTAATTATCCCCTCATGTTGCCATTTGAGTTGTTTCTATTCTTTCGAAATTCCTTGTGAGTTAATAAGTAGGGACATGACTTGATATAAAGGAAGATTTGAAGGAGGATAATGTGAACTTGGTTAATCAAATGTCCAGAGGTAGGGAAACCAGTTAGGAGACAGACCTCAGTCACACCAAATGGAGCTAATGAGGTGACTAAGGCCAGGACTAGGATGGTGGTTATGGAAATGGAAAGGGAGAAACATCTTCTATACCCACTGCTAAAGCTGGAAAGATGTAATCATGGATTTATCCCATTTGGGGTTAAATGTATGACAGATAATGGGGACAGACATCACAGATAATGTCCTGTGATGAAGAACATTATTTTAGCACCACGGATAGCTCCTGGGTTGTCAGGTAGGGGCTCTGGGTGATATGGGGCCATTATTGCTGTCAGTGATGGCTCATTTTAATTAAAAAACAATAAATAACGTTTATTGAGCATGTGCTCAATGAATGCTTTACATACATTAACTTATTTCATTCTCATAAGGGAACAGGCACAGAAAGTTTATCTAATGTCTCCCAAAGTCATACAGATAGCAAGCAGCAGAGCTAATTTCTGAACCCAGGTAATCTGGCACCCAAACCCATTACATGATACTATAAAAGACAATTACAATTAAATATGATAAATTCTATCACAGAAAGGCATAAAAGAAGGGTATCTGAAGTACGCAATGGTGGACAAGGGAGGATTATTCTGGGAAAGCTTCCCAGAAAAGAGAATGCTGGAACTAAGTCTTGAATGGGATTTAACCAGAGCAGATGACCAATGGGCTACCTGAAGCCCTGTGTTGAGAAGGGTTCTGAGGCCAGATCCAGGCTCAGCAAAAAGCCTCCTATGATCAGTTAGCAGATGAGGTAGAGAATGATATGAGACCTGAGACTAGGGAAGTAGGTGGGCCAAATAATGAAGGATCTTGGATATAAATTAAGAGGTTGAGACATTTTCCCTAAAAGCTATGAGAAACCACTGAAGAATTTTAAGCAAGAGGTGGCAGAATAAAATTTGTATTTTAGAAAAACCATCCTAAGATTTCAGGGTAAAGATAGAGTAAAACATGATCACAGATTCTCCTTTTCCTAATACCTCATGTAATGAACAAAAACCAGCTCAGAGAGAGGGCAAGAATCTCGTCCTAGATAAGGTGAGAAGGAGGGAAAAGAGACTTCATCCACACTATATAACAGTGACAGAAAGATCTCATTGGAGCTGCCCCTATTAAACAAGAGCGAGATGAAAGAAATTACATGATGACCATGTAACTGTGGTACAGACTAAAAAGGGAGAGATGAGGAGGAAGGAGGATAATGGGTGAACTATGAAGAAGCCAGTCTGGAAGAAAACATAACCCCAAGATACAGGAGATCCCCAGGGAGTGCCTTGCACTCTAAAGACCTTAATAAGAATATGAACCTGAGAAAATAAGACCTCAAAATTGAGATAAGAAAATGACAGAGGGAGAGTAAAAGGGAGATTTCAGAACTAAGGAAATGAATTAAGAACTGAAACACCACCATTATATATCTAAAACATAAATTAGAAATGCCAAATAACAGGAAAGACACAACTGAAAATTGAATTAATTGCATCGATAAAAGGCTTGAGATAATTATGGCAAATACAAAGGGAAAACGCAGAGGGAGTAAAGCAATTAGGGAGAAGATAATAAGAGAATCAAGAGATAATCAAACATAAAGATAATTGGTGTCCCTAATTGATGTGGAGAATCCAATAAGTGCAACAAAATATGCATTCAGGAACACAATACAGGAAGGTTTTTCCTAAAATGAAGGAAGAACTGAAGCTGCAGAGGAAACTTTCTACTATATGCCAGGAAAAAACCTACTTTGAACAAACATCAAGATATAGCCTGGTTAAGTTACTAATTTTTAAGGGAAAATATTTAGACACCTGAGCAGAAAAGGCAAATCATCCATGGAGGTGGGGGTGGGTAGGGGTGGAACCAAGCTGGATACAAACATTTCCAAACAACCTAAGGTCAGAAGACAATGAAGCAATGTCTACCGAGTTTGGAGAGAAAAATGTATGACCCGGGAATATGACACCTAGCCACAGGTAGATGTCTCAAGTGTGGAAAAACTCAGAGAGTAGAACACCCATGAGTCCTTGAAAAAAAATCCAACCAGGAAATGAATTAAAAAAAAAAAAAAAAGAATTCAGGAAGAGAAGACACCGAGGTAAGAGGTAAAAGTACTGATGACAGGCAGGTAAGCTGTGTAAATACAGAACTAAGACCAAACAACTGATGGAATTCTAGCTGTGGAACAAAACGTAAATGTTACAAATCCTAACAAAGTAAAAATAATAGAAAGATTTTAAAAATCAGGACGTGAGAGGAGGAAGTAAAATGCTAATTATCTCATCTTTCACCTGCAGGGGACCAATTGCTATCAACTAAAACTGAAACATAAATCAAGAGAAATATCATAACTTCAGCCTCTTAATGGTTTCCTAATTTTTTTCTTCAGGAATGTCTTGTAAAATACTTCTCCCATGCTGGAAAAATTGTTATCTGACACTGAATTACTTCAGTTTATTTTAGTTTTTTCTTCTGTAAAGGTAAAATTTAAATTCAACACTTTAACTAAAACAACTTTGGTAAATCATCATAAAATTCTCTCTCTCTCCCCGTCTACCTTTATATGTAAACAGGGAGACTTCTTGAATTATGTAACACTCATTATTTTTGGGTGGTGAGATTTTTTTCCAGTTTTGTTGCGATATAGTTGACATATAACATTGTATTAGTTTCAGGTGTACAACATATTGATTTGATGTATGTATATATTGCAAAACGATTATCACAATAAGTCTAGTTAACATCCATCACCTCACATAGTTACAATGGCAGGATTTCCTTCTTTTTTGGGTGGTGAGATGTTGAGGAATGTGCTGCTTTTCTTTGTACTTTTCTGAATTGCCTGAAATTTTTGGTAAGGATATTTTATTTAAAAATACTTTTTTATCATAAATGAATATGGCTGCTCTATATGATTTGACATGGAAAGATGTCTATGATATATTGCTGAGTGAAAAGGCTGGTTTCAAAATTGCACCTTCAATATAATCTTATTTAGGTAAAACCTACAAATCATACATGCTTATACATGCATTAGAAAGTCTGGAGAAAAAGAAGAACAAACAAAGCCCAAAATCAGTAGAAGAAGGGAAATAATAAAAATCAGAGCAGAAATAAATGAAATAGAGACCAAAAAAACAATAGAAAAAATTAATAAAACCAAGAGCTGGTTCTTTGAAAAGATCAACAAAATTGACAAACCTTTAGCTAGACTCACCAAGAAAAAAAGAGAGAAGGCACAAATAAGTAAAATCAGAAATGAAAGAGGAGAGGTTACAACAGACACCTCAGAAATACAAAAGATTATAAGAGAATACTATGAAAAGCTATATGCCAACAAATTCGACAATCTGGAAGAAATGGATAAATTCTTAGAATCATACAACCTTCCAAAACTGGATCAAGAAGAAGTAGAGAATTTGGATAGACCAATCACCAGTAAGGAGATTGAAACAGTAATCACAAACCTCCCCAAAAATAAAAGTCCAGGACCAGACGGCTTCCCTGGTGAATTCTACCAAACATTCAAAGAAGACTCAATACCTGTCCTTCTCAAACTCTTCCAGAAAATTGAGGAGGGGGGGAAGCTCCCTAACTCATTCTATGAAGCTGACATTACCCTGATACCAAAACCAGACAAGGACAACACAAAAAAAGAAAATTACAGGCCAATATCACTGATGAACATCGATCCAAAAATCCTCAACAAAATACTAGCAAATCGCATACAACAATACGTTAAAAAGATTATACACCATGATCAAGTGGGATTTATTCCAGGTATGCAGGGATGGTTTAACATTCACAAATCAATGTAATACACCACATTAATAAAACGAAGAATAAAAATCACATGATCATCTCAATAGATGCAGAGAAAGCATTTGACAAGATACAGCATCCATTTATGATAAAAACTCTAAATAAAATGGGTATAGAAGGAAAGTACCTCAACATAATAAAGGCCATATATGAGAAACCCACAGCTAATATCATCCTCAATGGTGAAAAACTGAAAGCTATCCCTCTAAGAACAGGAACCAGACAAGGATGCCCACTCTCACCACTCCTATTTAACATAGTATTGGAAGTCCTAGCCAGAGCAATCAGGCAAGAGAAAGAAAGAAAAGGGATCCAAATTGGAAAGGAAGAAGTGAAACTGTCACTATTTGCAGATGACATGATTTTATACATAGAAAACCCTAAAGAATCCACCAGAAAACTTTTAGAAGTAATAAACAAATATGGTAAAGTTGCAGGATACAAAATCAACATACAAAAATCAGTTGCATTTCTGTACACTAACAACGAAGTAGCAGAAAGAGAAATTAAGAATACTATCCCATTTACAATTGCAACAAAAAGAATAAAATACCTGGGAATAAACTTAACCAAAGAGGTGAAAGATCTGTACACCAAAAACTATAAAACATTTCTGAAAGAAATTGAAGAAGACACAAAGAAATGGAAAGATATTCCATGCTCTTGGATTGGAAGAATTAACATAGTTAAGATGTCCATACTTCCTAAAGCCATCTATAGATTCAATGCAATCCCTATCAAAGTTCCAGCAACATTTTTCACAGAAATAGAACAAAGAATCCTAAAGTTTATATGGAACAACAAAAGACCCCGAATAGCTAAAGGAATCCTGAGAAAAAAGAACAAAGCTGGAGGTATCACACTCCCTGATTTCAAAATATACTACAAAGCTATAGTAACCAAAACAGCATGGTACTGGCACAAAAACAGACACACAGATCAATGGAATAGAATCGAAAGCCCAGAAATAAACCCACACATCTATGGACAGCTAATCTTTGACAAAGGAGCCAAGAACATACAATGGGGAAAAGAAAGTCTCTTCAACAAATGGTGTTGGGAAAACTGGATAGCCACATGCAAAAAAATGAAAGTAGACCCTTACCTTACACCATACACAAAAATTAACTCCAAATGGTTAAAGAGTTGAATGTAAGACCTGAAACTGTGAAACTTCTAGAAGAAAACATAGGCAGTACACTCTTCAACATCGGTCTTAGCAACATATTTTCAAGCACCATATCTGACCAGGCAAGAGAAACAATAGAAAAAATAAACAAATGGGACTACATCAAACTAAAAAGCTTCTGCACAGCAAAGGAAACCATCAACAAAACGAAAAGACAACCTAACAATTGGGAGAAGATATTTGCAAACCATACATCTGATAAGGGCTTAATCTCCAAAATATATAAAGAACTCATGCATCTCAACAACAAAAAAACTAACAACCCAATTAAAAAATGGGCAAAAGACCTGAACAGACATTTCTCCAAAGAAGATATACAGATGGCCAACAGACACGTGAAAAGATGTTCAAAATCACTATCAGGGAAATGCAAATCAAAACTACAATGAGATATCACCTCACACCCGTCAGAATGGCTATAATTAGCAAGACAGGAAACAACATGTGTTGGAGAGGATGTGGAGAGAAGGGAACTCTCATACACTGCTGGTGGGAGTGCAAACTGGTGCAGCCACTATGGAAAACAGTGTGGAGATTCCTCAAAAAATCAAGGATAGAACTACCATATGATCCAGCTATTCCACTGTTGGGTATTTATCCAAAGAACTTGAAAACACCAATTTGTAAAGGTACATGCACCCCTGTGTTCATTGCAGCGTTATTCACAATAGCCAAGACTTGGAAGCAACCTAAGTGCCCATCAAGGGACGAATGGATAAAGAAGATGTGGTATATATACACAATGGAATACTACTCAGCCATAAGAAACAATGAAATCCAGCCATTTGTGACAACATGGATAGACATTGAGGGTATTATGCAAAGTGAAATAAGTCAGAGAGAGAAGGTCAAATACCGTATGATTTCCTTCATTAAGTAGTAGATAATAACAACAATAAACAAACACATAGGGACAGAGATTGGATTGGTGGTTACCAGAGGGGAAGGGGGGAGGGAGGAGGGTGAAAGGGATAATTCAGTACATGTGTGTGGTGATGGGTTGTAATTAGTATTTTGGTGGTGAACATGATGTAATCTATGCAGAAATAGAAGTATAATGATGTACACCTGAAATTTTTACAATGTTATAAACCAATGTTACTGCAATAAACAAAAAATTAAAAAAAAAAAAGAAAAGAAATATTACTAATTTCAAAAAAAAAAAAGAAAAGAAAGTCTGGAAAGACAAACGGCAAAATGTTAACAGTATTTCTCGCTGAAGTCAGGATAGAGAATTAAGGGGAGGGTTTATAATTTCTCAATATCATTTTTTAAACCTTTTTATTTGAAAATAAAACACAAATACAA